>NW_028237935.1:0-696800 GCF_034619465.1 Leptosomus discolor
TGGGCCAGATGCTGAAGGAGTGCATTCTCTCAGCTGCTGGGAATCCCTCCTCCTGCCTTGAAGAGGGAGAGTCTAATGGTGCAGCAGTAGAACCCACAGACGTTACAACCGTCCAGGTTCCAGCTGAAACGCAAGGGCAGTCAGAGCCAGCAGCAGTCGCCCCTGTGGAAACGAGGAAATCTAAGATGAAATCAGACCACTCAGTTAAGAAAGGAGGGCCCTCAGAACCTGCAGGCGAGCCAGTGGTTGAGATACTCACCGAGTCCCTGACGTATGACAGTCTCCGTAATCTGCACAAAGACATCGTACGGCGGGGGCGTGAGGCTTTTACAACCTGGTTACTTCGGGTCTGGGATCTTATGGGTACGGGTGTGCAACTGGATGGCAGTGAGGCAAGGAATTTGGGACCCTTGACTCAGGACTCAGGTGTCAATCTGGTATTTGTAAGGGAGCCGGGGACCCTTTCCCTCTGGGAGCGGCTTTTAATGAGTGTGAGAGAGAGGTTTGTCCACAGAGAGAGAATGCAGGAGCACCATCATAGAATGCGCTGGAAGACCCTTGAGGAAGGGATCCAGCAGCTGAGAGAAGTGGCAGTATTGCAGGTACTCTTTGGGAGGGATGGACAGCATGGTAACGACCCTGACAAAGTCAGGTGCACAGGGCAAATGTTGTGGAATCTGGCAAATCTAGGGCCATCCGAATACTCCACCTTCATTGCAATGATTAATGCAGATAACGACCGAGAGACAGTGGGTTCTGTCACGAGCAAGCTTAGAAATTTTGAAAGCATGATCAATGGCCCAATGCAGGCTAACGTTTCTGCTGTGATTAAGAGCCTACAAGAGGAGATGAGGGAAATAAAGGAGGAGGTGAGGAGGAGCAGTTCCCATTTGGCACCGGTACAAGTCACAGGCCCCAAAGTCGGAGCCCAACGTCCCCCAGCTAGAGGGAGAGGGTACACCCCACGAGCTGAGCTATGGTACTTCCTGCGCGACCATGGGGAAGACATGGGAAGGTGGGATGGGAAACCCACTTCTGTCCTGGCAGCACGGGTGCGTCAACTCAAGGAGGGAAACACTAACCGGGGGAGTAACACTAAAGTGAAGGTAGCCTCAACCTCCCAGGACCGAGCTGCCAGATATTACAGAAGGGAGGATGATCTGACAGATCCCCTTGAAGGAACCTCTAGTATGTATGTCCAGGAAGGGAATGGTAACCAGTGCTAGAGGGGCCCTGCCTCTAGCCAGGGAGAGGCACGGGAAAACCGGATATTTTGGACGGTGTGGATCCGATGGCCTGGCACGTCAGAGCCACAAAAATACAAAGCGTTAGTTGATACTGGTGCGCAGTGTACCCTAATGCCATCGGGACATGTGGGGGCAGAACCTGTTTCCATTGCCGGGGTAACGGGGGGATCGCAGCAATTGACTCTGTTGGAAGCCGAGGTGAGCCTTACTGGGAAGGAGTGGCAGAAACATCCGATTGTGACTGGCCCAGAGGCCCCGTGCATTCTGGGCATAGACTTCCTCCGGAACGGCTATTACAAGGACCCAAAAGGTCTCAGGTGGGCATTTGGGATAGCTGCTGTGGAGGCAGAGAGCATTAGGCAATTGAACACCTTGCCCGGACTATCAGAAAACCCATCTGCAGTAGGACTCTTGAAGGTGGAAGAGCAACAAGTGCCAATTGCCACCTCGACAGTGCACCGCCGGCAGTATCGGACGAATCGAGATGCCGTGATCCCCATCCACAAAATGATCCGCGAGCTGGAGAGTCAAGGGGTGGTCAGCAAGACCCACTCACCCTTCAACAGCCCCATTTGGCCTGTGCGCAAGTCTGACGGAGAATGGAGATTGACTGTGGACTATCGTGGCTTGAATGAAGTCACTCCACCGTTGAGCGCTGCCGTGCCGGACATGCTGGAACTCCAGTACGAGCTGGAGTCCAAGGCAGCAAAGTGGTATGCCACTATTGACATTGCCAATGCTTTTTTCTCCAATCCTCTGGCAGCAGAATGTAGGCCTCAGTTTGCCTTCACCTGGAGGGGCGTACAGTACACCTGGAACCGACTGCCCCAGGGGTGGAAGCACAGTCCCACCATCTGCCATGGACTGATCCAGGCTGCACTGGAAAAGGGTGAAGCTCCGGAACATCTGCAGTACATCGATGACATCATTGTGGGGGGGAACACAGCAAAGGAAGTATTTGGGAAAGGAGAGAAGATCATCCAGATTCTCCTGGAAGCTGGTTTTGCCATCAAGAAGAGCAAAGTCAAGGGACCTGCCCGAGAGATCCAGTTCCTGGGGGTAAAGTGGCAAGACGGACGGCGTCAGATCCCCACCGAGGTCATCAATAAGATCGCTGCGATGTCTCCACCAACCAGCAAGAAGGAAACACAGGCTTTCCTAGGCGCCATAGGTTTTTGGAGACTGCACATTCCTGAGTACAGCCAGATTGTGAGCCCTCTGTACCTGGTTACCCGCAAGAAGAACGATTTCCACTGGGGCCCTGAACAGCAACAAGCTTTTGCCCAAATCAAGCGGGAGATCGCTCATGCGCTAGCCCTTGGCCCAGTCAGGACGGGACCAGAGGTGAGGAACGTGCTCTACTCTGCGGCCGGGAACAATGGTTTGTCCTGGAGCCTTTGGCAGAAGGTGCCTGGAGAGACTCGTGGCCGACCACTGGGATTCTGGAGTCGAAGTTATAGAGGGTCTGAGGCCAACTACACTCCCACAGAGAAGGAAATCCTAGCAGCCTATGAAGGAGTCCAAGCTGCCTCGGAAGTGATTGGCACCGAAGCACAACTCCTCCTGGCACCCCGACTACCGGTGCTGGGGTGGATGTTTAAAGGAAAGGTTCCCTCCACCCACCACGCCACTGACGCCACATGGAGCAAATGGATTGCCCTCATCACACAACGCGCCCGTATTGGAAACCCAAATCGCCCTGGGATTTTGGAGATCATTACGAACTGGCCGGAAGGTGAAGACTTTGGCCTCACTGACGAAGAGGAGCAGGAACAAGTGACGCGGGCTGAAGAAGCTCCACCGTACAACCAACTACCAGCAGAGGAAACACGATATGCTCTTTTCACTGACGGTTCCTGTCGCATCGTAGGGATGAACCGGAAGTGGAAAGCAGCCGTATGGAGCCCCACACGACAGGTCGCACAAGCTACTGAAGGAGAAGGTGGATCAAGTCAACTTGCTGAACTCAAAGCCGTTCAACTAGCCCTGGACATTGCTGAAAGAGAGAAGTGGCCAAAGCTCTACCTTTATACTGATTCGTGGATGGTAGCCAATGCTCTGTGGGGCTGGCTGGAAAGGTGGAAAAAGGCCAACTGGCAGCGTAGGGGAAAACCAATTTGGGCTGCTGATGAGTGGAAAGATATTGCCACTCGGGTAAAGAAGCTACCTGTGAGGGTCCGTCATGTAGATGCTCATGTCTCCAGGAGTCGGGCTAATGAAGAACATCGTAACAATGAACAGGTAGATCAGGCTGCAAAAATAGAGGTGTCCCAGATAGACTTGGATTGGCAACATAAAGGAGAGTTGTTCTTAGCTCGATGGGCCCATGATGCCTCAGGCCATCAAGGCAGAGAGGCCGCTTATAAATGGGCACGGGACCGAGGGGTGGATCTAACCATGAACAGTATCTCCCAGGTTATCCAAGACTGTGAGACCTGTGCTGCGATCAAGCAGGCCAAGCGGGTGAAGCCTCTGTGGTACGGCGGACGATGGTCGAAGTACAGGTATGGGGAAGCCTGGCAAATTGACTACATCACTCTTCCCCAAACCCGTCAAGGCAAGCGCTACGTGCTGACCATGGTGGAAGCAACCACTGGGTGGCTGGAGACCTACCCTGTGCCTCATGCTACCGCCCGGAACACCATCTTGGGCCTGGAAAAGCAAGTTCTTTGGAGACATGGCACCCCTGAGAGAATCGAGTCAGACAACGGGACACATTTCAAGAATAGCCTCATAAGCACTTGGGCCAGAGAACATGGAATCGAATGGATATATCATATCCCTTATCATGCACCAGCTGCCGGGAAAGTTGAACGGTGCAATGGGCTACTTAAGACTACCCTAAAAGCACTTGGAGGAGGGACTTTCAAAAATTGGGAACTGAACTTAGCAAAGGCCACCTGGATGGTCAATACCCGAGGGTCCATCAATCGAGCTGGTCCTGCCCAGTCTGGACCCTTGCACACAGTGGACGGAGATAAAGTCCCTGTGGTACACACGAGAGGTATGTTAGGAAAGACTGTTTGGATTAATCCCACATCAGGCAAAGGCACACCCCTCCGTGGGGTTGTTTTTGCTCAGGGACCTGGTTACACTTGGTGGGTAATGCAGAAAAATGGGGAAACCCGTTGTGTACCACAAGGAGACCTAATTTTAAGTGAGAACTCTGTGTAAGGTTTCATTGTGTATATATGTATATATGTATCTGTAAGGGGGCATTGGGTTGGGTACGGTGTAGATGGTAATAGAATAAGGGGTGGATTATGTCCTGGGTTACAGTGTAAAATGTGCCAAAAGAAAAAAAATATATTCTATTACCATCTTCAGGAGCTGTTGAGACCAGGTGGGGCGGTGCTCCCTGCCTCCCCCCCTCTGGACTATCTCCTGTTACTGGGCACAACAATGCCTTATCGCCTGACCCATCGGTAACTCGCTCCTGGGCTATCTCCTGTTCATGGCCCATCAAGGAACTGCCTCACGACTCCCCATCCCACTGTGAGATGCTCCGCCCGGGGAGGGGGGGGGAAGGAGCCAAGCAGTCCATGCCAAATAAAAACGGAGATTTTGAACACCCTAGCAGCCTTTCTTCCACTGGATTCCCAGAGGAGCTTTCCCCCCCACTGGAGTTCCAGAGGACGAGAGCTACCTGCCGACCACTGGACCTTCGGAGGAAGACCAGACTCTTTTACCTGATTGCTGCTTCCACAGAACTACACCCATCGCTTCAGGAGGACTGCAGCCAGCATCTTATCGGACTGCTACTGCCACCCTAACAGGGTGTCAGGTTGTATTCCTGACTCTGTCAGTATAAACCAGTGGGTTGTTTGTTTTTTTCCCTGCCTTGTGTTATATATATATATTAGTAAAGAACTGTTATTCCTATTCCCCATATCTTTGCCTGAAGGCCCGTTAATTTCAAAATTATAATAGTTTGGAGGGAAGGGGGTTGCACTCTCCATTTCAAGGGAGGCTCCTGCCTTCCTCCACAGACACCTGTCTTTTTCAAACCAAGACAGATTTTGGCGCCCAACGTGGGGCTCGAGGGCATCGAGAGATAAAGGAATAACGGTTTTTGTGCATTGGATATAGATTCCTTGTTAAGTGGCATCATGTGGGCTAGCTTATCCCGGTTCTTGTGGCATGTGGTGGTGGCTGTATTTCTCCCATTTGCAGGCCCTTATCTAAACATGGGTCCTATAACTAAGCCTACCGTGACTGTTATCCAGTTTGTTTTATGGATTAATAAGGTGAGGAATTCATGGCTTATTAACTTCCTCTGGAAGGCGGGCACATGGATTCGGAGCTATCAAACACTAAATGTATGCTTTTGGGGTTACTTTACTAATGGTACCTACTGTGAGGAAATGACACCGGGAGAAACTTTCTCCCAACCCCTAACCCAGCTCTTTGGGTCTACTCCACCAGTTTTCGAAGGATTCAGAGCTTTCCTAAGTGCTAATGATATCATACAGTGGCTAGTGTTGCTGATAATCCTGTTTTATTCAGTATTCAGAGATCAGGGGAGATTGGCTTGGGTAACTACCCTGACTAGGAATGCTGCTCCAGAATCTGACCCTGCCTCACAGCTCACATCAGAAATGAACCACTCGGATTGGGTGAAGGAGATACGTGAGATGGGCCAGATGCTGAAGGAGTGCATTCTCTCAGCTGCTGGGAATCCCTCCTCCTGCCTTGAAGAGGGAGAGTCTAATGGTGCAGCAGTAGAACCCACAGACGTTACAACCGTCCAGGTTCCAGCTGAAACGCAAGGGCAGTCAGAGCCAGCAGCAGTCGCCCCTGTGGAAACGAGGAAATCT
Source organism: Leptosomus discolor (assembly GCF_034619465.1). NCBI lineage: Eukaryota > Metazoa > Chordata > Aves > Leptosomiformes > Leptosomidae > Leptosomus > Leptosomus discolor. Next base: position 6,065 of record NW_028237935.1, read on the forward strand.
AAGATGAAATCAGACCACTCAGTTAAGAAAGGAGGGCCCTCAGAACCTGCAGGCGAGCCAGTGGTTGAGATACTCACCGAGTCCCTGACGTATGACAGTCTCCGTAATCTGCACAAAGACATCGTACGGCGGGGGCGTGAGGCTTTTACAACCTGGTTACTTCGGGTCTGGGATCTTATGGGTACGGGTGTGCAACTGGATGGCAGTGAGGCAAGGAATTTGGGACCCTTGACTCAGGACTCAGGTGTCAATCTGGTATTTGTAAGGGAGCCGGGGACCCTTTCCCTCTGGGAGCGGCTTTTAATGAGTGTGAGAGAGAGGTTTGTCCACAGAGAGAGAATGCAGGAGCACCATCATAGAATGCGCTGGAAGACCCTTGAGGAAGGGATCCAGCAGCTGAGAGAAGTGGCAGTATTGCAGGTACTCTTTGGGAGGGATGGACAGCATGGTAACGACCCTGACAAAGTCAGGTGCACAGGGCAAATGTTGTGGAATCTGGCAAATCTAGGGCCATCCGAATACTCCACCTTCATTGCAATGATTAATGCAGATAACGACCGAGAGACAGTGGGTTCTGTCACGAGCAAGCTTAGAAATTTTGAAAGCATGATCAATGGCCCAATGCAGGCTAACGTTTCTGCTGTGATTAAGAGCCTACAAGAGGAGATGAGGGAAATAAAGGAGGAGGTGAGGAGGAGCAGTTCCCATTTGGCACCGGTACAAGTCACAGGCCCCAAAGTCGGAGCCCAACGTCCCCCAGCTAGAGGGAGAGGGTACACCCCACGAGCTGAGCTATGGTACTTCCTGCGCGACCATGGGGAAGACATGGGAAGGTGGGATGGGAAACCCACTTCTGTCCTGGCAGCACGGGTGCGTCAACTCAAGGAGGGAAACACTAACCGGGGGAGTAACACTAAAGTGAAGGTAGCCTCAACCTCCCAGGACCGAGCTGCCAGATATTACAGAAGGGAGGATGATCTGACAGATCCCCTTGAAGGAACCTCTAGTATGTATGTCCAGGAAGGGAATGGTAACCAGTGCTAGAGGGGCCCTGCCTCTAGCCAGGGAGAGGCACGGGAAAACCGGATATTTTGGACGGTGTGGATCCGATGGCCTGGCACGTCAGAGCCACAAAAATACAAAGCGTTAGTTGATACTGGTGCGCAGTGTACCCTAATGCCATCGGGACATGTGGGGGCAGAACCTGTTTCCATTGCCGGGGTAACGGGGGGATCGCAGCAATTGACTCTGTTGGAAGCCGAGGTGAGCCTTACTGGGAAGGAGTGGCAGAAACATCCGATTGTGACTGGCCCAGAGGCCCCGTGCATTCTGGGCATAGACTTCCTCCGGAACGGCTATTACAAGGACCCAAAAGGTCTCAGGTGGGCATTTGGGATAGCTGCTGTGGAGGCAGAGAGCATTAGGCAATTGAACACCTTGCCCGGACTATCAGAAAACCCATCTGCAGTAGGACTCTTGAAGGTGGAAGAGCAACAAGTGCCAATTGCCACCTCGACAGTGCACCGCCGGCAGTATCGGACGAATCGAGATGCCGTGATCCCCATCCACAAAATGATCCGCGAGCTGGAGAGTCAAGGGGTGGTCAGCAAGACCCACTCACCCTTCAACAGCCCCATTTGGCCTGTGCGCAAGTCTGACGGAGAATGGAGATTGACTGTGGACTATCGTGGCTTGAATGAAGTGACTCCACCGTTGAGCGCTGCCGTGCCGGACATGCTGGAACTCCAGTACGAGCTGGAGTCCAAGGCAGCAAAGTGGTATGCCACTATTGACATTGCCAATGCTTTTTTCTCCAATCCTCTGGCAGCAGAATGTAGGCCTCAGTTTGCCTTCACCTGGAGGGGCGTACAGTACACCTGGAACCGACTGCCCCAGGGGTGGAAGCACAGTCCCACCATCTGCCATGGACTGATCCAGGCTGCACTGGAAAAGGGTGAAGCTCCGGAACATCTGCAGTACATCGATGACATCATTGTGGGGGGGAACACAGCAAAGGAAGTATTTGGGAAAGGAGAGAAGATCATCCAGATTCTCCTGGAAGCTGGTTTTGCCATCAAGAAGAGCAAAGTCAAGGGACCTGCCCGAGAGATCCAGTTCCTGGGGGTAAAGTGGCAAGACGGACGGCGTCAGATCCCCACCGAGGTCATCAATAAGATCGCTGCGATGTCTCCACCAACCAGCAAGAAGGAAACACAGGCTTTCCTAGGCGCCATAGGTTTTTGGAGACTGCACATTCCTGAGTACAGCCAGATTGTGAGCCCTCTGTACCTGGTTACCCGCAAGAAGAACGATTTCCACTGGGGCCCTGAACAGCAACAAGCTTTTGCCCAAATCAAGCGGGAGATCGCTCATGCGCTAGCCCTTGGCCCAGTCAGGACGGGACCAGAGGTGAGGAACGTGCTCTACTCTGCGGCCGGGAACAATGGTTTGTCCTGGAGCCTTTGGCAGAAGGTGCCTGGAGAGACTCGTGGCCGACCACTGGGATTCTGGAGTCGAAGTTATAGAGGGTCTGAGGCCAACTACACTCCCACAGAGAAGGAAATCCTAGCAGCCTATGAAGGAGTCCAAGCTGCCTCGGAAGTGATTGGCACCGAAGCACAACTCCTCCTGGCACCCCGACTACCGGTGCTGGGGTGGATGTTTAAAGGAAAGGTTCCCTCCACCCACCACGCCACTGACGCCACATGGAGCAAATGGATTGCCCTCATCACACAACGCGCCCGTATTGGAAACCCAAATCGCCCTGGGATTTTGGAGATCATTACGAACTGGCCGGAAGGTGAAGACTTTGGCCTCACTGACGAAGAGGAGCAGGAACAAGTGACGCGGGCTGAAGAAGCTCCACCGTACAACCAACTACCAGCAGAGGAAACACGATATGCTCTTTTCACTGACGGTTCCTGTCGCATCGTAGGGATGAACCGGAAGTGGAAAGCAGCCGTATGGAGCCCCACACGACAGGTCGCACAAGCTACTGAAGGAGAAGGTGGATCAAGTCAACTTGCTGAACTCAAAGCCGTTCAACTAGCCCTGGACATTGCTGAAAGAGAGAAGTGGCCAAAGCTCTACCTTTATACTGATTCGTGGATGGTAGCCAATGCTCTGTGGGGCTGGCTGGAAAGGTGGAAAAAGGCCAACTGGCAGCGTAGGGGAAAACCAATTTGGGCTGCTGATGAGTGGAAAGATATTGCCACTCGGGTAAAGAAGCTACCTGTGAGGGTCCGTCATGTAGATGCTCATGTCTCCAGGAGTCGGGCTAATGAAGAACATCGTAACAATGAACAGGTAGATCAGGCTGCAAAAATAGAGGTGTCCCAGATAGACTTGGATTGGCAACATAAAGGAGAGTTGTTCTTAGCTCGATGGGCCCATGATGCCTCAGGCCATCAAGGCAGAGAGGCCGCTTATAAATGGGCACGGGACCGAGGGGTGGATCTAACCATGAACAGTATCTCCCAGGTTATCCAAGACTGTGAGACCTGTGCTGCGATCAAGCAGGCCAAGCGGGTGAAGCCTCTGTGGTACGGCGGACGATGGTCGAAGTACAGGTATGGGGAAGCCTGGCAAATTGACTACATCACTCTTCCCCAAACCCGTCAAGGCAAGCGCTACGTGCTGACCATGGTGGAAGCAACCACTGGGTGGCTGGAGACCTACCCTGTGCCTCATGCTACCGCCCGGAACACCATCTTGGGCCTGGAAAAGCAAGTTCTTTGGAGACATGGCACCCCTGAGAGAATCGAGTCAGACAACGGGACACATTTCAAGAATAGCCTCATAAGCACTTGGGCCAGAGAACATGGAATCGAATGGATATATCATATCCCTTATCATGCACCAGCTGCCGGGAAAGTTGAACGGTGCAATGGGCTACTTAAGACTACCCTAAAAGCACTTGGAGGAGGGACTTTCAAAAATTGGGAACTGAACTTAGCAAAGGCCACCTGGATGGTCAATACCCGAGGGTCCATCAATCGAGCTGGTCCTGCCCAGTCTGGACCCTTGCACACAGTGGACGGAGATAAAGTCCCTGTGGTACACACGAGAGGTATGTTAGGAAAGACTGTTTGGATTAATCCCACATCAGGCAAAGGCACACCCCTCCGTGGGGTTGTTTTTGCTCAGGGACCTGGTTACACTTGGTGGGTAATGCAGAAAAATGGGGAAACCCGTTGTGTACCACAAGGAGACCTAATTTTAAGTGAGAACTCTGTGTAAGGTTTCATTGTGTATATATGTATATATGTATCTGTAAGGGGGCATTGGGTTGGGTACGGTGTAGATGGTAATAGAATAAGGGGTGGATTATGTCCTGGGTTACAGTGTAAAATGTGCCAAAAGAAAAAAAATATATTCTATTACCATCTTCAGGAGCTGTTGAGACCAGGTGGGGCGGTGCTCCCTGCCTCCCCCCCTCTGGACTATCTCCTGTTACTGGGCACAACAATGCCTTATCGCCTGACCCATCGGTAACTCGCTCCTGGGCTATCTCCTGTTCATGGCCCATCAAGGAACTGCCTCACGACTCCCCATCCCACTGTGAGATGCTCCGCCCGGGGAGGGGGGGGGAAGGAGCCAAGCAGTCCATGCCAAATAAAAACGGAGATTTTGAACACCCTAGCAGCCTTTCTTCCACTGGATTCCCAGAGGAGCTTTCCCCCCCACTGGAGTTCCAGAGGACGAGAGCTACCTGCCGACCACTGGACCTTCGGAGGAAGACCAGACTCTTTTACCTGATTGCTGCTTCCACAGAACTACACCCATCGCTTCAGGAGGACTGCAGCCAGCATCTTATCGGACTGCTACTGCCACCCTAACAGGGTGTCAGGTTGTATTCCTGACTCTGTCAGTATAAACCAGTGGGTTGTTTGTTTTTTTCCCTGCCTTGTGTTATATATATATATTAGTAAAGAACTGTTATTCCTATTCCCCATATCTTTGCCTGAAGGCCCGTTAATTTCAAAATTATAATAGTTTGGAGGGAAGGGGGTTGCACTCTCCATTTCAAGGGAGGCTCCTGCCTTCCTCCACAGACACCTGTCTTTTTCAAACCAAGACAGATTTTGGCGCCCAACGTGGGGCTCGAGGGCATCGAGAGATAAAGGAATAACGGTTTTTGTGCATTGGATATAGATTCCTTGTTAAGTGGCATCATGTGGGCTAGCTTATCCCGGTTCTTGTGGCATGTGGTGGTGGCTGTATTTCTCCCATTTGCAGGCCCTTATCTAAACATGGGTCCTATAACTAAGGCTACCGTGACTGTTATCCAGTTTGTTTTATGGATTAATAAGGTGAGGAATTCATGGCTTATTAACTTCCTCTGGAAGGCGGGCACATGGATTCGGAGCTATCAAACACTAAATGTATGCTTTTGGGGTTACTTTACTAATGGTACCTACTGTGAGGAAATGACACCGGGAGAAACTTTCTCCCAACCCCTAACCCAGCTCTTTGGGTCTACTCCACCAGTTTTCGAAGGATTCAGAGCTTTCCTAAGTGCTAATGATATCATACAGTGGCTAGTGTTGCTGATAATCCTGTTTTATTCAGTATTCAGAGATCAGGGGAGATTGGCTTGGGTAACTACCCTGACTAGGAATGCTGCTCCAGAATCTGACCCTGCCTCACAGCTCACATCAGAAATGAACCACTCGGATTGGGTGAAGGAGATACGTGAGATGGGCCAGATGCTGAAGGAGTGCATTCTCTCAGCTGCTGGGAATCCCTCCTCCTGCCTTGAAGAGGGAGAGTCTAATGGTGCAGCAGTAGAACCCACAGACGTTACAACCGTCCAGGTTCCAGCTGAAACGCAAGGGCAGTCAGAGCCAGCAGCAGTCGCCCCTGTGGAAACGAGGAAATCTAAGATGAAATCAGACCACTCAGTTAAGAAAGGAGGGCCCTCAGAACCTGCAGGCGAGCCAGTGGTTGAGATACTCACCGAGTCCCTGACGTATGACAGTCTCCGTAATCTGCACAAAGACATCGTACGGCGGGGGCGTGAGGCTTTTACAACCTGGTTACTTCGGGTCTGGGATCTTATGGGTACGGGTGTGCAACTGGATGGCAGTGAGGCAAGGAATTTGGGACCCTTGACTCAGGACTCAGGTGTCAATCTGGTATTTGTAAGGGAGCCGGGGACCCTTTCCCTCTGGGAGCGGCTTTTAATGAGTGTGAGAGAGAGGTTTGTCCACAGAGAGAGAATGCAGGAGCACCATCATAGAATGCGCTGGAAGACCCTTGAGGAAGGGATCCAGCAGCTGAGAGAAGTGGCAGTATTGCAGGTACTCTTTGGGAGGGATGGACAGCATGGTAACGACCCTGACAAAGTCAGGTGCACAGGGCAAATGTTGTGGAATCTGGCAAATCTAGGGCCATCCGAATACTCCACCTTCATTGCAATGATTAATGCAGATAACGACCGAGAGACAGTGGGTTCTGTCACGAGCAAGCTTAGAAATTTTGAAAGCATGATCAATGGCCCAATGCAGGCTAACGTTTCTGCTGTGATTAAGAGCCTACAAGAGGAGATGAGGGAAATAAAGGAGGAGGTGAGGAGGAGCAGTTCCCATTTGGCACCGGTACAAGTCACAGGCCCCAAAGTCGGAGCCCAACGTCCCCCAGCTAGAGGGAGAGGGTACACCCCACGAGCTGAGCTATGGTACTTCCTGCGCGACCATGGGGAAGACATGGGAAGGTGGGATGGGAAACCCACTTCTGTCCTGGCAGCACGGGTGCGTCAACTCAAGGAGGGAAACACTAACCGGGGGAGTAACACTAAAGTGAAGGTAGCCTCAACCTCCCAGGACCGAGCTGCCAGATATTACAGAAGGGAGGATGATCTGACAGATCCCCTTGAAGGAACCTCTAGTATGTATGTCCAGGAAGGGAATGGTAACCAGTGCTAGAGGGGCCCTGCCTCTAGCCAGGGAGAGGCACGGGAAAACCGGATATTTTGGACGGTGTGGATCCGATGGCCTGGCACGTCAGAGCCACAAAAATACAAAGCGTTAGTTGATACTGGTGCGCAGTGTACCCTAATGCCATCGGGACATGTGGGGGCAGAACCTGTTTCCATTGCCGGGGTAACGGGGGGATCGCAGCAATTGACTCTGTTGGAAGCCGAGGTGAGCCTTACTGGGAAGGAGTGGCAGAAACATCCGATTGTGACTGGCCCAGAGGCCCCGTGCATTCTGGGCATAGACTTCCTCCGGAACGGCTATTACAAGGACCCAAAAGGTCTCAGGTGGGCATTTGGGATAGCTGCTGTGGAGGCAGAGAGCATTAGGCAATTGAACACCTTGCCCGGACTATCAGAAAACCCATCTGCAGTAGGACTCTTGAAGGTGGAAGAGCAACAAGTGCCAATTGCCACCTCGACAGTGCACCGCCGGCAGTATCGGACGAATCGAGATGCCGTGATCCCCATCCACAAAATGATCCGCGAGCTGGAGAGTCAAGGGGTGGTCAGCAAGACCCACTCACCCTTCAACAGCCCCATTTGGCCTGTGCGCAAGTCTGACGGAGAATGGAGATTGACTGTGGACTATCGTGGCTTGAATGAAGTGACTCCACCGTTGAGCGCTGCCGTGCCGGACATGCTGGAACTCCAGTACGAGCTGGAGTCCAAGGCAGCAAAGTGGTATGCCACTATTGACATTGCCAATGCTTTTTTCTCCAATCCTCTGGCAGCAGAATGTAGGCCTCAGTTTGCCTTCACCTGGAGGGGCGTACAGTACACCTGGAACCGACTGCCCCAGGGGTGGAAGCACAGTCCCACCATCTGCCATGGACTGATCCAGGCTGCACTGGAAAAGGGTGAAGCTCCGGAACATCTGCAGTACATCGATGACATCATTGTGGGGGGGAACACAGCAAAGGAAGTATTTGGGAAAGGAGAGAAGATCATCCAGATTCTCCTGGAAGCTGGTTTTGCCATCAAGAAGAGCAAAGTCAAGGGACCTGCCCGAGAGATCCAGTTCCTGGGGGTAAAGTGGCAAGACGGACGGCGTCAGATCCCCACCGAGGTCATCAATAAGATCGCTGCGATGTCTCCACCAACCAGCAAGAAGGAAACACAGGCTTTCCTAGGCGCCATAGGTTTTTGGAGACTGCACATTCCTGAGTACAGCCAGATTGTGAGCCCTCTGTACCTGGTTACCCGCAAGAAGAACGATTTCCACTGGGGCCCTGAACAGCAACAAGCTTTTGCCCAAATCAAGCGGGAGATCGCTCATGCGCTAGCCCTTGGCCCAGTCAGGACGGGACCAGAGGTGAGGAACGTGCTCTACTCTGCGGCCGGGAACAATGGTTTGTCCTGGAGCCTTTGGCAGAAGGTGCCTGGAGAGACTCGTGGCCGACCACTGGGATTCTGGAGTCGAAGTTATAGAGGGTCTGAGGCCAACTACACTCCCACAGAGAAGGAAATCCTAGCAGCCTATGAAGGAGTCCAAGCTGCCTCGGAAGTGATTGGCACCGAAGCACAACTCCTCCTGGCACCCCGACTACCGGTGCTGGGGTGGATGTTTAAAGGAAAGGTTCCCTCCACCCACCACGCCACTGACGCCACATGGAGCAAATGGATTGCCCTCATCACACAACGCGCCCGTATTGGAAACCCAAATCGCCCTGGGATTTTGGAGATCATTACGAACTGGCCGGAAGGTGAAGACTTTGGCCTCACTGACGAAGAGGAGCAGGAACAAGTGACGCGGGCTGAAGAAGCTCCACCGTACAACCAACTACCAGCAGAGGAAACACGATATGCTCTTTTCACTGCCGGTTCCTGTCGCATCGTAGGGATGAACCGGAAGTGGAAAGCAGCCGTATGGAGCCCCACACGACAGGTCGCACAAGCTACTGAAGGAGAAGGTGGATCAAGTCAACTTGCTGAACTCAAAGCCGTTCAACTAGCCCTGGACATTGCTGAAAGAGAGAAGTGGCCAAAGCTCTACCTTTATACTGATTCGTGGATGGTAGCCAATGCTCTGTGGGGCTGGCTGGAAAGGTGGAAAAAGGCCAACTGGCAGCGTAGGGGAAAACCAATTTGGGCTGCTGATGAGTGGAAAGATATTGCCACTCGGGTAAAGAAGCTACCTGTGAGGGTCCGTCATGTAGATGCTCATGTCTCCAGGAGTCGGGCTAATGAAGAACATCGTAACAATGAACAGGTAGATCAGGCTGCAAAAATAGAGGTGTCCCAGATAGACTTGGATTGGCAACATAAAGGAGAGTTGTTCTTAGCTCGATGGGCCCATGATGCCTCAGGCCATCAAGGCAGAGAGGCCGCTTATAAATGGGCACGGGACCGAGGGGTGGATCTAACCATGAACAGTATCTCCCAGGTTATCCAAGACTGTGAGACCTGTGCTGCGATCAAGCAGGCCAAGCGGGTGAAGCCTCTGTGGTACGGCGGACGATGGTCGAAGTACAGGTATGGGGAAGCCTGGCAAATTGACTACATCACTCTTCCCCAAACCCGTCAAGGCAAGCGCTACGTGCTGACCATGGTGGAAGCAACCACTGGGTGGCTGGAGACCTACCCTGTGCCTCATGCTACCGCCCGGAACACCATCTTGGGCCTGGAAAAGCAAGTTCTTTGGAGACATGGCACCCCTGAGAGAATCGAGTCAGACAACGGGACACATTTCAAGAATAGCCTCATAAGCACTTGGGCCAGAGAACATGGAATCGAATGGATATATCATATCCCTTATCATGCACCAGCTGCCGGGAAAGTTGAACGGTGCAATGGGCTACTTAAGACTACCCTAAAAGCACTTGGAGGAGGGACTTTCAAAAATTGGGAACTGAACTTAGCAAAGGCCACCTGGATGGTCAATACCCGAGGGTCCATCAATCGAGCTGGTCCTGCCCAGTCTGGACCCTTGCACACAGTGGACGGAGATAAAGTCCCTGTGGTACACACGAGAGGTATGTTAGGAAAGACTGTTTGGATTAATCCCACATCAGGCAAAGGCACACCCCTCCGTGGGGTTGTTTTTGCTCAGGGACCTGGTTACACTTGGTGGGTAATGCAGAAAAATGGGGAAACCCGTTGTGTACCACAAGGAGACCTAATTTTAAGTGAGAACTCTGTGTAAGGTTTCATTGTGTATATATGTATATATGTATCTGTAAGGGGGCATTGGGTTGGGTACGGTGTAGATGGTAATAGAATAAGGGGTGGATTATGTCCTGGGTTACAGTGTAAAATGTGCCAAAAGAAAAAAAATATATTCTATTACCATCTTCAGGAGCTGTTGAGACCAGGTGGGGCGGTGCTCCCTGCCTCCCCCCCTCTGGACTATCTCCTGTTACTGGGCACAACAATGCCTTATCGCCTGACCCATCGGTAACTCGCTCCTGGGCTATCTCCTGTTCATGGCCCATCAAGGAACTGCCTCACGACTCCCCATCCCATTGTGAGATGCTCCGCCCGGGGAGGGGGGGGGAAGGAGCCAAGCAGTCCATGCCAAATAAAAACGGAGATTTTGAACACCCTAGCAGCCTTTCTTCCACTGGATTCCCAGAGGAGCTTTCCCCCCCACTGGAGTTCCAGAGGACGAGAGCTACCTGCCGACCACTGGACCTTCGGAGGAAGACCAGACTCTTTTACCTGATTGCTGCTTCCACAGAACTACACCCATCGCTTCAGGAGGACTGCAGCCAGCATCTTATCGGACTGCTACTGCCACCCTAACAGGGTGTCAGGTTGTATTCCTGACTCTGTCAGTATAAACCAGTGGGTTGTTTGTTTTTTTCCCTGCCTTGTGTTATATATATATATTAGTAAAGAACTGTTATTCCTATTCCCCATATCTTTGCCTGAAGGCCCGTTAATTTCAAAATTATAATAGTTTGGAGGGAAGGGGGTTGCACTCTCCATTTCAAGGGAGGCTCCTGCCTTCCTCCACAGACACCTGTCTTTTTCAAACCAAGACAGATTTTGGCGCCCAACGTGGGGCTCGAGGGCATCGAGAGATAAAGGAATAACGGTTTTTGTGCATTGGATATAGATTCCTTGTTAAGTGGCATCATGTGGGCTAGCTTATCCCGGTTCTTGTGGCATGTGGTGGTGGCTGTATTTCTCCCATTTGCAGGCCCTTATCTAAACATGGGTCCTATAACTAAGGCTACCGTGACTGTTATCCAGTTTGTTTTATGGATTAATAAGGTGAGGAATTCATGGCTTATTAACTTCCTCTGGAAGGCGGGCACATGGATTCGGAGCTATCAAACACTAAATGTATGCTTTTGGGGTTACTTTACTAATGGTACCTACTGTGAGGAAATGACACCGGGAGAAACTTTCTCCCAACCCCTAACCCAGCTCTTTGGGTCTACTCCACCAGTTTTCGAAGGATTCAGAGCTTTCCTAAGTGCTAATGATATCATACAGTGGCTAGTGTTGCTGATAATCCTGTTTTATTCAGTATTCAGAGATCAGGGGAGATTGGCTTGGGTAACTACCCTGACTAGGAATGCTGCTCCAGAATCTGACCCTGCCTCACAGCTCACATCAGAAATGAACCACTCGGATTGGGTGAAGGAGATACGTGAGATGGGCCAGATGCTGAAGGAGTGCATTCTCTCAGCTGCTGGGAATCCCTCCTCCTGCCTTGAAGAGGGAGAGTCTAATGGTGCAGCAGTAGAACCCACAGACGTTACAACCGTCCAGGTTCCAGCTGAAACGCAAGGGCAGTCAGAGCCAGCAGCAGTCGCCCCTGTGGAAACGAGGAAATCTAAGATGAAATCAGACCACTCAGTTAAGAAAGGAGGGCCCTCAGAACCTGCAGGCGAGCCAGTGGTTGAGATACTCACCGAGTCCCTGACGTATGACAGTCTCCGTAATCTGCACAAAGACATCGTACGGCGGGGGCGTGAGGCTTTTACAACCTGGTTACTTCGGGTCTGGGATCTTATGGGTACGGGTGTGCAACTGGATGGCAGTGAGGCAAGGAATTTGGGACCCTTGACTCAGGACTCAGGTGTCAATCTGGTATTTGTAAGGGAGCCGGGGACCCTTTCCCTCTGGGAGCGGCTTTTAATGAGTGTGAGAGAGAGGTTTGTCCACAGAGAGAGAATGCAGGAGCACCATCATAGAATGCGCTGGAAGACCCTTGAGGAAGGGATCCAGCAGCTGAGAGAAGTGGCAGTATTGGAGGTACTCTTTGGGAGGGATGGACAGCATGGTAACGACCCTGACAAAGTCAGGTGCACAGGGCAAATGTTGTGGAATCTGGCAAATCTAGGGCCATCCGAATACTCCACCTTCATTGCAATGATTAATGCAGATAACGACCGAGAGACAGTGGGTTCTGTCACGAGCAAGCTTAGAAATTTTGAAAGCATGATCAATGGCCCAATGCAGGCTAACGTTTCTGCTGTGATTAAGAGCCTACAAGAGGAGATGAGGGAAATAAAGGAGGAGGTGAGGAGGAGCAGTTCCCATTTGGCACCGGTACAAGTCACAGGCCCCAAAGTCGGAGCCCAACGTCCCCCAGCTAGAGGGAGAGGGTACACCCCACGAGCTGAGCTATGGTACTTCCTGCGCGACCATGGGGAAGACATGGGAAGGTGGGATGGGAAACCCACTTCTGTCCTGGCAGCACGGGTGCGTCAACTCAAGGAGGGAAACACTAACCGGGGGAGTAACACTAAAGTGAAGGTAGCCTCAACCTCCCAGGACCGAGCTGCCAGATATTACAGAAGGGAGGATGATCTGACAGATCCCCTTGAAGGAACCTCTAGTATGTATGTCCAGGAAGGGAATGGTAACCAGTGCTAGAGGGGCCCTGCCTCTAGCCAGGGAGAGGCACGGGAAAACCGGATATTTTGGACGGTGTGGATCCGATGGCCTGGCACGTCAGAGCCACAAAAATACAAAGCGTTAGTTGATACTGGTGCGCAGTGTACCCTAATGCCATCGGGACATGTGGGGGCAGAACCTGTTTCCATTGCCGGGGTAACGGGGGGGATCGCAGCAATTGACTCTGTTGGAAGCCGAGGTGAGCCTTACTGGGAAGGAGTGGCAGAAACATCCGATTGTGACTGGCCCAGAGGCCCCGTGCATTCTGGGCATAGACTTCCTCCGGAACGGCTATTACAAGGACCCAAAAGGTCTCAGGTGGGCATTTGGGATAGCTGCTGTGGAGGCAGAGAGCATTAGGCAATTGAACACCTTGCCCGGACTATCAGAAAACCCATCTGCAGTAGGACTCTTGAAGGTGGAAGAGCAACAAGTGCCAATTGCCACCTCGACAGTGCACCGCCGGCAGTATCGGACGAATCGAGATGCCGTGATCCCCATCCACAAAATGATCCGCGAGCTGGAGAGTCAAGGGGTGGTCAGCAAGACCCACTCACCCTTCAACAGCCCCATTTGGCCTGTGCGCAAGTCTGACGGAGAATGGAGATTGACTGTGGACTATCGTGGCTTGAATGAAGTCACTCCACCGTTGAGCGCTGCCGTGCCGGACATGCTGGAACTCCAGTACGAGCTGGAGTCCAAGGCAGCAAAGTGGTATGCCACTATTGACATTGCCAATGCTTTTTTCTCCATTCCTCTGGCAGCAGAATGTAGGCCTCAGTTTGCCTTCACCTGGAGGGGCGTACAGTACACCTGGAACCGACTGCCCCAGGGGTGGAAGCACAGTCCCACCATCTGCCATGGACTGATCCAGGCTGCACTGGAAAAGGGTGAAGCTCCGGAACATCTGCAGTACATCGATGACATCATTGTGGGGGGGAACACAGCAAAGGAAGTATTTGGGAAAGGAGAGAAGATCATCCAGATTCTCCTGGAAGCTGGTTTTGCCATCAAGAAGAGCAAAGTCAAGGGACCTGCCCGAGAGATCCAGTTCCTGGGGGTAAAGTGGCAAGACGGACGGCGTCAGATCCCCACCGAGGTCATCAATAAGATCGCTGCGATGTCTCCACCAACCAGCAAGAAGGAAACACAGGCTTTCCTAGGCGCCATAGGTTTTTGGAGACTGCACATTCCTGAGTACAGCCAGATTGTGAGCCCTCTGTACCTGGTTACCCGCAAGAAGAACGATTTCCACTGGGGCCCTGAACAGCAACAAGCTTTTGCCCAAATCAAGCGGGAGATCGCTCATGCGCTAGCCCTTGGCCCAGTCAGGACGGGACCAGAGGTGAGGAACGTGCTCTACTCTGCGGCCGGGAACAATGGTTTGTCCTGGAGCCTTTGGCAGAAGGTGCCTGGAGAGACTCGTGGCCGACCACTGGGATTCTGGAGTCGAAGTTATAGAGGGTCTGAGGCCAACTACACTCCCACAGAGAAGGAAATCCTAGCAGCCTATGAAGGAGTCCAAGCTGCCTCGGAAGTGATTGGCACCGAAGCACAACTCCTCCTGGCACCCCGACTACCGGTGCTGGGGTGGATGTTTAAAGGAAAGGTTCCCTCCACCCACCACGCCACTGACGCCACATGGAGCAAATGGATTGCCCTCATCACACAACGCGCCCGTATTGGAAACCCAAATCGCCCTGGGATTTTGGAGATCATTACGAACTGGCCGGAAGGTGAAGACTTTGGCCTCACTGACGAAGAGGAGCAGGAACAAGTGACGCGGGCTGAAGAAGCTCCACCGTACAACCAACTACCAGCAGAGGAAACACGATATGCTCTTTTCACTGCCGGTTCCTGTCGCATCGTAGGGATGAACCGGAAGTGGAAAGCAGCCGTATGGAGCCCCACACGACAGGTCGCACAAGCTACTGAAGGAGAAGGTGGATCAAGTCAACTTGCTGAACTCAAAGCCGTTCAACTAGCCCTGGACATTGCTGAAAGAGAGAAGTGGCCAAAGCTCTACCTTTATACTGATTCGTGGATGGTAGCCAATGCTCTGTGGGGCTGGCTGGAAAGGTGGAAAAAGGCCAACTGGCAGCGTAGGGGAAAACCAATTTGGGCTGCTGATGAGTGGAAAGATATTGCCACTCGGGTAAAGAAGCTACCTGTGAGGGTCCGTCATGTAGATGCTCATGTCTCCAGGAGTCGGGCTAATGAAGAACATCGTAACAATGAACAGGTAGATCAGGCTGCAAAAATAGAGGTGTCCCAGATAGACTTGGATTGGCAACATAAAGGAGAGTTGTTCTTAGCTCGATGGGCCCATGATGCCTCAGGCCATCAAGGCAGAGAGGCCGCTTATAAATGGGCACGGGACCGAGGGGTGGATCTAACCATGAACAGTATCTCCCAGGTTATCCAAGACTGTGAGACCTGTGCTGCGATCAAGCAGGCCAAGCGGGTGAAGCCTCTGTGGTACGGCGGACGATGGTCGAAGTACAGGTATGGGGAAGCCTGGCAAATTGACTACATCACTCTTCCCCAAACCCGTCAAGGCAAGCGCTACGTGCTGACCATGGTGGAAGCAACCACTGGGTGGCTGGAGACCTACCCTGTGCCTCATGCTACCGCCCGGAACACCATCTTGGGCCTGGAAAAGCAAGTTCTTTGGAGACATGGCACCCCTGAGAGAATCGAGTCAGACAACGGGACACATTTCAAGAATAGCCTCATAAGCACTTGGGCCAGAGAACATGGAATCGAATGGATATATCATATCCCTTATCATGCACCAGCTGCCGGGAAAGTTGAACGGTGCAATGGGCTACTTAAGACTACCCTAAAAGCACTTGGAGGAGGGACTTTCAAAAATTGGGAACTGAACTTAGCAAAGGCCACCTGGATGGTCAATACCCGAGGGTCCATCAATCGAGCTGGTCCTGCCCAGTCTGGACCCTTGCACACAGTGGACGGAGATAAAGTCCCTGTGGTACACACGAGAGGTATGTTAGGAAAGACTGTTTGGATTAATCCCACATCAGGCAAAGGCACACCCCTCCGTGGGGTTGTTTTTGCTCAGGGACCTGGTTACACTTGGTGGGTAATGCAGAAAAATGGGGAAACCCGTTGTGTACCACAAGGAGACCTAATTTTAAGTGAGAACTCTGTGTAAGGTTTCATTGTGTATATATGTATATATGTATCTGTAAGGGGGCATTGGGTTGGGTACGGTGTAGATGGTAATAGAATAAGGGGTGGATTATGTCCTGGGTTACAGTGTAAAATGTGCCAAAAGAAAAAAAAATATATTCTATTACCATCTTCAGGAGCTGTTGAGACCAGGTGGGGCGGTGCTCCCTGCCTCCCCCCCTCTGGACTATCTCCTGTTACTGGGCACAACAATGCCTTATCGCCTGACCCATCGGTAACTCGCTCCTGGGCTATCTCCTGTTCATGGCCCATCAAGGAACTGCCTCACGACTCCCCATCCCATTGTGAGATGCTCCGCCCGGGGAGGGGGGGGGAAGGAGCCAAGCAGTCCATGCCAAATAAAAACGGAGATTTTGAACACCCTAGTAGCCTTTCTTCCACTGGATTCCCAGAGGAGCTTTCCCCCCCACTGGAGTTCCAGAGGACGAGAGCTACCTGCCGACCACTGGACCTTCGGAGGAAGACCAGACTCTTTTACCTGATTGCTGCTTCCACAGAACTACACCCATCGCTTCAGGAGGACTGCAGCCAGCATCTTATCGGACTGCTACTGCCACCCTAACAGGGTGTCAGGTTGTATTCCTGACTCTGTCAGTATAAACCAGTGGGTTGTTTGTTTTTTTCCCTGCCTTGTGTTATATATATATATTAGTAAAGAACTGTTATTCCTATTCCCCATATCTTTGCCTGAAGGCCCGTTAATTTCAAAATTATAATAGTTTGGAGGGAAGGGGGTTGCACTCTCCATTTCAAGGGAGGCTCCTGCCTTCCTCCACAGACACCTGTCTTTTTCAAACCAAGACAGATTTTGGCGCCCAACGTGGGGCTCGAGGGCATCGAGAGATAAAGGAATAACGGTTTTTGTGCATTGGATATAGATTCCTTGTTAAGTGGCATCATGTGGGCTAGCTTATCCCGGTTCTTGTGGCATGTGGTGGTGGCTGTATTTCTCCCATTTGCAGGCCCTTATCTAAACATGGGTCCTATAACTAAGGCTACCGTGACTGTTATCCAGTTTGTTTTATGGATTAATAAGGTGAGGAATTCATGGCTTATTAACTTCCTCTGGAAGGCGGGCACATGGATTCGGAGCTATCAAACACTAAATGTATGCTTTTGGGGTTACTTTACTAATGGTACCTACTGTGAGGAAATGACACCGGGAGAAACTTTCTCCCAACCCCTAACCCAGCTCTTTGGGTCTACTCCACCAGTTTTCGAAGGATTCAGAGCTTTCCTAAGTGCTAATGATATCATACAGTGGCTAGTGTTGCTGATAATCCTGTTTTATTCAGTATTCAGAGATCAGGGGAGATTGGCTTGGGTAACTACCCTGACTAGGAATGCTGCTCCAGAATCTGACCCTGCCTCACAGCTCACATCAGAAATGAACCACTCGGATTGGGTGAAGGAGATACGTGAGATGGGCCAGATGCTGAAGGAGTGCATTCTCTCAGCTGCTGGGAATCCCTCCTCCTGCCTTGAAGAGGGAGAGTCTAATGGTGCAGCAGTAGAACCCACAGACGTTACAACCGTCCAGGTTCCAGCTGAAACGCAAGGGCAGTCAGAGCCAGCAGCAGTCGCCCCTGTGGAAACGAGGAAATCTAAGATGAAATCAGACCACTCAGTTAAGAAAGGAGGGCCCTCAGAACCTGCAGGCGAGCCAGTGGTTGAGATACTCACCGAGTCCCTGACGTATGACAGTCTCCGTAATCTGCACAAAGACATCGTACGGCGGGGGCGTGAGGCTTTTACAACCTGGTTACTTCGGGTCTGGGATCTTATGGGTACGGGTGTGCAACTGGATGGCAGTGAGGCAAGGAATTTGGGACCCTTGACTCAGGACTCAGGTGTCAATCTGGTATTTGTAAGGGAGCCGGGGACCCTTTCCCTCTGGGAGCGGCTTTTAATGAGTGTGAGAGAGAGGTTTGTCCACAGAGAGAGAATGCAGGAGCACCATCATAGAATGCGCTGGAAGACCCTTGAGGAAGGGATCCAGCAGCTGAGAGAAGTGGCAGTATTGGAGGTACTCTTTGGGAGGGATGGACAGCATGGTAACGACCCTGACAAAGTCAGGTGCACAGGGCAAATGTTGTGGAATCTGGCAAATCTAGGGCCATCCGAATACTCCACCTTCATTGCAATGATTAATGCAGATAACGACCGAGAGACAGTGGGTTCTGTCACGAGCAAGCTTAGAAATTTTGAAAGCATGATCAATGGCCCAATGCAGGCTAACGTTTCTGCTGTGATTAAGAGCCTACAAGAGGAGATGAGGGAAATAAAGGAGGAGGTGAGGAGGAGCAGTTCCCATTTGGCACCGGTACAAGTCACAGGCCCCAAAGTCGGAGCCCAACGTCCCCCAGCTAGAGGGAGAGGGTACACCCCACGAGCTGAGCTATGGTACTTCCTGCGCGACCATGGGGAAGACATGGGAAGGTGGGATGGGAAACCCACTTCTGTCCTGGCAGCACGGGTGCGTCAACTCAAGGAGGGAAACACTAACCGGGGGAGTAACACTAAAGTGAAGGTAGCCTCAACCTCCCAGGACCGAGCTGCCAGATATTACAGAAGGGAGGATGATCTGACAGATCCCCTTGAAGGAACCTCTAGTATGTATGTCCAGGAAGGGAATGGTAACCAGTGCTAGAGGGGCCCTGCCTCTAGCCAGGGAGAGGCACGGGAAAACCGGATATTTTGGACGGTGTGGATCCGATGGCCTGGCACGTCAGAGCCACAAAAATACAAAGCGTTAGTTGATACTGGTGCGCAGTGTACCCTAATGCCATCGGGACATGTGGGGGCAGAACCTGTTTCCATTGCCGGGGTAACGGGGGGATCGCAGCAATTGACTCTGTTGGAAGCCGAGGTGAGCCTTACTGGGAAGGAGTGGCAGAAACATCCGATTGTGACTGGCCCAGAGGCCCCGTGCATTCTGGGCATAGACTTCCTCCGGAACGGCTATTACAAGGACCCAAAAGGTCTCAGGTGGGCATTTGGGATAGCTGCTGTGGAGGCAGAGAGCATTAGGCAATTGAACACCTTGCCCGGACTATCAGAAAACCCATCTGCAGTAGGACTCTTGAAGGTGGAAGAGCAACAAGTGCCAATTGCCACCTCGACAGTGCACCGCCGGCAGTATCGGACGAATCGAGATGCCGTGATCCCCATCCACAAAATGATCCGCGAGCTGGAGAGTCAAGGGGTGGTCAGCAAGACCCACTCACCCTTCAACAGCCCCATTTGGCCTGTGCGCAAGTCTGACGGAGAATGGAGATTGACTGTGGACTATCGTGGCTTGAATGAAGTGACTCCACCGTTGAGCGCTGCCGTGCCGGACATGCTGGAACTCCAGTACGAGCTGGAGTCCAAGGCAGCAAAGTGGTATGCCACTATTGACATTGCCAATGCTTTTTTCTCCATTCCTCTGGCAGCAGAATGTAGGCCTCAGTTTGCCTTCACCTGGAGGGGCGTACAGTACACCTGGAACCGACTGCCCCAGGGGTGGAAGCACAGTCCCACCATCTGCCATGGACTGATCCAGGCTGCACTGGAAAAGGGTGAAGCTCCGGAACATCTGCAGTACATCGATGACATCATTGTGGGGGGGGAACACAGCAAAGGAAGTATTTGGGAAAGGAGAGAAGATCATCCAGATTCTCCTGGAAGCTGGTTTTGCCATCAAGAAGAGCAAAGTCAAGGGACCTGCCCGAGAGATCCAGTTCCTGGGGGTAAAGTGGCAAGACGGACGGCGTCAGATCCCCACCGAGGTCATCAATAAGATCGCTGCGATGTCTCCACCAACCAGCAAGAAGGAAACACAGGCTTTCCTAGGCGCCATAGGTTTTTGGAGACTGCACATTCCTGAGTACAGCCAGATTGTGAGCCCTCTGTACCTGGTTACCCGCAAGAAGAACGATTTCCACTGGGGCCCTGAACAGCAACAAGCTTTTGCCCAAATCAAGCGGGAGATCGCTCATGCGCTAGCCCTTGGCCCAGTCAGGACGGGACCAGAGGTGAGGAACGTGCTCTACTCTGCGGCCGGGAACAATGGTTTGTCCTGGAGCCTTTGGCAGAAGGTGCCTGGAGAGACTCGTGGCCGACCACTGGGATTCTGGAGTCGAAGTTATAGAGGGTCTGAGGCCAACTACACTCCCACAGAGAAGGAAATCCTAGCAGCCTATGAAGGAGTCCAAGCTGCCTCGGAAGTGATTGGCACCGAAGCACAACTCCTCCTGGCACCCCGACTACCGGTGCTGGGGTGGATGTTTAAAGGAAAGGTTCCCTCCACCCACCACGCCACTGACGCCACATGGAGCAAATGGATTGCCCTCATCACACAACGCGCCCGTATTGGAAACCCAAATCGCCCTGGGATTTTGGAGATCATTACGAACTGGCCGGAAGGTGAAGACTTTGGCCTCACTGACGAAGAGGAGCAGGAACAAGTGACGCGGGCTGAAGAAGCTCCACCGTACAACCAACTACCAGCAGAGGAAACACGATATGCTCTTTTCACTGACGGTTCCTGTCGCATCGTAGGGATGAACCGGAAGTGGAAAGCAGCCGTATGGAGCCCCACACGACAGGTCGCACAAGCTACTGAAGGAGAAGGTGGATCAAGTCAACTTGCTGAACTCAAAGCCGTTCAACTAGCCCTGGACATTGCTGAAAGAGAGAAGTGGCCAAAGCTCTACCTTTATACTGATTCGTGGATGGTAGCCAATGCTCTGTGGGGCTGGCTGGAAAGGTGGAAAAAGGCCAACTGGCAGCGTAGGGGAAAACCAATTTGGGCTGCTGATGAGTGGAAAGATATTGCCACTCGGGTAAAGAAGCTACCTGTGAGGGTCCGTCATGTAGATGCTCATGTCTCCAGGAGTCGGGCTAATGAAGAACATCGTAACAATGAACAGGTAGATCAGGCTGCAAAAATAGAGGTGTCCCAGATAGACTTGGATTGGCAACATAAAGGAGAGTTGTTCTTAGCTCGATGGGCCCATGATGCCTCAGGCCATCAAGGCAGAGAGGCCGCTTATAAATGGGCACGGGACCGAGGGGTGGATCTAACCATGAACAGTATCTCCCAGGTTATCCAAGACTGTGAGACCTGTGCTGCGATCAAGCAGGCCAAGCGGGTGAAGCCTCTGTGGTACGGCGGACGATGGTCGAAGTACAGGTATGGGGAAGCCTGGCAAATTGACTACATCACTCTTCCCCAAACCCGTCAAGGCAAGCGCTACGTGCTGACCATGGTGGAAGCAACCACTGGGTGGCTGGAGACCTACCCTGTGCCTCATGCTACCGCCCGGAACACCATCTTGGGCCTGGAAAAGCAAGTTCTTTGGAGACATGGCACCCCTGAGAGAATCGAGTCAGACAACGGGACACATTTCAAGAATAGCCTCATAAGCACTTGGGCCAGAGAACATGGAATCGAATGGATATATCATATCCCTTATCATGCACCAGCTGCCGGGAAAGTTGAACGGTGCAATGGGCTACTTAAGACTACCCTAAAAGCACTTGGAGGAGGGACTTTCAAAAATTGGGAACTGAACTTAGCAAAGGCCACCTGGATGGTCAATACCCGAGGGTCCATCAATCGAGCTGGTCCTGCCCAGTCTGGACCCTTGCACACAGTGGACGGAGATAAAGTCCCTGTGGTACACACGAGAGGTATGTTAGGAAAGACTGTTTGGATTAATCCCACATCAGGCAAAGGCACACCCCTCCGTGGGGTTGTTTTTGCTCAAGGACCTGGTTACACTGGGTGGGTAATGCAGAAAAATGGGGAAACCCGTTGTGTACCACAAGGAGACCTAATTTTAAGAGAGAACTCTGTGTAAGGTTTCATTGTGTATATATGTATATATGTATCTGTAAGGGGGCATTGGGTTGGGTACGGTGTAGATGGTAATAGAATAAGGGGTGGATTATGTCCTGGGTTACAGTGTAAAATGTGCCAAAAGAAAAAAAATATATTCTATTACCATCCTCAGGAGCTGTTGAGACCAGGTGGGGCGGTGCTCCCTGCCTCCCCCCCTCTGGACTATCTCCTGTTACTGGGCACAACAATGCCTTATCGCCTGACCCATCGGTAACTCGCTCCTGGGCTATCTCCTGTTCATGGCCCATCAAGGAACTGCCTCACGACTCCCCATCCCACTGTGAGATGCTCCGCCCGGGGAGGGGGGGGGAAGGAGCCAAGCAGTCCATGCCAAATAAAAACGGAGATTTTGAACAGCCTAGCAGCCTTTCTTCCACTGGATTCCCAGAGGAGCTTTTCCCCCCACTGGAGTTCCAGAGGACGAGAGCTACCTGCCGACCACTGGACCTTCGGAGGAAGACCAGACTCTTTTACCTGATTGCTGCTTCCACAGAACTACACCCATCGCTTCAGGAGGACTGCAGCCAGCATCTTATCGGACTGCTACTGCCACCCTAACAGGGTGTCAGGTTGTATTCCTGACTCTGTCAGTATAAACCAGTGGGTTGTTTGTTTTTTCCCTGCCTTGTGTTTTATATATATATATATATATATTAGTAAAGAACTGTTATTCCTATTCCCCATATCTTTGCCTGAAGGCCCGTTAATTTCAAAATTATAATAGTTTGGAGGGAAGGGGGTTGCACTCTCCATTTCAAGGGAGGCTCCTGCCTTCCTCCACAGACACCTGTCTTTTTCAAACCAAGACAGATTTTGGCACCCAACGTGGGGCTCGAGGGCATCGAGAGATAAAGGAATAACGGTTTTTGTGCATTGGATATAGATTCCTTGTTAAGTGGCATCATGTGGGCTAGCTTATCCCCGTTCTTGTGGCATGTGGTGGTGGCTGTATTTCTCCCATTTGCAGGCCTTTATCTAAACATGGGTCCTATAACTAAGGCTACCGTGACTGTTATCCAGTTTGTTTTATGGATTAATAAGGTGAGGAATTCATGGCTTATTAACTTCCTCTGGAAGGCGGGCACATGGATTCGGAGCTATCAAACACTAAATGTATGCTTTTGGGGTTACTTTACTAATGGTACCTACTGTGAGGAAATGACACCGGGAGAAACTTTCTCCCAACCCCTAACCCAGCTCTTTGGGTCTACTCCACCAGTTTTCGAAGGATTCAGAGCTTTCCTAAGTGCTAATGATATCATACAGTGGCTAGTGTTGCTGATAATCCTGTTTTATTCAGTATTCAGAGATCAGGGGAGATTGGCTTGGGTAACTACCCTGACTAGGAATGCTGCTCCAGAATCTGACCCTGCCTCACAGCTCACATCAGAAATGAACCACTCGGATTGGGTGAAGGAGATACGTGAGATGGGCCAGATGCTGAAGGAGTGCATTCTCTCAGCTGCTGGGAATCCCTCCTCCTGCCTTGAAGAGGGAGAGTCTAATGGTGCAGCAGTAGAACCCACAGACGTTACAACCGTCCAGGTTCCAGCTGAAACGCAAGGGCAGTCAGAGCCAGCAGCAGTCGCCCCTGTGGAAACGAGGAAATCTAAGATGAAATCAGACCACTCAGTTAAGAAAGGAGGGCCCTCAGAACCTGCAGGCGAGCCAGTGGTTGAGATACTCACCGAGTCCCTGACGTATGACAGTCTCCGTAATCTGCACAAAGACATCGTACGGCGGGGGCGTGAGGCTTTTACAACCTGGTTACTTCGGGTCTGGGATCTTATGGGTACGGGTGTGCAACTGGATGGCAGTGAGGCAAGGAATTTGGGACCCTTGACTCAGGACTCAGGTGTCAATCTGGTATTTGTAAGGGAGCCGGGGACCCTTTCCCTCTGGGAGCGGCTTTTAATGAGTGTGAGAGAGAGGTTTGTCCACAGAGAGAGAATGCAGGAGCACCATCATAGAATGCGCTGGAAGACCCTTGAGGAAGGGATCCAGCAGCTGAGAGAAGTGGCAGTATTGGAGGTACTCTTTGGGAGGGATGGACAGCATGGTAACGACCCTGACAAAGTCAGGTGCACAGGGCAAATGTTGTGGAATCTGGCAAATCTAGGGCCATCCGAATACTCCACCTTCATTGCAATGATTAATGCAGATAACGACCGAGAGACAGTGGGTTCTGTCACGAGCAAGCTTAGAAATTTTGAAAGCATGATCAATGGCCCAATGCAGGCTAACGTTTCTGCTGTGATTAAGAGCCTACAAGAGGAGATGAGGGAAATAAAGGAGGAGGTGAGGAGGAGCAGTTCCCATTTGGCACCGGTACAAGTCACAGGCCCCAAAGTCGGAGCCCAACGTCCCCCAGCTAGAGGGAGAGGGTACACCCCACGAGCTGAGCTATGGTACTTCCTGCGCGACCATGGGGAAGACATGGGAAGGTGGGATGGGAAACCCACTTCTGTCCTGGCAGCACGGGTGCGTCAACTCAAGGAGGGAAACACTAACCGGGGGAGTAACACTAAAGTGAAGGTAGCCTCAACCTCCCAGGACCGAGCTGCCAGATATTACAGAAGGGAGGATGATCTGACAGATCCCCTTGAAGGAACCTCTAGTATGTATGTCCAGGAAGGGAATGGTAACCAGTGCTAGAGGGGCCCTGCCTCTAGCCAGGGAGAGGCACGGGAAAACCGGATATTTTGGACGGTGTGGATCCGATGGCCTGGCACGTCAGAGCCACAAAAATACAAAGCGTTAGTTGATACTGGTGCGCAGTGTACCCTAATGCCATCGGGACATGTGGGGGCAGAACCTGTTTCCATTGCCGGGGTAACGGGGGGATCGCAGCAATTGACTCTGTTGGAAGCCGAGGTGAGCCTTACTGGGAAGGAGTGGCAGAAACATCCGATTGTGACTGGCCCAGAGGCCCCGTGCATTCTGGGCATAGACTTCCTCCGGAACGGCTATTACAAGGACCCAAAAGGTCTCAGGTGGGCATTTGGGATAGCTGCTGTGGAGGCAGAGAGCATTAGGCAATTGAACACCTTGCCCGGACTATCAGAAAACCCATCTGCAGTAGGACTCTTGAAGGTGGAAGAGCAACAAGTGCCAATTGCCACCTCGACAGTGCACCGCCGGCAGTATCGGACGAATCGAGATGCCGTGATCCCCATCCACAAAATGATCCGCGAGCTGGAGAGTCAAGGGGTGGTCAGCAAGACCCACTCACCCTTCAACAGCCCCATTTGGCCTGTGCGCAAGTCTGACGGAGAATGGAGATTGACTGTGGACTATCGTGGCTTGAATGAAGTGACTCCACCGTTGAGCGCTGCCGTGCCGGACATGCTGGAACTCCAGTACGAGCTGGAGTCCAAGGCAGCAAAGTGGTATGCCACTATTGACATTGCCAATGCTTTTTTCTCCATTCCTCTGGCAGCAGAATGTAGGCCTCAGTTTGCCTTCACCTGGAGGGGCGTACAGTACACCTGGAACCGACTGCCCCAGGGGTGGAAGCACAGTCCCACCATCTGCCATGGAATGATCCAGGCTGCACTGGAAAAGGGTGAAGCTCCGGAACATCTGCAGTACATCGATGACATCATTGTGGGGGGAAACACAGCAAAGGAAGTATTTGGGAAAGGAGAGAAGATCATCCAGATTCTCCTGGAAGCTGGTTTTGCCATCAAGAAGAGCAAAGTCAAGGGACCTGCCCGAGAGATCCAGTTCCTGGGGGTAAAGTGGCAAGACGGACGGCGTCAGATCCCCACCGAGGTCATCAATAAGATCGCTGCGATGTCTCCACCAACCAGCAAGAAGGAAACACAGGCTTTCCTAGGCGCCATAGGTTTTTGGAGACTGCACATTCCTGAGTACAGCCAGATTGTGAGCCCTCTGTACCTGGTTACCCGCAAGAAGAACGATTTCCACTGGGGCCCTGAACAGCAACAAGCTTTTGCCCAAATCAAGCGGGAGATCGCTCATGCGCTAGCCCTTGGCCCAGTCAGGACGGGACCAGAGGTGAGGAACGTGCTCTACTCTGCGGCCGGGAACAATGGTTTGTCCTGGAGCCTTTGGCAGAAGGTGCCTGGAGAGACTCGTGGCCGACCACTGGGATTCTGGAGTCGAAGTTATAGAGGGTCTGAGGCCAACTACACTCCCACAGAGAAGGAAATCCTAGCAGCCTATGAAGGAGTCCAAGCTGCCTCGGAAGTGATTGGCACCGAAGCACAACTCCTCCTGGCACCCCGACTACCGGTGCTGGGGTGGATGTTTAAAGGAAAGGTTCCCTCCACCCACCACGCCACTGACGCCACATGGAGCAAATGGATTGCCCTCATCACACAACGCGCCCGTATTGGAAACCCAAATCGCCCTGGGATTTTGGAGATCATTACGAACTGGCCGGAAGGTGAAGACTTTGGCCTCACTGACGAAGAGGAGCAGGAACAAGTGACGCGGGCTGAAGAAGCTCCACCGTACAACCAACTACCAGCAGAGGAAACACGATATGCTCTTTTCACTGCCGGTTCCTGTCGCATCGTAGGGATGAACCGGAAGTGGAAAGCAGCCGTATGGAGCCCCACACGACAGGTCGCACAAGCTACTGAAGGAGAAGGTGGATCAAGTCAACTTGCTGAACTCAAAGCCGTTCAACTAGCCCTGGACATTGCTGAAAGAGAGAAGTGGCCAAAGCTCTACCTTTATACTGATTCGTGGATGGTAGCCAATGCTCTGTGGGGCTGGCTGGAAAGGTGGAAAAAGGCCAACTGGCAGCGTAGGGGAAAACCAATTTGGGCTGCTGATGAGTGGAAAGATATTGCCACTCGGGTAAAGAAGCTACCTGTGAGGGTCCGTCATGTAGATGCTCATGTCTCCAGGAGTCGGGCTAATGAAGAACATCGTAACAATGAACAGGTAGATCAGGCTGCAAAAATAGAGGTGTCCCAGATAGACTTGGATTGGCAACATAAAGGAGAGTTGTTCTTAGCTCGATGGGCCCATGATGCCTCAGGCCATCAAGGCAGAGAGGCCGCTTATAAATGGGCACGGGACCGAGGGGTGGATCTAACCATGAACAGTATCTCCCAGGTTATCCAAGACTGTGAGACCTGTGCTGCGATCAAGCAGGCCAAGCGGGTGAAGCCTCTGTGGTACGGCGGACGATGGTCGAAGTACAGGTATGGGGAAGCCTGGCAAATTGACTACATCACTCTTCCCCAAACCCGTCAAGGCAAGCGCTACGTGCTGACCATGGTGGAAGCAACCACTGGGTGGCTGGAGACCTACCCTGTGCCTCATGCTACCGCCCGGAACACCATCTTGGGCCTGGAAAAGCAAGTTCTTTGGAGACATGGCACCCCTGAGAGAATCGAGTCAGACAACGGGACACATTTCAAGAATAGCCTCATAAGCACTTGGGCCAGAGAACATGGAATCGAATGGATATATCATATCCCTTATCATGCACCAGCTGCCGGGAAAGTTGAACGGTGCAATGGGCTACTTAAGACTACCCTAAAAGCACTTGGAGGAGGGACTTTCAAAAATTGGGAACTGAACTTAGCAAAGGCCACCTGGATGGTCAATACCCGAGGGTCCATCAATCGAGCTGGTCCTGCCCAGTCTGGACCCTTGCACACAGTGGACGGAGATAAAGTCCCTGTGGCACACACGAGAGGTATGTTAGGAAAGACTGTTTGGATTAATCCCACATCAGGCAAAGGCACACCCCTCCGTGGGGTTGTTTTTGCTCAAGGACCTGGTTACACTTGGTGGGTAATGCAGAAAAATGGGGAAACCCGTTGTGTACCACAAGGAGACCTAATTTTAAGTGAGAACTCTGTGTAAGGTTTCATTGTGTATATATGTATATATGTATCTGTAAGGGGGCATTGGGTTGGGTACGGTGTAGATGGTAATAGAATAAGGGGTGGATTATGTCCTGGGTTACAGTGTAAAATGTGCCAAAAGAAAAAAAATATATTCTATTACCATCCTCAGGAGCTGTTGAGACCAGGTGGGGCGGTGCTCCCTGCCTCCCCCCTCTGGACTATCTCCTGTTACTGGGCACAACAATGCCTTATCGCCTGACCCATCGGTAACTCGCTCCTGGGCTATCTCCTGTTCATGGCCCATCAAGGAACTGCCTCACGACTCCCCATCCCACTGTGAGATGCTCCGCCCGGGGAGGGGGGGGGAAGGAGCCAAGCAGTCCATGCCAAATAAAAACGGAGATTTTGAACACCCTAGCAGCCTTTCTTCCACTGGATTCCCAGAGGAGCTTTTCCCCCCACTGGAGTTCCAGAGGACGAGAGCTACCTGCCGACCACTGGACCTTCGGAGGAAGACCAGACTCTTTTACCTGATTGCTGCTTCCACAGAACTACACCCATCGCTTCAGGAGGACTGCAGCCAGCATCTTATCGGACTGCTACTGCCACCCTAACAGGGTGTCAGGTTGTATTCCTGACTCTGTCAGTATAAACCAGTGGGTTGTTTGTTTTTTTCCCTGCCTTGTGTTATATATATATATTAGTAAAGAACTGTTATTCCTATTCCCCATATCTTTGCCTGAAGGCCCGTTAATTTCAAAATTATAATAGTTTGGAGGGAAGGGGGTTGCACTCTCCATTTCAAGGGAGGCTCCTGCCTTCCTCCACAGACACCTGTCTTTTTCAAACCAAGACAGATTTTGGCACCCAACGTGGGGCTCGAGGGCATCGAGAGATAAAGGAATAACGGTTTTTGTGCATTGGATATAGATTCCTTGTTAAGTGGCATCATGTGGGCTAGCTTATCCCGGTTCTTGTGGCATGTGGTGGTGGCTGTATTTCTCCCATTTGCAGGCCTTTATCTAAACATGGGTCCTATAACTAAGGCTACCGTGACTGTTATCCAGTTTGTTTTATGGATTAATAAGGTGAGGAATTCATGGCTTATTAACTTCCTCTGGAAGGCGGGCACATGGATTCGGAGCTATCAAACACTAAATGTATGCTTTTGGGGTTACTTTACTAATGGTACCTACTGTGAGGAAATGACACCGGGAGAAACTTTCTCCCAACCCCTAACCCAGCTCTTTGGGTCTACTCCACCAGTTTTCGAAGGATTCAGAGCTTTCCTAAGTGCTAATGATATCATACAGTGGCTAGTGTTGCTGATAATCCTGTTTTATTCAGTATTCAGAGATCAGGGGAGATTGGCTTGGATAACTACCCTGACTAGGAATGCTGCTCCAGAATCTGACCCTGCCTCACAGCTCACATCAGAAATGAACCACTCGGATTGGGTGAAGGAGATACGTGAGATGGGCCAGATGCTGAAGGAGTGCATTCTCTCAGCTGCTGGGAATCCCTCCTCCTGCCTTGAAGAGGGAGAGTCTAATGGTGCAGCAGTAGAACCCACAGACGTTACAACCGTCCAGGTTCCAGCTGAAACGCAAGGGCAGTCAGAGCCAGCAGCAGTCGCCCCTGTGGAAACGAGGAAATCTAAGATGAAATCAGACCACTCAGTTAAGAAAGGAGGGCCCTCAGAACCTGCAGGCGAGCCAGTGGTTGAGATACTCACCGAGTCCCTGACGTATGACAGTCTCCGTAATCTGCACAAAGACATCGTACGGCGGGGGCGTGAGGCTTTTACAACCTGGTTACTTCGGGTCTGGGATCTTATGGGTACGGGTGTGCAACTGGATGGCAGTGAGGCAAGGAATTTGGGACCCTTGACTCAGGACTCAGGTGTCAATCTGGTATTTGTAAGGGAGCCGGGGACCCTTTCCCTCTGGGAGCGGCTTTTAATGAGTGTGAGAGAGAGGTTTGTCCACAGAGAGAGAATGCAGGAGCACCATCATAGAATGCGCTGGAAGACCCTTGAGGAAGGGATCCAGCAGCTGAGAGAAGTGGCAGTATTGCAGGTACTCTTTGGGAGGGATGGACAGCATGGTAACGACCCTGACAAAGTCAGGTGCACAGGGCAAATGTTGTGGAATCTGGCAAATCTAGGGCCATCCGAATACTCCACCTTCATTGCAATGATTAATGCAGATAACGACCGAGAGACAGTGGGTTCTGTCACGAGCAAGCTTAGAAATTTTGAAAGCATGATCAATGGCCCAATGCAGGCTAACGTTTCTGCTGTGATTAAGAGCCTACAAGAGGAGATGAGGGAAATAAAGGAGGAGGTGAGGAGGAGCAGTTCCCATTTGGCACCGGTACAAGTCACAGGCCCCAAAGTCGGAGCCCAACGTCCCCCAGCTAGAGGGAGAGGGTACACCCCACGAGCTGAGCTATGGTACTTCCTGCGCGACCATGGGGAAGACATGGGAAGGTGGGATGGGAAACCCACTTCTGTCCTGGCAGCACGGGTGCGTCAACTCAAGGAGGGAAACACTAACCGGGGGAGTAACACTAAAGTGAAGGTAGCCTCAACCTCCCAGGACCGAGCTGCCAGATATTACAGAAGGGAGGATGATCTGACAGATCCCCTTGAAGGAACCTCTAGTATGTATGTCCAGGAAGGGAATGGTAACCAGTGCTAGAGGGGCCCTGCCTCTAGCCAGGGAGAGGCACGGGAAAACCGGATATTTTGGACGGTGTGGATCCGATGGCCTGGCACGTCAGAGCCACAAAAATACAAAGCGTTAGTTGATACTGGTGCTCAGTGTACCCTAATGCCATCGGGACATGTGGGGGCAGAACCTGTTTCCATTGCCGGGGTAACGGGGGGATCGCAGCAATTGACTCTGTTGGAAGCCGAGGTGAGCCTTACTGGGAAGGAGTGGCAGAAACATCCGATTGTGACTGGCCCAGAGGCCCCGTGCATTCTGGGCATAGACTTCCTCCGGAACGGCTATTACAAGGACCCAAAAGGTCTCAGGTGGGCATTTGGGATAGCTGCTGTGGAGGCAGAGAGCATTAGGCAATTGAACACCTTGCCCGGACTATCAGAAAACCCATCTGCAGTAGGACTCTTGAAGGTGGAAGAGCAACAAGTGCCAATTGCCACCTCGACAGTGCACCGCCGGCAGTATCGGACGAATCGAGATGCCGTGATCCCCATCCACAAAATGATCCGCGAGCTGGAGAGTCAAGGGGTGGTCAGCAAGACCCACTCACCCTTCAACAGCCCCATTTGGCCTGTGCGCAAGTCTGACGGAGAATGGAGATTGACTGTGGACTATCGTGGCTTGAATGAAGTGACTCCACCGTTGAGCGCTGCCGTGCCGGACATGCTGGAACTCCAGTACGAGCTGGAGTCCAAGGCAGCAAAGTGGTATGCCACTATTGACATTGCCAATGCTTTTTTCTCCATTCCTCTGGCAGCAGAATGTAGGCCTCAGTTTGCCTTCACCTGGAGGGGCGTACAGTACACCTGGAACCGACTGCCCCAGGGGTGGAAGCACAGTCCCACCATCTGCCATGGACTGATCCAGGCTGCACTGGAAAAGGGTGAAGCTCCGGAACATCTGCAGTACATCGATGACATCATTGTGGGGGGGAACACAGCAAAGGAAGTATTTGGGAAAGGAGAGAAGATCATCCAGATTCTCCTGGAAGCTGGTTTTGCCATCAAGAAGAGCAAAGTCAAGGGACCTGCCCGAGAGATCCAGTTCCTGGGGGTAAAGTGGCAAGACGGACGGCGTCAGATCCCCACCGAGGTCATCAATAAGATCGCTGCGATGTCTCCACCAACCAGCAAGAAGGAAACACAGGCTTTCCTAGGCGCCATAGGTTTTTGGAGACTGCACATTCCTGAGTACAGCCAGATTGTGAGCCCTCTGTACCTGGTTACCCGCAAGAAGAACGATTTCCACTGGGGCCCTGAACAGCAACAAGCTTTTGCCCAAATCAAGCGGGAGATCGCTCATGCGCTAGCCCTTGGCCCAGTCAGGACGGGACCAGAGGTGAGGAACGTGCTCTACTCTGCGGCCGGGAACAATGGTTTGTCCTGGAGCCTTTGGCAGAAGGTGCCTGGAGAGACTCGTGGCCGACCACTGGGATTCTGGAGTCGAAGTTATAGAGGGTCTGAGGCCAACTACACTCCCACAGAGAAGGAAATCCTAGCAGCCTATGAAGGAGTCCAAGCTGCCTCGGAAGTGATTGGCACCGAAGCACAACTCCTCCTGGCACCCCGACTACCGGTGCTGGGGTGGATGTTTAAAGGAAAGGTTCCCTCCACCCACCACGCCACTGACGCCACATGGAGCAAATGGATTGCCCTCATCACACAACGCGCCCGTATTGGAAACCCAAATCGCCCTGGGATTTTGGAGATCATTACGAACTGGCCGGAAGGTGAAGACTTTGGCCTCACTGACGAAGAGGAGCAGGAACAAGTGACGCGGGCTGAAGAAGCTCCACCGTACAACCAACTACCAGCAGAGGAAACACGATATGCTCTTTTCACTGCCGGTTCCTGTCGCATCGTAGGGATGAACCGGAAGTGGAAAGCAGCCGTATGGAGCCCCACACGACAGGTCGCACAAGCTACTGAAGGAGAAGGTGGATCAAGTCAACTTGCTGAACTCAAAGCCGTTCAACTAGCCCTGGACATTGCTGAAAGAGAGAAGTGGCCAAAGCTCTACCTTTATACTGATTCGTGGATGGTAGCCAATGCTCTGTGGGGCTGGCTGGAAAGGTGGAAAAAGGCCAACTGGCAGCGTAGGGGAAAACCAATTTGGGCTGCTGATGAGTGGAAAGATATTGCCACTCGGGTAAAGAAGCTACCTGTGAGGGTCCGTCATGTAGATGCTCATGTCTCCAGGAGTCGGGCTAATGAAGAACATCGTAACAATGAACAGGTAGATCAGGCTGCAAAAATAGAGGTGTCCCAGATAGACTTGGATTGGCAACATAAAGGAGAGTTGTTCTTAGCTCGATGGGCCCATGATGCCTCAGGCCATCAAGGCAGAGAGGCCGCTTATAAATGGGCACGGGACCGAGGGGTGGATCTAACCATGAACAGTATCTCCCAGGTTATCCAAGACTGTGAGACCTGTGCTGCGATCAAGCAGGCCAAGCGGGTGAAGCCTCTGTGGTACGGCGGACGATGGTCGAAGTACAGGTATGGGGAAGCCTGGCAAATTGACTACATCACTCTTCCCCAAACCCGTCAAGGCAAGCGCTACGTGCTGACCATGGTGGAAGCAACCACTGGGTGGCTGGAGACCTACCCTGTGCCTCATGCTACCGCCCGGAACACCATCTTGGGCCTGGAAAAGCAAGTTCTTTGGAGACATGGCACCCCTGAGAGAATCGAGTCAGACAACGGGACACATTTCAAGAATAGCCTCATAAGCACTTGGGCCAGAGAACATGGAATCGAATGGATATATCATATCCCTTATCATGCACCAGCTGCCGGGAAAGTTGAACGGTGCAATGGGCTACTTAAGACTACCCTAAAAGCACTTGGAGGAGGGACTTTCAAAAATTGGGAACTGAACTTAGCAAAGGCCACCTGGATGGTCAATACCCGAGGGTCCATCAATCGAGCTGGTCCTGCCCAGTCTGGACCCTTGCACACAGTGGACGGAGATAAAGTCCCTGTGGTACACACGAGAGGTATGTTAGGAAAGACTGTTTGGATTAATCCCACATCAGGCAAAGGCACACCCCTCCGTGGGGTTGTTTTTGCTCAAGGACCTGGTTACACTTGGTGGGTAATGCAGAAAAATGGGGAAACCCGTTGTGTACCACAAGGAGACCTAATTTTAAGTGAGAACTCTGTGTAAGGTTTCATTGTGTATATATGTATATATGTATCTGTAAGGGGGCATTGGGTTGGGTACGGTGTAGATGGTAATAGAATAAGGGGTGGATTATGTCCTGGGTTACAGTGTAAAATGTGCCAAAAGAAAAAAAATATATTCTATTACCATCCTCAGGAGCTGTTGAGACCAGGTGGGGCGGTGCTCCCTGCCTCCCCCCCTCTGGACTATCTCCTGTTACTGGGCACAACAATGCCTTATCGCCTGACCCATCGGTAACTCGCTCCTGGGCTATCTCCTGTTCATGGCCCATCAAGGAACTGCCTCACGACTCCCCATCCCACTGTGAGATGCTCCGCCCGGGGAGGGGGGGGGAAGGAGCCAAGCAGTCCATGCCAAATAAAAACGGAGATTTTGAACAGCCTAGCAGCCTTTCTTCCACTGGATTCCCAGAGGAGCTTTTCCCGCCACTGGAGTTCCAGAGGACGAGAGCTACCTGCCGACCACTGGACCTTCGGAGGAAGACCAGACTCTTTTACCTGATTGCTGCTTCCACAGAACTACACCCATCGCTTCAGGAGGACTGCAGCCAGCATCTTATCGGACTGCTACTGCCACCCTAACAGGGTGTCAGGTTGTATTCCTGACTCTGTCAGTATAAACCAGTGGGTTGTTTGTTTTTTCCCTGCCTTGTGTTTTATATATATATATATATATATATTAGTAAAGAACTGTTATTCCTATTCCCCATATCTTTGCCTGAAGGCCCGTTAATTTCAAAATTATAATAGTTTGGAGGGAAGGGGGTTGCACTCTCCATTTCAAGGGAGGCTCCTGCCTTCCTCCACAGACACCTGTCTTTTTCAAACCAAGACAGATTTTGGCACCCAACGTGGGGCTCGAGGGCATCGAGAGATAAAGGAATAACGGTTTTTGTGCATTGGATATAGATTCCTTGTTAAGTGGCATCATGTGGGCTAGCTTATCCCGGTTCTTGTGGCATGTGGTGGTGGCTGTATTTCTCCCATTTGCAGGCCTTTATCTAAACATGGGTCCTATAACTAAGGCTACCGTGACTGTTATCCAGTTTGTTTTATGGATTAATAAGGTGAGGAATTCATGGCTTATTAACTTCCTCTGGAAGGCGGGCACATGGATTCGGAGCTATCAAACACTAAATGTATGCTTTTGGGGTTACTTTACTAATGGTACCTACTGTGAGGAAATGACACCGGGAGAAACTTTCTCCGAACCCCTAACCCAGCTCTTTGGGTCTACTCCACCAGTTTTCGAAGGATTCAGAGCTTTCCTAAGTGCTAATGATATCATACAGTGGCTAGTGTTGCTGATAATCCTGTTTTATTCAGTATTCAGAGATCAGGGGAGATTGGCTTGGATAACTACCCTGACTAGGAATGCTGCTCCAGAATCTGACCCTGCCTCACAGCTCACATCAGAAATGAACCACTCGGATTGGGTGAAGGAGATACGTGAGATGGGCCAGATGCTGAAGGAGTGCATTCTCTCAGCTGCTGGGAATCCCTCCTCCTGCCTTGAAGAGGGAGAGTCTAATGGTGCAGCAGTAGAACCCACAGACGTTACAACCGTCCAGGTTCCAGCTGAAACGCAAGGGCAGTCAGAGCCAGCAGCAGTCGCCCCTGTGGAAACGAGGAAATCTAAGATGAAATCAGACCACTCAGTTAAGAAAGGAGGGCCCTCAGAACCTGCAGGCGAGCCAGTGGTTGAGATACTCACCGAGTCCCTGACGTATGACAGTCTCCGTAATCTGCACAAAGACATCGTACGGCGGGGGCGTGAGGCTTTTACAACCTGGTTACTTCGGGTCTGGGATCTTATGGGTACGGGTGTGCAACTGGATGGCAGTGAGGCAAGGAATTTGGGACCCTTGACTCAGGACTCAGGTGTCAATCTGGTATTTGTAAGGGAGCCGGGGACCCTTTCCCTCTGGGAGCGGCTTTTAATGAGTGTGAGAGAGAGGTTTGTCCACAGAGAGAGAATGCAGGAGCACCATCATAGAATGCGCTGGAAGACCCTTGAGGAAGGGATCCAGCAGCTGAGAGAAGTGGCAGTATTGCAGGTACTCTTTGGGAGGGATGGACAGCATGGTAACGACCCTGACAAAGTCAGGTGCACAGGGCAAATGTTGTGGAATCTGGCAAATCTAGGGCCATCCGAATACTCCACCTTCATTGCAATGATTAATGCAGATAACGACCGAGAGACAGTGGGTTCTGTCACGAGCAAGCTTAGAAATTTTGAAAGCATGATCAATGGCCCAATGCAGGCTAACGTTTCTGCTGTGATTAAGAGCCTACAAGAGGAGATGAGGGAAATAAAGGAGGAGGTGAGGAGGAGCAGTTCCCATTTGGCACCGGTACAAGTCACAGGCCCCAAAGTCGGAGCCCAACGTCCCCCAGCTAGAGGGAGAGGGTACACCCCACGAGCTGAGCTATGGTACTTCCTGCGCGACCATGGGGAAGACATGGGAAGGTGGGATGGGAAACCCACTTCTGTCCTGGCAGCACGGGTGCGTCAACTCAAGGAGGGAAACACTAACCGGGGGAGTAACACTAAAGTGAAGGTAGCCTCAACCTCCCAGGACCGAGCTGCCAGATATTACAGAAGGGAGGATGATCTGACAGATCCCCTTGAAGGAACCTCTAGTATGTATGTCCAGGAAGGGAATGGTAACCAGTGCTAGAGGGGCCCTGCCTCTAGCCAGGGAGAGGCACGGGAAAACCGGATATTTTGGACGGTGTGGATCCGATGGCCTGGCACGTCAGAGCCACAAAAATACAAAGCGTTAGTTGATACTGGTGCTCAGTGTAC
Organism: Leptosomus discolor; assembly: GCF_034619465.1. Taxonomy (NCBI): domain Eukaryota; kingdom Metazoa; phylum Chordata; class Aves; order Leptosomiformes; family Leptosomidae; genus Leptosomus; species Leptosomus discolor. The sequence goes on from NW_028237935.1 coordinate 42,551, forward strand.
CCTAATGCCATCGGGACATGTGGGGGCAGAACCTGTTTCCATTGCCGGGGTAACGGGGGGATCGCAGCAATTGACTCTGTTGGAAGCCGAGGTGAGCCTTACTGGGAAGGAGTGGCAGAAACATCCGATTGTGACTGGCCCAGAGGCCCCGTGCATTCTGGGCATAGACTTCCTCCGGAACGGCTATTACAAGGACCCAAAAGGTCTCAGGTGGGCATTTGGGATAGCTGCTGTGGAGGCAGAGAGCATTAGGCAATTGAACACCTTGCCCGGACTATCAGAAAACCCATCTGCAGTAGGACTCTTGAAGGTGGAAGAGCAACAAGTGCCAATTGCCACCTCGACAGTGCACCGCCGGCAGTATCGGACGAATCGAGATGCCGTGATCCCCATCCACAAAATGATCCGCGAGCTGGAGAGTCAAGGGGTGGTCAGCAAGACCCACTCACCCTTCAACAGCCCCATTTGGCCTGTGCGCAAGTCTGACGGAGAATGGAGATTGACTGTGGACTATCGTGGCTTGAATGAAGTGACTCCACCGTTGAGCGCTGCCGTGCCGGACATGCTGGAACTCCAGTACGAGCTGGAGTCCAAGGCAGCAAAGTGGTATGCCACTATTGACATTGCCAATGCTTTTTTCTCCATTCCTCTGGCAGCAGAATGTAGGCCTCAGTTTGCCTTCACCTGGAGGGGCGTACAGTACACCTGGAACCGACTGCCCCAGGGGTGGAAGCACAGTCCCACCATCTGCCATGGACTGATCCAGGCTGCACTGGAAAAGGGTGAAGCTCCGGAACATCTGCAGTACATCGATGACATCATTGTGGGGGGGAACACAGCAAAGGAAGTATTTGGGAAAGGAGAGAAGATCATCCAGATTCTCCTGGAAGCTGGTTTTGCCATCAAGAAGAGCAAAGTCAAGGGACCTGCCCGAGAGATCCAGTTCCTGGGGGTAAAGTGGCAAGACGGACGGCGTCAGATCCCCACCGAGGTCATCAATAAGATCGCTGCGATGTCTCCACCAACCAGCAAGAAGGAAACACAGGCTTTCCTAGGCGCCATAGGTTTTTGGAGACTGCACATTCCTGAGTACAGCCAGATTGTGAGCCCTCTGTACCTGGTTACCCGCAAGAAGAACGATTTCCACTGGGGCCCTGAACAGCAACAAGCTTTTGCCCAAATCAAGCGGGAGATCGCTCATGCGCTAGCCCTTGGCCCAGTCAGGACGGGACCAGAGGTGAGGAACGTGCTCTACTCTGCGGCCGGGAACAATGGTTTGTCCTGGAGCCTTTGGCAGAAGGTGCCTGGAGAGACTCGTGGCCGACCACTGGGATTCTGGAGTCGAAGTTATAGAGGGTCTGAGGCCAACTACACTCCCACAGAGAAGGAAATCCTAGCAGCCTATGAAGGAGTCCAAGCTGCCTCGGAAGTGATTGGCACCGAAGCACAACTCCTCCTGGCACCCCGACTACCGGTGCTGGGGTGGATGTTTAAAGGAAAGGTTCCCTCCACCCACCACGCCACTGACGCCACATGGAGCAAATGGATTGCCCTCATCACACAACGCGCCCGTATTGGAAACCCAAATCGCCCTGGGATTTTGGAGATCATTACGAACTGGCCGGAAGGTGAAGACTTTGGCCTCACTGACGAAGAGGAGCAGGAACAAGTGACGCGGGCTGAAGAAGCTCCACCGTACAACCAACTACCAGCAGAGGAAACACGATATGCTCTTTTCACTGCCGGTTCCTGTCGCATCGTAGGGATGAACCGGAAGTGGAAAGCAGCCGTATGGAGCCCCACACGACAGGTCGCACAAGCTACTGAAGGAGAAGGTGGATCAAGTCAACTTGCTGAACTCAAAGCCGTTCAACTAGCCCTGGACATTGCTGAAAGAGAGAAGTGGCCAAAGCTCTACCTTTATACTGATTCGTGGATGGTAGCCAATGCTCTGTGGGGCTGGCTGGAAAGGTGGAAAAAGGCCAACTGGCAGCGTAGGGGAAAACCAATTTGGGCTGCTGATGAGTGGAAAGATATTGCCACTCGGGTAAAGAAGCTACCTGTGAGGGTCCGTCATGTAGATGCTCATGTCTCCAGGAGTCGGGCTAATGAAGAACATCGTAACAATGAACAGGTAGATCAGGCTGCAAAAATAGAGGTGTCCCAGATAGACTTGGATTGGCAACATAAAGGAGAGTTGTTCTTAGCTCGATGGGCCCATGATGCCTCAGGCCATCAAGGCAGAGAGGCCGCTTATAAATGGGCACGGGACCGAGGGGTGGATCTAACCATGAACAGTATCTCCCAGGTTATCCAAGACTGTGAGACCTGTGCTGCGATCAAGCAGGCCAAGCGGGTGAAGCCTCTGTGGTACGGCGGACGATGGTCGAAGTACAGGTATGGGGAAGCCTGGCAAATTGACTACATCACTCTTCCCCAAACCCGTCAAGGCAAGCGCTACGTGCTGACCATGGTGGAAGCAACCACTGGGTGGCTGGAGACCTACCCTGTGCCTCATGCTACCGCCCGGAACACCATCTTGGGCCTGGAAAAGCAAGTTCTTTGGAGACATGGCACCCCTGAGAGAATCGAGTCAGACAACGGGACACATTTCAAGAATAGCCTCATAAGCACTTGGGCCAGAGAACATGGAATCGAATGGATATATCATATCCCTTATCATGCACCAGCTGCCGGGAAAGTTGAACGGTGCAATGGGCTACTTAAGACTACCCTAAAAGCACTTGGAGGAGGGACTTTCAAAAATTGGGAACTGAACTTAGCAAAGGCCACCTGGATGGTCAATACCCGAGGGTCCATCAATCGAGCTGGTCCTGCCCAGTCTGGACCCTTGCACACAGTGGACGGAGATAAAGTCCCTGTGGTACACACGAGAGGTATGTTAGGAAAGACTGTTTGGATTAATCCCACATCAGGCAAAGGCACACCCCTCCGTGGGGTTGTTTTTGCTCAAGGACCTGGTTACACTTGGTGGGTAATGCAGAAAAATGGGGAAACCCGTTGTGTACCACAAGGAGACCTAATTTTAAGTGAGAACTCTGTGTAAGGTTTCATTGTGTATATATGTATATATGTATCTGTAAGGGGGCATTGGGTTGGGTACGGTGTAGATGGTAATAGAATAAGGGGTGGATTATGTCCTGGGTTACAGTGTAAAATGTGCCAAAAGAAAAAAAATATATTCTATTACCATCCTCAGGAGCTGTTGAGACCAGGTGGGGCGGTGCTCCCTGCCTCCCCCCCTCTGGACTATCTCCTGTTACTGGGCACAACAATGCCTTATCGCCTGACCCATCGGTAACTCGCTCCTGGGCTATCTCCTGTTCATGGCCCATCAAGGAACTGCCTCACGACTCCCCATCCCACTGTGAGATGCTCCGCCCGGGGAGGGGGGGGGAAGGAGCCAAGCAGTCCATGCCAAATAAAAACGGAGATTTTGAACAGCCTAGCAGCCTTTCTTCCACTGGATTCCCAGAGGAGCTTTTCCCGCCACTGGAGTTCCAGAGGACGAGAGCTACCTGCCGACCACTGGACCTTCGGAGGAAGACCAGACTCTTTTACCTGATTGCTGCTTCCACAGAACTACACCCATCGCTTCAGGAGGACTGCAGCCAGCATCTTATCGGACTGCTACTGCCACCCTAACAGGGTGTCAGGTTGTATTCCTGACTCTGTCAGTATAAACCAGTGGGTTGTTTGTTTTTTCCCTGCCTTGTGTTTTATATATATATATATATATTAGTAAAGAACTGTTATTCCTATTCCCCATATCTTTGCCTGAAGGCCCGTTAATTTCAAAATTATAATAGTTTGGAGGGAAGGGGGTTGCACTCTCCATTTCAAGGGAGGCTCCTGCCTTCCTCCACAGACACCTGTCTTTTTCAAACCAAGACAGATTTTGGCACCCAACGTGGGGCTCGAGGGCATCGAGAGATAAAGGAATAACGGTTTTTGTGCATTGGATATAGATTCCTTGTTAAGTGGCATCATGTGGGCTAGCTTATCCCGGTTCTTGTGGCATGTGGTGGTGGCTGTATTTCTCCCATTTGCAGGCCTTTATCTAAACATGGGTCCTATAACTAAGGCTACCGTGACTGTTATCCAGTTTGTTTTATGGATTAATAAGGTGAGGAATTCATGGCTTATTAACTTCCTCTGGAAGGCGGGCACATGGATTCGGAGCTATCAAACACTAAATGTATGCTTTTGGGGTTACTTTACTAATGGTACCTACTGTGAGGAAATGACACCGGGAGAAACTTTCTCCCAACCCCTAACCCAGCTCTTTGGGTCTACTCCACCAGTTTTCGAAGGATTCAGAGCTTTCCTAAGTGCTAATGATATCATACAGTGGCTAGTGTTGCTGATAATCCTGTTTTATTCAGTATTCAGAGATCAGGGGAGATTGGCTTGGATAACTACCCTGACTAGGAATGCTGCTCCAGAATCTGACCCTGCCTCACAGCTCACATCAGAAATGAACCACTCGGATTGGGTGAAGGAGATACGTGAGATGGGCCAGATGCTGAAGGAGTGCATTCTCTCAGCTGCTGGGAATCCCTCCTCCTGCCTTGAAGAGGGAGAGTCTAATGGTGCAGCAGTAGAACCCACAGACGTTACAACCGTCCAGGTTCCAGCTGAAACGCAAGGGCAGTCAGAGCCAGCAGCAGTCGCCCCTGTGGAAACGAGGAAATCTAAGATGAAATCAGACCACTCAGTTAAGAAAGGAGGGCCCTCAGAACCTGCAGGCGAGCCAGTGGTTGAGATACTCACCGAGTCCCTGACGTATGACAGTCTCCGTAATCTGCACAAAGACATCGTACGGCGGGGGCGTGAGGCTTTTACAACCTGGTTACTTCGGGTCTGGGATCTTATGGGTACGGGTGTGCAACTGGATGGCAGTGAGGCAAGGAATTTGGGACCCTTGACTCAGGACTCAGGTGTCAATCTGGTATTTGTAAGGGAGCCGGGGACCCTTTCCCTCTGGGAGCGGCTTTTAATGAGTGTGAGAGAGAGGTTTGTCCACAGAGAGAGAATGCAGGAGCACCATCATAGAATGCGCTGGAAGACCCTTGAGGAAGGGATCCAGCAGCTGAGAGAAGTGGCAGTATTGCAGGTACTCTTTGGGAGGGATGGACAGCATGGTAACGACCCTGACAAAGTCAGGTGCACAGGGCAAATGTTGTGGAATCTGGCAAATCTAGGGCCATCCGAATACTCCACCTTCATTGCAATGATTAATGCAGATAACGACCGAGAGACAGTGGGTTCTGTCACGAGCAAGCTTAGAAATTTTGAAAGCATGATCAATGGCCCAATGCAGGCTAACGTTTCTGCTGTGATTAAGAGCCTACAAGAGGAGATGAGGGAAATAAAGGAGGAGGTGAGGAGGAGCAGTTCCCATTTGGCACCGGTACAAGTCACAGGCCCCAAAGTCGGAGCCCAACGTCCCCCAGCTAGAGGGAGAGGGTACACCCCACGAGCTGAGCTATGGTACTTCCTGCGCGACCATGGGGAAGACATGGGAAGGTGGGATGGGAAACCCACTTCTGTCCTGGCAGCACGGGTGCGTCAACTCAAGGAGGGAAACACTAACCGGGGGAGTAACACTAAAGTGAAGGTAGCCTCAACCTCCCAGGACCGAGCTGCCAGATATTACAGAAGGGAGGATGATCTGACAGATCCCCTTGAAGGAACCTCTAGTATGTATGTCCAGGAAGGGAATGGTAACCAGTGCTAGAGGGGCCCTGCCTCTAGCCAGGGAGAGGCACGGGAAAACCGGATATTTTGGACGGTGTGGATCCGATGGCCTGGCACGTCAGAGCCACAAAAATACAAAGCGTTAGTTGATACTGGTGCGCAGTGTACCCTAATGCCATCGGGACATGTGGGGGCAGAACCTGTTTCCATTGCCGGGGTAACGGGGGGATCGCAGCAATTGACTCTGTTGGAAGCCGAGGTGAGCCTTACTGGGAAGGAGTGGCAGAAACATCCGATTGTGACTGGCCCAGAGGCCCCGTGCATTCTGGGCATAGACTTCCTCCGGAACGGCTATTACAAGGACCCAAAAGGTCTCAGGTGGGCATTTGGGATAGCTGCTGTGGAGGCAGAGAGCATTAGGCAATTGAACACCTTGCCCGGACTATCAGAAAACCCATCTGCAGTAGGACTCTTGAAGGTGGAAGAGCAACAAGTGCCAATTGCCACCTCGACAGTGCACCGCCGGCAGTATCGGACGAATCGAGATGCCGTGATCCCCATCCACAAAATGATCCGCGAGCTGGAGAGTCAAGGGGTGGTCAGCAAGACCCACTCACCCTTCAACAGCCCCATTTGGCCTGTGCGCAAGTCTGACGGAGAATGGAGATTGACTGTGGACTATCGTGGCTTGAATGAAGTGACTCCACCGTTGAGCGCTGCCGTGCCGGACATGCTGGAACTCCAGTACGAGCTGGAGTCCAAGGCAGCAAAGTGGTATGCCACTATTGACATTGCCAATGCTTTTTTCTCCATTCCTCTGGCAGCAGAATGTAGGCCTCAGTTTGCCTTCACCTGGAGGGGCGTACAGTACACCTGGAACCGACTGCCCCAGGGGTGGAAGCACAGTCCCACCATCTGCCATGGAATGATCCAGGCTGCACTGGAAAAGGGTGAAGCTCCGGAACATCTGCAGTACATCGATGACATCATTGTGGGGGGAAACACAGCAAAGGAAGTATTTGGGAAAGGAGAGAAGATCATCCAGATTCTCCTGGAAGCTGGTTTTGCCATCAAGAAGAGCAAAGTCAAGGGACCTGCCCGAGAGATCCAGTTCCTGGGGGTAAAGTGGCAAGACGGACGGCGTCAGATCCCCACCGAGGTCATCAATAAGATCGCTGCGATGTCTCCACCAACCAGCAAGAAGGAAACACAGGCTTTCCTAGGCGCCATAGGTTTTTGGAGAATGCACATTCCTGAGTACAGCCAGATTGTGAGCCCTCTGTACCTGGTTACCCGCAAGAAGAACGATTTCCACTGGGGCCCTGAACAGCAACAAGCTTTTGCCCAAATCAAGCGGGAGATCGCTCATGCGCTAGCCCTTGGCCCAGTCAGGACGGGACCAGAGGTGAGGAACGTGCTCTACTCTGCGGCCGGGAACAATGGTTTGTCCTGGAGCCTTTGGCAGAAGGTGCCTGGAGAGACTCGTGGCCGACCACTGGGATTCTGGAGTCGAAGTTATAGAGGGTCTGAGGCCAACTACACTCCCACAGAGAAGGAAATCCTAGCAGCCTATGAAGGAGTCCAAGCTGCCTCGGAAGTGATTGGCACCGAAGCACAACTCCTCCTGGCACCCCGACTACCGGTGCTGGGGTGGATGTTTAAAGGAAAGGTTCCCTCCACCCACCACGCCACTGACGCCACATGGAGCAAATGGATTGCCCTCATCACACAACGCGCCCGTATTGGAAACCCAAATCGCCCTGGGATTTTGGAGATCATTACGAACTGGCCGGAAGGTGAAGACTTTGGCCTCACTGACGAAGAGGAGCAGGAACAAGTGACGCGGGCTGAAGAAGCTCCACCGTACAACCAACTACCAGCAGAGGAAACACGATATGCTCTTTTCACTGCCGGTTCCTGTCGCATCGTAGGGATGAACCGGAAGTGGAAAGCAGCCGTATGGAGCCCCACACGACAGGTCGCACAAGCTACTGAAGGAGAAGGTGGATCAAGTCAACTTGCTGAACTCAAAGCCGTTCAACTAGCCCTGGACATTGCTGAAAGAGAGAAGTGGCCAAAGCTCTACCTTTATACTGATTCGTGGATGGTAGCCAATGCTCTGTGGGGCTGGCTGGAAAGGTGGAAAAAGGCCAACTGGCAGCGTAGGGGAAAACCAATTTGGGCTGCTGATGAGTGGAAAGATATTGCCACTCGGGTAAAGAAGCTACCTGTGAGGGTCCGTCATGTAGATGCTCATGTCTCCAGGAGTCGGGCTAATGAAGAACATCGTAACAATGAACAGGTAGATCAGGCTGCAAAAATAGAGGTGTCCCAGATAGACTTGGATTGGCAACATAAAGGAGAGTTGTTCTTAGCTCGATGGGCCCATGATGCCTCAGGCCATCAAGGCAGAGAGGCCGCTTATAAATGGGCACGGGACCGAGGGGTGGATCTAACCATGAACAGTATCTCCCAGGTTATCCAAGACTGTGAGACCTGTGCTGCGATCAAGCAGGCCAAGCGGGTGAAGCCTCTGTGGTACGGCGGACGATGGTCGAAGTACAGGTATGGGGAAGCCTGGCAAATTGACTACATCACTCTTCCCCAAACCCGTCAAGGCAAGCGCTACGTGCTGACCATGGTGGAAGCAACCACTGGGTGGCTGGAGACCTACCCTGTGCCTCATGCTACCGCCCGGAACACCATCTTGGGCCTGGAAAAGCAAGTTCTTTGGAGACATGGCACCCCTGAGAGAATCGAGTCAGACAACGGGACACATTTCAAGAATAGCCTCATAAGCACTTGGGCCAGAGAACATGGAATCGAATGGATATATCATATCCCTTATCATGCACCAGCTGCCGGGAAAGTTGAACGGTGCAATGGGCTACTTAAGACTACCCTAAAAGCACTTGGAGGAGGGACTTTCAAAAATTGGGAACTGAACTTAGCAAAGGCCACCTGGATGGTCAATACCCGAGGGTCCATCAATCGAGCTGGTCCTGCCCAGTCTGGACCCTTGCACACAGTGGACGGAGATAAAGTCCCTGTGGTACACACGAGAGGTATGTTAGGAAAGACTGTTTGGATTAATCCCACATCAGGCAAAGGCACACCCCTCCGTGGGGTTGTTTTTGCTCAAGGACCTGGTTACACTTGGTGGGTAATGCAGAAAAATGGGGAAACCCGTTGTGTACCACAAGGAGACCTAATTTTAAGTGAGAACTCTGTGTAAGGTTTCATTGTGTATATATGTATATATGTATCTGTAAGGGGGCATTGGGTTGGGTACGGTGTAGATGGTAATAGAATAAGGGGTGGATTATGTCCTGGGTTACAGTGTAAAATGTGCCAAAAGAAAAAAAATATATTCTATTACCATCTTCAGGAGCTGTTGAGACCAGGTGGGGCGGTGCTCCCTGCCTCCCCCCTCTGGACTATCTCCTGTTACTGGGCACAACAATGCCTTATCGCCTGACCCATCGGTAACTCGCTCCTGGGCTATCTCCTGTTCATGGCCCATCAAGGAACTGCCTCACGACTCCCCATCCCACTGTGAGATGCTCCGCCCGGGGAGGGGGGGGGAAGGAGCCAAGCAGTCCATGCCAAATAAAAACGGAGATTTTGAACACCCTAGCAGCCTTTCTTCCACTGGATTCCCAGAGGAGCTTTTCCCCCCACTGGAGTTCCAGAGGACGAGAGCTACCTGCCGACCACTGGACCTTCGGAGGAAGACCAGACTCTTTTACCTGATTGCTGCTTCCACAGAACTACACCCATCGCTTCAGGAGGACTGCAGCCAGCATCTTATCGGACTGCTACTGCCACCCTAACAGGGTGTCAGGTTGTATTCCTGACTCTGTCAGTATAAACCAGTGGGTTGTTTGTTTTTTTCCCTGCCTTGTGTTATATATATATATTAGTAAAGAACTGTTATTCCTATTCCCCATATCTTTGCCTGAAGGCCCGTTAATTTCAAAATTATAATAGTTTGGAGGGAAGGGGGTTGCACTCTCCATTTCAAGGGAGGCTCCTGCCTTCCTCCACAGACACCTGTCTTTTTCAAACCAAGACAGATTTTGGCACCCAACGTGGGGCTCGAGGGCATCGAGAGATAAAGGAATAACGGTTTTTGTGCATTGGATATAGATTCCTTGTTAAGTGGCATCATGTGGGCTAGCTTATCCCGGTTCTTGTGGCATGTGGTGGTGGCTGTATTTCTCCCATTTGCAGGCCTTTATCTAAACATGGGTCCTATAACTAAGGCTACCGTGACTGTTATCCAGTTTGTTTTATGGATTAATAAGGTGAGGAATTCATGGCTTATTAACTTCCTCTGGAAGGCGGGCACATGGATTCGGAGCTATCAAACACTAAATGTATGCTTTTGGGGTTACTTTACTAATGGTACCTACTGTGAGGAAATGACACCGGGAGAAACTTTCTCCCAACCCCTAACCCAGCTCTTTGGGTCTACTCCACCAGTTTTCGAAGGATTCAGAGCTTTCCTGAGTGCTAATGATATCATACAGTGGCTAGTGTTGCTGATAATCCTGTTTTATTCAGTATTCAGAGATCAGGGGAGATTGGCTTGGATAACTACCCTGACTAGGAATGCTGCTCCAGAATCTGACCCTGCCTCACAGCTCACATCAGAAATGAACCACTCGGATTGGGTGAAGGAGATACGTGAGATGGGCCAGATGCTGAAGGAGTGCATTCTCTCAGCTGCTGGGAATCCCTCCTCCTGCCTTGAAGAGGGAGAGTCTAATGGTGCAGCAGTAGAACCCACAGACGTTACAACCGTCCAGGTTCCAGCTGAAACGCAAGGGCAGTCAGAGCCAGCAGCAGTCGCCCCTGTGGAAACGAGGAAATCTAAGATGAAATCAGACCACTCAGTTAAGAAAGGAGGGCCCTCAGAACCTGCAGGCGAGCCAGTGGTTGAGATACTCACCGAGTCCCTGACGTATGACAGTCTCCGTAATCTGCACAAAGACATCGTACGGCGGGGGCGTGAGGCTTTTACAACCTGGTTACTTCGGGTCTGGGATCTTATGGGTACGGGTGTGCAACTGGATGGCAGTGAGGCAAGGAATTTGGGACCCTTGACTCAGGACTCAGGTGTCAATCTGGTATTTGTAAGGGAGCCGGGGACCCTTTCCCTCTGGGAGCGGCTTTTAATGAGTGTGAGAGAGAGGTTTGTCCACAGAGAGAGAATGCAGGAGCACCATCATAGAATGCGCTGGAAGACCCTTGAGGAAGGGATCCAGCAGCTGAGAGAAGTGGCAGTATTGCAGGTACTCTTTGGGAGGGATGGACAGCATGGTAACGACCCTGACAAAGTCAGGTGCACAGGGCAAATGTTGTGGAATCTGGCAAATCTAGGGCCATCCGAATACTCCACCTTCATTGCAATGATTAATGCAGATAACGACCGAGAGACAGTGGGTTCTGTCACGAGCAAGCTTAGAAATTTTGAAAGCATGATCAATGGCCCAATGCAGGCTAACGTTTCTGCTGTGATTAAGAGCCTACAAGAGGAGATGAGGGAAATAAAGGAGGAGGTGAGGAGGAGCAGTTCCCATTTGGCACCGGTACAAGTCACAGGCCCCAAAGTCGGAGCCCAACGTCCCCCAGCTAGAGGGAGAGGGTACACCCCACGAGCTGAGCTATGGTACTTCCTGCGCGACCATGGGGAAGACATGGGAAGGTGGGATGGGAAACCCACTTCTGTCCTGGCAGCACGGGTGCGTCAACTCAAGGAGGGAAACACTAACCGGGGGAGTAACACTAAAGTGAAGGTAGCCTCAACCTCCCAGGACCGAGCTGCCAGATATTACAGAAGGGAGGATGATCTGACAGATCCCCTTGAAGGAACCTCTAGTATGTATGTCCAGGAAGGGAATGGTAACCAGTGCTAGAGGGGCCCTGCCTCTAGCCAGGGAGAGGCACGGGAAAACCGGATATTTTGGACGGTGTGGATCCGATGGCCTGGCACGTCAGAGCCACAAAAATACAAAGCGTTAGTTGATACTGGTGCTCAGTGTACCCTAATGCCATCGGGACATGTGGGGGCAGAACCTGTTTCCATTGCCGGGGTAACGGGGGGATCGCAGCAATTGACTCTGTTGGAAGCCGAGGTGAGCCTTACTGGGAAGGAGTGGCAGAAACATCCGATTGTGACTGGCCCAGAGGCCCCGTGCATTCTGGGCATAGACTTCCTCCGGAACGGCTATTACAAGGACCCAAAAGGTCTCAGGTGGGCATTTGGGATAGCTGCTGTGGAGGCAGAGAGCATTAGGCAATTGAACACCTTGCCCGGACTATCAGAAAACCCATCTGCAGTAGGACTCTTGAAGGTGGAAGAGCAACAAGTGCCAATTGCCACCTCGACAGTGCACCGCCGGCAGTATCGGACGAATCGAGATGCCGTGATCCCCATCCACAAAATGATCCGCGAGCTGGAGAGTCAAGGGGTGGTCAGCAAGACCCACTCACCCTTCAACAGCCCCATTTGGCCTGTGCGCAAGTCTGACGGAGAATGGAGATTGACTGTGGACTATCGTGGCTTGAATGAAGTGACTCCACCGTTGAGCGCTGCCGTGCCGGACATGCTGGAACTCCAGTACGAGCTGGAGTCCAAGGCAGCAAAGTGGTATGCCACTATTGACATTGCCAATGCTTTTTTCTCCATTCCTCTGGCAGCAGAATGTAGGCCTCAGTTTGCCTTCACCTGGAGGGGCGTACAGTACACCTGGAACCGACTGCCCCAGGGGTGGAAGCACAGTCCCACCATCTGCCATGGACTGATCCAGGCTGCACTGGAAAAGGGTGAAGCTCCGGAACATCTGCAGTACATCGATGACATCATTGTGGGGGGGAACACAGCAAAGGAAGTATTTGGGAAAGGAGAGAAGATCATCCAGATTCTCCTGGAAGCTGGTTTTGCCATCAAGAAGAGCAAAGTCAAGGGACCTGCCCGAGAGATCCAGTTCCTGGGGGTAAAGTGGCAAGACGGACGGCGTCAGATCCCCACCGAGGTCATCAATAAGATCGCTGCGATGTCTCCACCAACCAGCAAGAAGGAAACACAGGCTTTCCTAGGCGCCATAGGTTTTTGGAGACTGCACATTCCTGAGTACAGCCAGATTGTGAGCCCTCTGTACCTGGTTACCCGCAAGAAGAACGATTTCCACTGGGGCCCTGAACAGCAACAAGCTTTTGCCCAAATCAAGCGGGAGATCGCTCATGCGCTAGCCCTTGGCCCAGTCAGGACGGGACCAGAGGTGAGGAACGTGCTCTACTCTGCGGCCGGGAACAATGGTTTGTCCTGGAGCCTTTGGCAGAAGGTGCCTGGAGAGACTCGTGGCCGACCACTGGGATTCTGGAGTCGAAGTTATAGAGGGTCTGAGGCCAACTACACTCCCACAGAGAAGGAAATCCTAGCAGCCTATGAAGGAGTCCAAGCTGCCTCGGAAGTGATTGGCACCGAAGCACAACTCCTCCTGGCACCCCGACTACCGGTGCTGGGGTGGATGTTTAAAGGAAAGGTTCCCTCCACCCACCACGCCACTGACGCCACATGGAGCAAATGGATTGCCCTCATCACACAACGCGCCCGTATTGGAAACCCAAATCGCCCTGGGATTTTGGAGATCATTACGAACTGGCCGGAAGGTGAAGACTTTGGCCTCACTGACGAAGAGGAGCAGGAACAAGTGACGCGGGCTGAAGAAGCTCCACCGTACAACCAACTACCAGCAGAGGAAACACGATATGCTCTTTTCACTGCCGGTTCCTGTCGCATCGTAGGGATGAACCGGAAGTGGAAAGCAGCCGTATGGAGCCCCACACGACAGGTCGCACAAGCTACTGAAGGAGAAGGTGGATCAAGTCAACTTGCTGAACTCAAAGCCGTTCAACTAGCCCTGGACATTGCTGAAAGAGAGAAGTGGCCAAAGCTCTACCTTTATACTGATTCGTGGATGGTAGCCAATGCTCTGTGGGGCTGGCTGGAAAGGTGGAAAAAGGCCAACTGGCAGCGTAGGGGAAAACCAATTTGGGCTGCTGATGAGTGGAAAGATATTGCCACTCGGGTAAAGAAGCTACCTGTGAGGGTCCGTCATGTAGATGCTCATGTCTCCAGGAGTCGGGCTAATGAAGAACATCGTAACAATGAACAGGTAGATCAGGCTGCAAAAATAGAGGTGTCCCAGATAGACTTGGATTGGCAACATAAAGGAGAGTTGTTCTTAGCTCGATGGGCCCATGATGCCTCAGGCCATCAAGGCAGAGAGGCCGCTTATAAATGGGCACGGGACCGAGGGGTGGATCTAACCATGAACAGTATCTCCCAGGTTATCCAAGACTGTGAGACCTGTGCTGCGATCAAGCAGGCCAAGCGGGTGAAGCCTCTGTGGTACGGCGGACGATGGTCGAAGTACAGGTATGGGGAAGCCTGGCAAATTGACTACATCACTCTTCCCCAAACCCGTCAAGGCAAGCGCTACGTGCTGACCATGGTGGAAGCAACCACTGGGTGGCTGGAGACCTACCCTGTGCCTCATGCTACCGCCCGGAACACCATCTTGGGCCTGGAAAAGCAAGTTCTTTGGAGACATGGCACCCCTGAGAGAATCGAGTCAGACAACGGGACACATTTCAAGAATAGCCTCATAAGCACTTGGGCCAGAGAACATGGAATCGAATGGATATATCATATCCCTTATCATGCACCAGCTGCCGGGAAAGTTGAACGGTGCAATGGGCTACTTAAGACTACCCTAAAAGCACTTGGAGGAGGGACTTTCAAAAATTGGGAACTGAACTTAGCAAAGGCCACCTGGATGGTCAATACCCGAGGGTCCATCAATCGAGCTGGTCCTGCCCAGTCTGGACCCTTGCACACAGTGGACGGAGATAAAGTCCCTGTGGTACACACGAGAGGTATGTTAGGAAAGACTGTTTGGATTAATCCCACATCAGGCAAAGGCACACCCCTCCGTGGGGTTGTTTTTGCTCAAGGACCTGGTTACACTTGGTGGGTAATGCAGAAAAATGGGGAAACCCGTTGTGTACCACAAGGAGACCTAATTTTAAGTGAGAACTCTGTGTAAGGTTTCATTGTGTATATATGTATATATGTATCTGTAAGGGGGCATTGGGTTGGGTACGGTGTAGATGGTAATAGAATAAGGGGTAGATTATGTCCTGGGTTACAGTGTAAAATGTGCCAAAAGAAAAAAAATATATTCTATTACCATCTTCAGGAGCTGTTGAGACCAGGTGGGGCGGTGCTCCCTGCCTCCCCCCTCTGGACTATCTCCTGTTACTGGGCACAACAATGCCTTATCGCCTGACCCATCGGTAACTCGCTCCTGGGCTATCTCCTGTTCATGGCCCATCAAGGAACTGCCTCACGACTCCCCATCCCACTGTGAGATGCTCCGCCCGGGGAGGGGGGGGGAAGGAGCCAAGCAGTCCATGCCAAATAAAAACGGAGATTTTGAACACCCTAGCAGCCTTTCTTCCACTGGATTCCCAGAGGAGCTTTTCCCCCCACTGGAGTTCCAGAGGACGAGAGCTACCTGCCGACCACTGGACCTTCGGAGGAAGACCAGACTCTTTTACCTGATTGCTGCTTCCACAGAACTACACCCATCGCTTCAGGAGGACTGCAGCCAGCATCTTATCGGACTGCTACTGCCACCCTAACAGGGTGTCAGGTTGTATTCCTGACTCTGTCAGTATAAACCAGTGGGTTGTTTGTTTTTTTCCCTGCCTTGTGTTATATATATATATTAGTAAAGAACTGTTATTCCTATTCCCCATATCTTTGCCTGAAGGCCCGTTAATTTCAAAATTATAATAGTTTGGAGGGAAGGGGGTTGCACTCTCCATTTCAAGGGAGGCTCCTGCCTTCCTCCACAGACACCTGTCTTTTTCAAACCAAGACAGATTTTGGCACCCAACGTGGGGCTCGAGGGCATCGAGAGATAAAGGAATAACGGTTTTTGTGCATTGGATATAGATTCCTTGTTAAGTGGCATCATGTGGGCTAGCTTATCCCGGTTCTTGTGGCATGTGGTGGTGGCTGTATTTCTCCCATTTGCAGGCCTTTATCTAAACATGGGTCCTATAACTAAGGCTACCGTGACTGTTATCCAGTTTGTTTTATGGATTAATAAGGTGAGGAATTCATGGCTTATTAACTTCCTCTGGAAGGCGGGCACATGGATTCGGAGCTATCAAACACTAAATGTATGCTTTTGGGGTTACTTTACTAATGGTACCTACTGTGAGGAAATGACACCGGGAGAAACTTTCTCCCAACCCCTAACCCAGCTCTTTGGGTCTACTCCACCAGTTTTCGAAGGATTCAGAGCTTTCCTGAGTGCTAATGATATCATACAGTGGCTAGTGTTGCTGATAATCCTGTTTTATTCAGTATTCAGAGATCAGGGGAGATTGGCTTGGATAACTACCCTGACTAGGAATGCTGCTCCAGAATCTGACCCTGCCTCACAGCTCACATCAGAAATGAACCACTCGGATTGGGTGAAGGAGATACGTGAGATGGGCCAGATGCTGAAGGAGTGCATTCTCTCAGCTGCTGGGAATCCCTCCTCCTGCCTTGAAGAGGGAGAGTCTAATGGTGCAGCAGTAGAACCCACAGACGTTACAACCGTCCAGGTTCCAGCTGAAACGCAAGGGCAGTCAGAGCCAGCAGCAGTCGCCCCTGTGGAAACGAGGAAATCTAAGATGAAATCAGACCACTCAGTTAAGAAAGGAGGGCCCTCAGAACCTGCAGGCGAGCCAGTGGTTGAGATACTCACCGAGTCCCTGACGTATGACAGTCTCCGTAATCTGCACAAAGACATCGTACGGCGGGGGCGTGAGGCTTTTACAACCTGGTTACTTCGGGTCTGGGATCTTATGGGTACGGGTGTGCAACTGGATGGCAGTGAGGCAAGGAATTTGGGACCCTTGACTCAGGACTCAGGTGTCAATCTGGTATTTGTAAGGGAGCCGGGGACCCTTTCCCTCTGGGAGCGGCTTTTAATGAGTGTGAGAGAGAGGTTTGTCCACAGAGAGAGAATGCAGGAGCACCATCATAGAATGCGCTGGAAGACCCTTGAGGAAGGGATCCAGCAGCTGAGAGAAGTGGCAGTATTGCAGGTACTCTTTGGGAGGGATGGACAGCATGGTAACGACCCTGACAAAGTCAGGTGCACAGGGCAAATGTTGTGGAATCTGGCAAATCTAGGGCCATCCGAATACTCCACCTTCATTGCAATGATTAATGCAGATAACGACCGAGAGACAGTGGGTTCTGTCACGAGCAAGCTTAGAAATTTTGAAAGCATGATCAATGGCCCAATGCAGGCTAACGTTTCTGCTGTGATTAAGAGCCTACAAGAGGAGATGAGGGAAATAAAGGAGGAGGTGAGGAGGAGCAGTTCCCATTTGGCACCGGTACAAGTCACAGGCCCCAAAGTCGGAGCCCAACGTCCCCCAGCTAGAGGGAGAGGGTACACCCCACGAGCTGAGCTATGGTACTTCCTGCGCGACCATGGGGAAGACATGGGAAGGTGGGATGGGAAACCCACTTCTGTCCTGGCAGCACGGGTGCGTCAACTCAAGGAGGGAAACACTAACCGGGGGAGTAACACTAAAGTGAAGGTAGCCTCAACCTCCCAGGACCGAGCTGCCAGATATTACAGAAGGGAGGATGATCTGACAGATCCCCTTGAAGGAACCTCTAGTATGTATGTCCAGGAAGGGAATGGTAACCAGTGCTAGAGGGGCCCTGCCTCTAGCCAGGGAGAGGCACGGGAAAACCGGATATTTTGGACGGTGTGGATCCGATGGCCTGGCACGTCAGAGCCACAAAAATACAAAGCGTTAGTTGATACTGGTGCTCAGTGTACCCTAATGCCATCGGGACATGTGGGGGCAGAACCTGTTTCCATTGCCGGGGTAACGGGGGGATCGCAGCAATTGACTCTGTTGGAAGCCGAGGTGAGCCTTACTGGGAAGGAGTGGCAGAAACATCCGATTGTGACTGGCCCAGAGGCCCCGTGCATTCTGGGCATAGACTTCCTCCGGAACGGCTATTACAAGGACCCAAAAGGTCTCAGGTGGGCATTTGGGATAGCTGCTGTGGAGGCAGAGAGCATTAGGCAATTGAACACCTTGCCCGGACTATCAGAAAACCCATCTGCAGTAGGACTCTTGAAGGTGGAAGAGCAACAAGTGCCAATTGCCACCTCGACAGTGCACCGCCGGCAGTATCGGACGAATCGAGATGCCGTGATCCCCATCCACAAAATGATCCGCGAGCTGGAGAGTCAAGGGGTGGTCAGCAAGACCCACTCACCCTTCAACAGCCCCATTTGGCCTGTGCGCAAGTCTGACGGAGAATGGAGATTGACTGTGGACTATCGTGGCTTGAATGAAGTGACTCCACCGTTGAGCGCTGCCGTGCCGGACATGCTGGAACTCCAGTACGAGCTGGAGTCCAAGGCAGCAAAGTGGTATGCCACTATTGACATTGCCAATGCTTTTTTCTCCATTCCTCTGGCAGCAGAATGTAGGCCTCAGTTTGCCTTCACCTGGAGGGGCGTACAGTACACCTGGAACCGACTGCCCCAGGGGTGGAAGCACAGTCCCACCATCTGCCATGGACTGATCCAGGCTGCACTGGAAAAGGGTGAAGCTCCGGAACATCTGCAGTACATCGATGACATCATTGTGGGGGGGAACACAGCAAAGGAAGTATTTGGGAAAGGAGAGAAGATCATCCAGATTCTCCTGGAAGCTGGTTTTGCCATCAAGAAGAGCAAAGTCAAGGGACCTGCCCGAGAGATCCAGTTCCTGGGGGTAAAGTGGCAAGACGGACGGCGTCAGATCCCCACCGAGGTCATCAATAAGATCGCTGCGATGTCTCCACCAACCAGCAAGAAGGAAACACAGGCTTTCCTAGGCGCCATAGGTTTTTGGAGACTGCACATTCCTGAGTACAGCCAGATTGTGAGCCCTCTGTACCTGGTTACCCGCAAGAAGAACGATTTCCACTGGGGCCCTGAACAGCAACAAGCTTTTGCCCAAATCAAGCGGGAGATCGCTCATGCGCTAGCCCTTGGCCCAGTCAGGACGGGACCAGAGGTGAGGAACGTGCTCTACTCTGCGGCCGGGAACAATGGTTTGTCCTGGAGCCTTTGGCAGAAGGTGCCTGGAGAGACTCGTGGCCGACCACTGGGATTCTGGAGTCGAAGTTATAGAGGGTCTGAGGCCAACTACACTCCCACAGAGAAGGAAATCCTAGCAGCCTATGAAGGAGTCCAAGCTGCCTCGGAAGTGATTGGCACCGAAGCACAACTCCTCCTGGCACCCCGACTACCGGTGCTGGGGTGGATGTTTAAAGGAAAGGTTCCCTCCACCCACCACGCCACTGACGCCACATGGAGCAAATGGATTGCCCTCATCACACAACGCGCCCGTATTGGAAACCCAAATCGCCCTGGGATTTTGGAGATCATTACGAACTGGCCGGAAGGTGAAGACTTTGGCCTCACTGACGAAGAGGAGCAGGAACAAGTGACGCGGGCTGAAGAAGCTCCACCGTACAACCAACTACCAGCAGAGGAAACACGATATGCTCTTTTCACTGCCGGTTCCTGTCGCATCGTAGGGATGAACCGGAAGTGGAAAGCAGCCGTATGGAGCCCCACACGACAGGTCGCACAAGCTACTGAAGGAGAAGGTGGATCAAGTCAACTTGCTGAACTCAAAGCCGTTCAACTAGCCCTGGACATTGCTGAAAGAGAGAAGTGGCCAAAGCTCTACCTTTATACTGATTCGTGGATGGTAGCCAATGCTCTGTGGGGCTGGCTGGAAAGGTGGAAAAAGGCCAACTGGCAGCGTAGGGGAAAACCAATTTGGGCTGCTGATGAGTGGAAAGATATTGCCACTCGGGTAAAGAAGCTACCTGTGAGGGTCCGTCATGTAGATGCTCATGTCTCCAGGAGTCGGGCTAATGAAGAACATCGTAACAATGAACAGGTAGATCAGGCTGCAAAAATAGAGGTGTCCCAGATAGACTTGGATTGGCAACATAAAGGAGAGTTGTTCTTAGCTCGATGGGCCCATGATGCCTCAGGCCATCAAGGCAGAGAGGCCGCTTATAAATGGGCACGGGACCGAGGGGTGGATCTAACCATGAACAGTATCTCCCAGGTTATCCAAGACTGTGAGACCTGTGCTGCGATCAAGCAGGCCAAGCGGGTGAAGCCTCTGTGGTACGGCGGACGATGGTCGAAGTACAGGTATGGGGAAGCCTGGCAAATTGACTACATCACTCTTCCCCAAACCCGTCAAGGCAAGCGCTACGTGCTGACCATGGTGGAAGCAACCACTGGGTGGCTGGAGACCTACCCTGTGCCTCATGCTACCGCCCGGAACACCATCTTGGGCCTGGAAAAGCAAGTTCTTTGGAGACATGGCACCCCTGAGAGAATCGAGTCAGACAACGGGACACATTTCAAGAATAGCCTCATAAGCACTTGGGCCAGAGAACATGGAATC
The DNA here is from genome assembly GCF_034619465.1 of Leptosomus discolor. NCBI lineage: Eukaryota > Metazoa > Chordata > Aves > Leptosomiformes > Leptosomidae > Leptosomus > Leptosomus discolor. The sequence continues at coordinate 62,858 of NW_028237935.1, forward strand.
GAATGGATATATCATATCCCTTATCATGCACCAGCTGCCGGGAAAGTTGAACGGTGCAATGGGCTACTTAAGACTACCCTAAAAGCACTTGGAGGAGGGACTTTCAAAAATTGGGAACTGAACTTAGCAAAGGCCACCTGGATGGTCAATACCCGAGGGTCCATCAATCGAGCTGGTCCTGCCCAGTCTGGACCCTTGCACACAGTGGACGGAGATAAAGTCCCTGTGGTACACACGAGAGGTATGTTAGGAAAGACTGTTTGGATTAATCCCACATCAGGCAAAGGCACACCCCTCCGTGGGGTTGTTTTTGCTCAGGGACCTGGTTACACTTGGTGGGTAATGCAGAAAAATGGGGAAACCCGTTGTGTACCACAAGGAGACCTAATTTTAAGTGAGAACTCTGTGTAAGGTTTCATTGTGTATATATGTATATATGTATCTGTAAGGGGGCATTGGGTTGGGTACGGTGTAGATGGTAATAGAATAAGGGGTGGATTATGTCCTGGGTTACAGTGTAAAATGTGCCAAAAGAAAAAAAAATATATTCTATTACCATCTTCAGGAGCTGTTGAGACCAGGTGGGGCGGTGCTCCCTGCCTCCCCCCCTCTGGACTATCTCCTGTTACTGGGCACAACAATGCCTTATCGCCTGACCCATCGGTAACTCGCTCCTGGGCTATCTCCTGTTCATGGCCCATCAAGGAACTGCCTCACGACTCCCCATCCCACTGTGAGATGCTCCGCCCGGGGAGGGGGGGGGAAGGAGCCAAGCAGTCCATGCCAAATAAAAACGGAGATTTTGAACACCCTAGCAGCCTTTCTTCCACTGGATTCCCAGAGGAGCTTTCCCCCCCACTGGAGTTCCAGAGGACGAGAGCTACCTGCCGACCACTGGACCTTCGGAGGAAGACCAGACTCTTTTACCTGATTGCTGCTTCCACAGAACTACACCCATCGCTTCAGGAGGACTGCAGCCAGCATCTTATCGGACTGCTACTGCCACCCTAACAGGGTGTCAGGTTGTATTCCTGACTCTGTCAGTATAAACCAGTGGGTTGTTTGTTTTTTTCCCTGCCTTGTGTTATATATATATATTAGTAAAGAACTGTTATTCCTATTCCCCATATCTTTGCCTGAAGGCCCGTTAATTTCAAAATTATAATAGTTTGGAGGGAAGGGGGTTGCACTCTCCATTTCAAGGGAGGCTCCTGCCTTCCTCCACAGACACCTGTCTTTTTCAAACCAAGACAGATTTTGGCGCCCAACGTGGGGCTCGAGGGCATCGAGAGATAAAGGAATAACGGTTTTTGTGCATTGGATATAGATTCCTTGTTAAGTGGCATCATGTGGGCTAGCTTATCCCGGTTCTTGTGGCATGTGGTGGTGGCTGTATTTCTCCCATTTGCAGGCCCTTATCTAAACATGGGTCCTATAACTAAGGCTACCGTGACTGTTATCCAGTTTGTTTTATGGATTAATAAGGTGAGGAATTCATGGCTTATTAACTTCCTCTGGAAGGCGGGCACATGGATTCGGAGCTATCAAACACTAAATGTATGCTTTTGGGGTTACTTTACTAATGGTACCTACTGTGAGGAAATGACACCGGGAGAAACTTTCTCCCAACCCCTAACCCAGCTCTTTGGGTCTACTCCACCAGTTTTCGAAGGATTCAGAGCTTTCCTAAGTGCTAATGATATCATACAGTGGCTAGTGTTGCTGATAATCCTGTTTTATTCAGTATTCAGAGATCAGGGGAGATTGGCTTGGGTAACTACCCTGACTAGGAATGCTGCTCCAGAATCTGACCCTGCCTCACAGCTCACATCAGAAATGAACCACTCGGATTGGGTGAAGGAGATACGTGAGATGGGCCAGATGCTGAAGGAGTGCATTCTCTCAGCTGCTGGGAATCCCTCCTCCTGCCTTGAAGAGGGAGAGTCTAATGGTGCAGCAGTAGAACCCACAGACGTTACAACCGTCCAGGTTCCAGCTGAAACGCAAGGGCAGTCAGAGCCAGCAGCAGTCGCCCCTGTGGAAACGAGGAAATCTAAGATGAAATCAGACCACTCAGTTAAGAAAGGAGGGCCCTCAGAACCTGCAGGCGAGCCAGTGGTTGAGATACTCACCGAGTCCCTGACGTATGACAGTCTCCGTAATCTGCACAAAGACATCGTACGGCGGGGGCGTGAGGCTTTTACAACCTGGTTACTTCGGGTCTGGGATCTTATGGGTACGGGTGTGCAACTGGATGGCAGTGAGGCAAGGAATTTGGGACCCTTGACTCAGGACTCAGGTGTCAATCTGGTATTTGTAAGGGAGCCGGGGACCCTTTCCCTCTGGGAGCGGCTTTTAATGAGTGTGAGAGAGAGGTTTGTCCACAGAGAGAGAATGCAGGAGCACCATCATAGAATGCGCTGGAAGACCCTTGAGGAAGGGATCCAGCAGCTGAGAGAAGTGGCAGTATTGCAGGTACTCTTTGGGAGGGATGGACAGCATGGTAACGACCCTGACAAAGTCAGGTGCACAGGGCAAATGTTGTGGAATCTGGCAAATCTAGGGCCATCCGAATACTCCACCTTCATTGCAATGATTAATGCAGATAACGACCGAGAGACAGTGGGTTCTGTCACGAGCAAGCTTAGAAATTTTGAAAGCATGATCAATGGCCCAATGCAGGCTAACGTTTCTGCTGTGATTAAGAGCCTACAAGAGGAGATGAGGGAAATAAAGGAGGAGGTGAGGAGGAGCAGTTCCCATTTGGCACCGGTACAAGTCACAGGCCCCAAAGTCGGAGCCCAACGTCCCCCAGCTAGAGGGAGAGGGTACACCCCACGAGCTGAGCTATGGTACTTCCTGCGCGACCATGGGGAAGACATGGGAAGGTGGGATGGGAAACCCACTTCTGTCCTGGCAGCACGGGTGCGTCAACTCAAGGAGGGAAACACTAACCGGGGGAGTAACACTAAAGTGAAGGTAGCCTCAACCTCCCAGGACCGAGCTGCCAGATATTACAGAAGGGAGGATGATCTGACAGATCCCCTTGAAGGAACCTCTAGTATGTATGTCCAGGAAGGGAATGGTAACCAGTGCTAGAGGGGCCCTGCCTCTAGCCAGGGAGAGGCACGGGAAAACCGGATATTTTGGACGGTGTGGATCCGATGGCCTGGCACGTCAGAGCCACAAAAATACAAAGCGTTAGTTGATACTGGTGCTCAGTGTACCCTAATGCCATCGGGACATGTGGGGGCAGAACCTGTTTCCATTGCCGGGGTAACGGGGGGATCGCAGCAATTGACTCTGTTGGAAGCCGAGGTGAGCCTTACTGGGAAGGAGTGGCAGAAACATCCGATTGTGACTGGCCCAGAGGCCCCGTGCATTCTGGGCATAGACTTCCTCCGGAACGGCTATTACAAGGACCCAAAAGGTCTCAGGTGGGCATTTGGGATAGCTGCTGTGGAGGCAGAGAGCATTAGGCAATTGAACACCTTGCCCGGACTATCAGAAAACCCATCTGCAGTAGGACTCTTGAAGGTGGAAGAGCAACAAGTGCCAATTGCCACCTCGACAGTGCACCGCCGGCAGTATCGGACGAATCGAGATGCCGTGATCCCCATCCACAAAATGATCCGCGAGCTGGAGAGTCAAGGGGTGGTCAGCAAGACCCACTCACCCTTCAACAGCCCCATTTGGCCTGTGCGCAAGTCTGACGGAGAATGGAGATTGACTGTGGACTATCGTGGCTTGAATGAAGTGACTCCACCGTTGAGCGCTGCCGTGCCGGACATGCTGGAACTCCAGTACGAGCTGGAGTCCAAGGCAGCAAAGTGGTATGCCACTATTGACATTGCCAATGCTTTTTTCTCCATTCCTCTGGCAGCAGAATGTAGGCCTCAGTTTGCCTTCACCTGGAGGGGCGTACAGTACACCTGGAACCGACTGCCCCAGGGGTGGAAGCACAGTCCCACCATCTGCCATGGACTGATCCAGGCTGCACTGGAAAAGGGTGAAGCTCCGGAACATCTGCAGTACATCGATGACATCATTGTGGGGGGGAACACAGCAAAGGAAGTATTTGGGAAAGGAGAGAAGATCATCCAGATTCTCCTGGAAGCTGGTTTTGCCATCAAGAAGAGCAAAGTCAAGGGACCTGCCCGAGAGATCCAGTTCCTGGGGGTAAAGTGGCAAGACGGACGGCGTCAGATCCCCACCGAGGTCATCAATAAGATCGCTGCGATGTCTCCACCAACCAGCAAGAAGGAAACACAGGCTTTCCTAGGCGCCATAGGTTTTTGGAGAATGCACATTCCTGAGTACAGCCAGATTGTGAGCCCTCTGTACCTGGTTACCCGCAAGAAGAACGATTTCCACTGGGGCCCTGAACAGCAACAAGCTTTTGCCCAAATCAAGCGGGAGATCGCTCATGCGCTAGCCCTTGGCCCAGTCAGGACGGGACCAGAGGTGAGGAACGTGCTCTACTCTGCGGCCGGGAACAATGGTTTGTCCTGGAGCCTTTGGCAGAAGGTGCCTGGAGAGACTCGTGGCCGACCACTGGGATTCTGGAGTCGAAGTTATAGAGGGTCTGAGGCCAACTACACTCCCACAGAGAAGGAAATCCTAGCAGCCTATGAAGGAGTCCAAGCTGCCTCGGAAGTGATTGGCACCGAAGCACAACTCCTCCTGGCACCCCGACTACCGGTGCTGGGGTGGATGTTTAAAGGAAAGGTTCCCTCCACCCACCACGCCACTGACGCCACATGGAGCAAATGGATTGCCCTCATCACACAACGCGCCCGTATTGGAAACCCAAATCGCCCTGGGATTTTGGAGATCATTACGAACTGGCCGGAAGGTGAAGACTTTGGCCTCACTGACGAAGAGGAGCAGGAACAAGTGACGCGGGCTGAAGAAGCTCCACCGTACAACCAACTACCAGCAGAGGAAACACGATATGCTCTTTTCACTGCCGGTTCCTGTCGCATCGTAGGGATGAACCGGAAGTGGAAAGCAGCCGTATGGAGCCCCACACGACAGGTCGCACAAGCTACTGAAGGAGAAGGTGGATCAAGTCAACTTGCTGAACTCAAAGCCGTTCAACTAGCCCTGGACATTGCTGAAAGAGAGAAGTGGCCAAAGCTCTACCTTTATACTGATTCGTGGATGGTAGCCAATGCTCTGTGGGGCTGGCTGGAAAGGTGGAAAAAGGCCAACTGGCAGCGTAGGGGAAAACCAATTTGGGCTGCTGATGAGTGGAAAGATATTGCCACTCGGGTAAAGAAGCTACCTGTGAGGGTCCGTCATGTAGATGCTCATGTCTCCAGGAGTCGGGCTAATGAAGAACATCGTAACAATGAACAGGTAGATCAGGCTGCAAAAATAGAGGTGTCCCAGATAGACTTGGATTGGCAACATAAAGGAGAGTTGTTCTTAGCTCGATGGGCCCATGATGCCTCAGGCCATCAAGGCAGAGAGGCCGCTTATAAATGGGCACGGGACCGAGGGGTGGATCTAACCATGAACAGTATCTCCCAGGTTATCCAAGACTGTGAGACCTGTGCTGCGATCAAGCAGGCCAAGCGGGTGAAGCCTCTGTGGTACGGCGGACGATGGTCGAAGTACAGGTATGGGGAAGCCTGGCAAATTGACTACATCACTCTTCCCCAAACCCGTCAAGGCAAGCGCTACGTGCTGACCATGGTGGAAGCAACCACTGGGTGGCTGGAGACCTACCCTGTGCCTCATGCTACCGCCCGGAACACCATCTTGGGCCTGGAAAAGCAAGTTCTTTGGAGACATGGCACCCCTGAGAGAATCGAGTCAGACAACGGGACACATTTCAAGAATAGCCTCATAAGCACTTGGGCCAGAGAACATGGAATCGAATGGATATATCATATCCCTTATCATGCACCAGCTGCCGGGAAAGTTGAACGGTGCAATGGGCTACTTAAGACTACCCTAAAAGCACTTGGAGGAGGGACTTTCAAAAATTGGGAACTGAACTTAGCAAAGGCCACCTGGATGGTCAATACCCGAGGGTCCATCAATCGAGCTGGTCCTGCCCAGTCTGGACCCTTGCACACAGTGGACGGAGATAAAGTCCCTGTGGTACACACGAGAGGTATGTTAGGAAAGACTGTTTGGATTAATCCCACATCAGGCAAAGGCACACCCCTCCGTGGGGTTGTTTTTGCTCAGGGACCTGGTTACACTTGGTGGGTAATGCAGAAAAATGGGGAAACCCGTTGTGTACCACAAGGAGACCTAATTTTAAGTGAGAACTCTGTGTAAGGTTTCATTGTGTATATATGTATATATGTATCTGTAAGGGGGCATTGGGTTGGGTACGGTGTAGATGGTAATAGAATAAGGGGTAGATTATGTCCTGGGTTACAGTGTAAAATGTGCCAAAAGAAAAAAAATATATTCTATTACCATCTTCAGGAGCTGTTGAGACCAGGTGGGGCGGTGCTCCCTGCCTCCCCCCTCTGGACTATCTCCTGTTACTGGGCACAACAATGCCTTATCGCCTGACCCATCGGTAACTCGCTCCTGGGCTATCTCCTGTTCATGGCCCATCAAGGAACTGCCTCACGACTCCCCATCCCACTGTGAGATGCTCCGCCCGGGGAGGGGGGGGGAAGGAGCCAAGCAGTCCATGCCAAATAAAAACGGAGATTTTGAACACCCTAGCAGCCTTTCTTCCACTGGATTCCCAGAGGAGCTTTTCCCCCCACTGGAGTTCCAGAGGACGAGAGCTACCTGCCGACCACTGGACCTTCGGAGGAAGACCAGACTCTTTTACCTGATTGCTGCTTCCACAGAACTACACCCATCGCTTCAGGAGGACTGCAGCCAGCATCTTATCGGACTGCTACTGCCACCCTAACAGGGTGTCAGGTTGTATTCCTGACTCTGTCAGTATAAACCAGTGGGTTGTTTGTTTTTTTCCCTGCCTTGTGTTATATATATATATTAGTAAAGAACTGTTATTCCTATTCCCCATATCTTTGCCTGAAGGCCCGTTAATTTCAAAATTATAATAGTTTGGAGGGAAGGGGGTTGCACTCTCCATTTCAAGGGAGGCTCCTGCCTTCCTCCACAGACACCTGTCTTTTTCAAACCAAGACAGATTTTGGCACCCAACGTGGGGCTCGAGGGCATCGAGAGATAAAGGAATAACGGTTTTTGTGCATTGGATATAGATTCCTTGTTAAGTGGCATCATGTGGGCTAGCTTATCCCGGTTCTTGTGGCATGTGGTGGTGGCTGTATTTCTCCCATTTGCAGGCCTTTATCTAAACATGGGTCCTATAACTAAGGCTACCGTGACTGTTATCCAGTTTGTTTTATGGATTAATAAGGTGAGGAATTCATGGCTTATTAACTTCCTCTGGAAGGCGGGCACATGGATTCGGAGCTATCAAACACTAAATGTATGCTTTTGGGGTTACTTTACTAATGGTACCTACTGTGAGGAAATGACACCGGGAGAAACTTTCTCCCAACCCCTAACCCAGCTCTTTGGGTCTACTCCACCAGTTTTCGAAGGATTCAGAGCTTTCCTGAGTGCTAATGATATCATACAGTGGCTAGTGTTGCTGATAATCCTGTTTTATTCAGTATTCAGAGATCAGGGGAGATTGGCTTGGATAACTACCCTGACTAGGAATTCTGCTCCAGAATCTGACCCTGCCTCACAGCTCACATCAGAAATGAACCACTCGGATTGGGTGAAGGAGATACGTGAGATGGGCCAGATGCTGAAGGAGTGCATTCTCTCAGCTGCTGGGAATCCCTCCTCCTGCCTTGAAGAGGGAGAGTCTAATGGTGCAGCAGTAGAACCCACAGACGTTACAACCGTCCAGGTTCCAGCTGAAACGCAAGGGCAGTCAGAGCCAGCAGCAGTCGCCCCTGTGGAAACGAGGAAATCTAAGATGAAATCAGACCACTCAGTTAAGAAAGGAGGGCCCTCAGAACCTGCAGGCGAGCCAGTGGTTGAGATACTCACCGAGTCCCTGACGTATGACAGTCTCCGTAATCTGCACAAAGACATCGTACGGCGGGGGCGTGAGGCTTTTACAACCTGGTTACTTCGGGTCTGGGATCTTATGGGTACGGGTGTGCAACTGGATGGCAGTGAGGCAAGGAATTTGGGACCCTTGACTCAGGACTCAGGTGTCAATCTGGTATTTGTAAGGGAGCCGGGGACCCTTTCCCTCTGGGAGCGGCTTTTAATGAGTGTGAGAGAGAGGTTTGTCCACAGAGAGAGAATGCAGGAGCACCATCATAGAATGCGCTGGAAGACCCTTGAGGAAGGGATCCAGCAGCTGAGAGAAGTGGCAGTATTGCAGGTACTCTTTGGGAGGGATGGACAGCATGGTAACGACCCTGACAAAGTCAGGTGCACAGGGCAAATGTTGTGGAATCTGGCAAATCTAGGGCCATCCGAATACTCCACCTTCATTGCAATGATTAATGCAGATAACGACCGAGAGACAGTGGGTTCTGTCACGAGCAAGCTTAGAAATTTTGAAAGCATGATCAATGGCCCAATGCAGGCTAACGTTTCTGCTGTGATTAAGAGCCTACAAGAGGAGATGAGGGAAATAAAGGAGGAGGTGAGGAGGAGCAGTTCCCATTTGGCACCGGTACAAGTCACAGGCCCCAAAGTCGGAGCCCAACGTCCCCCAGCTAGAGGGAGAGGGTACACCCCACGAGCTGAGCTATGGTACTTCCTGCGCGACCATGGGGAAGACATGGGAAGGTGGGATGGGAAACCCACTTCTGTCCTGGCAGCACGGGTGCGTCAACTCAAGGAGGGAAACACTAACCGGGGGAGTAACACTAAAGTGAAGGTAGCCTCAACCTCCCAGGACCGAGCTGCCAGATATTACAGAAGGGAGGATGATCTGACAGATCCCCTTGAAGGAACCTCTAGTATGTATGTCCAGGAAGGGAATGGTAACCAGTGCTAGAGGGGCCCTGCCTCTAGCCAGGGAGAGGCACGGGAAAACCGGATATTTTGGACGGTGTGGATCCGATGGCCTGGCACGTCAGAGCCACAAAAATACAAAGCGTTAGTTGATACTGGTGCTCAGTGTACCCTAATGCCATCGGGACATGTGGGGGCAGAACCTGTTTCCATTGCCGGGGTAACGGGGGGATCGCAGCAATTGACTCTGTTGGAAGCCGAGGTGAGCCTTACTGGGAAGGAGTGGCAGAAACATCCGATTGTGACTGGCCCAGAGGCCCCGTGCATTCTGGGCATAGACTTCCTCCGGAACGGCTATTACAAGGACCCAAAAGGTCTCAGGTGGGCATTTGGGATAGCTGCTGTGGAGGCAGAGAGCATTAGGCAATTGAACACCTTGCCCGGACTATCAGAAAACCCATCTGCAGTAGGACTCTTGAAGGTGGAAGAGCAACAAGTGCCAATTGCCACCTCGACAGTGCACCGCCGGCAGTATCGGACGAATCGAGATGCCGTGATCCCCATCCACAAAATGATCCGCGAGCTGGAGAGTCAAGGGGTGGTCAGCAAGACCCACTCACCCTTCAACAGCCCCATTTGGCCTGTGCGCAAGTCTGACGGAGAATGGAGATTGACTGTGGACTATCGTGGCTTGAATGAAGTGACTCCACCGTTGAGCGCTGCCGTGCCGGACATGCTGGAACTCCAGTACGAGCTGGAGTCCAAGGCAGCAAAGTGGTATGCCACTATTGACATTGCCAATGCTTTTTTCTCCATTCCTCTGGCAGCAGAATGTAGGCCTCAGTTTGCCTTCACCTGGAGGGGCGTACAGTACACCTGGAACCGACTGCCCCAGGGGTGGAAGCACAGTCCCACCATCTGCCATGGACTGATCCAGGCTGCACTGGAAAAGGGTGAAGCTCCGGAACATCTGCAGTACATCGATGACATCATTGTGGGGGGGAACACAGCAAAGGAAGTATTTGGGAAAGGAGAGAAGATCATCCAGATTCTCCTGGAAGCTGGTTTTGCCATCAAGAAGAGCAAAGTCAAGGGACCTGCCCGAGAGATCCAGTTCCTGGGGGTAAAGTGGCAAGACGGACGGCGTCAGATCCCCACCGAGGTCATCAATAAGATCGCTGCGATGTCTCCACCAACCAGCAAGAAGGAAACACAGGCTTTCCTAGGCGCCATAGGTTTTTGGAGAATGCACATTCCTGAGTACAGCCAGATTGTGAGCCCTCTGTACCTGGTTACCCGCAAGAAGAACGATTTCCACTGGGGCCCTGAACAGCAACAAGCTTTTGCCCAAATCAAGCGGGAGATCGCTCATGCGCTAGCCCTTGGCCCAGTCAGGACGGGACCAGAGGTGAGGAACGTGCTCTACTCTGCGGCCGGGAACAATGGTTTGTCCTGGAGCCTTTGGCAGAAGGTGCCTGGAGAGACTCGTGGCCGACCACTGGGATTCTGGAGTCGAAGTTATAGAGGGTCTGAGGCCAACTACACTCCCACAGAGAAGGAAATCCTAGCAGCCTATGAAGGAGTCCAAGCTGCCTCGGAAGTGATTGGCACCGAAGCACAACTCCTCCTGGCACCCCGACTACCGGTGCTGGGGTGGATGTTTAAAGGAAAGGTTCCCTCCACCCACCACGCCACTGACGCCACATGGAGCAAATGGATTGCCCTCATCACACAACGCGCCCGTATTGGAAACCCAAATCGCCCTGGGATTTTGGAGATCATTACGAACTGGCCGGAAGGTGAAGACTTTGGCCTCACTGACGAAGAGGAGCAGGAACAAGTGACGCGGGCTGAAGAAGCTCCACCGTACAACCAACTACCAGCAGAGGAAACACGATATGCTCTTTTCACTGCCGGTTCCTGTCGCATCGTAGGGATGAACCGGAAGTGGAAAGCAGCCGTATGGAGCCCCACACGACAGGTCGCACAAGCTACTGAAGGAGAAGGTGGATCAAGTCAACTTGCTGAACTCAAAGCCGTTCAACTAGCCCTGGACATTGCTGAAAGAGAGAAGTGGCCAAAGCTCTACCTTTATACTGATTCGTGGATGGTAGCCAATGCTCTGTGGGGCTGGCTGGAAAGGTGGAAAAAGGCCAACTGGCAGCGTAGGGGAAAACCAATTTGGGCTGCTGATGAGTGGAAAGATATTGCCACTCGGGTAAAGAAGCTACCTGTGAGGGTCCGTCATGTAGATGCTCATGTCTCCAGGAGTCGGGCTAATGAAGAACATCGTAACAATGAACAGGTAGATCAGGCTGCAAAAATAGAGGTGTCCCAGATAGACTTGGATTGGCAACATAAAGGAGAGTTGTTCTTAGCTCGATGGGCCCATGATGCCTCAGGCCATCAAGGCAGAGAGGCCGCTTATAAATGGGCACGGGACCGAGGGGTGGATCTAACCATGAACAGTATCTCCCAGGTTATCCAAGACTGTGAGACCTGTGCTGCGATCAAGCAGGCCAAGCGGGTGAAGCCTCTGTGGTACGGCGGACGATGGTCGAAGTACAGGTATGGGGAAGCCTGGCAAATTGACTACATCACTCTTCCCCAAACCCGTCAAGGCAAGCGCTACGTGCTGACCATGGTGGAAGCAACCACTGGGTGGCTGGAGACCTACCCTGTGCCTCATGCTACCGCCCGGAACACCATCTTGGGCCTGGAAAAGCAAGTTCTTTGGAGACATGGCACCCCTGAGAGAATCGAGTCAGACAACGGGACACATTTCAAGAATAGCCTCATAAGCACTTGGGCCAGAGAACATGGAATCGAATGGATATATCATATCCCTTATCATGCACCAGCTGCCGGGAAAGTTGAACGGTGCAATGGGCTACTTAAGACTACCCTAAAAGCACTTGGAGGAGGGACTTTCAAAAATTGGGAACTGAACTTAGCAAAGGCCACCTGGATGGTCAATACCCGAGGGTCCATCAATCGAGCTGGTCCTGCCCAGTCTGGACCCTTGCACACAGTGGACGGAGATAAAGTCCCTGTGGTACACACGAGAGGTATGTTAGGAAAGACTGTTTGGATTAATCCCACATCAGGCAAAGGCACACCCCTCCGTGGGGTTGTTTTTGCTCAGGGACCTGGTTACACTTGGTGGGTAATGCAGAAAAATGGGGAAACCCGTTGTGTACCACAAGGAGACCTAATTTTAAGTGAGAACTCTGTGTAAGGTTTCATTGTGTATATATGTATATATGTATCTGTAAGGGGGCATTGGGTTGGGTACGGTGTAGATGGTAATAGAATAAGGGGTAGATTATGTCCTGGGTTACAGTGTAAAATGTGCCAAAAGAAAAAAAATATATTCTATTACCATCTTCAGGAGCTGTTGAGACCAGGTGGGGCGGTGCTCCCTGCCTCCCCCCTCTGGACTATCTCCTGTTACTGGGCACAACAATGCCTTATCGCCTGACCCATCGGTAACTCGCTCCTGGGCTATCTCCTGTTCATGGCCCATCAAGGAACTGCCTCACGACTCCCCATCCCACTGTGAGATGCTCCGCCCGGGGAGGGGGGGGGAAGGAGCCAAGCAGTCCATGCCAAATAAAAACGGAGATTTTGAACACCCTAGCAGCCTTTCTTCCACTGGATTCCCAGAGGAGCTTTTCCCCCCACTGGAGTTCCAGAGGACGAGAGCTACCTGCCGACCACTGGACCTTCGGAGGAAGACCAGACTCTTTTACCTGATTGCTGCTTCCACAGAACTACACCCATCGCTTCAGGAGGACTGCAGCCAGCATCTTATCGGACTGCTACTGCCACCCTAACAGGGTGTCAGGTTGTATTCCTGACTCTGTCAGTATAAACCAGTGGGTTGTTTGTTTTTTTCCCTGCCTTGTGTTATATATATATATTAGTAAAGAACTGTTATTCCTATTCCCCATATCTTTGCCTGAAGGCCCGTTAATTTCAAAATTATAATAGTTTGGAGGGAAGGGGGTTGCACTCTCCATTTCAAGGGAGGCTCCTGCCTTCCTCCACAGACACCTGTCTTTTTCAAACCAAGACAGATTTTGGCACCCAACGTGGGGCTCGAGGGCATCGAGAGATAAAGGAATAACGGTTTTTGTGCATTGGATATAGATTCCTTGTTAAGTGGCATCATGTGGGCTAGCTTATCCCGGTTCTTGTGGCATGTGGTGGTGGCTGTATTTCTCCCATTTGCAGGCCTTTATCTAAACATGGGTCCTATAACTAAGGCTACCGTGACTGTTATCCAGTTTGTTTTATGGATTAATAAGGTGAGGAATTCATGGCTTATTAACTTCCTCTGGAAGGCGGGCACATGGATTCGGAGCTATCAAACACTAAATGTATGCTTTTGGGGTTACTTTACTAATGGTACCTACTGTGAGGAAATGACACCGGGAGAAACTTTCTCCCAACCCCTAACCCAGCTCTTTGGGTCTACTCCACCAGTTTTCGAAGGATTCAGAGCTTTCCTGAGTGCTAATGATATCATACAGTGGCTAGTGTTGCTGATAATCCTGTTTTATTCAGTATTCAGAGATCAGGGGAGATTGGCTTGGATAACTACCCTGACTAGGAATTCTGCTCCAGAATCTGACCCTGCCTCACAGCTCACATCAGAAATGAACCACTCGGATTGGGTGAAGGAGATACGTGAGATGGGCCAGATGCTGAAGGAGTGCATTCTCTCAGCTGCTGGGAATCCCTCCTCCTGCCTTGAAGAGGGAGAGTCTAATGGTGCAGCAGTAGAACCCACAGACGTTACAACCGTCCAGGTTCCAGCTGAAACGCAAGGGCAGTCAGAGCCAGCAGCAGTCGCCCCTGTGGAAACGAGGAAATCTAAGATGAAATCAGACCACTCAGTTAAGAAAGGAGGGCCCTCAGAACCTGCAGGCGAGCCAGTGGTTGAGATACTCACCGAGTCCCTGACGTATGACAGTCTCCGTAATCTGCACAAAGACATCGTACGGCGGGGGCGTGAGGCTTTTACAACCTGGTTACTTCGGGTCTGGGATCTTATGGGTACGGGTGTGCAACTGGATGGCAGTGAGGCAAGGAATTTGGGACCCTTGACTCAGGACTCAGGTGTCAATCTGGTATTTGTAAGGGAGCCGGGGACCCTTTCCCTCTGGGAGCGGCTTTTAATGAGTGTGAGAGAGAGGTTTGTCCACAGAGAGAGAATGCAGGAGCACCATCATAGAATGCGCTGGAAGACCCTTGAGGAAGGGATCCAGCAGCTGAGAGAAGTGGCAGTATTGCAGGTACTCTTTGGGAGGGATGGACAGCATGGTAACGACCCTGACAAAGTCAGGTGCACAGGGCAAATGTTGTGGAATCTGGCAAATCTAGGGCCATCCGAATACTCCACCTTCATTGCAATGATTAATGCAGATAACGACCGAGAGACAGTGGGTTCTGTCACGAGCAAGCTTAGAAATTTTGAAAGCATGATCAATGGCCCAATGCAGGCTAACGTTTCTGCTGTGATTAAGAGCCTACAAGAGGAGATGAGGGAAATAAAGGAGGAGGTGAGGAGGAGCAGTTCCCATTTGGCACCGGTACAAGTCACAGGCCCCAAAGTCGGAGCCCAACGTCCCCCAGCTAGAGGGAGAGGGTACACCCCACGAGCTGAGCTATGGTACTTCCTGCGCGACCATGGGGAAGACATGGGAAGGTGGGATGGGAAACCCACTTCTGTCCTGGCAGCACGGGTGCGTCAACTCAAGGAGGGAAACACTAACCGGGGGAGTAACACTAAAGTGAAGGTAGCCTCAACCTCCCAGGACCGAGCTGCCAGATATTACAGAAGGGAGGATGATCTGACAGATCCCCTTGAAGGAACCTCTAGTATGTATGTCCAGGAAGGGAATGGTAACCAGTGCTAGAGGGGCCCTGCCTCTAGCCAGGGAGAGGCACGGGAAAACCGGATATTTTGGACGGTGTGGATCCGATGGCCTGGCACGTCAGAGCCACAAAAATACAAAGCGTTAGTTGATACTGGTGCTCAGTGTACCCTAATGCCATCGGGACATGTGGGGGCAGAACCTGTTTCCATTGCCGGGGTAACGGGGGGATCGCAGCAATTGACTCTGTTGGAAGCCGAGGTGAGCCTTACTGGGAAGGAGTGGCAGAAACATCCGATTGTGACTGGCCCAGAGGCCCCGTGCATTCTGGGCATAGACTTCCTCCGGAACGGCTATTACAAGGACCCAAAAGGTCTCAGGTGGGCATTTGGGATAGCTGCTGTGGAGGCAGAGAGCATTAGGCAATTGAACACCTTGCCCGGACTATCAGAAAACCCATCTGCAGTAGGACTCTTGAAGGTGGAAGAGCAACAAGTGCCAATTGCCACCTCGACAGTGCACCGCCGGCAGTATCGGACGAATCGAGATGCCGTGATCCCCATCCACAAAATGATCCGCGAGCTGGAGAGTCAAGGGGTGGTCAGCAAGACCCACTCACCCTTCAACAGCCCCATTTGGCCTGTGCGCAAGTCTGACGGAGAATGGAGATTGACTGTGGACTATCGTGGCTTGAATGAAGTGACTCCACCGTTGAGCGCTGCCGTGCCGGACATGCTGGAACTCCAGTACGAGCTGGAGTCCAAGGCAGCAAAGTGGTATGCCACTATTGACATTGCCAATGCTTTTTTCTCCATTCCTCTGGCAGCAGAATGTAGGCCTCAGTTTGCCTTCACCTGGAGGGGCGTACAGTACACCTGGAACCGACTGCCCCAGGGGTGGAAGCACAGTCCCACCATCTGCCATGGACTGATCCAGGCTGCACTGGAAAAGGGTGAAGCTCCGGAACATCTGCAGTACATCGATGACATCATTGTGGGGGGGAACACAGCAAAGGAAGTATTTGGGAAAGGAGAGAAGATCATCCAGATTCTCCTGGAAGCTGGTTTTGCCATCAAGAAGAGCAAAGTCAAGGGACCTGCCCGAGAGATCCAGTTCCTGGGGGTAAAGTGGCAAGACGGACGGCGTCAGATCCCCACCGAGGTCATCAATAAGATCGCTGCGATGTCTCCACCAACCAGCAAGAAGGAAACACAGGCTTTCCTAGGCGCCATAGGTTTTTGGAGACTGCACATTCCTGAGTACAGCCAGATTGTGAGCCCTCTGTACCTGGTTACCCGCAAGAAGAACGATTTCCACTGGGGCCCTGAACAGCAACAAGCTTTTGCCCAAATCAAGCGGGAGATCGCTCATGCGCTAGCCCTTGGCCCAGTCAGGACGGGACCAGAGGTGAGGAACGTGCTCTACTCTGCGGCCGGGAACAATGGTTTGTCCTGGAGCCTTTGGCAGAAGGTGCCTGGAGAGACTCGTGGCCGACCACTGGGATTCTGGAGTCGAAGTTATAGAGGGTCTGAGGCCAACTACACTCCCACAGAGAAGGAAATCCTAGCAGCCTATGAAGGAGTCCAAGCTGCCTCGGAAGTGATTGGCACCGAAGCACAACTCCTCCTGGCACCCCGACTACCGGTGCTGGGGTGGATGTTTAAAGGAAAGGTTCCCTCCACCCACCACGCCACTGACGCCACATGGAGCAAATGGATTGCCCTCATCACACAACGCGCCCGTATTGGAAACCCAAATCGCCCTGGGATTTTGGAGATCATTACGAACTGGCCGGAAGGTGAAGACTTTGGCCTCACTGACGAAGAGGAGCAGGAACAAGTGACGCGGGCTGAAGAAGCTCCACCGTACAACCAACTACCAGCAGAGGAAACACGATATGCTCTTTTCACTGCCGGTTCCTGTCGCATCGTAGGGATGAACCGGAAGTGGAAAGCAGCCGTATGGAGCCCCACACGACAGGTCGCACAAGCTACTGAAGGAGAAGGTGGATCAAGTCAACTTGCTGAACTCAAAGCCGTTCAACTAGCCCTGGACATTGCTGAAAGAGAGAAGTGGCCAAAGCTCTACCTTTATACTGATTCGTGGATGGTAGCCAATGCTCTGTGGGGCTGGCTGGAAAGGTGGAAAAAGGCCAACTGGCAGCGTAGGGGAAAACCAATTTGGGCTGCTGATGAGTGGAAAGATATTGCCACTCGGGTAAAGAAGCTACCTGTGAGGGTCCGTCATGTAGATGCTCATGTCTCCAGGAGTCGGGCTAATGAAGAACATCGTAACAATGAACAGGTAGATCAGGCTGCAAAAATAGAGGTGTCCCAGATAGACTTGGATTGGCAACATAAAGGAGAGTTGTTCTTAGCTCGATGGGCCCATGATGCCTCAGGCCATCAAGGCAGAGAGGCCGCTTATAAATGGGCACGGGACCGAGGGGTGGATCTAACCATGAACAGTATCTCCCAGGTTATCCAAGACTGTGAGACCTGTGCTGCGATCAAGCAGGCCAAGCGGGTGAAGCCTCTGTGGTACGGCGGACGATGGTCGAAGTACAGGTATGGGGAAGCCTGGCAAATTGACTACATCACTCTTCCCCAAACCCGTCAAGGCAAGCGCTACGTGCTGACCATGGTGGAAGCAACCACTGGGTGGCTGGAGACCTACCCTGTGCCTCATGCTACCGCCCGGAACACCATCTTGGGCCTGGAAAAGCAAGTTCTTTGGAGACATGGCACCCCTGAGAGAATCGAGTCAGACAACGGGACACATTTCAAGAATAGCCTCATAAGCACTTGGGCCAGAGAACATGGAATCGAATGGATATATCATATCCCTTATCATGCACCAGCTGCCGGGAAAGTTGAACGGTGCAATGGGCTACTTAAGACTACCCTAAAAGCACTTGGAGGAGGGACTTTCAAAAATTGGGAACTGAACTTAGCAAAGGCCACCTGGATGGTCAATACCCGAGGGTCCATCAATCGAGCTGGTCCTGCCCAGTCTGGACCCTTGCACACAGTGGACGGAGATAAAGTCCCTGTGGTACACACGAGAGGTATGTTAGGAAAGACTGTTTGGATTAATCCCACATCAGGCAAAGGCACACCCCTCCGTGGGGTTGTTTTTGCTCAGGGACCTGGTTACACTTGGTGGGTAATGCAGAAAAATGGGGAAACCCGTTGTGTACCACAAGGAGACCTAATTTTAAGTGAGAACTCTGTGTAAGGTTTCATTGTGTATATATGTATATATGTATCTGTAAGGGGGCATTGGGTTGGGTACGGTGTAGATGGTAATAGAATAAGGGGTGGATTATGTCCTGGGTTACAGTGTAAAATGTGCCAAAAGAAAAAAAAATATATTCTATTACCATCTTCAGGAGCTGTTGAGACCAGGTGGGGCGGTGCTCCCTGCCTCCCCCCCTCTGGACTATCTCCTGTTACTGGGCACAACAATGCCTTATCGCCTGACCCATCGGTAACTCGCTCCTGGGCTATCTCCTGTTCATGGCCCATCAAGGAACTGCCTCACGACTCCCCATCCCACTGTGAGATGCTCCGCCCGGGGAGGGGGGGGGAAGGAGCCAAGCAGTCCATGCCAAATAAAAACGGAGATTTTGAACACCCTAGCAGCCTTTCTTCCACTGGATTCCCAGAGGAGCTTTCCCCCCCACTGGAGTTCCAGAGGACGAGAGCTACCTGCCGACCACTGGACCTTCGGAGGAAGACCAGACTCTTTTACCTGATTGCTGCTTCCACAGAACTACACCCATCGCTTCAGGAGGACTGCAGCCAGCATCTTATCGGACTGCTACTGCCACCCTAACAGGGTGTCAGGTTGTATTCCTGACTCTGTCAGTATAAACCAGTGGGTTGTTTGTTTTTTTCCCTGCCTTGTGTTATATATATATATTAGTAAAGAACTGTTATTCCTATTCCCCATATCTTTGCCTGAAGGCCCGTTAATTTCAAAATTATAATAGTTTGGAGGGAAGGGGGTTGCACTCTCCATTTCAAGGGAGGCTCCTGCCTTCCTCCACAGACACCTGTCTTTTTCAAACCAAGACAGATTTTGGCGCCCAACGTGGGGCTCGAGGGCATCGAGAGATAAAGGAATAACGGTTTTTGTGCATTGGATATAGATTCCTTGTTAAGTGGCATCATGTGGGCTAGCTTATCCCGGTTCTTGTGGCATGTGGTGGTGGCTGTATTTCTCCCATTTGCAGGCCCTTATCTAAACATGGGTCCTATAACTAAGGCTACCGTGACTGTTATCCAGTTTGTTTTATGGATTAATAAGGTGAGGAATTCATGGCTTATTAACTTCCTCTGGAAGGCGGGCACATGGATTCGGAGCTATCAAACACTAAATGTATGCTTTTGGGGTTACTTTACTAATGGTACCTACTGTGAGGAAATGACACCGGGAGAAACTTTCTCCCAACCCCTAACCCAGCTCTTTGGGTCTACTCCACCAGTTTTCGAAGGATTCAGAGCTTTCCTAAGTGCTAATGATATCATACAGTGGCTAGTGTTGCTGATAATCCTGTTTTATTCAGTATTCAGAGATCAGGGGAGATTGGCTTGGGTAACTACCCTGACTAGGAATGCTGCTCCAGAATCTGACCCTGCCTCACAGCTCACATCAGAAATGAACCACTCGGATTGGGTGAAGGAGATACGTGAGATGGGCCAGATGCTGAAGGAGTGCATTCTCTCAGCTGCTGGGAATCCCTCCTCCTGCCTTGAAGAGGGAGAGTCTAATGGTGCAGCAGTAGAACCCACAGACGTTACAACCGTCCAGGTTCCAGCTGAAACGCAAGGGCAGTCAGAGCCAGCAGCAGTCGCCCCTGTGGAAACGAGGAAATCTAAGATGAAATCAGACCACTCAGTTAAGAAAGGAGGGCCCTCAGAACCTGCAGGCGAGCCAGTGGTTGAGATACTCACCGAGTCCCTGACGTATGACAGTCTCCGTAATCTGCACAAAGACATCGTACGGCGGGGGCGTGAGGCTTTTACAACCTGGTTACTTCGGGTCTGGGATCTTATGGGTACGGGTGTGCAACTGGATGGCAGTGAGGCAAGGAATTTGGGACCCTTGACTCAGGACTCAGGTGTCAATCTGGTATTTGTAAGGGAGCCGGGGACCCTTTCCCTCTGGGAGCGGCTTTTAATGAGTGTGAGAGAGAGGTTTGTCCACAGAGAGAGAATGCAGGAGCACCATCATAGAATGCGCTGGAAGACCCTTGAGGAAGGGATCCAGCAGCTGAGAGAAGTGGCAGTATTGCAGGTACTCTTTGGGAGGGATGGACAGCATGGTAACGACCCTGACAAAGTCAGGTGCACAGGGCAAATGTTGTGGAATCTGGCAAATCTAGGGCCATCCGAATACTCCACCTTCATTGCAATGATTAATGCAGATAACGACCGAGAGACAGTGGGTTCTGTCACGAGCAAGCTTAGAAATTTTGAAAGCATGATCAATGGCCCAATGCAGGCTAACGTTTCTGCTGTGATTAAGAGCCTACAAGAGGAGATGAGGGAAATAAAGGAGGAGGTGAGGAGGAGCAGTTCCCATTTGGCACCGGTACAAGTCACAGGCCCCAAAGTCGGAGCCCAACGTCCCCCAGCTAGAGGGAGAGGGTACACCCCACGAGCTGAGCTATGGTACTTCCTGCGCGACCATGGGGAAGACATGGGAAGGTGGGATGGGAAACCCACTTCTGTCCTGGCAGCACGGGTGCGTCAACTCAAGGAGGGAAACACTAACCGGGGGAGTAACACTAAAGTGAAGGTAGCCTCAACCTCCCAGGACCGAGCTGCCAGATATTACAGAAGGGAGGATGATCTGACAGATCCCCTTGAAGGAACCTCTAGTATGTATGTCCAGGAAGGGAATGGTAACCAGTGCTAGAGGGGCCCTGCCTCTAGCCAGGGAGAGGCACGGGAAAACCGGATATTTTGGACGGTGTGGATCCGATGGCCTGGCACGTCAGAGCCACAAAAATACAAAGCGTTAGTTGATACTGGTGCTCAGTGTACCCTAATGCCATCGGGACATGTGGGGGCAGAACCTGTTTCCATTGCCGGGGTAACGGGGGGATCGCAGCAATTGACTCTGTTGGAAGCCGAGGTGAGCCTTACTGGGAAGGAGTGGCAGAAACATCCGATTGTGACTGGCCCAGAGGCCCCGTGCATTCTGGGCATAGACTTCCTCCGGAACGGCTATTACAAGGACCCAAAAGGTCTCAGGTGGGCATTTGGGATAGCTGCTGTGGAGGCAGAGAGCATTAGGCAATTGAACACCTTGCCCGGACTATCAGAAAACCCATCTGCAGTAGGACTCTTGAAGGTGGAAGAGCAACAAGTGCCAATTGCCACCTCGACAGTGCACCGCCGGCAGTATCGGACGAATCGAGATGCCGTGATCCCCATCCACAAAATGATCCGCGAGCTGGAGAGTCAAGGGGTGGTCAGCAAGACCCACTCACCCTTCAACAGCCCCATTTGGCCTGTGCGCAAGTCTGACGGAGAATGGAGATTGACTGTGGACTATCGTGGCTTGAATGAAGTGACTCCACCGTTGAGCGCTGCCGTGCCGGACATGCTGGAACTCCAGTACGAGCTGGAGTCCAAGGCAGCAAAGTGGTATGCCACTATTGACATTGCCAATGCTTTTTTCTCCATTCCTCTGGCAGCAGAATGTAGGCCTCAGTTTGCCTTCACCTGGAGGGGCGTACAGTACACCTGGAACCGACTGCCCCAGGGGTGGAAGCACAGTCCCACCATCTGCCATGGACTGATCCAGGCTGCACTGGAAAAGGGTGAAGCTCCGGAACATCTGCAGTACATCGATGACATCATTGTGGGGGGGAACACAGCAAAGGAAGTATTTGGGAAAGGAGAGAAGATCATCCAGATTCTCCTGGAAGCTGGTTTTGCCATCAAGAAGAGCAAAGTCAAGGGACCTGCCCGAGAGATCCAGTTCCTGGGGGTAAAGTGGCAAGACGGACGGCGTCAGATCCCCACCGAGGTCATCAATAAGATCGCTGCGATGTCTCCACCAACCAGCAAGAAGGAAACACAGGCTTTCCTAGGCGCCATAGGTTTTTGGAGAATGCACATTCCTGAGTACAGCCAGATTGTGAGCCCTCTGTACCTGGTTACCCGCAAGAAGAACGATTTCCACTGGGGCCCTGAACAGCAACAAGCTTTTGCCCAAATCAAGCGGGAGATCGCTCATGCGCTAGCCCTTGGCCCAGTCAGGACGGGACCAGAGGTGAGGAACGTGCTCTACTCTGCGGCCGGGAACAATGGTTTGTCCTGGAGCCTTTGGCAGAAGGTGCCTGGAGAGACTCGTGGCCGACCACTGGGATTCTGGAGTCGAAGTTATAGAGGGTCTGAGGCCAACTACACTCCCACAGAGAAGGAAATCCTAGCAGCCTATGAAGGAGTCCAAGCTGCCTCGGAAGTGATTGGCACCGAAGCACAACTCCTCCTGGCACCCCGACTACCGGTGCTGGGGTGGATGTTTAAAGGAAAGGTTCCCTCCACCCACCACGCCACTGACGCCACATGGAGCAAATGGATTGCCCTCATCACACAACGCGCCCGTATTGGAAACCCAAATCGCCCTGGGATTTTGGAGATCATTACGAACTGGCCGGAAGGTGAAGACTTTGGCCTCACTGACGAAGAGGAGCAGGAACAAGTGACGCGGGCTGAAGAAGCTCCACCGTACAACCAACTACCAGCAGAGGAAACACGATATGCTCTTTTCACTGCCGGTTCCTGTCGCATCGTAGGGATGAACCGGAAGTGGAAAGCAGCCGTATGGAGCCCCACACGACAGGTCGCACAAGCTACTGAAGGAGAAGGTGGATCAAGTCAACTTGCTGAACTCAAAGCCGTTCAACTAGCCCTGGACATTGCTGAAAGAGAGAAGTGGCCAAAGCTCTACCTTTATACTGATTCGTGGATGGTAGCCAATGCTCTGTGGGGCTGGCTGGAAAGGTGGAAAAAGGCCAACTGGCAGCGTAGGGGAAAACCAATTTGGGCTGCTGATGAGTGGAAAGATATTGCCACTCGGGTAAAGAAGCTACCTGTGAGGGTCCGTCATGTAGATGCTCATGTCTCCAGGAGTCGGGCTAATGAAGAACATCGTAACAATGAACAGGTAGATCAGGCTGCAAAAATAGAGGTGTCCCAGATAGACTTGGATTGGCAACATAAAGGAGAGTTGTTCTTAGCTCGATGGGCCCATGATGCCTCAGGCCATCAAGGCAGAGAGGCCGCTTATAAATGGGCACGGGACCGAGGGGTGGATCTAACCATGAACAGTATCTCCCAGGTTATCCAAGACTGTGAGACCTGTGCTGCGATCAAGCAGGCCAAGCGGGTGAAGCCTCTGTGGTACGGCGGACGATGGTCGAAGTACAGGTATGGGGAAGCCTGGCAAATTGACTACATCACTCTTCCCCAAACCCGTCAAGGCAAGCGCTACGTGCTGACCATGGTGGAAGCAACCACTGGGTGGCTGGAGACCTACCCTGTGCCTCATGCTACCGCCCGGAACACCATCTTGGGCCTGGAAAAGCAAGTTCTTTGGAGACATGGCACCCCTGAGAGAATCGAGTCAGACAACGGGACACATTTCAAGAATAGCCTCATAAGCACTTGGGCCAGAGAACATGGAATCGAATGGATATATCATATCCCTTATCATGCACCAGCTGCCGGGAAAGTTGAACGGTGCAATGGGCTACTTAAGACTACCCTAAAAGCACTTGGAGGAGGGACTTTCAAAAATTGGGAACTGAACTTAGCAAAGGCCACCTGGATGGTCAATACCCGAGGGTCCATCAATCGAGCTGGTCCTGCCCAGTCTGGACCCTTGCACACAGTGGACGGAGATAAAGTCCCTGTGGCACACACGAGAGGTATGTTAGGAAAGACTGTTTGGATTAATCCCACATCAGGCAAAGGCACACCCCTCCGTGGGGTTGTTTTTGCTCAAGGACCTGGTTACACTTGGTGGGTAATGCAGAAAAATGGGGAAACCCGTTGTGTACCACAAGGAGACCTAATTTTAAGTGAGAACTCTGTGTAAGGTTTCATTGTGTATATATGTATATATGTATCTGTAAGGGGGCATTGGGTTGGGTACGGTGTAGATGGTAATAGAATAAGGGGTGGATTATGTCCTGGGTTACAATGTAAAATGTGCCAAAAGAAAAAAAATATATTCTATTACCATCTTCAGGAGCTGTTGAGACCAGGTGGGGCGGTGCTCCCTGCCTCCCCCCCTCTGGACTATCTCCTGTTACTGGGCACAACAATGCCTTATCGCCTGACCCATCGGTAACTCGCTCCTGGGCTATCTCCTGTTCATGGCCCATCAAGGAACTGCCTCACGACTCCCCATCCCACTGTGAGATGCTCCGCCCGGGGAGGGGGGGGGAAGGAGCCAAGCAGTCCATGCCAAATAAAAACGGAGATTTTGAACACCCTAGCAGCCTTTCTTCCACTGGATTCCCAGAGGAGCTTTTCCCCCCACTGGAGTTCCAGAGGACGAGAGCTACCTGCCGACCACTGGACCTTCGGAGGAAGACCAGACTCTTTTACCTGATTGCTGCTTCCACAGAACTACACCCATCGCTTCAGGAGGACTGCAGCCAGCATCTTATCGGACTGCTACTGCCACCCTAACAGGGTGTCAGGTTGTATTCCTGACTCTGTCAGTATAAACCAGTGGGTTGTTTGTTTTTTCCCTGCCTTGTGTTTTATATATATATATATATTAGTAAAGAACTGTTATTCCTATTCCCCATATCTTTGCCTGAAGGCCCGTTAATTTCAAAATTATAATAGTTTGGAGGGAAGGGGGTTGCACTCTCCATTTCAAGGGAGGCTCCTGCCTTCCTCCACAGACACCTGTCTTTTTCAAACCAAGACAGATTTTGGCGCCCAACGTGGGGCTCGAGGGCATCGAGAGATAAAGGAATAACGGTTTTTGTGCATTGGATATAGATTCCTTGTTAAGTGGCATCATGTGGGCTAGCTTATCCCGGTTCTTGTGGCATGTGGTGGTGGCTGTATTTCTCCCATTTGCAGGCCCTTATCTAAACATGGGTCCTATAACTAAGGCTACCGTGACTGTTATCCAGTTTGTTTTATGGATTAATAAGGTGAGGAATTCATGGCTTATTAACTTCCTCTGGAAGGCGGGCACATGGATTCGGAGCTATCAAACACTAAATGTATGCTTTTGGGGTTACTTTACTAATGGTACCTACTGTGAGGAAATGACACCGGGAGAAACTTTCTCCCAACCCCTAACCCAGCTCTTTGGGTCTACTCCACCAGTTTTCGAAGGATTCAGAGCTTTCCTAAGTGCTAATGATATCATACAGTGGCTAGTGTTGCTGATAATCCTGTTTTATTCAGTATTCAGAGATCAGGGGAGATTGGCTTGGGTAACTACCCTGACTAGGAATGCTGCTCCAGAATCTGACCCTGCCTCACAGCTCACATCAGAAATGAACCACTCGGATTGGGTGAAGGAGATACGTGAGATGGGCCAGATGCTGAAGGAGTGCATTCTCTCAGCTGCTGGGAATCCCTCCTCCTGCCTTGAAGAGGGAGAGTCTAATGGTGCAGCAGTAGAACCCACAGACGTTACAACCGTCCAGGTTCCAGCTGAAACGCAAGGGCAGTCAGAGCCAGCAGCAGTCGCCCCTGTGGAAACGAGGAAATCTAAGATGAAATCAGACCACTCAGTTAAGAAAGGAGGGCCCTCAGAACCTGCAGGCGAGCCAGTGGTTGAGATACTCACCGAGTCCCTGACGTATGACAGTCTCCGTAATCTGCACAAAGACATCGTACGGCGGGGGCGTGAGGCTTTTACAACCTGGTTACTTCGGGTCTGGGATCTTATGGGTACGGGTGTGCAACTGGATGGCAGTGAGGCAAGGAATTTGGGACCCTTGACTCAGGACTCAGGTGTCAATCTGGTATTTGTAAGGGAGCCGGGGACCCTTTCCCTCTGGGAGCGGCTTTTAATGAGTGTGAGAGAGAGGTTTGTCCACAGAGAGAGAATGCAGGAGCACCATCATAGAATGCGCTGGAAGACCCTTGAGGAAGGGATCCAGCAGCTGAGAGAAGTGGCAGTATTGCAGGTACTCTTTGGGAGGGATGGACAGCATGGTAACGACCCTGACAAAGTCAGGTGCACAGGGCAAATGTTGTGGAATCTGGCAAATCTAGGGCCATCCGAATACTCCACCTTCATTGCAATGATTAATGCAGATAACGACCGAGAGACAGTGGGTTCTGTCACGAGCAAGCTTAGAAATTTTGAAAGCATGATCAATGGCCCAATGCAGGCTAACGTTTCTGCTGTGATTAAGAGCCTACAAGAGGAGATGAGGGAAATAAAGGAGGAGGTGAGGAGGAGCAGTTCCCATTTGGCACCGGTACAAGTCACAGGCCCCAAAGTCGGAGCCCAACGTCCCCCAGCTAGAGGGAGAGGGTACACCCCACGAGCTGAGCTATGGTACTTCCTGCGCGACCATGGGGAAGACATGGGAAGGTGGGATGGGAAACCCACTTCTGTCCTGGCAGCACGGGTGCGTCAACTCAAGGAGGGAAACACTAACCGGGGGAGTAACACTAAAGTGAAGGTAGCCTCAACCTCCCAGGACCGAGCTGCCAGATATTACAGAAGGGAGGATGATCTGACAGATCCCCTTGAAGGAACCTCTAGTATGTATGTCCAGGAAGGGAATGGTAACCAGTGCTAGAGGGGCCCTGCCTCTAGCCAGGGAGAGGCACGGGAAAACCGGATATTTTGGACGGTGTGGATCCGATGGCCTGGCACGTCAGAGCCACAAAAATACAAAGCGTTAGTTGATACTGGTGCTCAGTGTACCCTAATGCCATCGGGACATGTGGGGGCAGAACCTGTTTCCATTGCCGGGGTAACGGGGGGATCGCAGCAATTGACTCTGTTGGAAGCCGAGGTGAGCCTTACTGGGAAGGAGTGGCAGAAACATCCGATTGTGACTGGCCCAGAGGCCCCGTGCATTCTGGGCATAGACTTCCTCCGGAACGGCTATTACAAGGACCCAAAAGGTCTCAGGTGGGCATTTGGGATAGCTGCTGTGGAGGCAGAGAGCATTAGGCAATTGAACACCTTGCCCGGACTATCAGAAAACCCATCTGCAGTAGGACTCTTGAAGGTGGAAGAGCAACAAGTGCCAATTGCCACCTCGACAGTGCACCGCCGGCAGTATCGGACGAATCGAGATGCCGTGATCCCCATCCACAAAATGATCCGCGAGCTGGAGAGTCAAGGGGTGGTCAGCAAGACCCACTCACCCTTCAACAGCCCCATTTGGCCTGTGCGCAAGTCTGACGGAGAATGGAGATTGACTGTGGACTATCGTGGCTTGAATGAAGTGACTCCACCGTTGAGCGCTGCCGTGCCGGACATGCTGGAACTCCAGTACGAGCTGGAGTCCAAGGCAGCAAAGTGGTATGCCACTATTGACATTGCCAATGCTTTTTTCTCCATTCCTCTGGCAGCAGAATGTAGGCCTCAGTTTGCCTTCACCTGGAGGGGCGTACAGTACACCTGGAACCGACTGCCCCAGGGGTGGAAGCACAGTCCCACCATCTGCCATGGACTGATCCAGGCTGCACTGGAAAAGGGTGAAGCTCCGGAACATCTGCAGTACATCGATGACATCATTGTGGGGGGGAACACAGCAAAGGAAGTATTTGGGAAAGGAGAGAAGATCATCCAGATTCTCCTGGAAGCTGGTTTTGCCATCAAGAAGAGCAAAGTCAAGGGACCTGCCCGAGAGATCCAGTTCCTGGGGGTAAAGTGGCAAGACGGACGGCGTCAGATCCCCACCGAGGTCATCAATAAGATCGCTGCGATGTCTCCACCAACCAGCAAGAAGGAAACACAGGCTTTCCTAGGCGCCATAGGTTTTTGGAGAATGCACATTCCTGAGTACAGCCAGATTGTGAGCCCTCTGTACCTGGTTACCCGCAAGAAGAACGATTTCCACTGGGGCCCTGAACAGCAACAAGCTTTTGCCCAAATCAAGCGGGAGATCGCTCATGCGCTAGCCCTTGGCCCAGTCAGGACGGGACCAGAGGTGAGGAACGTGCTCTACTCTGCGGCCGGGAACAATGGTTTGTCCTGGAGCCTTTGGCAGAAGGTGCCTGGAGAGACTCGTGGCCGACCACTGGGATTCTGGAGTCGAAGTTATAGAGGGTCTGAGGCCAACTACACTCCCACAGAGAAGGAAATCCTAGCAGCCTATGAAGGAGTCCAAGCTGCCTCGGAAGTGATTGGCACCGAAGCACAACTCCTCCTGGCACCCCGACTACCGGTGCTGGGGTGGATGTTTAAAGGAAAGGTTCCCTCCACCCACCACGCCACTGACGCCACATGGAGCAAATGGATTGCCCTCATCACACAACGCGCCCGTATTGGAAACCCAAATCGCCCTGGGATTTTGGAGATCATTACGAACTGGCCGGAAGGTGAAGACTTTGGCCTCACTGACGAAGAGGAGCAGGAACAAGTGACGCGGGCTGAAGAAGCTCCACCGTACAACCAACTACCAGCAGAGGAAACACGATATGCTCTTTTCACTGCCGGTTCCTGTCGCATCGTAGGGATGAACCGGAAGTGGAAAGCAGCCGTATGGAGCCCCACACGACAGGTCGCACAAGCTACTGAAGGAGAAGGTGGATCAAGTCAACTTGCTGAACTCAAAGCCGTTCAACTAGCCCTGGACATTGCTGAAAGAGAGAAGTGGCCAAAGCTCTACCTTTATACTGATTCGTGGATGGTAGCCAATGCTCTGTGGGGCTGGCTGGAAAGGTGGAAAAAGGCCAACTGGCAGCGTAGGGGAAAACCAATTTGGGCTGCTGATGAGTGGAAAGATATTGCCACTCGGGTAAAGAAGCTACCTGTGAGGGTCCGTCATGTAGATGCTCATGTCTCCAGGAGTCGGGCTAATGAAGAACATCGTAACAATGAACAGGTAGATCAGGCTGCAAAAATAGAGGTGTCCCAGATAGACTTGGATTGGCAACATAAAGGAGAGTTGTTCTTAGCTCGATGGGCCCATGATGCCTCAGGCCATCAAGGCAGAGAGGCCGCTTATAAATGGGCACGGGACCGAGGGGTGGATCTAACCATGAACAGTATCTCCCAGGTTATCCAAGACTGTGAGACCTGTGCTGCGATCAAGCAGGCCAAGCGGGTGAAGCCTCTGTGGTACGGCGGACGATGGTCGAAGTACAGGTATGGGGAAGCCTGGCAAATTGACTACATCACTCTTCCCCAAACCCGTCAAGGCAAGCGCTACGTGCTGACCATGGTGGAAGCAACCACTGGGTGGCTGGAGACCTACCCTGTGCCTCATGCTACCGCCCGGAACACCATCTTGGGCCTGGAAAAGCAAGTTCTTTGGAGACATGGCACCCCTGAGAGAATCGAGTCAGACAACGGGACACATTTCAAGAATAGCCTCATAAGCACTTGGGCCAGAGAACATGGAATCGAATGGATATATCATATCCCTTATCATGCACCAGCTGCCGGGAAAGTTGAACGGTGCAATGGGCTACTTAAGACTACCCTAAAAGCACTTGGAGGAGGGACTTTCAAAAATTGGGAACTGAACTTAGCAAAGGCCACCTGGATGGTCAATACCCGAGGGTCCATCAATCGAGCTGGTCCTGCCCAGTCTGGACCCTTGCACACAGTGGACGGAGATAAAGTCCCTGTGGCACACACGAGAGGTATGTTAGGAAAGACTGTTTGGATTAATCCCACATCAGGCAAAGGCACACCCCTCCGTGGGGTTGTTTTTGCTCAAGGACCTGGTTACACTTGGTGGGTAATGCAGAAAAATGGGGAAACCCGTTGTGTACCACAAGGAGACCTAATTTTAAGTGAGAACTCTGTGTAAGGTTTCATTGTGTATATATGTATATATGTATCTGTAAGGGGGCATTGGGTTGGGTACGGTGTAGATGGTAATAGAATAAGGGGTGGATTATGTCCTGGGTTACAATGTAAAATGTGCCAAAAGAAAAAAAATATATTCTATTACCATCTTCAGGAGCTGTTGAGACCAGGTGGGGCGGTGCTCCCTGCCTCCCCCCCTCTGGACTATCTCCTGTTACTGGGCACAACAATGCCTTATCGCCTGACCCATCGGTAACTCGCTCCTGGGCTATCTCCTGTTCATGGCCCATCAAGGAACTGCCTCACGACTCCCCATCCCACTGTGAGATGCTCCGCCCGGGGAGGGGGGGGGAAGGAGCCAAGCAGTCCATGCCAAATAAAAACGGAGATTTTGAACACCCTAGCAGCCTTTCTTCCACTGGATTCCCAGAGGAGCTTTTCCCCCCACTGGAGTTCCAGAGGACGAGAGCTACCTGCCGACCACTGGACCTTCGGAGGAAGACCAGACTCTTTTACCTGATTGCTGCTTCCACAGAACTACACCCATCGCTTCAGGAGGACTGCAGCCAGCATCTTATCGGACTGCTACTGCCACCCTAACAGGGTGTCAGGTTGTATTCCTGACTCTGTCAGTATAAACCAGTGGGTTGTTTGTTTTTTCCCTGCCTTGTGTTTTATATATATATATATATTAGTAAAGAACTGTTATTCCTATTCCCCATATCTTTGCCTGAAGGCCCGTTAATTTCAAAATTATAATAGTTTGGAGGGAAGGGGGTTGCACTCTCCATTTCAAGGGAGGCTCCTGCCTTCCTCCACAGACACCTGTCTTTTTCAAACCAAGACAGATTTTGGCGCCCAACGTGGGGCTCGAGGGCATCGAGAGATAAAGGAATAACGGTTTTTGTGCATTGGATATAGATTCCTTGTTAAGTGGCATCATGTGGGCTAGCTTATCCCGGTTCTTGTGGCATGTGGTGGTGGCTGTATTTCTCCCATTTGCAGGCCCTTATCTAAACATGGGTCCTATAACTAAGGCTACCGTGACTGTTATCCAGTTTGTTTTATGGATTAATAAGGTGAGGAATTCATGGCTTATTAACTTCCTCTGGAAGGCGGGCACATGGATTCGGAGCTATCAAACACTAAATGTATGCTTTTGGGGTTACTTTACTAATGGTACCTACTGTGAGGAAATGACACCGGGAGAAACTTTCTCCCAACCCCTAACCCAGCTCTTTGGGTCTACTCCACCAGTTTTCGAAGGATTCAGAGCTTTCCTAAGTGCTAATGATATCATACAGTGGCTAGTGTTGCTGATAATCCTGTTTTATTCAGTATTCAGAGATCAGGGGAGATTGGCTTGGATAACTACCCTGACTAGGAATGCTGCTCCAGAATCTGACCCTGCCTCACAGCTCACATCAGAAATGAACCACTCGGATTGGGTGAAGGAGATACGTGAGATGGGCCAGATGCTGAAGGAGTGCATTCTCTCAGCTGCTGGGAATCCCTCCTCCTGCCTTGAAGAGGGAGAGTCTAATGGTGCAGCAGTAGAACCCACAGACGTTACAACCGTCCAGGTTCCAGCTGAAACGCAAGGGCAGTCAGAGCCAGCAGCAGTCGCCCCTGTGGAAACGAGGAAATCTAAGATGAAATCAGACCACTCAGTTAAGAAAGGAGGGCCCTCAGAACCTGCAGGCGAGCCAGTGGTTGAGATACTCACCGAGTCCCTGACGTATGACAGTCTCCGTAATCTGCACAAAGACATCGTACGGCGGGGGCGTGAGGCTTTTACAACCTGGTTACTTCGGGTCTGGGATCTTATGGGTACGGGTGTGCAACTGGATGGCAGTGAGGCAAGGAATTTGGGACCCTTGACTCAGGACTCAGGTGTCAATCTGGTATTTGTAAGGGAGCCGGGGACCCTTTCCCTCTGGGAGCGGCTTTTAATGAGTGTGAGAGAGAGGTTTGTCCACAGAGAGAGAATGCAGGAGCACCATCATAGAATGCGCTGGAAGACCCTTGAGGAAGGGATCCAGCAGCTGAGAGAAGTGGCAGTATTGCAGGTACTCTTTGGGAGGGATGGACAGCATGGTAACGACCCTGACAAAGTCAGGTGCACAGGGCAAATGTTGTGGAATCTGGCAAATCTAGGGCCATCCGAATACTCCACCTTCATTGCAATGATTAATGCAGATAACGACCGAGAGACAGTGGGTTCTGTCACGAGCAAGCTTAGAAATTTTGAAAGCATGATCAATGGCCCAATGCAGGCTAACGTTTCTGCTGTGATTAAGAGCCTACAAGAGGAGATGAGGGAAATAAAGGAGGAGGTGAGGAGGAGCAGTTCCCATTTGGCACCGGTACAAGTCACAGGCCCCAAAGTCGGAGCCCAACGTCCCCCAGCTAGAGGGAGAGGGTACACCCCACGAGCTGAGCTATGGTACTTCCTGCGCGACCATGGGGAAGACATGGGAAGGTGGGATGGGAAACCCACTTCTGTCCTGGCAGCACGGGTGCGTCAACTCAAGGAGGGAAACACTAACCGGGGGAGTAACACTAAAGTGAAGGTAGCCTCAACCTCCCAGGACCGAGCTGCCAGATATTACAGAAGGGAGGATGATCTGACAGATCCCCTTGAAGGAACCATTCCTGAGTACAGCCAGATTGTGAGCCCTCTGTACCTGGTTACCCGCAAGAAGAACGATTTCCACTGGGGCCCTGAACAGCAACAAGCTTTTGCCCAAATCAAGCGGGAGATCGCTCATGCGCTAGCCCTTGGCCCAGTCAGGACGGGACCAGAGGTGAGGAACGTGCTCTACTCTGCGGCCGGGAACAATGGTTTGTCCTGGAGCCTTTGGCAGAAGGTGCCTGGAGAGACTCGTGGCCGACCACTGGGATTCTGGAGTCGAAGTTATAGAGGGTCTGAGGCCAACTACACTCCCACAGAGAAGGAAATCCTAGCAGCCTATGAAGGAGTCCAAGCTGCCTCGGAAGTGATTGGCACCGAAGCACAACTCCTCCTGGCACCCCGACTACCGGTGCTGGGGTGGATGTTTAAAGGAAAGGTTCCCTCCACCCACCACGCCACTGACGCCACATGGAGCAAATGGATTGCCCTCATCACACAACGCGCCCGTATTGGAAACCCAAATCGCCCTGGGATTTTGGAGATCATTACGAACTGGCCGGAAGGTGAAGACTTTGGCCTCACTGACGAAGAGGAGCAGGAACAAGTGACGCGGGCTGAAGAAGCTCCACCGTACAACCAACTACCAGCAGAGGAAACACGATATGCTCTTTTCACTGCCGGTTCCTGTCGCATCGTAGGGATGAACCGGAAGTGGAAAGCAGCCGTATGGAGCCCCACACGACAGGTCGCACAAGCTACTGAAGGAGAAGGTGGATCAAGTCAACTTGCTGAACTCAAAGCCGTTCAACTAGCCCTGGACATTGCTGAAAGAGAGAAGTGGCCAAAGCTCTACCTTTATACTGATTCGTGGATGGTAGCCAATGCTCTGTGGGGCTGGCTGGAAAGGTGGAAAAAGGCCAACTGGCAGCGTAGGGGAAAACCAATTTGGGCTGCTGATGAGTGGAAAGATATTGCCACTCGGGTAAAGAAGCTACCTGTGAGGGTCCGTCATGTAGATGCTCATGTCTCCAGGAGTCGGGCTAATGAAGAACATCGTAACAATGAACAGGTAGATCAGGCTGCAAAAATAGAGGTGTCCCAGATAGACTTGGATTGGCAACATAAAGGAGAGTTGTTCTTAGCTCGATGGGCCCATGATGCCTCAGGCCATCAAGGCAGAGAGGCCACTTATAAATGGGCACGGGACCGAGGGGTGGATCTAACCATGAACAGTATCTCCCAGGTTATCCAAGACTGTGAGACCTGTGCTGCGATCAAGCAGGCCAAGCGGGTGAAGCCTCTGTGGTACGGCGGACGATGGTCGAAGTACAGGTATGGGGAAGCCTGGCAAATTGACTACATCACTCTTCCCCAAACCCGTCAAGGCAAGCGCTACGTGCTGACCATGGTGGAAGCAACCACTGGGTGGCTGGAGACCTACCCTGTGCCTCATGCTACCGCCCGGAACACCATCTTGGGCCTGGAAAAGCAAGTTCTTTGGAGACATGGCACCCCTGAGAGAATCGAGTCAGACAACGGGACACATTTCAAGAATAGCCTCATAAGCACTTGGGCCAGAGAACATGGAATCGAATGGATATATCATATCCCTTATCATGCACCAGCTGCCGGGAAAGTTGAACGGTGCAATGGGCTACTTAAGACTACCCTAAAAGCACTTGGAGGAGGGACTTTCAAAAATTGGGAACTGAACTTAGCAAAGGCCACCTGGATGGTCAATACCCGAGGGTCCATCAATCGAGCTGGTCCTGCCCAGTCTGGACCCTTGCACACAGTGGACGGAGATAAAGTCCCTGTGGCACACACGAGAGGTATGTTAGGAAAGACTGTTTGGATTAATCCCACATCAGGCAAAGGCACACCCCTCCGTGGGGTTGTTTTTGCTCAAGGACCTGGTTACACTTGGTGGGTAATGCAGAAAAATGGGGAAACCCGTTGTGTACCACAAGGAGACCTAATTTTAAGTGAGAACTCTGTGTAAGGTTTCATTGTGTATATATGTATATATGTATCTGTAAGGGGGCATTGGGTTGGGTACGGTGTAGATGGTAATAGAATAAGGGGTGGATTATGTCCTGGGTTACAGTGTAAAATGTGCCAAAAGAAAAAAAATATATTCTATTACCATCTTCAGGAGCTGTTGAGACCAGGTGGGGCGGTGCTCCCTGCCTCCCCCCCTCTGGACTATCTCCTGTTACTGGGCACAACAATGCCTTATCGCCTGACCCATCGGTAACTCGCTCCTGGGCTATCTCCTGTTCATGGCCCATCAAGGAACTGCCTCACGACTCCCCATCCCACTGTGAGATGCTCCGCCCGGGGAGGGGGGGGGAAGGAGCCAAGCAGTCCATGCCAAATAAAAACGGAGATTTTGAACACCCTAGCAGCCTTTCTTCCACTGGATTCCCAGAGGAGCTTTTCCCCCCACTGGAGTTCCAGAGGACGAGAGCTACCTGCCGACCACTGGACCTTCGGAGGAAGACCAGACTCTTTTACCTGATTGCTGCTTCCACAGAACTACACCCATCGCTTCAGGAGGACTGCAGCCAGCATCTTATCGGACTGCTACTGCCACCCTAACAGGGTGTCAGGTTGTATTCCTGACTCTGTCAGTATAAACCAGTGGGTTGTTTGTTTTTTCCCTGCCTTGTGTTTTATATATATATATATTAGTAAAGAACTGTTATTCCTATTCCCCATGTCTTTGCCTGAAGGCCCGTTAATTTCAAAATTATAATAGTTTGGAGGGAAGGGGGTTGCACTCTCCATTTCAAGGGAGGCTCCTGCCTTCCTCCACAGACACCTGTCTTTTTCAAACCAAGACAGATTTTGGCGCCCAACGTGGGGCTCGAGGGCATCGAGAGATAAAGGAATAACGGTTTTTGTGCATTGGATATAGATTCCTTGTTAAGTGGCATCATGTGGGCTAGCTTATCCCGGTTCTTGTGGCATGTGGTGGTGGCTGTATTTCTCCCATTTGCAGGCCCTTATCTAAACATGGGTCCTATAACTAAGGCTACCGTGACTGTTATCCAGTTTGTTTTATGCATTAATAAGGTGAGGAATTCATGGCTTATTAACTTCCTCTGGAAGGCGGGCACATGGATTCGGAGCTATCAAACACTAAATGTATGCTTTTGGGGTTACTTTACTAATGGTACCTACTGTGAGGAAATGACACCGGGAGAAACTTTCTCCCAACCCCTAACCCAGCTCTTTGGGTCTACTCCACCAGTTTTCGAAGGATTCAGAGCTTTCCTAAGTGCTAATGATATCATACAGTGGCTAGTGTTGCTGATAATCCTGTTTTATTCAGTATTCAGAGATCAGGGGAGATTGGCTTGGATAACTACCCTGACTAGGAATGCTGCTCCAGAATCTGACCCTGCCTCACAGCTCACATCAGAAATGAACCACTCGGATTGGGTGAAGGAGATACGTGAGATGGGCCAGATGCTGAAGGAGTGCATTCTCTCAGCTGCTGGGAATCCCTCCTCCTGCCTTGAAGAGGGAGAGTCTAATGGTGCAGCAGTAGAACCCACAGACGTTACAACCGTCCAGGTTCCAGCTGAAACGCAAGGGCAGTCAGAGCCAGCAGCAGTCGCCCCTGTGGAAACGAGGAAATCTAAGATGAAATCAGACCACTCAGTTAAGAAAGGAAGGCCCTCAGAACCTGCAGGCGAGCCAGTGGTTGAGATACTCACCGAGTCCCTGACGTATGACAGTCTCCGTAATCTGCACAAAGACATCGTACGGCGGGGGCGTGAGGCTTTTACAACCTGGTTACTTCGGGTCTGGGATCTTATGGGTACGGGTGTGCAACTGGATGGCAGTGAGACAAGGAATTTGGGACCCTTGACTCAGGACTCAGGTGTCAATCTGGTATTTGTAAGGGAGCCGGGGACCCTTTCCCTCTGGGAGCGGCTTTTAATGAGTGTGAGAGAGAGGTTTGTCCACAGAGAGAGAATGCAGGAGCACCATCATAGAATGCGCTGGAAGACCCTTGAGGAAGGGATCCAGCAGCTGAGAGAAGTGGCAGTATTGCAGGTACTCTTTGGGAGGGATGGACAGCATGGTAACGACCCTGACAAAGTCAGGTGCACAGGGCAAATGTTGTGGAATCTGGCAAATCTAGGGCCATCCGAATACTCCACCTTCATTGCAATGATTAATGCAGATAACGACCGAGAGACAGTGGGTTCTGTCACGAGCAAGCTTAGAAATTTTGAAAGCATGATCAATGGCCCAATGCAGGCTAACGTTTCTGCTGTGATTAAGAGCCTACAAGAGGAGATGAGGGAAATAAAGGAGGAGGTGAGGAGGAGCAGTTCCCATTTGGCACCGGTACAAGTCACAGGCCCCAAAGTCGGAGCCCAACGTCCCCCAGCTAGAGGGAGAGGGTACACCCCACGAGCTGAGCTATGGTACTTCCTGCGCGACCATGGGGAAGACATGGGAAGGTGGGATGGGAAACCCACTTCTGTCCTGGCAGCACGGGTGCGTCAACTCAAGGAGGGAAACACTAACCGGGGGAGTAACACTAAAGTGAAGGTAGCCTCAACCTCCCAGGACCGAGCTGCCAGATATTACAGAAGGGAGGATGATCTGACAGATCCCCTTGAAGGAACCATTCCTGAGTACAGCCAGATTGTGAGCCCTCTGTACCTGGTTACCCGCAAGAAGAACGATTTCCACTGGGGCCCTGAACAGCAACAAGCTTTTGCCCAAATCAAGCGGGAGATCGCTCATGCGCTAGCCCTTGGCCCAGTCAGGACGGGACCAGAGGTGAGGAACGTGCTCTACTCTGCGGCCGGGAACAATGGTTTGTCCTGGAGCCTTTGGCAGAAGGTGCCTGGAGAGACTCGTGGCCGACCACTGGGATTCTGGAGTCGAAGTTATAGAGGGTCTGAGGCCAACTACACTCCCACAGAGAAGGAAATCCTAGCAGCCTATGAAGGAGTCCAAGCTGCCTCGGAAGTGATTGGCACCGAAGCACAACGCCTCCTGGCACCCCGACTACCGGTGCTGGGGTGGATGTTTAAAGGAAAGGTTCCCTCCACCCACCACGCCACTGACGCCACATGGAGCAAATGGATTGCCCTCATCACACAACGCGCCCGTATTGGAAACCCAAATCGCCCTGGGATTTTGGAGATCATTACGAACTGGCCGGAAGGTGAAGACTTTGGCCTCACTGACGAAGAGGAGCAGGAACAAGTGACGCGGGCTGAAGAAGCTCCACCGTACAACCAACTACCAGCAGAGGAAACACGATATGCTCTTTTCACTGCCGGTTCCTGTCGCATCGTAGGGATGAACCGGAAGTGGAAAGCAGCCGTATGGAGCCCCACACGACAGGTCGCACAAGCTACTGAAGGAGAAGGTGGATCAAGTCAACTTGCTGAACTCAAAGCCGTTCAACTAGCCCTGGACATTGCTGAAAGAGAGAAGTGGCCAAAGCTCTACCTTTATACTGATTCGTGGATGGTAGCCAATGCTCTGTGGGGCTGGCTGGAAAGGTGGAAAAAGGCCAACTGGCAGCGTAGGGGAAAACCAATTTGGGCTGCTGATGAGTGGAAAGATATTGCCACTCGGGTAAAGAAGCTACCTGTGAGGGTCCGTCATGTAGATGCTCATGTCTCCAGGAGTCGGGCTAATGAAGAACATCGTAACAATGAACAGGTAGATCAGGCTGCAAAAATAGAGGTGTCCCAGATAGACTTGGATTGGCAACATAAAGGAGAGTTGTTCTTAGCTCGATGGGCCCATGATGCCTCAGGCCATCAAGGCAGAGAGGCCACTTATAAATGGGCACGGGACCGAGGGGTGGATCTAACCATGAACAGTATCTCCCAGGTTATCCAAGACTGTGAGACCTGTGCTGCGATCAAGCAGGCCAAGCGGGTGAAGCCTCTGTGGTACGGCGGACGATGGTCGAAGTACAGGTATGGGGAAGCCTGGCAAATTGACTACATCACTCTTCCCCAAACCCGTCAAGGCAAGCGCTACGTGCTGACCATGGTGGAAGCAACCACTGGGTGGCTGGAGACCTACCCTGTGCCTCATGCTACCGCCCGGAACACCATCTTGGGCCTGGAAAAGCAAGTTCTTTGGAGACATGGCACCCCTGAGAGAATCGAGTCAGACAACGGGACACATTTCAAGAATAGCCTCATAAGCACTTGGGCCAGAGAACATGGAATCGAATGGATATATCATATCCCTTATCATGCACCAGCTGCCGGGAAAGTTGAACGGTGCAATGGGCTACTTAAGACTACCCTAAAAGCACTTGGAGGAGGGACTTTCAAAAATTGGGAACTGAACTTAGCAAAGGCCACCTGGATGGTCAATACCCGAGGGTCCATCAATCGAGCTGGTCCTGCCCAGTCTGGACCCTTGCACACAGTGGACGGAGATAAAGTCCCTGTGGCACACACGAGAGGTATGTTAGGAAAGACTGTTTGGATTAATCCCACATCAGGCAAAGGCACACCCCTCCGTGGGGTTGTTTTTGCTCAAGGACCTGGTTACACTTGGTGGGTAATGCAGAAAAATGGGGAAACCCGTTGTGTACCACAAGGAGACCTAATTTTAAGTGAGAACTCTGTGTAAGGTTTCATTGTGTATATATGTATATATGTATCTGTAAGGGGGCATTGGGTTGGGTACGGTGTAGATGGTAATAGAATAAGGGGTGGATTATGTCCTGGGTTACAGTGTAAAATGTGCCAAAAGAAAAAAAATATATTCTATTACCATCTTCAGGAGCTGTTGAGACCAGGTGGGGCGGTGCTCCCTGCCTCCCCCCCTCTGGACTATCTCCTGTTACTGGGCACAACAATGCCTTATCGCCTGACCCATCGGTAACTCGCTCCTGGGCTATCTCCTGTTCATGGCCCATCAAGGAACTGCCTCACGACTCCCCATCCCACTGTGAGATGCTCCGCCCGGGGAGGGGGGGGGAAGGAGCCAAGCAGTCCATGCCAAATAAAAACGGAGATTTTGAACACCCTAGCAGCCTTTCTTCCACTGGATTCCCAGAGGAGCTTTTCCCCCCACTGGAGTTCCAGAGGACGAGAGCTACCTGCCGACCACTGGACCTTCGGAGGAAGACCAGACTCTTTTACCTGATTGCTGCTTCCACAGAACTACACCCATCGCTTCAGGAGGACTGCAGCCAGCATCTTATCGGACTGCTACTGCCACCCTAACAGGGTGTCAGGTTGTATTCCTGACTCTGTCAGTATAAACCAGTGGGTTGTTTGTTTTTTCCCTGCCTTGTGTTTTATATATATATATATATTAGTAAAGAACTGTTATTCCTATTCCCCATGTCTTTGCCTGAAGGCCCGTTAATTTCAAAATTATAATAGTTTGGAGGGAAGGGGGTTGCACTCTCCATTTCAAGGGAGGCTCCTGCCTTCCTCCACAGACACCTGTCTTTTTCAAACCAAGACAGATTTTGGCGCCCAACGTGGGGCTCGAGGGCATCGAGAGATAAAGGAATAACGGTTTTTGTGCATTGGATATAGATTCCTTGTTAAGTGGCATCATGTGGGCTAGCTTATCCCGGTTCTTGTGGCATGTGGTGGTGGCTGTATTTCTCCCATTTGCAGGCCCTTATCTAAACATGGGTCCTATAACTAAGGCTACCGTGACTGTTATCCAGTTTGTTTTATGGATTAATAAGGTGAGGAATTCATGGCTTATTAACTTCCTCTGGAAGGCGGGCACATGGATTCGGAGCTATCAAACACTAAATGTATGCTTTTGGGGTTACTTTACTAATGGTACCTACTGTGAGGAAATGACACCGGGAGAAACTTTCTCCCAACCCCTAACCCAGCTCTTTGGGTCTACTCCACCAGTTTTCGAAGGATTCAGAGCTTTCCTAAGTGCTAATGATATCATACAGTGGCTAGTGTTGCTGATAATCCTGTTTTATTCAGTATTCAGAGATCAGGGGAGATTGGCTTGGATAACTACCCTGACTAGGAATGCTGCTCCAGAATCTGACCCTGCCTCACAGCTCACATCAGAAATGAACCACTCGGATTGGGTGAAGGAGATACGTGAGATGGGCCAGATGCTGAAGGAGTGCATTCTCTCAGCTGCTGGGAATCCCTCCTCCTGCCTTGAAGAGGGAGAGTCTAATGGTGCAGCAGTAGAACCCACAGACGTTACAACCGTCCAGGTTCCAGCTGAAACGCAAGGGCAGTCAGAGCCAGCAGCAGTCGCCCCTGTGGAAACGAGGAAATCTAAGATGAAATCAGACCACTCAGTTAAGAAAGGAGGGCCCTCAGAACCTGCAGGCGAGCCAGTGGTTGAGATACTCACCGAGTCCCTGACGTATGACAGTCTCCGTAATCTGCACAAAGACATCGTACGGCGGGGGCGTGAGGCTTTTACAACCTGGTTACTTCGGGTCTGGGATCTTATGGGTACGGGTGTGCAACTGGATGGCAGTGAGGCAAGGAATTTGGGACCCTTGACTCAGGACTCAGGTGTCAATCTGGTATTTGTAAGGGAGCCGGGGACCCTTTCCCTCTGGGAGCGGCTTTTAATGAGTGTGAGAGAGAGGTTTGTCCACAGAGAGAGAATGCAGGAGCACCATCATAGAATGCGCTGGAAGACCCTTGAGGAAGGGATCCAGCAGCTGAGAGAAGTGGCAGTATTGCAGGTACTCTTTGGGAGGGATGGACAGCATGGTAACGACCCTGACAAAGTCAGGTGCACAGGGCAAATGTTGTGGAATCTGGCAAATCTAGGGCCATCCGAATACTCCACCTTCATTGCAATGATTAATGCAGATAACGACCGAGAGACAGTGGGTTCTGTCACGAGCAAGCTTAGAAATTTTGAAAGCATGATCAATGGCCCAATGCAGGCTAACGTTTCTGCTGTGATTAAGAGCCTACAAGAGGAGATGAGGGAAATAAAGGAGGAGGTGAGGAGGAGCAGTTCCCATTTGGCACCGGTACAAGTCACAGGCCCCAAAGTCGGAGCCCAACGTCCCCCAGCTAGAGGGAGAGGGTACACCCCACGAGCTGAGCTATGGTACTTCCTGCGCGACCATGGGGAAGACATGGGAAGGTGGGATGGGAAACCCACTTCTGTCCTGGCAGCACGGGTGCGTCAACTCAAGGAGGGAAACACTAACCGGGGGAGTAACACTAAAGTGAAGGTAGCCTCAACCTCCCAGGACCGAGCTGCCAGATATTACAGAAGGGAGGATGATCTGACAGATCCCCTTGAAGGAACCATTCCTGAGTACAGCCAGATTGTGAGCCCTCTGTACCTGGTTACCCGCAAGAAGAACGATTTCCACTGGGGCCCTGAACAGCAACAAGCTTTTGCCCAAATCAAGCGGGAGATCGCTCATGCGCTAGCCCTTGGCCCAGTCAGAACGGGACCAGAGGTGAGGAACGTGCTCTACTCTGCGGCCGGGAACAATGGTTTGTCCTGGAGCCTTTGGCAGAAGGTGCCTGGAGAGACTCGTGGCCGACCACTGGGATCCTGGAGTCGAAGTTATAGAGGGTCTGAGGCCAACTACACTCCCACAGAGAAGGAAATCCTAGCAGCCTATGAAGGAGTCCAAGCTGCCTCGGAAGTGATTGGCACCGAAGCACAACTCCTCCTGGCACCCCGACTACCGGTGCTGGGGTGGATGTTTAAAGGAAAGGTTCCCTCCACCCACCACGCCACTGACGCCACATGGAGCAAATGGATTGCCCTCATCACACAACGCGCCCGTATTGGAAACCCAAATCGCCCTGGGATTTTGGAGATCATTACGAACTGGCCGGAAGGTGAAGACTTTGGCCTCACTGACGAAGAGGAGCAGGAACAAGTGACGCGGGCTGAAGAAGCTCCACCGTACAACCAACTACCAGCAGAGGAAACACGATATGCTCTTTTCACTGCCGGTTCCTGTCGCATCGTAGGGATGAACCGGAAGTGGAAAGCAGCCGTATGGAGCCCCACACGACAGGTCGCACAAGCTACTGAAGGAGAAGGTGGATCAAGTCAACTTGCTGAACTCAAAGCCGTTCAACTAGCCCTGGACATTGCTGAAAGAGAGAAGTGGCCAAAGCTCTACCTTTATACTGATTCGTGGATGGTAGCCAATGCTCTGTGGGGCTGGCTGGAAAGGTGGAAAAAGGCCAACTGGCAGCGTAGGGGAAAACCAATTTGGGCTGCTGATGAGTGGAAAGATATTGCCACTCGGGTAAAGAAGCTACCTGTGAGGGTCCGTCATGTAGATGCTCATGTCTCCAGGAGTCGGGCTAATGAAGAACATCGTAACAATGAACAGGTAGATCAGGCTGCAAAAATAGAGGTGTCCCAGATAGACTTGGATTGGCAACATAAAGGAGAGTTGTTCTTAGCTCGATGGGCCCATGATGCCTCAGGCCATCAAGGCAGAGAGGCCACTTATAAATGGGCACGGGACCGAGGGGTGGATCTAACCATGAACAGTATCTCCCAGGTTATCCAAGACTGTGAGACCTGTGCTGCGATCAAGCA
The DNA here is from genome assembly GCF_034619465.1 of Leptosomus discolor. NCBI lineage: Eukaryota > Metazoa > Chordata > Aves > Leptosomiformes > Leptosomidae > Leptosomus > Leptosomus discolor. The sequence goes on from NW_028237935.1 coordinate 105,869, forward strand.
GGCCAAGCGGGTGAAGCCTCTGTGGTACGGCGGACGATGGTCGAAGTACAGGTACGGGGAAGCCTGGCAAATTGACTACATCACTCTTCCCCAAACCCGTCAAGGCAAGCGCTACGTGCTGACCATGGTGGAAGCAACCACTGGGTGGCTGGAGACCTACCCTGTGCCTCATGCTACCGCCCGGAACACCATCTTGGGCCTGGAAAAGCAAGTTCTTTGGAGACATGGCACCCCTGAGAGAATCGAGTCAGACAACGGGACACATTTCAAGAATAGCCTCATAAGCACTTGGGCCAGAGAACATGGAATCGAATGGATATATCATATCCCTTATCATGCACCAGCTGCCGGGAAAGTTGAACGGTGCAATGGGCTACTTAAGACTACCCTAAAAGCACTTGGAGGAGGGACTTTCAAAAATTGGGAACTGAACTTAGCAAAGGCCACCTGGATGGTCAATACCCGAGGGTCCATCAATCGAGCTGGTCCTGCCCAGTCTGGACCCTTGCACACAGTGGACGGAGATAAAGTCCCTGTGGCACACACGAGAGGTATGTTAGGAAAGACTGTTTGGATTAATCCCACATCAGGCAAAGGCACACCCCTCCGTGGGGTTGTTTTTGCTCAAGGACCTGGTTACACTTGGTGGGTAATGCAGAAAAATGGGGAAACCCGTTGTGTACCACAAGGAGACCTAATTTTAAGTGAGAACTCTGTGTAAGGTTTCATTGTGTATATATGTATATATGTATCTGTAAGGGGGCATTGGGTTGGGTACGGTGTAGATGGTAATAGAATAAGGGGTGGATTATGTCCTGGGTTACAGTGTAAAATGTGCCAAAAGAAAAAAAATATATTCTATTACCATCTTCAGGAGCTGTTGAGACCAGGTGGGGCGGTGCTCCCTGCCTCCCCCCCTCTGGACTATCTCCTGTTACTGGGCACAACAATGCCTTATCGCCTGACCCATCGGTAACTCGCTCCTGGGCTATCTCCTGTTCATGGCCCATCAAGGAACTGCCTCACGACTCCCCATCCCACTGTGAGATGCTCCGCCCGGGGAGGGGGGGGGAAGGAGCCAAGCAGTCCATGCCAAATAAAAACGGAGATTTTGAACACCCTAGCAGCCTTTCTTCCACTGGATTCCCAGAGGAGCTTTTCCCCCCACTGGAGTTCCAGAGGACGAGAGCTACCTGCCGACCACTGGACCTTCGGAGGAAGACCAGACTCTTTTACCTGATTGCTGCTTCCACAGAACTACACCCATCGCTTCAGGAGGACTGCAGCCAGCATCTTATCGGACTGCTACTGCCACCCTAACAGGGTGTCAGGTTGTATTCCTGACTCTGTCAGTATAAACCAGTGGGTTGTTTGTTTTTTCCCTGCCTTGTGTTTTATATATATATATATATTAGTAAAGAACTGTTATTCCTATTCCCCATGTCTTTGCCTGAAGGCCCGTTAATTTCAAAATTATAATAGTTTGGAGGGAAGGGGGTTGCACTCTCCATTTCAAGGGAGGCTCCTGCCTTCCTCCACAGACACCTGTCTTTTTCAAACCAAGACAGATTTTGGCGCCCAACGTGGGGCTCGAGGGCATCGAGAGATAAAGGAATAACGGTTTTTGTGCATTGGATATAGATTCCTTGTTAAGTGGCATCATGTGGGCTAGCTTATCCCGGTTCTTGTGGCATGTGGTGGTGGCTGTATTTCTCCCATTTGCAGGCCCTTATCTAAACATGGGTCCTATAACTAACGCTACCGTGACTGTTATCCAGTTTGTTTTATGCATTAATAAGGTGAGGAATTCATGGCTTATTAACTTCCTCTGGAAGGCGGGCACATGGATTCGGAGCTATCAAACACTAAATGTATGCTTTTGGGGTTACTTTACTAATGGTACCTACTGTGAGGAAATGACACCGGGAGAAACTTTCTCCCAACCCCTAACCCAGCTCTTTGGGTCTACTCCACCAGTTTTCGAAGGATTCAGAGCTTTCCTAAGTGCTAATGATATCATACAGTGGCTAGTGTTGCTGATAATCCTGTTTTATTCAGTATTCAGAGATCAGGGGAGATTGGCTTGGATAACTACCCTGACTAGGAATGCTGCTCCAGAATCTGACCCTGCCTCACAGCTCACATCAGAAATGAACCACTCGGATTGGGTGAAGGAGATACGTGAGATGGGCCAGATGCTGAAGGAGTGCATTCTCTCAGCTGCTGGGAATCCCTCCTCCTGCCTTGAAGAGGGAGAGTCTAATGGTGCAGCAGTAGAACCTACAGACGTTACAACCGTCCAGGTTCCAGCTGAAACGCAAGGGCAGTCAGAGCCAGCAGCAGTCGCCCCTGTGGAAACGAGGAAATCTAAGATGAAATCAGACCACTCAGTTAAGAAAGGAGGGCCCTCAGAACCTGCAGGCGAGCCAGTGGTTGAGATACTCACCGAGTCCCTGACGTATGACAGTCTCCGTAATCTGCACAAAGACATCGTACGGCGGGGGCGTGAGGCTTTTACAACCTGGTTACTTCGGGTCTGGGATCTTATGGGTACGGGTGTGCAACTGGATGGCAGTGAGGCAAGGAATTTGGGACCCTTGACTCAGGACTCAGGTGTCAATCTGGTATTTGTAAGGGAGCCGGGGACCCTTTCCCTCTGGGAGCGGCTTTTAATGAGTGTGAGAGAGAGGTTTGTCCACAGAGAGAGAATGCAGGAGCACCATCATAGAATGCGCTGGAAGACCCTTGAGGAAGGGATCCAGCAGCTGAGAGAAGTGGCAGTATTGCAGGTACTCTTTGGGAGGGATGGACAGCATGGTAACGACCCTGACAAAGTCAGGTGCACAGGGCAAATGTTGTGGAATCTGGCAAATCTAGGGCCATCCGAATACTCCACCTTCATTGCAATGATTAATGCAGATAACGACCGAGAGACAGTGGGTTCTGTCACGAGCAAGCTTAGAAATTTTGAAAGCATGATCAATGGCCCAATGCAGGCTAACGTTTCTGCTGTGATTAAGAGCCTACAAGAGGAGATGAGGGAAATAAAGGAGGAGGTGAGGAGGAGCAGTTCCCATTTGGCACCGGTACAAGTCACAGGCCCCAAAGTCGGAGCCCAACGTCCCCCAGCTAGAGGGAGAGGGTACACCCCACGAGCTGAGCTATGGTACTTCCTGCGCGACCATGGGGAAGACATGGGAAGGTGGGATGGGAAACCCACTTCTGTCCTGGCAGCACGGGTGCGTCAACTCAAGGAGGGAAACACTAACCGGGGGAGTAACACTAAAGTGAAGGTAGCCTCAACCTCCCAGGACCGAGCTGCCAGATATTACAGAAGGGAGGATGATCTGACAGATCCCCTTGAAGGAACCATTCCTGAGTACAGCCAGATTGTGAGCCCTCTGTACCTGGTTACCCGCAAGAAGAACGATTTCCACTGGGGCCCTGAACAGCAACAAGCTTTTGCCCAAATCAAGCGGGAGATCGCTCATGCGCTAGCCCTTGGCCCAGTCAGGACGGGACCAGAGGTGAGGAACGTGCTCTACTCTGCGGCCGGGAACAATGGTTTGTCCTGGAGCCTTTGGCAGAAGGTGCCTGGAGAGACTCGTGGCCGACCACTGGGATTCTGGAGTCGAAGTTATAGAGGGTCTGAGGCCAACTACACTCCCACAGAGAAGGAAATCCTAGCAGCCTATGAAGGAGTCCAAGCTGCCTCGGAAGTGATTGGCACCGAAGCACAACTCCTCCTGGCACCCCGACTACCGGTGCTGGGGTGGATGTTTAAAGGAAAGGTTCCCTCCACCCACCACGCCACTGACGCCACATGGAGCAAATGGATTGCCCTCATCACACAACGCGCCCGTATTGGAAACCCAAATCGCCCTGGGATTTTGGAGATCATTACGAACTGGCCGGGAGGTGAAGACTTTGGCCTCACTGACGAAGAGGAGCAGGAACAAGTGACGCGGGCTGAAGAAGCTCCACCGTACAACCAACTACCAGCAGAGGAAACACGATATGCTCTTTTCACTGCCGGTTCCTGTCGCATCGTAGGGATGAACCGGAAGTGGAAAGCAGCCGTATGGAGCCCCACACGACAGGTCGCACAAGCTACTGAAGGAGAAGGTGGATCAAGTCAACTTGCTGAACTCAAAGCCGTTCAACTAGCCCTGGACATTGCTGAAAGAGAGAAGTGGCCAAAGCTCTACCTTTATACTGATTCGTGGATGGTAGCCAATGCTCTGTGGGGCTGGCTGGAAAGGTGGAAAAAGGCCAACTGGCAGCGTAGGGGAAAACCAATTTGGGCTGCTGATGAGTGGAAAGATATTGCCACTCGGGTAAAGAAGCTACCTGTGAGGGTCCGTCATGTAGATGCTCATGTCTCCAGGAGTCGGGCTAATGAAGAACATCGTAACAATGAACAGGTAGATCAGGCTGCAAAAATAGAGGTGTCCCAGATAGACTTGGATTGGCAACATAAAGGAGAGTTGTTCTTAGCTCGATGGGCCCATGATGCCTCAGGCCATCAAGGCAGAGAGGCCACTTATAAATGGGCACGGGACCGAGGGGTGGATCTAACCATGAACAGTATCTCCCAGGTTATCCAAGACTGTGAGACCTGTGCTGCGATCAAGCAGGCCAAGCGGGTGAAGCCTCTGTGGTACGGCGGACGATGGTCGAAGTACAGGTATGGGGAAGCCTGGCAAATTGACTACATCACTCTTCCCCAAACCCGTCAAGGCAAGCGCTACGTGCTGACCATGGTGGAAGCAACCACTGGGTGGCTGGAGACCTACCCTGTGCCTCATGCTACCGCCCGGAACACCATCTTGGGCCTGGAAAAGCAAGTTCTTTGGAGACATGGCACCCCTGAGAGAATCGAGTCAGACAACGGGACACATTTCAAGAATAGCCTCATAAGCACTTGGGCCAGAGAACATGGAATCGAATGGATATATCATATCCCTTATCATGCACCAGCTGCCGGGAAAGTTGAACGGTGCAATGGGCTACTTAAGACTACCCTAAAAGCACTTGGAGGAGGGACTTTCAAAAATTGGGAACTGAACTTAGCAAAGGCCACCTGGATGGTCAATACCCGAGGGTCCATCAATCGAGCTGGTCCTGCCCAGTCTGGACCCTTGCACACAGTGGACGGAGATAAAGTCCCTGTGGCACACACGAGAGGTATGTTAGGAAAGACTGTTTGGATTAATCCCACATCAGGCAAAGGCACACCCCTCCGTGGGGTTGTTTTTGCTCAAGGACCTGGTTACACTTGGTGGGTAATGCAGAAAAATGGGGAAACCCGTTGTGTACCACAAGGAGACCTAATTTTAAGTGAGAACTCTGTGTAAGGTTTCATTGTGTATATATGTATATATGTATCTGTAAGGGGGCATTGGGTTGGGTACGGTGTAGATGGTAATAGAATAAGGGGTGGATTATGTCCTGGGTTACAGTGTAAAATGTGCCAAAAGAAAAAAAATATATTCTATTACCATCTTCAGGAGCTGTTGAGACCAGGTGGGGCGGTGCTCCCTGCCTCCCCCCCTCTGGACTATCTCCTGTTACTGGGCACAACAATGCCTTATCGCCTGACCCATCGGTAACTCGCTCCTGGGCTATCTCCTGTTCATGGCCCATCAAGGAACTGCCTCACGACTCCCCATCCCACTGTGAGATGCTCCGCCCGGGGAGGGGGGGGGGAAGGAGCCAAGCAGTCCATGCCAAATAAAAACGGAGATTTTGAACACCCTAGCAGCCTTTCTTCCACTGGATTCCCAGAGGAGCTTTTCCCCCCACTGGAGTTCCAGAGGACGAGAGCTACCTGCCGACCACTGGACCTTCGGAGGAAGACCAGACTCTTTTACCTGATTGCTGCTTCCACAGAACTACACCCATCGCTTCAGGAGGACTGCAGCCAGCATCTTATCGGACTGCTACTGCCACCCTAACAGGGTGTCAGGTTGTATTCCTGACTCTGTCAGTATAAACCAGTGGGTTGTTTGTTTTTTCCCTGCCTTGTGTTTTATATATATATATATATTAGTAAAGAACTGTTATTCCTATTCCCCATATCTTTGCCTGAAGGCCCGTTAATTTCAAAATTATAATAGTTTGGAGGGAAGGGGGTTGCACTCTCCATTTCAAGGGAGGCTCCTGCCTTCCTCCACAGACACCTGTCTTTTTCAAACCAAGACAGATTTTGGCGCCCAACGTGGGGCTCGAGGGCATCGAGAGATAAAGGAATAACGGTTTTTGTGCATTGGATATAGATTCCTTGTTAAGTGGCATCATGTGGGCTAGCTTATCCCGGTTCTTGTGGCATGTGGTGGTGGCTGTATTTCTCCCATTTGCAGGCCCTTATCTAAACATGGGTCCTATAACTAAGGCTACCGTGACTGTTATCCAGTTTGTTTTATGCATTAATAAGGTGAGGAATTCATGGCTTATTAACTTCCTCTGGAAGGCGGGCACATGGATTCGGAGCTATCAAACACTAAATGTATGCTTTTGGGGTTACTTTACTAATGGTACCTACTGTGAGGAAATGACACCGGGAGAAACTTTCTCCCAACCCCTAACCCAGCTCTTTGGGTCTACTCCACCAGTTTTCGAAGGATTCAGAGCTTTCCTAAGTGCTAATGATATCATACAGTGGCTAGTGTTGCTGATAATCCTGTTTTATTCAGTATTCAGAGATCAGGGGAGATTGGCTTGGATAACTACCCTGACTAGGAATGCTGCTCCAGAATCTGACCCTGCCTCACAGCTCACATCAGAAATGAACCACTCGGATTGGGTGAAGGAGATACGTGAGATGGGCCAGATGCTGAAGGAGTGCATTCTCTCAGCTGCTGGGAATCCCTCCTCCTGCCTTGAAGAGGGAGAGTCTAATGGTGCAGCAGTAGAACCCACAGACGTTACAACCGTCCAGGTTCCAGCTGAAACGCAAGGGCAGTCAGAGCCAGCAGCAGTCGCCCCTGTGGAAACGAGGAAATCTAAGATGAAATCAGACCACTCAGTTAAGAAAGGAGGGCCCTCAGAACCTGCAGGCGAGCCAGTGGTTGAGATACTCACCGAGTCCCTGACGTATGACAGTCTCCGTAATCTGCACAAAGACATCGTACGGCGGGGGCGTGAGGCTTTTACAACCTGGTTACTTCGGGTCTGGGATCTTATGGGTACGGGTGTGCAACTGGATGGCAGTGAGGCAAGGAATTTGGGACCCTTGACTCAGGACTCAGGTGTCAATCTGGTATTTGTAAGGGAGCCGGGGACCCTTTCCCTCTGGGAGCGGCTTTTAATGAGTGTGAGAGAGAGGTTTGTCCACAGAGAGAGAATGCAGGAGCACCATCATAGAATGCGCTGGAAGACCCTTGAGGAAGGGATCCAGCAGCTGAGAGAAGTGGCAGTATTGCAGGTACTCTTTGGGAGGGATGGACAGCATGGTAACGACCCTGACAAAGTCAGGTGCACAGGGCAAATGTTGTGGAATCTGGCAAATCTAGGGCCATCCGAATACTCCACCTTCATTGCAATGATTAATGCAGATAACGACCGAGAGACAGTGGGTTCTGTCACGAGCAAGCTTAGAAATTTTGAAAGCATGATCAATGGCCCAATGCAGGCTAACGTTTCTGCTGTGATTAAGAGCCTACAAGAGGAGATGAGGGAAATAAAGGAGGAGGTGAGGAGGAGCAGTTCCCATTTGGCACCGGTACAAGTCACAGGCCCCAAAGTCGGAGCCCAACGTCCCCCAGCTAGAGGGAGAGGGTACACCCCACGAGCTGAGCTATGGTACTTCCTGCGCGACCATGGGGAAGACATGGGAAGGTGGGATGGGAAACCCACTTCTGTCCTGGCAGCACGGGTGCGTCAACTCAAGGAGGGAAACACTAACCGGGGGAGTAACACTAAAGTGAAGGTAGCCTCAACCTCCCAGGACCGAGCTGCCAGATATTACAGAAGGGAGGATGATCTGACAGATCCCCTTGAAGGAACCATTCCTGAGTACAGCCAGATTGTGAGCCCTCTGTACCTGGTTACCCGCAAGAAGAACGATTTCCACTGGGGCCCTGAACAGCAACAAGCTTTTGCCCAAATCAAGCGGGAGATCGCTCATGCGCTAGCCCTTGGCCCAGTCAGGACGGGACCAGAGGTGAGGAACGTGCTCTACTCTGCGGCCGGGAACAATGGTTTGTCCTGGAGCCTTTGGCAGAAGGTGCCTGGAGAGACTCGTGGCCGACCACTGGGATTCTGGAGTCGAAGTTATAGAGGGTCTGAGGCCAACTACACTCCCACAGAGAAGGAAATCCTAGCAGCCTATGAAGGAGTCCAAGCTGCCTCGGAAGTGATTGGCACCGAAGCACAACTCCTCCTGGCACCCCGACTACCGGTGCTGGGGTGGATGTTTAAAGGAAAGGTTCCCTCCACCCACCACGCCACTGACGCCACATGGAGCAAATGGATTGCCCTCATCACACAACGCGCCCGTATTGGAAACCCAAATCGCCCTGGGATTTTGGAGATCATTACGAACTGGCCGGAAGGTGAAGACTTTGGCCTCACTGACGAAGAGGAGCAGGAACAAGTGACGCGGGCTGAAGAAGCTCCACCGTACAACCAACTACCAGCAGAGGAAACACGATATGCTCTTTTCACTGCCGGTTCCTGTCGCATCGTAGGGATGAACCGGAAGTGGAAAGCAGCCGTATGGAGCCCCACACGACAGGTCGCACAAGCTACTGAAGGAGAAGGTGGATCAAGTCAACTTGCTGAACTCAAAGCCGTTCAACTAGCCCTGGACATTGCTGAAAGAGAGAAGTGGCCAAAGCTCTACCTTTATACTGATTCGTGGATGGTAGCCAATGCTCTGTGGGGCTGGCTGGAAAGGTGGAAAAAGGCCAACTGGCAGCGTAGGGGAAAACCAATTTGGGCTGCTGATGAGTGGAAAGATATTGCCACTCGGGTAAAGAAGCTACCTGTGAGGGTCCGTCATGTAGATGCTCATGTCTCCAGGAGTCGGGCTAATGAAGAACATCGTAACAATGAACAGGTAGATCAGGCTGCAAAAATAGAGGTGTCCCAGATAGACTTGGATTGGCAACATAAAAGAGAGTTGTTCTTAGCTCGATGGGCCCATGATGCCTCAGGCCATCAAGGCAGAGAGGCCAGTTATAAATGGGCACGGGACCGAGGGGTGGATCTAACCATGAACAGTATCTCCCAGGTTATCCAAGACTGTGAGACCTGTGCTGCGATCAAGCAGGCCAAGCGGGTGAAGCCTCTGTGGTACGGCGGACGATGGTCGAAGTACAGGTATGGGGAAGCCTGGCAAATTGACTACATCACTCTTCCCCAAACCCGTCAAGGCAAGCGCTACGTGCTGACCATGGTGGAAGCAACCACTGGGTGGCTGGAGACCTACCCTGTGCCTCATGCTACCGCCCGGAACACCATCTTGGGCCTGGAAAAGCAAGTTCTTTGGAGACATGGCACCCCTGAGAGAATCGAGTCAGACAACGGGACACATTTCAAGAATAGCCTCATAAGCACTTGGGCCAGAGAACATGGAATCGAATGGATATATCATATCCCTTATCATGCACCAGCTGCCGGGAAAGTTGAACGGTGCAATGGGCTACTTAAGACTACCCTAAAAGCACTTGGAGGAGGGACTTTCAAAAATTGGGAACTGAACTTAGCAAAGGCCACCTGGATGGTCAATACCCGAGGGTCCATCAATCGAGCTGGTCCTGCCCAGTCTGGACCCTTGCACACAGTGGACGGAGATAAAGTCCCTGTGGTACACACGAGAGGTATGTTAGGAAAGACTGTTTGGATTAATCCCACATCAGGCAAAGGCACACCCCTCCGTGGGGTTGTTTTTGCTCAAGGACCTGGTTACACTTGGTGGGTAATGCAGAAAAATGGGGAAACCCGTTGTGTACCACAAGGAGACCTAATTTTAAGTGAGAACTCTGTGTAAGGTTTCATTGTGTATATATGTATATATGTATCTGTAAGGGGGCATTGGGTTGGGTACGGTGTAGATGGTAATAGAATAAGGGGTGGATTATGTCCTGGGTTACAGTGTAAAATGTGCCAAAAGAAAAAAAATATATTCTATTACCATCTTCAGGAGCTGTTGAGACCAGGTGGGGCGGTGCTCCCTGCCTCCCCCCCTCTGGACTATCTCCTGTTACTGGGCACAACAATGCCTTATCGCCTGACCCATCGGTAACTCGCTCCTGGGCTATCTCCTGTTCATGGCCCATCAAGGAACTGCCTCACGACTCCCCATCCCACTGTGAGATGCTCCGCCCGGGGAGGGGGGGGGAAGGAGCCAAGCAGTCCATGCCAAATAAAAACGGAGATTTTGAACACCCTAGCAGCCTTTCTTCCACTGGATTCCCAGAGGAGCTTTTCCCCCCACTGGAGTTCCAGAGGACGAGAGCTACCTGCCGACCACTGGACCTTCGGAGGAAGACCAGACTCTTTTACCTGATTGCTGCTTCCACAGAACTACACCCATCGCTTCAGGAGGACTGCAGCCAGCATCTTATCGGACTGCTACTGCCACCCTAACAGGGTGTCAGGTTGTATTCCTGACTCTGTCAGTATAAACCAGTGGGTTGTTTGTTTTTTCCCTGCCTTGTGTTTTATATATATATATATATATATATATTAGTAAAGAACTGTTATTCCTATTCCCCATATCTTTGCCTGAAGGCCCGTTAATTTCAAAATTATAATAGTTTGGAGGGAAGGGGGTTGCACTCTCCATTTCAAGGGAGGCTCCTGCCTTCCTCCACAGACACCTGTCTTTTTCAAACCAAGACAGATTTTGGCGCCCAACGTGGGGCTCGAGGGCATCGAGAGATAAAGGAATAACGGTTTTTGTGCATTGGATATAGATTCCTTGTTAAGTGGCATCATGTGGGCTAGCTTATCCCGGTTCTTGTGGCATGTGGTGGTGGCTGTATTTCTCCCATTTGCAGGCCCTTATCTAAACATGGGTCCTATAACTAAGGCTACCGTGACTGTTATCCAGTTTGTTTTATGGATTAATAAGGTGAGGAATTCATGGCTTATTAACTTCCTCTGGAAGGCGGGCACATGGATTCGGAGCTATCAAACACTAAATGTATGCTTTTGGGGTTACTTTACTAATGGTACCTACTGTGAGGAAATGACACCGGGAGAAACTTTCTCCCAACCCCTAACCCAGCTCTTTGGGTCTACTCCACCAGTTTTCGAAGGATTCAGAGCTTTCCTAAGTGCTAATGATATCATACAGTGGCTAGTGTTGCTGATAATCCTGTTTTATTCAGTATTCAGAGATCAGGGGAGATTGGCTTGGATAACTACCCTGACTAGGAATGCTGCTCCAGAATCTGACCCTGCCTCACAGCTCACATCAGAAATGAACCACTCGGATTGGGTGAAGGAGATACGTGAGATGGGCCAGATGCTGAAGGAGTGCATTCTCTCAGCTGCTGGGAATCCCTCCTCCTGCCTTGAAGAGGGAGAGTCTAATGGTGCAGCAGTAGAACCCACAGACGTTACAACCGTCCAGGTTCCAGCTGAAACGCAAGGGCAGTCAGAGCCAGCAGCAGTCGCCCCTGTGGAAACGAGGACATCTAAGATGAAATCAGACCACTCAGTTAAGAAAGGAGGGCCCTCAGAACCTGCAGGCGAGCCAGTGGTTGAGATACTCACCGAGTCCCTGACGTATGACAGTCTCCGTAATCTGCACAAAGACATCGTACGGCGGGGGCGTGAGGCTTTTACAACCTGGTTACTTCGGGTCTGGGATCTTATGGGTACGGGTGTGCAACTGGATGGCAGTGAGGCAAGGAATTTGGGACCCTTGACTCAGGACTCAGGTGTCAATCTGGTATTTGTAAGGGAGCCGGGGACCCTTTCCCTCTGGGAGCGGCTTTTAATGAGTGTGAGAGAGAGGTTTGTCCACAGAGAGAGAATGCAGGAGCACCATCATAGAATGCGCTGGAAGACCCTTGAGGAAGGGATCCAGCAGCTGAGAGAAGTGGCAGTATTGCAGGTACTCTTTGGGAGGGATGGACAGCATGGTAACGACCCTGACAAAGTCAGGTGCACAGGGCAAATGTTGTGGAATCTGGCAAATCTAGGGCCATCCGAATACTCCACCTTCATTGCAATGATTAATGCAGATAACGACCGAGAGACAGTGGGTTCTGTCACGAGCAAGCTTAGAAATTTTGAAAGCATGATCAATGGCCCAATGCAGGCTAACGTTTCTGCTGTGATTAAGAGCCTACAAGAGGAGATGAGGGAAATAAAGGAGGAGGTGAGGAGGAGCAGTTCCCATTTGGCACCGGTACAAGTCACAGGCCCCAAAGTCGGAGCCCAACGTCCCCCAGCTAGAGGGAGAGGGTACACCCCACGAGCTGAGCTATGGTACTTCCTGCGCGACCATGGGGAAGACATGGGAAGGTGGGATGGGAAACCCACTTCTGTCCTGGCAGCACGGGTGCGTCAACTCAAGGAGGGAAACACTAACCGGGGGAGTAACACTAAAGTGAAGGTAGCCTCAACCTCCCAGGACCGAGCTGCCAGATATTACAGAAGGGAGGATGATCTGACAGATCCCCTTGAAGGAACCATTCCTGAGTACAGCCAGATTGTGAGCCCTCTGTACCTGGTTACCCGCAAGAAGAACGATTTCCACTGGGGCCCTGAACAGCAACAAGCTTTTGCCCAAATCAAGCGGGAGATCGCTCATGCGCTAGCCCTTGGCCCAGTCAGGACGGGACCAGAGGTGAGGAACGTGCTCTACTCTGCGGCCGGGAACAATGGTTTGTCCTGGAGCCTTTGGCAGAAGGTGCCTGGAGAGACTCGTGGCCGACCACTGGGATTCTGGAGTCGAAGTTATAGAGGGTCTGAGGCCAACTACACTCCCACAGAGAAGGAAATCCTAGCAGCCTATGAAGGAGTCCAAGCTGCCTCGGAAGTGATTGGCACCGAAGCACAACTCCTCCTGGCACCCCGACTACCGGTGCTGGGGTGGATGTTTAAAGGAAAGGTTCCCTCCACCCACCACGCCACTGACGCCACATGGAGCAAATGGATTGCCCTCATCACACAACGCGCCCGTATTGGAAACCCAAATCGCCCTGGGATTTTGGAGATCATTACGAACTGGCCGGGAGGTGAAGACTTTGGCCTCACTGACGAAGAGGAGCAGGAACAAGTGACGCGGGCTGAAGAAGCTCCACCGTACAACCAACTACCAGCAGAGGAAACACGATATGCTCTTTTCACTGCCGGTTCCTGTCGCATCGTAGGGATGAACCGGAAGTGGAAAGCAGCCGTATGGAGCCCCACACGACAGGTCGCACAAGCTACTGAAGGAGAAGGTGGATCAAGTCAACTTGCTGAACTCAAAGCCGTTCAACTAGCCCTGGACATTGCTGAAAGAGAGAAGTGGCCAAAGCTCTACCTTTATACTGATTCGTGGATGGTAGCCAATGCTCTGTGGGGCTGGCTGGAAAGGTGGAAAAAGGCCAACTGGCAGCGTAGGGGAAAACCAATTTGGGCTGCTGATGAGTGGAAAGATATTGCCACTCGGGTAAAGAAGCTACCTGTGAGGGTCCGTCATGTAGATGCTCATGTCTCCAGGAGTCGGGCTAATGAAGAACATCGTAACAATGAACAGGTAGATCAGGCTGCAAAAATAGAGGTGTCCCAGATAGACTTGGATTGGCAACATAAAAGAGAGTTGTTCTTAGCTCGATGGGCCCATGATGCCTCAGGCCATCAAGGCAGAGAGGCCACTTATAAATGGGCACGGGACCGAGGGGTGGATCTAACCATGAACAGTATCTCCCAGGTTATCCAAGACTGTGAGACCTGTGCTGCGATCAAGCAGGCCAAGCGGGTGAAGCCTCTGTGGTACGGCGGACGATGGTCGAAGTACAGGTATGGGGAAGCCTGGCAAATTGACTACATCACTCTTCCCCAAACCCGTCAAGGCAAGCGCTACGTGCTGACCATGGTGGAAGCAACCACTGGGTGGCTGGAGACCTACCCTGTGCCTCATGCTACCGCCCGGAACACCATCTTGGGCCTGGAAAAGCAAGTTCTTTGGAGACATGGCACCCCTGAGAGAATCGAGTCAGACAACGGGACACATTTCAAGAATAGCCTCATAAGCACTTGGGCCAGAGAACATGGAATCGAATGGATATATCATATCCCTTATCATGCACCAGCTGCCGGGAAAGTTGAACGGTGCAATGGGCTACTTAAGACTACCCTAAAAGCACTTGGAGGAGGGACTTTCAAAAATTGGGAACTGAACTTAGCAAAGGCCACCTGGATGGTCAATACCCGAGGGTCCATCAATCGAGCTGGTCCTGCCCAGTCTGGACCCTTGCACACAGTGGACGGAGATAAAGTCCCTGTGGTACACACGAGAGGTATGTTAGGAAAGACTGTTTGGATTAATCCCACATCAGGCAAAGGCACACCCCTCCGTGGGGTTGTTTTTGCTCAAGGACCTGGTTACACTTGGTGGGTAATGCAGAAAAATGGGGAAACCCGTTGTGTACCACAAGGAGACCTAATTTTAAGTGAGAACTCTGTGTAAGGTTTCATTGTGTATATATGTATATATGTATCTGTAAGGGGGCATTGGGTTGGGTACGGTGTAGATGGTAATAGAATAAGGGGTGGATTATGTCCTGGGTTACAGTGTAAAATGTGCCAAAAGAAAAAAAATATATTCTATTACCATCTTCAGGAGCTGTTGAGACCAGGTGGGGCGGTGCTCCCTGCCTCCCCCCCTCTGGACTATCTCCTGTTACTGGGCACAACAATGCCTTATCGCCTGACCCATCGGTAACTCGCTCCTGGGCTATCTCCTGTTCATGGCCCATCAAGGAACTGCCTCACGACTCCCCATCCCACTGTGAGATGCTCCGCCCGGGGAGGGGGGGGGAAGGAGCCAAGCAGTCCATGCCAAATAAAAACGGAGATTTTGAACACCCTAGCAGCCTTTCTTCCACTGGATTCCCAGAGGAGCTTTTCCCCCCACTGGAGTTCCAGAGGACGAGAGCTACCTGCCGACCACTGGACCTTCGGAGGAAGACCAGACTCTTTTACCTGATTGCTGCTTCCACAGAACTACACCCATCGCTTCAGGAGGACTGCAGCCAGCATCTTATCGGACTGCTACTGCCACCCTAACAGGGTGTCAGGTTGTATTCCTGACTCTGTCAGTATAAACCAGTGGGTTGTTTGTTTTTTCCCTGCCTTGTGTTTTATATATATATATATATATATATATTAGTAAAGAACTGTTATTCCTATTCCCCATATCTTTGCCTGAAGGCCCGTTAATTTCAAAATTATAATAGTTTGGAGGGAAGGGGGTTGCACTCTCCATTTCAAGGGAGGCTCCTGCCTTCCTCCACAGACACCTGTCTTTTTCAAACCAAGACAGATTTTGGCGCCCAACGTGGGGCTCGAGGGCATCGAGAGATAAAGGAATAACGGTTTTTGTGCATTGGATATAGATTCCTTGTTAAGTGGCATCATGTGGGCTAGCTTATCCCGGTTCTTGTGGCATGTGGTGGTGGCTGTATTTCTCCCATTTGCAGGCCCTTATCTAAACATGGGTCCTATAACTAAGGCTACCGTGACTGTTATCCAGTTTGTTTTATGGATTAATAAGGTGAGGAATTCATGGCTTATTAACTTCCTCTGGAAGGCGGGCACATGGATTCGGAGCTATCAAACACTAAATGTATGCTTTTGGGGTTACTTTACTAATGGTACCTACTGTGAGGAAATGACACCGGGAGAAACTTTCTCCCAACCCCTAACCCAGCTCTTTGGGTCTACTCCACCAGTTTTCGAAGGATTCAGAGCTTTCCTAAGTGCTAATGATATCATACAGTGGCTAGTGTTGCTGATAATCCTGTTTTATTCAGTATTCAGAGATCAGGGGAGATTGGCTTGGATAACTACCCTGACTAGGAATGCTGCTCCAGAATCTGACCCTGCCTCACAGCTCACATCAGAAATGAACCACTCGGATTGGGTGAAGGAGATACGTGAGATGGGCCAGATGCTGAAGGAGTGCATTCTCTCAGCTGCTGGGAATCCCTCCTCCTGCCTTGAAGAGGGAGAGTCTAATGGTGCAGCAGTAGAACCCACAGACGTTACAACCGTCCAGGTTCCAGCTGAAACGCAAGGGCAGTCAGAGCCAGCAGCAGTCGCCCCTGTGGAAACGAGGAAATCTAAGATGAAATCAGACCACTCAGTTAAGAAAGGAGGGCCCTCAGAACCTGCAGGCGAGCCAGTGGTTGAGATACTCACCGAGTCCCTGACGTATGACAGTCTCCGTAATCTGCACAAAGACATCGTACGGCGGGGGCGTGAGGCTTTTACAACCTGGTTACTTCGGGTCTGGGATCTTATGGGTACGGGTGTGCAACTGGATGGCAGTGAGGCAAGGAATTTGGGACCCTTGACTCAGGACTCAGGTGTCAATCTGGTATTTGTAAGGGAGCCGGGGACCCTTTCCCTCTGGGAGCGGCTTTTAATGAGTGTGAGAGAGAGGTTTGTCCACAGAGAGAGAATGCAGGAGCACCATCATAGAATGCGCTGGAAGACCCTTGAGGAAGGGATCCAGCAGCTGAGAGAAGTGGCAGTATTGCAGGTACTCTTTGGGAGGGATGGACAGCATGGTAACGACCCTGACAAAGTCAGGTGCACAGGGCAAATGTTGTGGAATCTGGCAAATCTAGGGCCATCCGAATACTCCACCTTCATTGCAATGATTAATGCAGATAACGACCGAGAGACAGTGGGTTCTGTCACGAGCAAGCTTAGAAATTTTGAAAGCATGATCAATGGCCCAATGCAGGCTAACGTTTCTGCTGTGATTAAGAGCCTACAAGAGGAGATGAGGGAAATAAAGGAGGAGGTGAGGAGGAGCAGTTCCCATTTGGCACCGGTACAAGTCACAGGCCCCAAAGTCGGAGCCCAACGTCCCCCAGCTAGAGGGAGAGGGTACACCCCACGAGCTGAGCTATGGTACTTCCTGCGCGACCATGGGGAAGACATGGGAAGGTGGGATGGGAAACCCACTTCTGTCCTGGCAGCACGGGTGCGTCAACTCAAGGAGGGAAACACTAACCGGGGGAGTAACACTAAAGTGAAGGTAGCCTCAACCTCCCAGGACCGAGCTGCCAGATATTACAGAAGGGAGGATGATCTGACAGATCCCCTTGAAGGAACCATTCCTGAGTACAGCCAGATTGTGAGCCCTCTGTACCTGGTTACCCGCAAGAAGAACGATTTCCACTGGGGCCCTGAACAGCAACAAGCTTTTGCCCAAATCAAGCGGGAGATCGCTCATGCGCTAGCCCTTGGCCCAGTCAGGACGGGACCAGAGGTGAGGAACGTGCTCTACTCTGCGGCCGGGAACAATGGTTTGTCCTGGAGCCTTTGGCAGAAGGTGCCTGGAGAGACTCGTGGCCGACCACTGGGATTCTGGAGTCGAAGTTATAGAGGGTCTGAGGCCAACTACACTCCCACAGAGAAGGAAATCCTAGCAGCCTATGAAGGAGTCCAAGCTGCCTCGGAAGTGATTGGCACCGAAGCACAACTCCTCCTGGCACCCCGACTACCGGTGCTGGGGTGGATGTTTAAAGGAAAGGTTCCCTCCACCCACCACGCCACTGACGCCACATGGAGCAAATGGATTGCCCTCATCACACAACGCGCCCGTATTGGAAACCCAAATCGCCCTGGGATTTTGGAGATCATTACGAACTGGCCGGGAGGTGAAGACTTTGGCCTCACTGACGAAGAGGAGCAGGAACAAGTGACGCGGGCTGAAGAAGCTCCACCGTACAACCAACTACCAGCAGAGGAAACACGATATGCTCTTTTCACTGCCGGTTCCTGTCGCATCGTAGGGATGAACCGGAAGTGGAAAGCAGCCGTATGGAGCCCCACACGACAGGTCGCACAAGCTACTGAAGGAGAAGGTGGATCAAGTCAACTTGCTGAACTCAAAGCCGTTCAACTAGCCCTGGACATTGCTGAAAGAGAGAAGTGGCCAAAGCTCTACCTTTATACTGATTCGTGGATGGTAGCCAATGCTCTGTGGGGCTGGCTGGAAAGGTGGAAAAAGGCCAACTGGCAGCGTAGGGGAAAACCAATTTGGGCTGCTGATGAGTGGAAAGATATTGCCACTCGGGTAAAGAAGCTACCTGTGAGGGTCCGTCATGTAGATGCTCATGTCTCCAGGAGTCGGGCTAATGAAGAACATCGTAACAATGAACAGGTAGATCAGGCTGCAAAAATAGAGGTGTCCCAGATAGACTTGGATTGGCAACATAAAAGAGAGTTGTTCTTAGCTCGATGGGCCCATGATGCCTCAGGCCATCAAGGCAGAGAGGCCACTTATAAATGGGCACGGGACCGAGGGGTGGATCTAACCATGAACAGTATCTCCCAGGTTATCCAAGACTGTGAGACCTGTGCTGCGATCAAGCAGGCCAAGCGGGTGAAGCCTCTGTGGTACGGCGGACGATGGTCGAAGTACAGGTATGGGGAAGCCTGGCAAATTGACTACATCACTCTTCCCCAAACCCGTCAAGGCAAGCGCTACGTGCTGACCATGGTGGAAGCAACCACTGGGTGGCTGGAGACCTACCCTGTGCCTCATGCTACCGCCCGGAACACCATCTTGGGCCTGGAAAAGCAAGTTCTTTGGAGACATGGCACCCCTGAGAGAATCGAGTCAGACAACGGGACACATTTCAAGAATAGCCTCATAAGCACTTGGGCCAGAGAACATGGAATCGAATGGATATATCATATCCCTTATCATGCACCAGCTGCCGGGAAAGTTGAACGGTGCAATGGGCTACTTAAGACTACCCTAAAAGCACTTGGAGGAGGGACTTTCAAAAATTGGGAACTGAACTTAGCAAAGGCCACCTGGATGGTCAATACCCGAGGGTCCATCAATCGAGCTGGTCCTGCCCAGTCTGGACCCTTGCACACAGTGGACGGAGATAAAGTCCCTGTGGTACACACGAGAGGTATGTTAGGAAAGACTGTTTGGATTAATCCCACATCAGGCAAAGGCACACCCCTCCGTGGGGTTGTTTTTGCTCAAGGACCTGGTTACACTTGGTGGGTAATGCAGAAAAATGGGGAAACCCGTTGTGTACCACAAGGAGACCTAATTTTAAGTGAGAACTCTGTGTAAGGTTTCATTGTGTATATATGTATATATGTATCTGTAAGGGGGCATTGGGTTGGGTACGGTGTAGATGGTAATAGAATAAGGGGTGGATTATGTCCTGGGTTACAGTGTAAAATGTGCCAAAAGAAAAAAAATATATTCTATTACCATCTTCAGGAGCTGTTGAGACCAGGTGGGGCGGTGCTCCCTGCCTCCCCCCCTCTGGACTATCTCCTGTTACTGGGCACAACAATGCCTTATCGCCTGACCCATCGGTAACTCGCTCCTGGGCTATCTCCTGTTCATGGCCCATCAAGGAACTGCCTCACGACTCCCCATCCCACTGTGAGATGCTCCGCCCGGGGAGGGGGGGGGAAGGAGCCAAGCAGTCCATGCCAAATAAAAACGGAGATTTTGAACACCCTAGCAGCCTTTCTTCCACTGGATTCCCAGAGGAGCTTTTCCCCCCACTGGAGTTCCAGAGGACGAGAGCTACCTGCCGACCACTGGACCTTCGGAGGAAGACCAGACTCTTTTACCTGATTGCTGCTTCCACAGAACTACACCCATCGCTTCAGGAGGACTGCAGCCAGCATCTTATCGGACTGCTACTGCCACCCTAACAGGGTGTCAGGTTGTATTCCTGACTCTGTCAGTATAAACCAGTGGGTTGTTTGTTTTTTCCCTGCCTTGTGTTTTATATATATATATATATTAGTAAAGAACTGTTATTCCTATTCCCCATATCTTTGCCTGAAGGCCCGTTAATTTCAAAATTATAATAGTTTGGAGGGAAGGGGGTTGCACTCTCCATTTCAAGGGAGGCTCCTGCCTTCCTCCACAGACACCTGTCTTTTTCAAACCAAGACAGATTTTGGCGCCCAACGTGGGGCTCGAGGGCATCGAGAGATAAAGGAATAACGGTTTTTGTGCATTGGATATAGATTCCTTGTTAAGTGGCATCATGTGGGCTAGCTTATCCCGGTTCTTGTGGCATGTGGTGGTGGCTGTATTTCTCCCATTTGCAGGCCCTTATCTAAACATGGGTCCTATAACTAAGGCTACCGTGACTGTTATCCAGTTTGTTTTATGCATTAATAAGGTGAGGAATTCATGGCTTATTAACTTCCTCTGGAAGGCGGGCACATGGATTCGGAGCTATCAAACACTAAATGTATGCTTTTGGGGTTACTTTACTAATGGTACCTACTGTGAGGAAATGACACCGGGAGAAACTTTCTCCCAACCCCTAACCCAGCTCTTTGGGTCTACTCCACCAGTTTTCGAAGGATTCAGAGCTTTCCTAAGTGCTAATGATATCATACAGTGGCTAGTGTTGCTGATAATCCTGTTTTATTCAGTATTCAGAGATCAGGGGAGATTGGCTTGGATAACTACCCTGACTAGGAATGCTGCTCCAGAATCTGACCCTGCCTCACAGCTCACATCAGAAATGAACCACTCGGATTGGGTGAAGGAGATACGTGAGATGGGCCAGATGCTGAAGGAGTGCATTCTCTCAGCTGCTGGGAATCCCTCCTCCTGCCTTGAAGAGGGAGAGTCTAATGGTGCAGCAGTAGAACCCACAGACGTTACAACCGTCCAGGTTCCAGCTGAAACGCAAGGGCAGTCAGAGCCAGCAGCAGTCGCCCCTGTGGAAACGAGGAAATCTAAGATGAAATCAGACCACTCAGTTAAGAAAGGAGGGCCCTCAGAACCTGCAGGCGAGCCAGTGGTTGAGATACTCACCGAGTCCCTGACGTATGACAGTCTCCGTAATCTGCACAAAGACATCGTACGGCGGGGGCGTGAGGCTTTTACAACCTGGTTACTTCGGGTCTGGGATCTTATGGGTACGGGTGTGCAACTGGATGGCAGTGAGGCAAGGAATTTGGGACCCTTGACTCAGGACTCAGGTGTCAATCTGGTATTTGTAAGGGAGCCGGGGACCCTTTCCCTCTGGGAGCGGCTTTTAATGAGTGTGAGAGAGAGGTTTGTCCACAGAGAGAGAATGCAGGAGCACCATCATAGAATGCGCTGGAAGACCCTTGAGGAAGGGATCCAGCAGCTGAGAGAAGTGGCAGTATTGGAGGTACTCTTTGGGAGGGATGGACAGCATGGTAACGACCCTGACAAAGTCAGGTGCACAGGGCAAATGTTGTGGAATCTGGCAAATCTAGGGCCATCCGAATACTCCGCCTTCATTGCAATGATTAATGCAGATAACGACCGAGAGACAGTGGGTTCTGTCACGAGCAAGCTTAGAAATTTTGAAAGCATGATCAATGGCCCAATGCAGGCTAACGTTTCTGCTGTGATTAAGAGCCTACAAGAGGAGATGAGGGAAATAAAGGAGGAGGTGAGGAGGAGCAGTTCCCATTTGGCACCGGTACAAGTCACAGGCCCCAAAGTCGGAGCCCAACGTCCCCCAGCTAGAGGGAGAGGGTACACCCCACGAGCTGAGCTATGGTACTTCCTGCGCGACCATGGGGAAGACATGGGAAGGTGGGATGGGAAACCCACTTCTGTCCTGGCAGCACGGGTGCGTCAACTCAAGGAGGGAAACACTAACCGGGGGAGTAACACTAAAGTGAAGGTAGCCTCAACCTCCCAGGACCGAGCTGCCAGATATTACAGAAGGGAGGATGATCTGACAGATCCCCTTGAAAGAACCATTCCTGAGTACAGCCAGATTGTGAGCCCTCTGTACCTGGTTACCCGCAAGAAGAACGATTTCCACTGGGGCCCTGAACAGCAACAAGCTTTTGCCCAAATCAAGCGGGAGATCGCTCATGCGCTAGCCCTTGGCCCAGTCAGGACGGGACCAGAGGTGAGGAACGTGCTCTACTCTGCGGCCGGGAACAATGGTTTGTCCTGGAGCCTTTGGCAGAAGGTGCCTGGAGAGACTCGTGGCCGACCACTGGGATTCTGGAGTCGAAGTTATAGAGGGTCTGAGGCCAACTACACTCCCACAGAGAAGGAAATCCTAGCAGCCTATGAAGGAGTCCAAGCTGCCTCGGAAGTGATTGGCACCGAAGCACAACTCCTCCTGGCACCCCGACTACCGGTGCTGGGGTGGATGTTTAAAGGAAAGGTTCCCTCCACCCACCACGCCACTGACGCCACATGGAGCAAATGGATTGCCCTCATCACACAACGCGCCCGTATTGGAAACCCAAATCGCCCTGGGATTTTGGAGATCATTACGAACTGGCCGGAAGGTGAAGACTTTGGCCTCACTGACGAAGAGGAGCAGGAACAAGTGACGCGGGCTGAAGAAGCTCCACCGTACAACCAACTACCAGCAGAGGAAACACGATATGCTCTTTTCACTGCCGGTTCCTGTCGCATCGTAGGGATGAACCGGAAGTGGAAAGCAGCCGTATGGAGCCCCACACGACAGGTCGCACAAGCTACTGAAGGAGAAGGTGGATCAAGTCAACTTGCTGAACTCAAAGCCGTTCAACTAGCCCTGGACATTGCTGAAAGAGAGAAGTGGCCAAAGCTCTACCTTTATACTGATTCGTGGATGGTAGCCAATGCTCTGTGGGGCTGGCTGGAAAGGTGGAAAAAGGCCAACTGGCAGCGTAGGGGAAAACCAATTTGGGCTGCTGATGAGTGGAAAGATATTGCCACTCGGGTAAAGAAGCTACCTGTGAGGGTCCGTCATGTAGATGCTCATGTCTCCAGGAGTCGGGCTAATGAAGAACATCGTAACAATGAACAGGTAGATCAGGCTGCAAAAATAGAGGTGTCCCAGATAGACTTGGATTGGCAACATAAAGGAGAGTTGTTCTTAGCTCGATGGGCCCATGATGCCTCAGGCCATCAAGGCAGAGAGGCCACTTATAAATGGGCACGGGACCGAGGGGTGGATCTAACCATGAACAGTATCTCCCAGGTTATCCAAGACTGTGAGACCTGTGCTGCGATCAAGCAGGCCAAGCGGGTGAAGCCTCTGTGGTACGGCGGACGATGGTCGAAGTACAGGTATGGGGAAGCCTGGCAAATTGACTACATCACTCTTCCCCAAACCCGTCAAGGCAAGCGCTACGTGCTGACCATGGTGGAAGCAACCACTGGGTGGCTGGAGACCTACCCTGTGCCTCATGCTACCGCCCGGAACACCATCTTGGGCCTGGAAAAGCAAGTTCTTTGGAGACATGGCACCCCTGAGAGAATCGAGTCAGACAACGGGACACATTTCAAGAATAGCCTCATAAGCACTTGGGCCAGAGAACATGGAATCGAATGGATATATCATATCCCTTATCATGCACCAGCTGCCGGGAAAGTTGAACGGTGCAATGGGCTACTTAAGACTACCCTAAAAGCACTTGGAGGAGGGACTTTCAAAAATTGGGAACTGAACTTAGCAAAGGCCACCTGGATGGTCAATACCCGAGGGTCCATCAATCGAGCTGGTCCTGCCCAGTCTGGACCCTTGCACACAGTGGACGGAGATAAAGTCCCTGTGGTACACACGAGAGGTATGTTAGGAAAGACTGTTTGGATTAATCCCACATCAGGCAAAGGCACACCCCTCCGTGGGGTTGTTTTTGCTCAAGGACCTGGTTACACTTGGTGGGTAATGCAGAAAAATGGGGAAACCCGTTGTGTACCACAAGGAGACCTAATTTTAAGTGAGAACTCTGTGTAAGGTTTCATTGTGTATATATGTATATATGTATCTGTAAGGGGGCATTGGGTTGGGTACGGTGTAGATGGTAATAGAATAAGGGGTGGATTATGTCCTGGGTTACAGTGTAAAATGTGCCAAAAGAAAAAAAATATATTCTATTACCATCTTCAGGAGCTGTTGAGACCAGGTGGGGCGGTGCTCCCTGCCTCCCCCCCTCTGGACTATCTCCTGTTACTGGGCACAACAATGCCTTATCGCCTGACCCATCGGTAACTCGCTCCTGGGCTATCTCCTGTTCATGGCCCATCAAGGAACTGCCTCACGACTCCCCATCCCACTGTGAGATGCTCCGCCCGGGGAGGGGGGGGGGAAGGAGCCAAGCAGTCCATGCCAAATAAAAACGGAGATTTTGAACACCCTAGCAGCCTTTCTTCCACTGGATTCCCAGAGGAGCTTTTCCCCCCACTGGAGTTCCAGAGGACGAGAGCTACCTGCCGACCACTGGACCTTCGGAGGAAGACCAGACTCTTTTACCTGATTGCTGCTTCCACAGAACTACACCCATCGCTTCAGGAGGACTGCAGCCAGCATCTTATCGGACTGCTACTGCCACCCTAACAGGGTGTCAGGTTGTATTCCTGACTCTGTCAGTATAAACCAGTGGGTTGTTTGTTTTTTCCCTGCCTTGTGTTTTATATATATATATATATTAGTAAAGAACTGTTATTCCTATTCCCCATATCTTTGCCTGAAGGCCCGTTAATTTCAAAATTATAATAGTTTGGAGGGAAGGGGGTTGCACTCTCCATTTCAAGGGAGGCTCCTGCCTTCCTCCACAGACACCTGTCTTTTTCAAACCAAGACAGATTTTGGCGCCCAACGTGGGGCTCGAGGGCATCGAGAGATAAAGGAATAACGGTTTTTGTGCATTGGATATAGATTCCTTGTTAAGTGGCATCATGTGGGCTAGCTTATCCCGGTTCTTGTGGCATGTGGTGGTGGCTGTATTTCTCCCATTTGCAGGCCCTTATCTAAACATGGGTCCTATAACTAACGCTACCGTGACTGTTATCCAGTTTGTTTTATGCATTAATAAGGTGAGGAATTCATGGCTTATTAACTTCCTCTGGAAGGCGGGCACATGGATTCGGAGCTATCAAACACTAAATGTATGCTTTTGGGGTTACTTTACTAATGGTACCTACTGTGAGGAAATGACACCGGGAGAAACTTTCTCCCAACCCCTAACCCAGCTCTTTGGGTCTACTCCACCAGTTTTCGAAGGATTCAGAGCTTTCCTAAGTGCTAATGATATCATACAGTGGCTAGTGTTGCTGATAATCCTGTTTTATTCAGTATTCAGAGATCAGGGGAGATTGGCTTGGATAACTACCCTGACTAGGAATGCTGCTCCAGAATCTGACCCTGCCTCACAGCTCACATCAGAAATGAACCACTCGGATTGGGTGAAGGAGATACGTGAGATGGGCCAGATGCTGAAGGAGTGCATTCTCTCAGCTGCTGGGAATCCCTCCTCCTGCCTTGAAGAGGGAGAGTCTAATGGTGCAGCAGTAGAACCCACAGACGTTACAACCGTCCAGGTTCCAGCTGAAACGCAAGGGCAGTCAGAGCCAGCAGCAGTCGCCCCTGTGGAAACGAGGAAATCTAAGATGAAATCAGACCACTCAGTTAAGAAAGGAGGGCCCTCAGAACCTGCAGGCGAGCCAGTGGTTGAGATACTCACCGAGTCCCTGACGTATGACAGTCTCCGTAATCTGCACAAAGACATCGTACGGCGGGGGCGTGAGGCTTTTACAACCTGGTTACTTCGGGTCTGGGATCTTATGGGTACGGGTGTGCAACTGGATGGCAGTGAGGCAAGGAATTTGGGACCCTTGACTCAGGACTCAGGTGTCAATCTGGTATTTGTAAGGGAGCCGGGGACCCTTTCCCTCTGGGAGCGGCTTTTAATGAGTGTGAGAGAGAGGTTTGTCCACAGAGAGAGAATGCAGGAGCACCATCATAGAATGCGCTGGAAGACCCTTGAGGAAGGGATCCAGCAGCTGAGAGAAGTGGCAGTATTGGAGGTACTCTTTGGGAGGGATGGACAGCATGGTAACGACCCTGACAAAGTCAGGTGCACAGGGCAAATGTTGTGGAATCTGGCAAATCTAGGGCCATCCGAATACTCCGCCTTCATTGCAATGATTAATGCAGATAACGACCGAGAGACAGTGGGTTCTGTCACGAGCAAGCTTAGAAATTTTGAAAGCATGATCAATGGCCCAATGCAGGCTAACGTTTCTGCTGTGATTAAGAGCCTACAAGAGGAGATGAGGGAAATAAAGGAGGAGGTGAGGAGGAGCAGTTCCCATTTGGCACCGGTACAAGTCACAGGCCCCAAAGTCGGAGCCCAACGTCCCCCAGCTAGAGGGAGAGGGTACACCCCACGAGCTGAGCTATGGTACTTCCTGCGCGACCATGGGGAAGACATGGGAAGGTGGGATGGGAAACCCACTTCTGTCCTGGCAGCACGGGTGCGTCAACTCAAGGAGGGAAACACTAACCGGGGGAGTAACACTAAAGTGAAGGTAGCCTCAACCTCCCAGGACCGAGCTGCCAGATATTACAGAAGGGAGGATGATCTGACAGATCCCCTTGAAAGAACCATTCCTGAGTACAGCCAGATTGTGAGCCCTCTGTACCTGGTTACCCGCAAGAAGAACGATTTCCACTGGGGCCCTGAACAGCAACAAGCTTTTGCCCAAATCAAGCGGGAGATCGCTCATGCGCTAGCCCTTGGCCCAGTCAGGACGGGACCAGAGGTGAGGAACGTGCTCTACTCTGCGGCCGGGAACAATGGTTTGTCCTGGAGCCTTTGGCAGAAGGTGCCTGGAGAGACTCGTGGCCGACCACTGGGATTCTGGAGTCGAAGTTATAGAGGGTCTGAGGCCAACTACACTCCCACAGAGAAGGAAATCCTAGCAGCCTATGAAGGAGTCCAAGCTGCCTCGGAAGTGATTGGCACCGAAGCACAACTCCTCCTGGCACCCCGACTACCGGTGCTGGGGTGGATGTTTAAAGGAAAGGTTCCCTCCACCCACCACGCCACTGACGCCACATGGAGCAAATGGATTGCCCTCATCACACAACGCGCCCGTATTGGAAACCCAAATCGCCCTGGGATTTTGGAGATCATTACGAACTGGCCGGAAGGTGAAGACTTTGGCCTCACTGACGAAGAGGAGCAGGAACAAGTGACGCGGGCTGAAGAAGCTCCACCGTACAACCAACTACCAGCAGAGGAAACACGATATGCTCTTTTCACTGCCGGTTCCTGTCGCATCGTAGGGATGAACCGGAAGTGGAAAGCAGCCGTATGGAGCCCCACACGACAGGTCGCACAAGCTACTGAAGGAGAAGGTGGATCAAGTCAACTTGCTGAACTCAAAGCCGTTCAACTAGCCCTGGACATTGCTGAAAGAGAGAAGTGGCCAAAGCTCTACCTTTATACTGATTCGTGGATGGTAGCCAATGCTCTGTGGGGCTGGCTGGAAAGGTGGAAAAAGGCCAACTGGCAGCGTAGGGGAAAACCAATTTGGGCTGCTGATGAGTGGAAAGATATTGCCACTCGGGTAAAGAAGCTACCTGTGAGGGTCCGTCATGTAGATGCTCATGTCTCCAGGAGTCGGGCTAATGAAGAACATCGTAACAATGAACAGGTAGATCAGGCTGCAAAAATAGAGGTGTCCCAGATAGACTTGGATTGGCAACATAAAGGAGAGTTGTTCTTAGCTCGATGGGCCCATGATGCCTCAGGCCATCAAGGCAGAGAGGCCGCTTATAAATGGGCACGGGACCGAGGGGTGGATCTAACCATGAACAGTATCTCCCAGGTTATCCAAGACTGTGAGACCTGTGCTGCGATCAAGCAGGCCAAGCGGGTGAAGCCTCTGTGGTACGGCGGACGATGGTCGAAGTACAGGTATGGGGAAGCCTGGCAAATTGACTACATCACTCTTCCCCAAACCCGTCAAGGCAAGCGCTACGTGCTGACCATGGTGGAAGCAACCACTGGGTGGCTGGAGACCTACCCTGTGCCTCATGCTACCGCCCGGAACACCATCTTGGGCCTGGAAAAGCAAGTTCTTTGGAGACATGGCACCCCTGAGAGAATCGAGTCAGACAACGGGACACATTTCAAGAATAGCCTCATAAGCACTTGGGCCAGAGAACATGGAATCGAATGGATATATCATATCCCTTATCATGCACCAGCTGCCGGGAAAGTTGAACGGTGCAATGGGCTACTTAAGACTACCCTAAAAGCACTTGGAGGAGGGACTTTCAAAAATTGGGAACTGAACTTAGCAAAGGCCACCTGGATGGTCAATACCCGAGGGTCCATCAATCGAGCTGGTCCTGCCCAGTCTGGACCCTTGCACACAGTGGACGGAGATAAAGTCCCTGTGGTACACACGAGAGGTATGTTAGGAAAGACTGTTTGGATTAATCCCACATCAGGCAAAGGCACACCCCTCCGTGGGGTTGTTTTTGCTCAAGGACCTGGTTACACTTGGTGGGTAATGCAGAAAAATGGGGAAACCCGTTGTGTACCACAAGGAGACCTAATTTTAAGTGAGAACTCTGTGTAAGGTTTCATTGTGTATATATGTATATATGTATCTGTAAGGGGGCATTGGGTTGGGTACGGTGTAGATGGTAATAGAATAAGGGGTGGATTATGTCCTGGGTTACAGTGTAAAATGTGCCAAAAGAAAAAAAATATATTCTATTACCATCTTCAGGAGCTGTTGAGACCAGGTGGGGCGGTGCTCCCTGCCTCCCCCCCTCTGGACTATCTCCTGTTACTGGGCACAACAATGCCTTATCGCCTGACCCATCGGTAACTCGCTCCTGGGCTATCTCCTGTTCATGGCCCATCAAGGAACTGCCTCACGACTCCCCATCCCACTGTGAGATGCTCCGCCCGGGGAGGGGGGGGGGAAGGAGCCAAGCAGTCCATGCCAAATAAAAACGGAGATTTTGAACACCCTAGCAGCCTTTCTTCCACTGGATTCCCAGAGGAGCTTTTCCCCCCACTGGAGTTCCAGAGGACGAGAGCTACCTGCCGACCACTGGACCTTCGGAGGAAGACCAGACTCTTTTACCTGATTGCTGCTTCCACAGAACTACACCCATCGCTTCAGGAGGACTGCAGCCAGCATCTTATCGGACTGCTACTGCCACCCTAACAGGGTGTCAGGTTGTATTCCTGACTCTGTCAGTATAAACCAGTGGGTTGTTTGTTTTTTCCCTGCCTTGTGTTTTATATATATATATATATTAGTAAAGAACTGTTATTCCTATTCCCCATATCTTTGCCTGAAGGCCCGTTAATTTCAAAATTATAATAGTTTGGAGGGAAGGGGGTTGCACTCTCCATTTCAAGGGAGGCTCCTGCCTTCCTCCACAGACACCTGTCTTTTTCAAACCAAGACAGATTTTGGCGCCCAACGTGGGGCTCGAGGGCATCGAGAGATAAAGGAATAACGGTTTTTGTGCATTGGATATAGATTCCTTGTTAAGTGGCATCATGTGGGCTAGCTTATCCCGGTTCTTGTGGCATGTGGTGGTGGCTGTATTTCTCCCATTTGCAGGCCCTTATCTAAACATGGGTCCTATAACTAACGCTACCGTGACTGTTATCCAGTTTGTTTTATGCATTAATAAGGTGAGGAATTCATGGCTTATTAACTTCCTCTGGAAGGCGGGCACATGGATTCGGAGCTATCAAACACTAAATGTATGCTTTTGGGGTTACTTTACTAATGGTACCTACTGTGAGGAAATGACACCGGGAGAAACTTTCTCCCAACCCCTAACCCAGCTCTTTGGGTCTACTCCACCAGTTTTCGAAGGATTCAGAGCTTTCCTAAGTGCTAATGATATCATACAGTGGCTAGTGTTGCTGATAATCCTGTTTTATTCAGTATTCAGAGATCAGGGGAGATTGGCTTGGATAACTACCCTGACTAGGAATGCTGCTCCAGAATCTGACCCTGCCTCACAGCTCACATCAGAAATGAACCACTCGGATTGGGTGAAGGAGATACGTGAGATGGGCCAGATGCTGAAGGAGTGCATTCTCTCAGCTGCTGGGAATCCCTCCTCCTGCCTTGAAGAGGGAGAGTCTAATGGTGCAGCAGTAGAACCCACAGACGTTACAACCGTCCAGGTTCCAGCTGAAACGCAAGGGCAGTCAGAGCCAGCAGCAGTCGCCCCTGTGGAAACGAGGAAATCTAAGATGAAATCAGACCACTCAGTTAAGAAAGGAGGGCCCTCAGAACCTGCAGGCGAGCCAGTGGTTGAGATACTCACCGAGTCCCTGACGTATGACAGTCTCCGTAATCTGCACAAAGACATCGTACGGCGGGGGCGTGAGGCTTTTACAACCTGGTTACTTCGGGTCTGGGATCTTATGGGTACGGGTGTGCAACTGGATGGCAGTGAGGCAAGGAATTTGGGACCCTTGACTCAGGACTCAGGTGTCAATCTGGTATTTGTAAGGGAGCCGGGGACCCTTTCCCTCTGGGAGCGGCTTTTAATGAGTGTGAGAGAGAGGTTTGTCCACAGAGAGAGAATGCAGGAGCACCATCATAGAATGCGCTGGAAGACCCTTGAGGAAGGGATCCAGCAGCTGAGAGAAGTGGCAGTATTGGAGGTACTCTTTGGGAGGGATGGACAGCATGGTAACGACCCTGACAAAGTCAGGTGCACAGGGCAAATGTTGTGGAATCTGGCAAATCTAGGGCCATCCGAATACTCCGCCTTCATTGCAATGATTAATGCAGATAACGACCGAGAGACAGTGGGTTCTGTCACGAGCAAGCTTAGAAATTTTGAAAGCGTGATCAATGGCCCAATGCAGGCTAACGTTTCTGCTGTGATTAAGAGCCTACAAGAGGAGATGAGGGAAATAAAGGAGGAGGTGAGGAGGAGCAGTTCCCATTTGGCACCGGTACAAGTCACAGGCCCCAAAGTCGGAGCCCAACGTCCCCCAGCTAGAGGGAGAGGGTACACCCCACGAGCTGAGCTATGGTACTTCCTGCGCGACCATGGGGAAGACATGGGAAGGTGGGATGGGAAACCCACTTCTGTCCTGGCAGCACGGGTGCGTCAACTCAAGGAGGGAAACACTAACCGGGGGAGTAACACTAAAGTGAAGGTAGCCTCAACCTCCCAGGACCGAGCTGCCAGATATTACAGAAGGGAGGATGATCTGACAGATCCCCTTGAAAGAACCATTCCTGAGTACAGCCAGATTGTGAGCCCTCTGTACCTGGTTACCCGCAAGAAGAACGATTTCCACTGGGGCCCTGAACAGCAACAAGCTTTTGCCCAAATCAAGCGGGAGATCGCTCATGCGCTAGCCCTTGGCCCAGTCAGGACGGGACCAGAGGTGAGGAACGTGCTCTACTCTGCGGCCGGGAACAATGGTTTGTCCTGGAGCCTTTGGCAGAAGGTGCCTGGAGAGACTCGTGGCCGACCACTGGGATTCTGGAGTCGAAGTTATAGAGGGTCTGAGGCCAACTACACTCCCACAGAGAAGGAAATCCTAGCAGCCTATGAAGGAGTCCAAGCTGCCTCGGAAGTGATTGGCACCGAAGCACAACTCCTCCTGGCACCCCGACTACCGGTGCTGGGGTGGATGTTTAAAGGAAAGGTTCCCTCCACCCACCACGCCACTGACGCCACATGGAGCAAATGGATTGCCCTCATCACACAACGCGCCCGTATTGGAAACCCAAATCGCCCTGGGATTTTGGAGATCATTACGAACTGGCCGGAAGGTGAAGACTTTGGCCTCACTGACGAAGAGGAGCAGGAACAAGTGACGCGGGCTGAAGAAGCTCCACCGTACAACCAACTACCAGCAGAGGAAACACGATATGCTCTTTTCACTGCCGGTTCCTGTCGCATCGTAGGGATGAACCGGAAGTGGAAAGCAGCCGTATGGAGCCCCACACGACAGGTCGCACAAGCTACTGAAGGAGAAGGTGGATCAAGTCAACTTGCTGAACTCAAAGCCGTTCAACTAGCCCTGGACATTGCTGAAAGAGAGAAGTGGCCAAAGCTCTACCTTTATACTGATTCGTGGATGGTAGCCAATGCTCTGTGGGGCTGGCTGGAAAGGTGGAAAAAGGCCAACTGGCAGCGTAGGGGAAAACCAATTTGGGCTGCTGATGAGTGGAAAGATATTGCCACTCGGGTAAAGAAGCTACCTGTGAGGGTCCGTCATGTAGATGCTCATGTCTCCAGGAGTCGGGCTAATGAAGAACATCGTAACAATGAACAGGTAGATCAGGCTGCAAAAATAGAGGTGTCCCAGATAGACTTGGATTGGCAACATAAAGGAGAGTTGTTCTTAGCTCGATGGGCCCATGATGCCTCAGGCCATCAAGGCAGAGAGGCCGCTTATAAATGGGCACGGGACCGAGGGGTGGATCTAACCATGAACAGTATCTCCCAGGTTATCCAAGACTGTGAGACCTGTGCTGCGATCAAGCAGGCCAAGCGGGTGAAGCCTCTGTGGTACGGCGGACGATGGTCGAAGTACAGGTATGGGGAAGCCTGGCAAATTGACTACATCACTCTTCCCCAAACCCGTCAAGGCAAGCGCTACGTGCTGACCATGGTGGAAGCAACCACTGGGTGGCTGGAGACCTACCCTGTGCCTCATGCTACCGCCCGGAACACCATCTTGGGCCTGGAAAAGCAAGTTCTTTGGAGACATGGCACCCCTGAGAGAATCGAGTCAGACAACGGGACACATTTCAAGAATAGCCTCATAAGCACTTGGGCCAGAGAACATGGAATCGAATGGATATATCATATCCCTTATCATGCACCAGCTGCCGGGAAAGTTGAACGGTGCAATGGGCTACTTAAGACTACCCTAAAAGCACTTGGAGGAGGGACTTTCAAAAATTGGGAACTGAACTTAGCAAAGGCCACCTGGATGGTCAATACCCGAGGGTCCATCAATCGAGCTGGTCCTGCCCAGTCTGGACCCTTGCACACAGTGGACGGAGATAAAGTCCCTGTGGTACACACGAGAGGTATGTTAGGAAAGACTGTTTGGATTAATCCCACATCAGGCAAAGGCACACCCCTCCGTGGGGTTGTTTTTGCTCAAGGACCTGGTTACACTTGGTGGGTAATGCAGAAAAATGGGGAAACCCGTTGTGTACCACAAGGAGACCTAATTTTAAGTGAGAACTCTGTGTAAGGTTTCATTGTGTATATATGTATATATGTATCTGTAAGGGGGCATTGGGTTGGGTACGGTGTAGATGGTAATAGAATAAGGGGTGGATTATGTCCTGGGTTACAGTGTAAAATGTGCCAAAAGAAAAAAAATATATTCTATTACCATCTTCAGGAGCTGTTGAGACCAGGTGGGGCGGTGCTCCCTGCCTCCCCCCCTCTGGACTATCTCCTGTTACTGGGCACAACAATGCCTTATCGCCTGACCCATCGGTAACTCGCTCCTGGGCTATCTCCTGTTCATGGCCCATCAAGGAACTGCCTCACGACTCCCCATCCCACTGTGAGATGCTCCGCCCGGGGAGGGGGGGGGGGAAGGAGCCAAGCAGTCCATGCCAAATAAAAACGGAGATTTTGAACACCCTAGCAGCCTTTCTTCCACTGGATTCCCAGAGGAGCTTTTCCCCCCACTGGAGTTCCAGAGGACGAGAGCTACCTGCCGACCACTGGACCTTCGGAGGAAGACCAGACTCTTTTACCTGATTGCTGCTTCCACAGAACTACACCCATCGCTTCAGGAGGACTGCAGCCAGCATCTTATCGGACTGCTACTGCCACCCTAACAGGGTGTCAGGTTGTATTCCTGACTCTGTCAGTATAAACCAGTGGGTTGTTTGTTTTTTCCCTGCCTTGTGTTTTATATATATATATATATTAGTAAAGAACTGTTATTCCTATTCCCCATATCTTTGCCTGAAGGCCCGTTAATTTCAAAATTATAATAGTTTGGAGGGAAGGGGGTTGCACTCTCCATTTCAAGGGAGGCTCCTGCCTTCCTCCACAGACACCTGTCTTTTTCAAACCAAGACAGATTTTGGCGCCCAACGTGGGGCTCGAGGGCATCGAGAGATAAAGGAATAACGGTTTTTGTGCATTGGATATAGATTCCTTGTTAAGTGGCATCATGTGGGCTAGCTTATCCCGGTTCTTGTGGCATGTGGTGGTGGCTGTATTTCTCCCATTTGCAGGCCCTTATCTAAACATGGGTCCTATAACTAAGGCTACCGTGACTGTTATCCAGTTTGTTTTATGCATTAATAAGGTGAGGAATTCATGGCTTATTAACTTCCTCTGGAAGGCGGGCACATGGATTCGGAGCTATCAAACACTAAATGTATGCTTTTGGGGTTACTTTACTAATGGTACCTACTGTGAGGAAATGACACCGGGAGAAACTTTCTCCCAACCCCTAACCCAGCTCTTTGGGTCTACTCCACCAGTTTTCGAAGGATTCAGAGCTTTCCTAAGTGCTAATGATATCATACAGTGGCTAGTGTTGCTGATAATCCTGTTTTATTCAGTATTCAGAGATCAGGGGAGATTGGCTTGGATAACTACCCTGACTAGGAATGCTGCTCCAGAATCTGACCCTGCCTCACAGCTCACATCAGAAATGAACCACTCGGATTGGGTGAAGGAGATACGTGAGATGGGCCAGATGCTGAAGGAGTGCATTCTCTCAGCTGCTGGGAATCCCTCCTCCTGCCTTGAAGAGGGAGAGTCTAATGGTGCAGCAGTAGAACCCACAGACGTTACAACCGTCCAGGTTCCAGCTGAAACGCAAGGGCAGTCAGAGCCAGCAGCAGTCGCCCCTGTGGAAACGAGGAAATCTAAGATGAAATCAGACCACTCAGTTAAGAAAGGAGGGCCCTCAGAACCTGCAGGCGAGCCAGTGGTTGAGATACTCACCGAGTCCCTGACGTATGACAGTCTCCGTAATCTGCACAAAGACATCGTACGGCGGGGGCGTGAGGCTTTTACAACCTGGTTACTTCGGGTCTGGGATCTTATGGGTACGGGTGTGCAACTGGATGGCAGTGAGGCAAGGAATTTGGGACCCTTGACTCAGGACTCAGGTGTCAATCTGGTATTTGTAAGGGAGCCGGGGACCCTTTCCCTCTGGGAGCGGCTTTTAATGAGTGTGAGAGAGAGGTTTGTCCACAGAGAGAGAATGCAGGAGCACCATCATAGAATGCGCTGGAAGACCCTTGAGGAAGGGATCCAGCAGCTGAGAGAAGTGGCAGTATTGGAGGTACTCTTTGGGAGGGATGGACAGCATGGTAACGACCCTGACAAAGTCAGGTGCACAGGGCAAATGTTGTGGAATCTGGCAAATCTAGGGCCATCCGAATACTCCGCCTTCATTGCAATGATTAATGCAGATAACGACCGAGAGACAGTGGGTTCTGTCACGAGCAAGCTTAGAAATTTTGAAAGCATGATCAATGGCCCAATGCAGGCTAACGTTTCTGCTGTGATTAAGAGCCTACAAGAGGAGATGAGGGAAATAAAGGAGGAGGTGAGGAGGAGCAGTTCCCATTTGGCACCGGTACAAGTCACAGGCCCCAAAGTCGGAGCCCAACGTCCCCCAGCTAGAGGGAGAGGGTACACCCCACGAGCTGAGCTATGGTACTTCCTGCGCGACCATGGGGAAGACATGGGAAGGTGGGATGGGAAACCCACTTCTGTCCTGGCAGCACGGGTGCGTCAACTCAAGGAGGGAAACACTAACCGGGGGAGTAACACTAAAGTGAAGGTAGCCTCAACCTCCCAGGACCGAGCTGCCAGATATTACAGAAGGGAGGATGATCTGACAGATCCCCTTGAAAGAACCATTCCTGAGTACAGCCAGATTGTGAGCCCTCTGTACCTGGTTACCCGCAAGAAGAACGATTTCCACTGGGGCCCTGAACAGCAACAAGCTTTTGCCCAAATCAAGCGGGAGATCGCTCATGCGCTAGCCCTTGGCCCAGTCAGGACGGGACCAGAGGTGAGGAACGTGCTCTACTCTGCGGCCGGGAACAATGGTTTGTCCTGGAGCCTTTGGCAGAAGGTGCCTGGAGAGACTCGTGGCCGACCACTGGGATTCTGGAGTCGAAGTTATAGAGGGTCTGAGGCCAACTACACTCCCACAGAGAAGGAAATCCTAGCAGCCTATGAAGGAGTCCAAGCTGCCTCGGAAGTGATTGGCACCGAAGCACAACTCCTCCTGGCACCCCGACTACCGGTGCTGGGGTGGATGTTTAAAGGAAAGGTTCCCTCCACCCACCACGCCACTGACGCCACATGGAGCAAATGGATTGCCCTCATCACACAACGCGCCCGTATTGGAAACCCAAATCGCCCTGGGATTTTGGAGATCATTACGAACTGGCCGGAAGGTGAAGACTTTGGCCTCACTGACGAAGAGGAGCAGGAACAAGTGACGCGGGCTGAAGAAGCTCCACCGTACAACCAACTACCAGCAGAGGAAACACGATATGCTCTTTTCACTGCCGGTTCCTGTCGCATCGTAGGGATGAACCGGAAGTGGAAAGCAGCCGTATGGAGCCCCACACGACAGGTCGCACAAGCTACTGAAGGAGAAGGTGGATCAAGTCAACTTGCTGAACTCAAAGCCGTTCAACTAGCCCTGGACATTGCTGAAAGAGAGAAGTGGCCAAAGCTCTACCTTTATACTGATTCGTGGATGGTAGCCAATGCTCTGTGGGGCTGGCTGGAAAGGTGGAAAAAGGCCAACTGGCAGCGTAGGGGAAAACCAATTTGGGCTGCTGATGAGTGGAAAGATATTGCCACTCGGGTAAAGAAGCTACCTGTGAGGGTCCGTCATGTAGATGCTCATGTCTCCAGGAGTCGGGCTAATGAAGAACATCGTAACAATGAACAGGTAGATCAGGCTGCAAAAATAGAGGTGTCCCAGATAGACTTGGATTGGCAACATAAAGGAGAGTTGTTCTTAGCTCGATGGGCCCATGATGCCTCAGGCCATCAAGGCAGAGAGGCCGCTTATAAATGGGCACGGGACCGAGGGGTGGATCTAACCATGAACAGTATCTCCCAGGTTATCCAAGACTGTGAGACCTGTGCTGCGATCAAGCAGGCCAAGCGGGTGAAGCCTCTGTGGTACGGCGGACGATGGTCGAAGTACAGGTATGGGGAAGCCTGGCAAATTGACTACATCACTCTTCCCCAAACCCGTCAAGGCAAGCGCTACGTGCTGACCATGGTGGAAGCAACCACTGGGTGGCTGGAGACCTACCCTGTGCCTCATGCTACCGCCCGGAACACCATCTTGGGCCTGGAAAAGCAAGTTCTTTGGAGACATGGCACCCCTGAGAGAATCGAGTCAGACAACGGGACACATTTCAAGAATAGCCTCATAAGCACTTGGGCCAGAGAACATGGAATCGAATGGATATATCATATCCCTTATCATGCACCAGCTGCCGGGAAAGTTGAACGGTGCAATGGGCTACTTAAGACTACCCTAAAAGCACTTGGAGGAGGGACTTTCAAAAATTGGGAACTGAACTTAGCAAAGGCCACCTGGATGGTCAATACCCGAGGGTCCATCAATCGAGCTGGTCCTGCCCAGTCTGGACCCTTGCACACAGTGGACGGAGATAAAGTCCCTGTGGTACACACGAGAGGTATGTTAGGAAAGACTGTTTGGATTAATCCCACATCAGGCAAAGGCACACCCCTCCGTGGGGTTGTTTTTGCTCAAGGACCTGGTTACACTTGGTGGGTAATGCAGAAAAATGGGGAAACCCGTTGTGTACCACAAGGAGACCTAATTTTAAGTGAGAACTCTGTGTAAGGTTTCATTGTGTATATATGTATATATGTATCTGTAAGGGGGCATTGGGTTGGGTACGGTGTAGATGGTAATAGAATAAGGGGTGGATTATGTCCTGGGTTACAGTGTAAAATGTGCCAAAAGAAAAAAAATATATTCTATTACCATCTTCAGGAGCTGTTGAGACCAGGTGGGGCGGTGCTCCCTGCCTCCCCCCCTCTGGACTATCTCCTGTTACTGGGCACAACAATGCCTTATCGCCTGACCCATCGGTAACTCGCTCCTGGGCTATCTCCTGTTCATGGCCCATCAAGGAACTGCCTCACGACTCCCCATCCCACTGTGAGATGCTCCGCCCGGGGAGGGGGGGGGGAAGGAGCCAAGCAGTCCATGCCAAATAAAAACGTAGATTTTGAACACCCTAGCAGCCTTTCTTCCACTGGATTCCCAGAGGAGCTTTTCCCCCCACTGGAGTTCCAGAGGACGAGAGCTACCTGCCGACCACTGGACCTTCGGAGGAAGACCAGACTCTTTTACCTGATTGCTGCTTCCACAGAACTACACCCATCGCTTCAGGAGGACTGCAGCCAGCATCTTATCGGACTGCTACTGCCACCCTAACAGGGTGTCAGGTTGTATTCCTGACTCTGTCAGTATAAACCAGTGGGTTGTTTGTTTTTTCCCTGCCTTGTGTTTTATATATATATATATATTAGTAAAGAACTGTTATTCCTATTCCCCATATCTTTGCCTGAAGGCCCGTTAATTTCAAAATTATAATAGTTTGGAGGGAAGGGGGTTGCACTCTCCATTTCAAGGGAGGCTCCTGCCTTCCTCCACAGACACCTGTCTTTTTCAAACCAAGACAGATTTTGGCGCCCAACGTGGGGCTCGAGGGCATCGAGAGATAAAGGAATAACGGTTTTTGTGCATTGGATATAGATTCCTTGTTAAGTGGCATCATGTGGGCTAGCTTATCCCGGTTCTTGTGGCATGTGGTGGTGGCTGTATTTCTCCCATTTGCAGGCCCTTATCTAAACATGGGTCCTATAACTAAGGCTACCGTGACTGTTATCCAGTTTGTTTTATGGATTAATAAGGTGAGGAATTCATGGCTTATTAACTTCCTCTGGAAGGCGGGCACATGGATTCGGAGCTATCAAACACTAAATGTATGCTTTTGGGGTTACTTTACTAATGGTACCTACTGTGAGGAAATGACACCGGGAGAAACTTTCTCCCAACCCCTAACCCAGCTCTTTGGGTCTACTCCACCAGTTTTCGAAGGATTCAGAGCTTTCCTAAGTGCTAATGATATCATACAGTGGCTAGTGTTGCTGATAATCCTGTTTTATTCAGTATTCAGAGATCAGGGGAGATTGGCTTGGATAACTACCCTGACTAGGAATGCTGCTCCAGAATCTGACCCTGCCTCACAGCTCACATCAGAAATGAACCACTCGGATTGGGTGAAGGAGATACGTGAGATGGGCCAGATGCTGAAGGAGTGCATTCTCTCAGCTGCTGGGAATCCCTCCTCCTGCCTTGAAGAGGGAGAGTCTAATGGTGCAGCAGTAGAACCCACAGACGTTACAACCGTCCAGGTTCCAGCTGAAACGCAAGGGCAGTCAGAGCCAGCAGCAGTCGCCCCTGTGGAAACGAGGAAATCTAAGATGAAATCAGACCACTCAGTTAAGAAAGGAGGGCCCTCAGAACCTGCAGGCGAGCCAGTGGTTGAGATACTCACCGAGTCCCTGACGTATGACAGTCTCCGTAATCTGCACAAAGACATCGTACGGCGGGGGCGTGAGGCTTTTACAACCTGGTTACTTCGGGTCTGGGATCTTATGGGTACGGGTGTGCAACTGGATGGCAGTGAGGCAAGGAATTTGGGACCCTTGACTCAGGACTCAGGTGTCAATCTGGTATTTGTAAGGGAGCCGGGGACCCTTTCCCTCTGGGAGCGGCTTTTAATGAGTGTGAGAGAGAGGTTTGTCCACAGAGAGAGAATGCAGGAGCACCATCATAGAATGCGCTGGAAGACCCTTGAGGAAGGGATCCAGCAGCTGAGAGAAGTGGCAGTATTGGAGGTACTCTTTGGGAGGGATGGACAGCATGGTAACGACCCTGACAAAGTCAGGTGCACAGGGCAAATGTTGTGGAATCTGGCAAATCTAGGGCCATCCGAATACTCCGCCTTCATTGCAATGATTAATGCAGATAACGACCGAGAGACAGTGGGTTCTGTCACGAGCAAGCTTAGAAATTTTGAAAGCATGATCAATGGCCCAATGCAGGCTAACGTTTCTGCTGTGATTAAGAGCCTACAAGAGGAGATGAGGGAAATAAAGGAGGAGGTGAGGAGGAGCAGTTCCCATTTGGCACCGGTACAAGTCACAGGCCCCAAAGTCGGAGCCCAACGTCCCCCAGCTAGAGGGAGAGGGTACACCCCACGAGCTGAGCTATGGTACTTCCTGCGCGACCATGGGGAAGACATGGGAAGGTGGGATGGGAAACCCACTTCTGTCCTGGCAGCACGGGTGCGTCAACTCAAGGAGGGAAACACTAACCGGGGGAGTAACACTAAAGTGAAGGTAGCCTCAACCTCCCAGGACCGAGCTGCCAGATATTACAGAAGGGAGGATGATCTGACAGATCCCCTTGAAGGAACCATTCCTGAGTACAGCCAGATTGTGAGCCCTCTGTACCTGGTTACCCGCAAGAAGAACGATTTCCACTGGGGCCCTGAACAGCAACAAGCTTTTGCCCAAATCAAGCGGGAGATCGCTCATGCGCTAGCCCTTGGCCCAGTCAGGACGGGACCAGAGGTGAGGAACGTGCTCTACTCTGCGGCCGGGAACAATGGTTTGTCCTGGAGCCTTTGGCAGAAGGTGCCTGGAGAGACTCGTGGCCGACCACTGGGATTCTGGAGTCGAAGTTATAGAGGGTCTGAGGCCAACTACACTCCCACAGAGAAGGAAATCCTAGCAGCCTATGAAGGAGTCCAAGCTGCCTCGGAAGTGATTGGCACCGAAGCACAACTCCTCCTGGCACCCCGACTACCGGTGCTGGGGTGGATGTTTAAAGGAAAGGTTCCCTCCACCCACCACGCCACTGACGCCACATGGAGCAAATGGATTGCCCTCATCACACAACGCGCCCGTATTGGAAACCCAAATCGCCCTGGGATTTTGGAGATCATTACGAACTGGCCGGAAGGTGAAGACTTTGGCCTCACTGACGAAGAGGAGCAGGAACAAGTGACGCGGGCTGAAGAAGCTCCACCGTACAACCAACTACCAGCAGAGGAAACACGATATGCTCTTTTCACTGACGGTTCCTGTCGCATCGTAGGGATGAACCGGAAGTGGAAAGCAGCCGTATGGAGCCCCACACGACAGGTCGCACAAGCTACTGAAGGAGAAGGTGGATCAAGTCAACTTGCTGAACTCAAAGCCGTTCAACTAGCCCTGGACATTGCTGAAAGAGAGAAGTGGCCAAAGCTCTACCTTTATACTGATTCGTGGATGGTAGCCAATGCTCTGTGGGGCTGGCTGGAAAGGTGGAAAAAGGCCAACTGGCAGCGTAGGGGAAAACCAATTTGGGCTGCTGATGAGTGGAAAGATATTGCCACTCGGGTAAAGAAGCTACCTGTGAGGGTCCGTCATGTAGATGCTCATGTCCCCAGGAGTCGGGCTAATGAAGAACATCGTAACAATGAACAGGTAGATCAGGCTGCAAAAATAGAGGTGTCCCAGATAGACTTGGATTGGCAACATAAAGGAGAGTTGTTCTTAGCTCGATGGGCCCATGATGCCTCAGGCCATCAAGGCAGAGAGGCCACTTATAAATGGGCACGGGACCGAGGGGTGGATCTAACCATGAACAGTATCTCCCAGGTTATCCAAGACTGTGAGACCTGTGCTGCGATCAAGCAGGCCAAGCGGGTGAAGCCTCTGTGGTACGGCGGACGATGGTCGAAGTACAGGTATGGGGAAGCCTGGCAAATTGACTACATCACTCTTCCCCAAACCCGTCAAGGCAAGCGCTACGTGCTGACCATGGTGGAAGCAACCACTGGGTGGCTGGAGACCTACCCTGTGCCTCATGCTACCGCCCGGAACACCATCTTGGGCCTGGAAAAGCAAGTTCTTTGGAGACATGGCACCCCTGAGAGAATCGAGTCAGACAACGGGACACATTTCAAGAATAGCCTCATAAGCACTTGGGCCAGAGAACATGGAATCGAATGGATATATCATATCCCTTATCATGCACCAGCTGCCGGGAAAGTTGAACGGTGCAATGGGCTACTTAAGACTACCCTAAAAGCACTTGGAGGAGGGACTTTCAAAAATTGGGAACTGAACTTAGCAAAGGCCACCTGGATGGTCAATACCCGAGGGTCCATCAATCGAGCTGGTCCTGCCCAGTCTGGACCCTTGCACACAGTGGACGGAGATAAAGTCCCTGTGGTACACACGAGAGGTATGTTAGGAAAGACTGTTTGGATTAATCCCACATCAGGCAAAGGCACACCCCTCCGTGGGGTTGTTTTTGCTCAAGGACCTGGTTACACTTGGTGGGTAATGCAGAAAAATGGGGAAACCCGTTGTGTACCACAAGGAGACCTAATTTTAAGTGAGAACTCTGTGTAAGGTTTCATTGTGTATATATGTATATATGTATCTGTAAGGGGGCATTGGGTTGGGTACGGTGTAGATGGTAATAGAATAAGGGGTGGATTATGTCCTGGGTTACAGTGTAAAATGTGCCAAAAGAAAAAAAATATATTCTATTACCATCTTCAGGAGCTGTTGAGACCAGGTGGGGCGGTGCTCCCTGCCTCCCCCCCTCTGGACTATCTCCTGTTACTGGGCACAACAATGCCTTATCGCCTGACCCATCGGTAACTCGCTCCTGGGCTATCTCCTGTTCATGGCCCATCAAGGAACTGCCTCACGACTCCCCATCCCACTGTGAGATGCTCCGCCCGGGGAGGGGGGGGGGGGAAGGAGCCAAGCAGTCCATGCCAAATAAAAACGGAGATTTTGAACACCCTAGCAGCCTTTCTTCCACTGGATTCCCAGAGGAGCTTTTCCCCCCACTGGAGTTCCAGAGGACGAGAGCTACCTGCCGACCACTGGACCTTCGGAGGAAGACCAGACTCTTTTACCTGATTGCTGCTTCCACAGAACTACACCCATCGCTTCAGGAGGACTGCAGCCAGCATCTTATCGGACTGCTACTGCCACCCTAACAGGGTGTCAGGTTGTATTCCTGACTCTGTCAGTATAAACCAGTGGGTTGTTTGTTTTTTCCCTGCCTTGTGTTTTATATATATATATATATTAGTAAAGAACTGTTATTCCTATTCCCCATATCTTTGCCTGAAGGCCCGTTAATTTCAAAATTATAATAGTTTGGAGGGAAGGGGGTTGCACTCTCCATTTCAAGGGAGGCTCCTGCCTTCCTCCACAGACACCTGTCTTTTTCAAACCAAGACAGATTTTGGCGCCCAACGTGGGGCTCGAGGGCATCGAGAGATAAAGGAATAACGGTTTTTGTGCATTGGATATAGATTCCTTGTTAAGTGGCATCATGTGGGCTAGCTTATCCCGGTTCTTGTGGCATGTGGTGGTGGCTGTATTTCTCCCATTTGCAGGCCCTTATCTAAACATGGGTCCTATAACTAACGCTACCGTGACTGTTATCCAGTTTGTTTTATGCATTAATAAGGTGAGGAATTCATGGCTTATTAACTTCCTCTGGAAGGCGGGCACATGGATTCGGAGCTATCAAACACTAAATGTATGCTTTTGGGGTTACTTTACTAATGGTACCTACTGTGAGGAAATGACACCGGGAGAAACTTTCTCCCAACCCCTAACCCAGCTCTTTGGGTCTACTCCACCAGTTTTCGAAGGATTCAGAGCTTTCCTAAGTGCTAATGATATCATACAGTGGCTAGTGTTGCTGATAATCCTGTTTTATTCAGTATTCAGAGATCAGGGGAGATTGGCTTGGATAACTACCCTGACTAGGAATGCTGCTCCAGAATCTGACCCTGCCTCACAGCTCACATCAGAAATGAACCACTCGGATTGGGTGAAGGAGATACGTGAGATGGGCCAGAT
The DNA here is from genome assembly GCF_034619465.1 of Leptosomus discolor. NCBI lineage: Eukaryota > Metazoa > Chordata > Aves > Leptosomiformes > Leptosomidae > Leptosomus > Leptosomus discolor. Next base: position 149,815 of record NW_028237935.1, read on the forward strand.
GCTGAAGGAGTGCATTCTCTCAGCTGCTGGGAATCCCTCCTCCTGCCTTGAAGAGGGAGAGTCTAATGGTGCAGCAGTAGAACCCACAGACGTTACAACCGTCCAGGTTCCAGCTGAAACGCAAGGGCAGTCAGAGCCAGCAGCAGTCGCCCCTGTGGAAACGAGGAAATCTAAGATGAAATCAGACCACTCAGTTAAGAAAGGAGGGCCCTCAGAACCTGCAGGCGAGCCAGTGGTTGAGATACTCACCGAGTCCCTGACGTATGACAGTCTCCGTAATCTGCACAAAGACATCGTACGGCGGGGGCGTGAGGCTTTTACAACCTGGTTACTTCGGGTCTGGGATCTTATGGGTACGGGTGTGCAACTGGATGGCAGTGAGGCAAGGAATTTGGGACCCTTGACTCAGGACTCAGGTGTCAATCTGGTATTTGTAAGGGAGCCGGGGACCCTTTCCCTCTGGGAGCGGCTTTTAATGAGTGTGAGAGAGAGGTTTGTCCACAGAGAGAGAATGCAGGAGCACCATCATAGAATGCGCTGGAAGACCCTTGAGGAAGGGATCCAGCAGCTGAGAGAAGTGGCAGTATTGGAGGTACTCTTTGGGAGGGATGGACAGCATGGTAACGACCCTGACAAAGTCAGGTGCACAGGGCAAATGTTGTGGAATCTGGCAAATCTAGGGCCATCCGAATACTCCGCCTTCATTGCAATGATTAATGCAGATAACGACCGAGAGACAGTGGGTTCTGTCACGAGCAAGCTTAGAAATTTTGAAAGCATGATCAATGGCCCAATGCAGGCTAACGTTTCTGCTGTGATTAAGAGCCTACAAGAGGAGATGAGGGAAATAAAGGAGGAGGTGAGGAGGAGCAGTTCCCATTTGGCACCGGTACAAGTCACAGGCCCCAAAGTCGGAGCCCAACGTCCCCCAGCTAGAGGGAGAGGGTACACCCCACGAGCTGAGCTATGGTACTTCCTGCGCGACCATGGGGAAGACATGGGAAGGTGGGATGGGAAACCCACTTCTGTCCTGGCAGCACGGGTGCGTCAACTCAAGGAGGGAAACACTAACCGGGGGAGTAACACTAAAGTGAAGGTAGCCTCAACCTCCCAGGACCGAGCTGCCAGATATTACAGAAGGGAGGATGATCTGACAGATCCCCTTGAAAGAACCATTCCTGAGTACAGCCAGATTGTGAGCCCTCTGTACCTGGTTACCCGCAAGAAGAACGATTTCCACTGGGGCCCTGAACAGCAACAAGCTTTTGCCCAAATCAAGCGGGAGATCGCTCATGCGCTAGCCCTTGGCCCAGTCAGGACGGGACCAGAGGTGAGGAACGTGCTCTACTCTGCGGCCGGGAACAATGGTTTGTCCTGGAGCCTTTGGCAGAAGGTGCCTGGAGAGACTCGTGGCCGACCACTGGGATTCTGGAGTCGAAGTTATAGAGGGTCTGAGGCCAACTACACTCCCACAGAGAAGGAAATCCTAGCAGCCTATGAAGGAGTCCAAGCTGCCTCGGAAGTGATTGGCACCGAAGCACAACTCCTCCTGGCACCCCGACTACCGGTGCTGGGGTGGATGTTTAAAGGAAAGGTTCCCTCCACCCACCACGCCACTGACGCCACATGGAGCAAATGGATTGCCCTCATCACACAACGCGCCCGTATTGGAAACCCAAATCGCCCTGGGATTTTGGAGATCATTACGAACTGGCCGGAAGGTGAAGACTTTGGCCTCACTGACGAAGAGGAGCAGGAACAAGTGACGCGGGCTGAAGAAGCTCCACCGTACAACCAACTACCAGCAGAGGAAACACGATATGCTCTTTTCACTGCCGGTTCCTGTCGCATCGTAGGGATGAACCGGAAGTGGAAAGCAGCCGTATGGAGCCCCACACGACAGGTCGCACAAGCTACTGAAGGAGAAGGTGGATCAAGTCAACTTGCTGAACTCAAAGCCGTTCAACTAGCCCTGGACATTGCTGAAAGAGAGAAGTGGCCAAAGCTCTACCTTTATACTGATTCGTGGATGGTAGCCAATGCTCTGTGGGGCTGGCTGGAAAGGTGGAAAAAGGCCAACTGGCAGCGTAGGGGAAAACCAATTTGGGCTGCTGATGAGTGGAAAGATATTGCCACTCGGGTAAAGAAGCTACCTGTGAGGGTCCGTCATGTAGATGCTCATGTCTCCAGGAGTCGGGCTAATGAAGAACATCGTAACAATGAACAGGTAGATCAGGCTGCAAAAATAGAGGTGTCCCAGATAGACTTGGATTGGCAACATAAAGGAGAGTTGTTCTTAGCTCGATGGGCCCATGATGCCTCAGGCCATCAAGGCAGAGAGGCCACTTATAAATGGGCACGGGACCGAGGGGTGGATCTAACCATGAACAGTATCTCCCAGGTTATCCAAGACTGTGAGACCTGTGCTGCGATCAAGCAGGCCAAGCGGGTGAAGCCTCTGTGGTACGGCGGACGATGGTCGAAGTACAGGTATGGGGAAGCCTGGCAAATTGACTACATCACTCTTCCCCAAACCCGTCAAGGCAAGCGCTACGTGCTGACCATGGTGGAAGCAACCACTGGGTGGCTGGAGACCTACCCTGTGCCTCATGCTACCGCCCGGAACACCATCTTGGGCCTGGAAAAGCAAGTTCTTTGGAGACATGGCACCCCTGAGAGAATCGAGTCAGACAACGGGACACATTTCAAGAATAGCCTCATAAGCACTTGGGCCAGAGAACATGGAATCGAATGGATATATCATATCCCTTATCATGCACCAGCTGCCGGGAAAGTTGAACGGTGCAATGGGCTACTTAAGACTACCCTAAAAGCACTTGGAGGAGGGACTTTCAAAAATTGGGAACTGAACTTAGCAAAGGCCACCTGGATGGTCAATACCCGAGGGTCCATCAATCGAGCTGGTCCTGCCCAGTCTGGACCCTTGCACACAGTGGACGGAGATAAAGTCCCTGTGGTACACACGAGAGGTATGTTAGGAAAGACTGTTTGGATTAATCCCACATCAGGCAAAGGCACACCCCTCCGTGGGGTTGTTTTTGCTCAAGGACCTGGTTACACTTGGTGGGTAATGCAGAAAAATGGGGAAACCCGTTGTGTACCACAAGGAGACCTAATTTTAAGTGAGAACTCTGTGTAAGGTTTCATTGTGTATATATGTATATATGTATCTGTAAGGGGGCATTGGGTTGGGTACGGTGTAGATGGTAATAGAATAAGGGGTGGATTATGTCCTGGGTTACAGTGTAAAATGTGCCAAAAGAAAAAAAATATATTCTATTACCATCTTCAGGAGCTGTTGAGACCAGGTGGGGTGGTGCTCCCTGCCTCCCCCCCTCTGGACTATCTCCTGTTACTGGGCACAACAATGCCTTATCGCCTGACCCATCGGTAACTCGCTCCTGGGCTATCTCCTGTTCATGGCCCATCAAGGAACTGCCTCACGACTCCCCATCCCACTGTGAGATGCTCCGCCCGGGGAGGGGGGGGGAAGGAGCCAAGCAGTCCATGCCAAATAAAAACGGAGATTTTGAACACCCTAGCAGCCTTTCTTCCACTGGATTCCCAGAGGAGCTTTTCCCCCCACTGGAGTTCCAGAGGACGAGAGCTACCTGCCGACCACTGGACCTTCGGAGGAAGACCAGACTCTTTTACCTGATTGCTGCTTCCACAGAACTACACCCATCGCTTCAGGAGGACTGCAGCCAGCATCTTATCGGACTGCTACTGCCACCCTAACAGGGTGTCAGGTTGTATTCCTGACTCTGTCAGTATAAACCAGTGGGTTGTTTGTTTTTTCCCTGCCTTGTGTTTTATATATATATATATATTAGTAAAGAACTGTTATTCCTATTCCCCATATCTTTGCCTGAAGGCCCGTTAATTTCAAAATTATAATAGTTTGGAGGGAAGGGGGTTGCACTCTCCATTTCAAGGGAGGCTCCTGCCTTCCTCCACAGACACCTGTCTTTTTCAAACCAAGACAGATTTTGGCGCCCAACGTGGGGCTCGAGGGCATCGAGAGATAAAGGAATAACGGTTTTTGTGCATTGGATATAGATTCCTTGTTAAGTGGCATCATGTGGGCTAGCTTATCCCGGTTCTTGTGGCATGTGGTGGTGGCTGTATTTCTCCCATTTGCAGGCCTTTATCTAAACATGGGTCCTATAACTAAGGCTACCGTGACTGTTATCCAGTTTGTTTTATGGATTAATAAGGTGAGGAATTCATGGCTTATTAACTTCCTCTGGAAGGCGGGCACATGGATTCGGAGCTATCAAACACTAAATGTATGCTTTTGGGGTTACTTTACTAATGGTACCTACTGTGAGGAAATGACACCGGGAGAAACTTTCTCCCAACCCCTAACCCAGCTCTTTGGGTCTACTCCACCAGTTTTCGAAGGATTCAGAGCTTTCCTAAGTGCTAATGATATCATACAGTGGCTAGTGTTGCTGATAATCCTGTTTTATTCAGTATTCAGAGATCAGGGGAGATTGGCTTGGATAACTACCCTGACTAGGAATGCTGCTCCAGAATCTGACCCTGCCTCACAGCTCACATCAGAAATGAACCACTCGGATTGGGTGAAGGAGATACGTGAGATGGGCCAGATGCTGAAGGAGTGCATTCTCTCAGCTGCTGGGAATCCCTCCTCCTGCCTTGAAGAGGGAGAGTCTAATGGTGCAGCAGTAGAACCCACAGACGTTACAACCGTCCAGGTTCCAGCTGAAACGCAAGGGCAGTCAGAGCCAGCAGCAGTCGCCCCTGTGGAAACGAGGAAATCTAAGATGAAATCAGACCACTCAGTTAAGAAAGGAGGGCCCTCAGAACCTGCAGGCGAGCCAGTGGTTGAGATACTCACCGAGTCCCTGACGTATGACAGTCTCCGTAATCTGCACAAAGACATCGTACGGCGGGGGCGTGAGGCTTTTACAACCTGGTTACTTCGGGTCTGGGATCTTATGGGTACGGGTGTGCAACTGGATGGCAGTGAGGCAAGGAATTTGGGACCCTTGACTCAGGACTCAGGTGTCAATCTGGTATTTGTAAGGGAGCCGGGGACCCTTTCCCTCTGGGAGCGGCTTTTAATGAGTGTGAGAGAGAGGTTTGTCCACAGAGAGAGAATGCAGGAGCACCATCATAGAATGCGCTGGAAGACCCTTGAGGAAGGGATCCAGCAGCTGAGAGAAGTGGCAGTATTGGAGGTACTCTTTGGGAGGGATGGACAGCATGGTAACGACCCTGACAAAGTCAGGTGCACAGGGCAAATGTTGTGGAATCTGGCAAATCTAGGGCCATCCGAATACTCCGCCTTCATTGCAATGATTAATGCAGATAACGACCGAGAGACAGTGGGTTCTGTCACGAGCAAGCTTAGAAATTTTGAAAGCATGATCAATGGCCCAATGCAGGCTAACGTTTCTGCTGTGATTAAGAGCCTACAAGAGGAGATGAGGGAAATAAAGGAGGAGGTGAGGAGGAGCAGTTCCCATTTGGCACCGGTACAAGTCACAGGCCCCAAAGTCGGAGCCCAACGTCCCCCAGCTAGAGGGAGAGGGTACACCCCACGAGCTGAGCTATGGTACTTCCTGCGCGACCATGGGGAAGACATGGGAAGGTGGGATGGGAAACCCACTTCTGTCCTGGCAGCACGGGTGCGTCAACTCAAGGAGGGAAACACTAACCGGGGGAGTAACACTAAAGTGAAGGTAGCCTCAACCTCCCAGGACCGAGCTGCCAGATATTACAGAAGGGAGGATGATCTGACAGATCCCCTTGAAGGAACCATTCCTGAGTACAGCCAGATTGTGAGCCCTCTGTACCTGGTTACCCGCAAGAAGAACGATTTCCACTGGGGCCCTGAACAGCAACAAGCTTTTGCCCAAATCAAGCGGGAGATCGCTCATGCGCTAGCCCTTGGCCCAGTCAGGACGGGACCAGAGGTGAGGAACGTGCTCTACTCTGCGGCCGGGAACAATGGTTTGTCCTGGAGCCTTTGGCAGAAGGTGCCTGGAGAGACTCGTGGCCGACCACTGGGATTCTGGAGTCGAAGTTATAGAGGGTCTGAGGCCAACTACACTCCCACAGAGAAGGAAATCCTAGCAGCCTATGAAGGAGTCCAAGCTGCCTCGGAAGTGATTGGCACCGAAGCACAACGCCTCCTGGCACCCCGACTACCGGTGCTGGGGTGGATGTTTAAAGGAAAGGTTCCCTCCACCCACCACGCCACTGACGCCACATGGAGCAAATGGATTGCCCTCATCACACAACGCGCCCGTATTGGAAACCCAAATCGCCCTGGGATTTTGGAGATCATTACGAACTGGCCGGAAGGTGAAGACTTTGGCCTCACTGACGAAGAGGAGCAGGAACAAGTGACGCGGGCTGAAGAAGCTCCACCGTACAACCAACTACCAGCAGAGGAAACACGATATGCTCTTTTCACTGCCGGTTCCTGTCGCATCGTAGGGATGAACCGGAAGTGGAAAGCAGCCGTATGGAGCCCCACACGACAGGTCGCACAAGCTACTGAAGGAGAAGGTGGATCAAGTCAACTTGCTGAACTCAAAGCCGTTCAACTAGCCCTGGACATTGCTGAAAGAGAGAAGTGGCCAAAGCTCTACCTTTATACTGATTCGTGGATGGTAGCCAATGCTCTGTGGGGCTGGCTGGAAAGGTGGAAAAAGGCCAACTGGCAGCGTAGGGGAAAACCAATTTGGGCTGCTGATGAGTGGAAAGATATTGCCACTCGGGTAAAGAAGCTACCTGTGAGGGTCCGTCATGTAGATGCTCATGTCCCCAGGAGTCGGGCTAATGAAGAACATCGTAACAATGAACAGGTAGATCAGGCTGCAAAAATAGAGGTGTCCCAGATAGACTTGGATTGGCAACATAAAGGAGAGTTGTTCTTAGCTCGATGGGCCCATGATGCCTCAGGCCATCAAGGCAGAGAGGCCACTTATAAATGGGCACGGGACCGAGGGGTGGATCTAACCATGAACAGTATCTCCCAGGTTATCCAAGACTGTGAGACCTGTGCTGCGATCAAGCAGGCCAAGCGGGTGAAGCCTCTGTGGTACGGCGGACGATGGTCGAAGTACAGGTATGGGGAAGCCTGGCAAATTGACTACATCACTCTTCCCCAAACCCGTCAAGGCAAGCGCTACGTGCTGACCATGGTGGAAGCAACCACTGGGTGGCTGGAGACCTACCCTGTGCCTCATGCTACCGCCCGGAACACCATCTTGGGCCTGGAAAAGCAAGTTCTTTGGAGACATGGCACCCCTGAGAGAATCGAGTCAGACAACGGGACACATTTCAAGAATAGCCTCATAAGCACTTGGGCCAGAGAACATGGAATCGAATGGATATATCATATCCCTTATCATGCACCAGCTGCCGGGAAAGTTGAACGGTGCAATGGGCTACTTAAGACTACCCTAAAAGCACTTGGAGGAGGGACTTTCAAAAATTGGGAACTGAACTTAGCAAAGGCCACCTGGATGGTCAATACCCGAGGGTCCATCAATCGAGCTGGTCCTGCCCAGTCTGGACCCTTGCACACAGTGGACGGAGATAAAGTCCCTGTGGTACACACGAGAGGTATGTTAGGAAAGACTGTTTGGATTAATCCCACATCAGGCAAAGGCACACCCCTCCGTGGGGTTGTTTTTGCTCAAGGACCTGGTTACACTTGGTGGGTAATGCAGAAAAATGGGGAAACCCGTTGTGTACCACAAGGAGACCTAATTTTAAGTGAGAACTCTGTGTAAGGTTTCATTGTGTATATATGTATATATGTATCTGTAAGGGGGCATTGGGTTGGGTACGGTGTAGATGGTAATAGAATAAGGGGTGGATTATGTCCTGGGTTACAGTGTAAAATGTGCCAAAAGAAAAAAAATATATTCTATTACCATCTTCAGGAGCTGTTGAGACCAGGTGGGGCGGTGCTCCCTGCCTCCCCCCCTCTGGACTATCTCCTGTTACTGGGCACAACAATGCCTTATCGCCTGACCCATCGGTAACTCGCTCCTGGGCTATCTCCTGTTCATGGCCCATCAAGGAACTGCCTCACGACTCCCCATCCCACTGTGAGATGCTCCGCCCGGGGAGGGGGGGGGGGAAGGAGCCAAGCAGTCCATGCCAAATAAAAACGGAGATTTTGAACACCCTAGCAGCCTTTCTTCCACTGGATTCCCAGAGGAGCTTTTCCCCCCACTGGAGTTCCAGAGGACGAGAGCTACCTGCCGACCACTGGACCTTCGGAGGAAGACCAGACTCTTTTACCTGATTGCTGCTTCCACAGAACTACACCCATCGCTTCAGGAGGACTGCAGCCAGCATCTTATCGGACTGCTACTGCCACCCTAACAGGGTGTCAGGTTGTATTCCTGACTCTGTCAGTATAAACCAGTGGGTTGTTTGTTTTTTCCCTGCCTTGTGTTTTATATATATATATATATTAGTAAAGAACTGTTATTCCTATTCCCCATATCTTTGCCTGAAGGCCCGTTAATTTCAAAATTATAATAGTTTGGAGGGAAGGGGGTTGCACTCTCCATTTCAAGGGAGGCTCCTGCCTTCCTCCACAGACACCTGTCTTTTTCAAACCAAGACAGATTTTGGCGCCCAACGTGGGGCTCGAGGGCATCGAGAGATAAAGGAATAACGGTTTTTGTGCATTGGATATAGATTCCTTGTTAAGTGGCATCATGTGGGCTAGCTTATCCCGGTTCTTGTGGCATGTGGTGGTGGCTGTATTTCTCCCATTTGCAGGCCTTTATCTAAACATGGGTCCTATAACTAAGGCTACCGTGACTGTTATCCAGTTTGTTTTATGGATTAATAAGGTGAGGAATTCATGGCTTATTAACTTCCTCTGGAAGGCGGGCACATGGATTCGGAGCTATCAAACACTAAATGTATGCTTTTGGGGTTACTTTACTAATGGTACCTACTGTGAGGAAATGACACCGGGAGAAACTTTCTCCCAACCCCTAACCCAGCTCTTTGGGTCTACTCCACCAGTTTTCGAAGGATTCAGAGCTTTCCTAAGTGCTAATGATATCATACAGTGGCTAGTGTTGCTGATAATCCTGTTTTATTCAGTATTCAGAGATCAGGGGAGATTGGCTTGGATAACTACCCTGACTAGGAATGCTGCTCCAGAATCTGACCCTGCCTCACAGCTCACATCAGAAATGAACCACTCGGATTGGGTGAAGGAGATACGTGAGATGGGCCAGATGCTGAAGGAGTGCATTCTCTCAGCTGCTGGGAATCCCTCCTCCTGCCTTGAAGAGGGAGAGTCTAATGGTGCAGCAGTAGAACCCACAGACGTTACAACCGTCCAGGTTCCAGCTGAAACGCAAGGGCAGTCAGAGCCAGCAGCAGTCGCCCCTGTGGAAACGAGGAAATCTAAGATGAAATCAGACCACTCAGTTAAGAAAGGAGGGCCCTCAGAACCTGCAGGCGAGCCAGTGGTTGAGATACTCACCGAGTCCCTGACGTATGACAGTCTCCGTAATCTGCACAAAGACATCGTACGGCGGGGGCGTGAGGCTTTTACAACCTGGTTACTTCGGGTCTGGGATCTTATGGGTACGGGTGTGCAACTGGATGGCAGTGAGGCAAGGAATTTGGGACCCTTGACTCAGGACTCAGGTGTCAATCTGGTATTTGTAAGGGAGCCGGGGACCCTTTCCCTCTGGGAGCGGCTTTTAATGAGTGTGAGAGAGAGGTTTGTCCACAGAGAGAGAATGCAGGAGCACCATCATAGAATGCGCTGGAAGACCCTTGAGGAAGGGATCCAGCAGCTGAGAGAAGTGGCAGTATTGGAGGTACTCTTTGGGAGGGATGGACAGCATGGTAACGACCCTGACAAAGTCAGGTGCACAGGGCAAATGTTGTGGAATCTGGCAAATCTAGGGCCATCCGAATACTCCGCCTTCATTGCAATGATTAATGCAGATAACGACCGAGAGACAGTGGGTTCTGTCACGAGCAAGCTTAGAAATTTTGAAAGCATGATCAATGGCCCAATGCAGGCTAACGTTTCTGCTGTGATTAAGAGCCTACAAGAGGAGATGAGGGAAATAAAGGAGGAGGTGAGGAGGAGCAGTTCCCATTTGGCACCGGTACAAGTCACAGGCCCCAAAGTCGGAGCCCAACGTCCCCCAGCTAGAGGGAGAGGGTACACCCATAGCTGAGCTATGGTACTTCCTGCGCGACCATGGGGAAGACATGGGAAGGTGGGATGGGAAACCCACTTCTGTCCTGGCAGCACGGGTGCGTCAACTCAAGGAGGGAAACACTAACCGGGGGAGTAACACTAAAGTGAAGGTAGCCTCAACCTCCCAGGACCGAGCTGCCAGATATTACAGAAGGGAGGATGATCTGACAGATCCCCTTGAAGGAACCATTCCTGAGTACAGCCAGATTGTGAGCCCTCTGTACCTGGTTACCCGCAAGAAGAACGATTTCCACTGGGGCCCTGAACAGCAACAAGCTTTTGCCCAAATCAAGCGGGAGATCGCTCATGCGCTAGCCCTTGGCCCAGTCAGGACGGGACCAGAGGTGAGGAACGTGCTCTACTCTGCGGCCGGGAACAATGGTTTGTCCTGGAGCCTTTGGCAGAAGGTGCCTGGAGAGACTCGTGGCCGACCACTGGGATTCTGGAGTCGAAGTTATAGAGGGTCTGAGGCCAACTACACTCCCACAGAGAAGGAAATCCTAGCAGCCTATGAAGGAGTCCAAGCTGCCTCGGAAGTGATTGGCACCGAAGCACAACGCCTCCTGGCACCCCGACTACCGGTGCTGGGGTGGATGTTTAAAGGAAAGGTTCCCTCCACCCACCACGCCACTGACGCCACATGGAGCAAATGGATTGCCCTCATCACACAACGCGCCCGTATTGGAAACCCAAATCGCCCTGGGATTTTGGAGATCATTACGAACTGGCCGGAAGGTGAAGACTTTGGCCTCACTGACGAAGAGGAGCAGGAACAAGTGACGCGGGCTGAAGAAGCTCCACCGTACAACCAACTACCAGCAGAGGAAACACGATATGCTCTTTTCACTGACGGTTCCTGTCGCATCGTAGGGATGAACCGGAAGTGGAAAGCAGCCGTATGGAGCCCCACATGACAGGTCGCACAAGCTACTGAAGGAGAAGGTGGATCAAGTCAACTTGCTGAACTCAAAGCCGTTCAACTAGCCCTGGACATTGCTGAAAGAGAGAAGTGGCCAAAGCTCTACCTTTATACTGATTCGTGGATGGTAGCCAATGCTCTGTGGGGCTGGCTGGAAAGGTGGAAAAAGGCCAACTGGCAGCGTAGGGGAAAACCAATTTGGGCTGCTGATGAGTGGAAAGATATTGCCACTCGGGTAAAGAAGCTACCTGTGAGGGTCCGTCATGTAGATGCTCATGTCCCCAGGAGTCGGGCTAATGAAGAACATCGTAACAATGAACAGGTAGATCAGGCTGCAAAAATAGAGGTGTCCCAGATAGACTTGGATTGGCAACATAAAGGAGAGTTGTTCTTAGCTCGATGGGCCCATGATGCCTCAGGCCATCAAGGCAGAGAGGCCACTTATAAATGGGCACGGGACCGAGGGGTGGATCTAACCATGAACAGTATCTCCCAGGTTATCCAAGACTGTGAGACCTGTGCTGCGATCAAGCAGGCCAAGCGGGTGAAGCCTCTGTGGTACGGCGGACGATGGTCGAAGTACAGGTATGGGGAAGCCTGGCAAATTGACTACATCACTCTTCCCCAAACCCGTCAAGGCAAGCGCTACGTGCTGACCATGGTGGAAGCAACCACTGGGTGGCTGGAGACCTACCCTGTGCCTCATGCTACCGCCCGGAACACCATCTTGGGCCTGGAAAAGCAAGTTCTTTGGAGACATGGCACCCCTGAGAGAATCGAGTCAGACAACGGGACACATTTCAAGAATAGCCTCATAAGCACTTGGGCCAGAGAACATGGAATCGAATGGATATATCATATCCCTTATCATGCACCAGCTGCCGGGAAAGTTGAACGGTGCAATGGGCTACTTAAGACTACCCTAAAAGCACTTGGAGGAGGGACTTTCAAAAATTGGGAACTGAACTTAGCAAAGGCCACCTGGATGGTCAATACCCGAGGGTCCATCAATCGAGCTGGTCCTGCCCAGTCTGGACCCTTGCACACAGTGGACGGAGATAAAGTCCCTGTGGTACACACGAGAGGTATGTTAGGAAAGACTGTTTGGATTAATCCCACATCAGGCAAAGGCACACCCCTCCGTGGGGTTGTTTTTGCTCAAGGACCTGGTTACACTTGGTGGGTAATGCAGAAAAATGGGGAAACCCGTTGTGTACCACAAGGAGACCTAATTTTAAGTGAGAACTCTGTGTAAGGTTTCATTGTGTATATATGTATATATGTATCTGTAAGGGGGCATTGGGTTGGGTACGGTGTAGATGGTAATAGAATAAGGGGTGGATTATGTCCTGGGTTACAGTGTAAAATGTGCCAAAAGAAAAAAAATATATTCTATTACCATCTTCAGGAGCTGTTGAGACCAGGTGGGGCGGTGCTCCCTGCCTCCCCCCCTCTGGACTATCTCCTGTTACTGGGCACAACAATGCCTTATCGCCTGACCCATCGGTAACTCGCTCCTGGGCTATCTCCTGTTCATGGCCCATCAAGGAACTGCCTCACGACTCCCCATCCCACTGTGAGATGCTCCGCCCGGGGAGGGGGGGGGAAGGAGCCAAGCAGTCCATGCCAAATAAAAACGGAGATTTTGAACACCCTAGCAGCCTTTCTTCCACTGGATTCCCAGAGGAGCTTTTCCCCCCACTGGAGTTCCAGAGGACGAGAGCTACCTGCCGACCACTGGACCTTCGGAGGAAGACCAGACTCTTTTACCTGATTGCTGCTTCCACAGAACTACACCCATCGCTTCAGGAGGACTGCAGCCAGCATCTTATCGGACTGCTACTGCCACCCTAACAGGGTGTCAGGTTGTATTCCTGACTCTGTCAGTATAAACCAGTGGGTTGTTTGTTTTTTCCCTGCCTTGTGTTTTATATATATATATATATATATTAGTAAAGAACTGTTATTCCTATTCCCCATATCTTTGCCTGAAGGCCCGTTAATTTCAAAATTATAATAGTTTGGAGGGAAGGGGGTTGCACTCTCCATTTCAAGGGAGGCTCCTGCCTTCCTCCACAGACACCTGTCTTTTTCAAACCAAGACAGATTTTGGCGCCCAACGTGGGGCTCGAGGGCATCGAGAGATAAAGGAATAACGGTTTTTGTGCATTGGATATAGATTCCTTGTTAAGTGGCATCATGTGGGCTAGCTTATCCCGGTTCTTGTGGCATGTGGTGGTGGCTGTATTTCTCCCATTTGCAGGCCCTTAGCTAAACATGGGTCCTATAACTAAGGCTACCGTGACTGTTATCCAGTTTGTTTTATGGATTAATAAGGTGAGGAATTCATGGCTTATTAACTTCCTCTGGAAGGCGGGCACATGGATTCGGAGCTATCAAACACTAAATGTATGCTTTTGGGGTTACTTTACTAATGGTACCTACTGTGAGGAAATGACACCGGGAGAAACTTTCTCCCAACCCCTAACCCAGCTCTTTGGGTCTACTCCACCAGTTTTCGAAGGATTCAGAGCTTTCCTAAGTGCTAATGATATCATACAGTGGCTAGTGTTGCTGATAATCCTGTTTTATTCAGTATTCAGAGATCAGGGGAGATTGGCTTGGATAACTACCCTGACTAGGAATGCTGCTCCAGAATCTGACCCTGCCTCACAGCTCACATCAGAAATGAACCACTCGGATTGGGTGAAGGAGATACGTGAGATGGGCCAGATGCTGAAGGAGTGCATTCTCTCAGCTGCTGGGAATCCCTCCTCCTGCCTTGAAGAGGGAGAGTCTAATGGTGCAGCAGTAGAACCCACAGACGTTACAACCGTCCAGGTTCCAGCTGAAACGCAAGGGCAGTCAGAGCCAGCAGCAGTCGCCCCTGTGGAAACGAGGAAATCTAAGATGAAATCAGACCACTCAGTTAAGAAAGGAGGGCCCTCAGAACCTGCAGGCGAGCCAGTGGTTGAGATACTCACCGAGTCCCTGACGTATGACAGTCTCCGTAATCTGCACAAAGACATCGTACGGCGGGGGCGTGAGGCTTTTACAACCTGGTTACTTCGGGTCTGGGATCTTATGGGTACGGGTGTGCAACTGGATGGCAGTGAGGCAAGGAATTTGGGACCCTTGACTCAGGACTCAGGTGTCAATCTGGTATTTGTAAGGGAGCCGGGGACCCTTTCCCTCTGGGAGCGGCTTTTAATGAGTGTGAGAGAGAGGTTTGTCCACAGAGAGAGAATGCAGGAGCACCATCATAGAATGCGCTGGAAGACCCTTGAGGAAGGGATCCAGCAGCTGAGAGAAGTGGCAGTATTGGAGGTACTCTTTGGGAGGGATGGACAGCATGGTAACGACCCTGACAAAGTCAGGTGCACAGGGCAAATGTTGTGGAATCTGGCAAATCTAGGGCCATCCGAATACTCCGCCTTCATTGCAATGATTAATGCAGATAACGACCGAGAGACAGTGGGTTCTGTCACGAGCAAGCTTAGAAATTTTGAAAGCATGATCAATGGCCCAATGCAGGCTAACGTTTCTGCTGTGATTAAGAGCCTACAAGAGGAGATGAGGGAAATAAAGGAGGAGGTGAGGAGGAGCAGTTCCCATTTGGCACCGGTACAAGTCACAGGCCCCAAAGTCGGAGCCCAACGTCCCCCAGCTAGAGGGAGAGGGTACACCCCACGAGCTGAGCTATGGTACTTCCTGCGCGACCATGGGGAAGACATGGGAAGGTGGGATGGGAAACCCACTTCTGTCCTGGCAGCACGGGTGCGTCAACTCAAGGAGGGAAACACTAACCGGGGGAGTAACACTAAAGTGAAGGTAGCCTCAACCTCCCAGGACCGAGCTGCCAGATATTACAGAAGGGAGGATGATCTGACAGATCCCCTTGAAGGAACCATTCCTGAGTACAGCCAGATTGTGAGCCCTCTGTACCTGGTTACCCGCAAGAAGAACGATTTCCACTGGGGCCCTGAACAGCAACAAGCTTTTGCCCAAATCAAGCGGGAGATCGCTCATGCGCTAGCCCTTGGCCCAGTCAGGACGGGACCAGAGGTGAGGAACGTGCTCTACTCTGCGGCCGGGAACAATGGTTTGTCCTGGAGCCTTTGGCAGAAGGTGCCTGGAGAGACTCGTGGCCGACCACTGGGATTCTGGAGTCGAAGTTATAGAGGGTCTGAGGCCAACTACACTCCCACAGAGAAGGAAATCCTAGCAGCCTATGAAGGAGTCCAAGCTGCCTCGGAAGTGATTGGCACCGAAGCACAACTCCTCCTGGCACCCCGACTACCGGTGCTGGGGTGGATGTTTAAAGGAAAGGTTCCCTCCACCCACCACGCCACTGACGCCACATGGAGCAAATGGATTGCCCTCATCACACAACGCGCCCGTATTGGAAACCCAAATCGCCCTGGGATTTTGGAGATCATTACGAACTGGCCGGAAGGTGAAGACTTTGGCCTCACTGACGAAGAGGAGCAGGAACAAGTGACGCGGGCTGAAGAAGCTCCACCGTACAACCAACTACCAGCAGAGGAAACACGATATGCTCTTTTCACTGCCGGTTCCTGTCGCATCGTAGGGATGAACCGGAAGTGGAAAGCAGCCGTATGGAGCCCCACACGACAGGTCGCACAAGCTACTGAAGGAGAAGGTGGATCAAGTCAACTTGCTGAACTCAAAGCCGTTCAACTAGCCCTGGACATTGCTGAAAGAGAGAAGTGGCCAAAGCTCTACCTTTATACTGATTCGTGGATGGTAGCCAATGCTCTGTGGGGCTGGCTGGAAAGGTGGAAAAAGGCCAACTGGCAGCGTAGGGGAAAACCAATTTGGGCTGCTGATGAGTGGAAAGATATTGCCACTCGGGTAAAGAAGCTACCTGTGAGGGTCCGTCATGTAGATGCTCATGTCCCCAGGAGTCGGGCTAACGAAGAACATCGTAACAATGAGCAGGTAGATCAGGCTGCAAAAATAGAGGTGTCCCAGATAGACTTGGATTGGCAACATAAAGGAGAGTTGTTCTTAGCTCGATGGGCCCATGATGCCTCAGGCCATCAAGGCAGAGAGGCCACTTATAAATGGGCACGGGACCGAGGGGTGGATCTAACCATGAACAGTATCTCCCAGGTTATCCAAGACTGTGAGACCTGTGCTGCGATCAAGCAGGCCAAGCGGGTGAAGCCTCTGTGGTACGGCGGACGATGGTCGAAGTACAGGTATGGGGAAGCCTGGCAAATTGACTACATCACTCTTCCCCAAACCCGTCAAGGCAAGCGCTACGTGCTGACCATGGTGGAAGCAACCACTGGGTGGCTGGAGACCTACCCTGTGCCTCATGCTACCGCCCGGAACACCATCTTGGGCCTGGAAAAGCAAGTTCTTTGGAGACATGGCACCCCTGAGAGAATCGAGTCAGACAACGGGACACATTTCAAGAATAGCCTCATAAGCACTTGGGCCAGAGAACATGGAATCGAATGGATATATCATATCCCTTATCATGCACCAGCTGCCGGGAAAGTTGAACGGTGCAATGGGCTACTTAAGACTACCCTAAAAGCACTTGGAGGAGGGACTTTCAAAAATTGGGAACTGAACTTAGCAAAGGCCACCTGGATGGTCAATACCCGAGGGTCCATCAATCGAGCTGGTCCTGCCCAGTCTGGACCCTTGCACACAGTGGACGGAGATAAAGTCCCTGTGGTACACACGAGAGGTATGTTAGGAAAGACTGTTTGGATTAATCCCACATCAGGCAAAGGCACACCCCTCCGTGGGGTTGTTTTTGCTCAAGGACCTGGTTACACTTGGTGGGTAATGCAGAAAAATGGGGAAACCCATTGTGTACCACAAGGAGACCTAATTTTAAGTGAGAACTCTGTGTAAGGTTTCATTGTGTATATATGTATATATGTATCTGTAAGGGGGCATTGGGTTGGGTACGGTGTAGATGGTAATAGAATAAGGGGTGGATTATGTCCTGGGTTACAGTGTAAAATGTGCCAAAAGAAAAAAAATATATTCTATTACCATCTTCAGGAGCTGTTGAGACCAGGTGGGGCGGTGCTCCCTGCCTCCCCCCCTCTGGACTATCTCCTGTTACTGGGCACAACAATGCCTTATCGCCTGACCCATCGGTAACTCGCTCCTGGGCTATCTCCTGTTCATGGCCCATCAAGGAACTGCCTCACGACTCCCCATCCCACTGTGAGATGCTCCGCCCGGGGAGGGGGGGGGAAGGAGCCAAGCAGTCCATGCCAAATAAAAACGGAGATTTTGAACACCCTAGCAGCCTTTCTTCCACTGGATTCCCAGAGGAGCTTTTCCCCCCACTGGAGTTCCAGAGGACGAGAGCTACCTGCCGACCACTGGACCTTCGGAGGAAGACCAGACTCTTTTACCTGATTGCTGCTTCCACAGAACTACACCCATCGCTTCAGGAGGACTGCAGCCAGCATCTTATCGGACTGCTACTGCCACCCTAACAGGGTGTCAGGTTGTATTCCTGACTCTGTCAGTATAAACCAGTGGGTTGTTTGTTTTTTCCCTGCCTTGTGTTTTTTATATATATATATTAGTAAAGAACTGTTATTCCTATTCCCCATATCTTTGCCTGAAGGCCCGTTAATTTCAAAATTATAATAGTTTGGAGGGAAGGGGGTTGCACTCTCCATTTCAAGGGAGGCTCCTGCCTTCCTCCACAGACACCTGTCTTTTTCAAACCAAGACACGGACGTAGAGCCAAAAGCGAGCTCAACCCAGACATCCCGACGTAGAGCCCAACAGACGTCCTGAAGTAGAGCACAACAGATGTCCCGAGTTAAAGCCTAACAGACCTCCCGAAGTAGAGCCGAAAGCGAGCTCAAGCCAGACGTCCCGACATAGAATTCAACAGACGTCCGGACGTAGTGCCCAACAGATGTTCAGACGTAGAGATGAAACGTAGTTAACAACAAAATTAGAGCCCAACAGACGTCCCGACGTACAGCCCTAAACAAGTCCCGAGGTAAATCCCAACAGATGTTTCGACGTAGAGCTGAAAATTAGCCCACTGCAGCCTTAGAGCCCAACACACGTCCGACGTAGAGATCAACAGATGTCCCGACATAAAGCCCAACAGATGTCCAGACGTAGAGCCAAAAGCGAGCTCAAGCCAGACAGCCCGACGTAGAGCCCAACACACTTCCCGACGTGCAGCCCAACAGATGTTCAGATGTAGAGCTGAAAGTTAGCTAACTACTGACTTAGAGCCCAACACACGTCCCGACGTAGAGATCAACAGATGTCCCGACATAAAGCCCAACAGACGTCCCAAAGTAGAGCCAAAAGAAGCTAAAGCCAGTAATCCTGACGTAGAGCTCAACAGATGTACCAACGTAGAGTACAACAGACGTTTCGACGTAGAGCTGAAAGTAAGCTAAATCCAGATGTAGAGCCCAACAGACATCCCGACGTAGAGCCTAACTCACGTCCCGACGTAGAGCCCAAAAGACGTTCCGACGTAGAGCCCATAAGAGATCCCGACGTAGAGGACAACAGATGTTGTGAGTTAAAGCCTAACAGACCTCCCGAAGTAGAGCCGAAAGCGAGCTCAAGCCAGACGTCCCGACATAGAGCTCAACAGATGTCCGGATGTAGTGCCCAACAGATGTTCAGATGTAGAGATGAAAGAAAGCTAACAACAAAATTAGAGCCCAATAGACGTCCCGACGTACAGCCCTAAACAAGTCCCGAGGTAAATCCCAACAGATGTTTCGACGTAGAGCTGAAATTTTGCCAACTGCAGCCGTAGAGCCCAACACACGTCCGACGTAGAGACCAACAGATGTCCCGACATAAAGCCAAAGAGTCTTCCCGACGTAGAGCCAAAAGCGAGCTCAAGCCAGACATCCCGACGTAGAGCCCAACAGACGTCCTGAAGTAGAGCACAACAGATGTCCCGAGTTAAAGCCTACCAGACCTCCCGAAGTAGAGCCGAAAGCGAACTCAAGCCAGACGTCCCGACATAGAATTCAACAGACGTCCGGACGTAGTGCCCAACGGATGTTCAGACGTAGAGATGAAAGTTAGTTAACAACAAAACTAGAGCCCAACAGGCATCGCGGAGTAGAGCCCAACAGACGTCCCGATGTACAGCACAACAGATGTTCCGATGTAGAGCCCAAGAGACGTCCCGACAAAGAGCTCAACAGACTTCCCGACATAGAGCCAAAAGCGACATCAAGCCAGAAATCCCACGAAGAGCTCAACAGACATCCCAACGTAGAGCCCAACAGATGTTCCGACGTAGAGCTGAAAGTAAGCTAAATCCTGATGTAGAGCCCAATAGACATCCCGACATAGAGCCCAACACACGTCCCGATGTAGACCCAACAGACGTCCCGAAGTAGAGCCGAAAGCGAGCTCAAGCCAGACGTCCCGACATAGAGCTCAACAGACGTCCGGATGTAGTGCCCAACAGATGTTCAGATGTAGAGATGAAAGAAAGCTAACAACAAAATTAGAGCCCAATAGACGTCCCGACGTACAGCCCTAAACAAGTCCCGAGGTAAATCCCAACAGATGTTTCGACGTAGAGCTGAAAGTTAGCCAACTGCAGCCGTAGAGTCCAACACACGTCCGACGTAGAGACCAACAGATGTCCCGAGTTAAAGCCTAACAGACCTCCCGAAGTAGAGCCGAAAGCGAACTCAAGCCAGACGTCCCGACATAGAATTCAACAGACGTCCGGACGTAGTGCCCAACGGATGTTCAGACGTAGAGATGAAAGTTAGTTAACAACAAAACTAGAGCCCAACAGGCATCGCGGAGTAGAGCCCAACAGACGTCCCGACGTACAGCACAACAGATGTTCCGATGTAGAGCCCAAGAGACGTCCCGACAAAGAGCTCAACAGACTTCCCGACATAGAGCCAAAAGCGACATCAAGCCAGAAATCCCACGAAGAGCTCAACAGACATCCCAACGTAGAGCCCAACAGTTGTTCCGACGTAGAGCTGAAAGTAAGCTAAATCCTGATGTAGAGCCCAATAGACATCCCGACATAGAGCCCAACACACGTCCCGACGTAGACCCAACAGACGTCCCGAAGTAGAGCCGAAAGCGAGCTCAAGCCAGACGTCCCGACATAGAGCTCAACAGACGTCCGGTTGTAGTGCCCAACAGATGTTCAGATGTAGAGCTGAAAGAAAGCTAACAACAAAATTAGAGCCCAACAGACGTCCCGACGTACAGCCCTAAACAAGTCCCGAGGTAAATCCCAACAGATGTTTCGACGTAGAGCTGAAAATTAGCCCACTGCAGCCTTAGAGCCCAACACACGTCCGACGTAGAGATCAACAGATGTCCCGACATAAAGCCCAACAGATGTCCAGACGTAGAGCCAAAAGCGAGCTCAAGCCAGACAGCCCGACGTAGAGCCCTACACACGTCCCGACGTACAGCCCAACAGATGTTCAGATGTAGAGCTGAAAGTTAGCTAACTACTGACTTAGAGCCCAACACACGTCCCGACGTAGAGATCAACAGATGTCCCGACATAAAGCCCAACAGACGTCCCAAAGTAGAGCACAACAGATGACCCAAGATAAAGCCCAACAGACGTCCCGACGTAGACCCAAAAGCGAGGTAAAGCTAGTAATCCCGACGTAGAGCTCAACAGATGTACCATCGTAGAGTACAACAGACGTTTCGATGTAGAGCTGAAAGTAAGCTAAATCCAGCTGTAGAGCCCAACAGACATCCCAACGCAGAGCCCAACTCACGTCCCGACGTAGAGCCCAACAGACGTTCCGACTTAGAGCCCAACAGACGTCCCGACGTAGAGATCAACAGATGTCCCAATGTAGAGCCGAACAGACGTTTCGACATAGAGCTGAAAGTAAGCTAAATCCTGATGTAGAGCCCAACAGGCATCCCGACGTACAGTCCAACACATGTTCCGATGTAGAGCCCAAGAGACGTCCTGACATAGAGCCCAACAGACTTCCCGACGTAGAGCCAAAAGCGAGATCAAGACAGAAATCCCACGTAGATCTCAACAGACATCCCAACGTAGAGCCCAACAGACGTCCCGACGTAGAGCACAACAGATGTCCCGGGTTGAAGCCCAACAGACCTCCCGAAGTAGAGCCGAAAGCGAGCTCAATCCAGACGTCCCAACATAGAGCTCAACAGACTTCCCGACGTAGAGCCAAAAGCGAGCTCAAGCCAGAAATCCCGACATTGAGCTCAACAGACGTCCCGATGTAGAGCCCAACTCACGTCCCGACGTAGAGCTCAACAGAAGTTCCGACGTAGATCTAAAAGTTAGCTAAATCCTGATGGAGAGCCCAACAGGCATCCGGACGTAGAGCCCAACAGACGTCCCGACGTACAGCCGAAGAGATGTTCCGATGTGGAGCCCAAGAGACGTCCCGACATAGAGCCCAACAGACTTCCCGACGTAGAGCCAAAAGCGAGATCAAGCCAGAAATCCCACGTAGAGCTCAACAGACATCCCAACGTAGAGCCCAACACACGTCCCGACGTAGAGCCCAACAGACGTCCCTACGTAGAGCCGAAAGCGAGCTCGAGCCAGACGTCCCGACATAGAGCTCAACAGACGTACGGATGAAGTGCCCAACAGATGTTCAGATGTAGAGATGAAAGAAAGCTAACAACAAAATTAGAGCCCAACAGACGTCCCGACGTAGAGCCCTAAACAAGTCCCGAGGTAAATACCAACAGATGTTTCGACGTAGAGGTGAAAATTAGCCAACTGCAGCCGTAGAGCCCAACACACGTCCGACGTAGAGATCAACAGATGTCCCGACATAAAGCCCAACAGATGTCCAGACGTAGAGCCAAAAGCGAGCTCAAGCCAGACAGCACGACGTAGAGCCCAACAGACGTCCCGACGTAGAGCCCAACACACGTCCCGACGTAGAGCCGAACACACGTCCCGACGTAGACCCGAACAGACGTCCCGACGTAGAGCCCAACAGACGTCCCGACGTAGAGCCGAAAGCGAGCTCAAGGCAGAAATCCCAACGTAGAGCTCAACAGACGTTCCAACGTAGAGCCCAATAGACGTCCCAACGTAGAGCTGATAGTAAGCTAAAGCCTGATGTAAAGCGCAACACACGTGCCGACGTAGAGCCGAACACACGTCCCGACGTAGAGCCCAACACACGTCCCGACGTAGAGCCCAACAGACGTTCCGACATAGAGCTGAAAGTAAGCTAAATCCAGATGTAGAGCGCAACAGACATCTCGACGTAGAGCCCAACAGACGTCCCAAAGTAGAGCCCAAGAGACGTCCCGACGTAGAGCCAAACAGATGTTCCGATGCAGAGCTGAAAGTTAGCTAACTACAGACATGGAGCCCAACACACGTCCCAACGTAGAGATCAAAAGATGTCCCGACATAAAGTCCAACAGACGTACCGACGTAGAGCCAAAAGCGAGCTCACGCCAGACATCCCCACGTAGAGCCCAACAGACTTCCCGACGTAGAGCTGAAAGTAAGCTGCATCCTGATGTAGAGCCCAACAGACATCCCGACCTAGAGCCCAAGACACGTCCCGACGTAGAGCTGAACAGACGTCCCGACGCAGAGCCCAACACACGTCCCGACGTAGAGCCGAACACACGTCCCGACGTAGAGCCCAACAGACATCCCGATGTAGAGCCCAACCTACGTTCCGATGTAGAGGTGAATGTGTGCTAACAACAGACGTAGAGCCCAACAGACGTGCCGACATAGAGCCGAACAGATGTCCCGAAGTAAAGCACAACAGATGTTCCGAAGTAGAGCCGAAAGCGAGCTCAAGCCAGACATCCCGACGTAGATGCCAACAGACGTCATGACGTAGAGCTCAACAGACGTCCCGACGTAGAGCCGAAAGTGAGCTCAAGCCAGAAATCCCGACATAGAGCTCAACAGACGTCCGGACGTAGTGCCCAACAGATGTTCAGATGTAGAGACGAAAGTTAGCTAACAACAAAATTAGAGCCCAACAGATGTCCCGAAGTAGAGCTCAACACAAGTCCCGAGGTAAATCCCAACACATGTTCCGACGTAGAGCCGAAAGTGAGCAAAAGTCAAACGTAGAGCCCAAGAGAAGTCCCGACGTAGAGCCCAACAGTCATCGCGACGTAGATCCAAAAGCGAGCTCCAGACACACTTCCTAAACTAGAGCCCAAGACACGTCCCTACGTAGAGCCCAACAGACGTCCTGACATTGAGACCAACAGACATCCCAACGTAGAGCAGAAAGCAAGCTCAAGCCAGACGTAGAGCCCAAGAGAAGTCCCGACGTAGAGCCCAACAGAAGTCCCGATGTAGAGCCCAACACACGGCCCGACGTAGAGCCCAACAGACGGTCCGACGTAGAGCTGAAATTAACCTCGAGCCAGACGTAGAAACCAACGTACATTCCGACATAGAGATCAACAGACATCCCGACGTGGAGCTGAAAGTGAGCTACAGCCAGACGTAGAGCCCAAGCGGCGTCCGGACGTAGAGCCCAACAGACGTCCCGACGTAGAGCCCAACACATGTCTCGTTGTAGAGCCCAACATACGTCCCGACATAGAGCCCAACAGTCGTCCAACGTAGATCCGAAAGCGAGCTCAAGAAACACTTCCCAAACTGAAGCACAAGACACGTCCTGACTTAGAGCCCAACAGACGTCCCGATGTAGAGCCCAACAGACGTCCCAACGTAGAGCCCAACATATGTCCCGATGTACAGCCCAACACACGTCCCGACGTAGAGCCGAAAGCAAGCTCAAACCAGATGTACAGCCCAAGAGACGTCCCGACTTAGAGCTCTAAAGACGTCCTGACTTAGAGCCGAACAGACGTCCCGACGTAGAGCCCAACAGACGTTCCGACATAGAGCCGGAAGCAAGCTCAAGCCAGACATATTGAAGTAGAGACCAACAGACATCCCGACGTAGAGAGTAACAGATGTTTCGACGTAGAGCAGAAAGTGAGCTACAGCCAGACGTAGAGCCCAACACACGTCCCGACGTATAGCCCGAGAGACGTTCCGACGTAGAGCTGAAATTAACCTCAAGCCAGACGTAGAAACCAACGTAATTGCCGACATAGCGCCCAACACACGTCCCGACGTAGAGCTCAAAAGACGTTCCGACGTAGAGCCGAAAGTGAGCTACAGCCAGACGTAGAGCCCAAAAGACGTCCCGACGTAGAGCCCGAGAGACGTCCCAACGTAGAGCCCAACAGACGTTCTGACGTAGAGCCGAAATTAACCTCAAGCCAGACGTAGACAACAACGTACATTC
Source organism: Leptosomus discolor (assembly GCF_034619465.1). Lineage (NCBI taxonomy): Eukaryota > Metazoa > Chordata > Aves > Leptosomiformes > Leptosomidae > Leptosomus > Leptosomus discolor. Next base: position 174,293 of record NW_028237935.1, read on the forward strand.
TGACGTAGCGCCCAACACACGTCCCGTTGTAGAGCTCAGAAGACGTCCGGACGTATAGCTAAATGAGCTAAAGCCAGACGTAGAGCCCAAGAGACGTCCCGACTTAGAGCCAAAAGTGAGCAAAAGCCAAACGTAGAGCCCAAGAGACATCCGAACGTAGATCCGAAAGCGAGCTAAAGACACACTTCCCAAACTAGAGTCCACAACACGTCCTGACTTAGAGACCAGCAGACGTCCCGATGTAGAGCCCAACAGACGTCCCGACGTGGAGCCGAAAGCGAGCTCAAGCCAGACTTCTTAAAGTAGAACCCAACACACGTCCCGACGTATAGCCCGAGAGACGTCCCGACGTAGAGCTGAAATTAACCTCAAGCCAGACGTAGAAACCAACGTACGTTCCGACGTATAGACCAACAGACGTCCCGACGTAGAGCTCAGAAGACGTCCTGACGTATAGCCGCAAATGAGCTAAAGCCAAACGTAGAGCCCAAGAGACGTCCGGACATCGAGCTCAACAGACGTCCCGACGCAGAGCCCGAAAGACGTTCCGACGTAAAGCCGAAAGTGAGCTACAGCCAGACATAGAGCCCAAAAGACGTCCTGATGTAGAGCCCGAGATACGTCCCGACGTAGAGTCCAACAGACGTCCCGACGTAGAGCCCAACACATGTCCCGTTGTAGAGCCCAAAATACGTCCCGACGTAGAGCCCAACAGACGTTCCAACGTAGAGACGAAAGTGAGCTACAGCCAGACGTAGAGCCCAAGATTCGCCCGGACGTAGAGCCCAACAGATGTCCCGACGTTGAGCCCAACAGTCGTCCCGACGTAGATCCGAAAGCGAGCTCAAGACACACTTCCCAAACTAGAGCCCAAGACACGTCCCGACTTAGAGCCCTACAGATGTCCCGACGTAGAGCCCAACAGACATCCCGACGTAGAGGCCAACAGACGTCCCGACGTAGATCCGAATGCGAGCTCAGAACACACTTCCCAAACTAGAGCCCAAGACACGTCCCTACGTAGAGCCCAACAGACGTCCCGACGTTGAGACCAACAGACATCCCAACTTAGAGCAGAAAGCGAGCTCAAGCCAGACGTAGAGCCCAAGAGACGTCCCGACTTAGAGCCCAACACACGTCCCGACGTAGAGCCGAAATTAACCTCAAGCCAGACGTAGAAACCAATGTACCTCCCGACCTAGGGCACAACAGACGTCCTGACGTAGAGCCAAAAGCGAACTCAAGCTAGACGTACAGCCCAAGAGACGTCCCAACTTAGAGCTCTAAAGACGTCCTGATTTAGAGCCGAACAGACATCCCGACGTAGAGCCCAACAGAAGTCCCGACGTAGAGCCGAAAGCGAGCTCAAGCCAGACATATCGAAGTAGAGACCAACAGACTTTCCGACGTAGAGACCAACAGATATTTCGACGTAGAGCAGAAAGTGAGCTACAGCCAGACGTAGAGCCCAACACACGTCCCGACGTATAGCCCGAGAGACGTTCCGATGTAGAGCTGAAATTAACCTCAAGCCAGACGTAGAAACCAACGTACGTTCCGACGTAGAGACCAACAGACGTCCCGATGTAGAGCTCAGAAGACGTCCTGACGTATATCCGCAAATGAGCTAAAGCCAGACGTAGAGCCCGAGAGACGTCCCGACTTAGAGCTCAACAGACGTCCCGACGCAGAGCCCAACAGGCGTTCCGACGCAGAGCCGAAAGTGAGCTACAGCCAGACGTAGAGCCCGAGAGACGTCCCAACGTAGAGCCCGAGAGACCTCCCGACGTAGAGCCGAAATTAACCTCAAGGCAGACGTAGACACCAACATACATTCCGACGTAGCGCCCAACACACGTCCCGTTGTAGAGCTCAGAAGATGTCCTGACGTATAGCCGCAAATGAGCTAAAACCAGACGTAGAGCCCAAGAGACGTCCCGATGTAGAGCCCAACAGATGTTCCGACGTCTCTACAGCTTGCAACAGTCTGGCCATTGTTTTTTGGAAAGTTTCTGGATATAATGCAGGTCAGTTCTTGGAATGTGAAACCTAAAAATGGGAATAGTATTGTATTTGGCTGCAGAAGCAAGAAGGGGAGAAGACAGGTCCATGAGGGTGAGAAAAATTCTTGCCCCTTTTACCTGCAAAATGACACAGTATGAAAAGACTTCTTGTTCAAGGCTTCCCAAGAATTTGCTAAGGTGCGAGGGAGAGAGTTTGAAGTGGGAGAAGGAAGAAACAGAAGAATTTGGGAATGGAAGCTAGGAGGAGAGAGGGTAAGAGGCTTGAAAGTGGAACTGAGAGGAAAAGATGGGCTGTCTGCAATCGGAGGGAGATGAGAAAGAAAAGGAGACCTGTGAGGAAGGATGGAATTAGTAAATGGACAGTCAGAAAAATGAGAAGTGAACAAATATGAAATATAAATATTCTCTCATAGGTTGGAGAAGTAAACACCTTTTAAAAATATGGCTGGAGAGGTGGATGAACTCTAGGTTGTAAAAAAGAAATGTAATGGTCATTAGAAAAATAAAAAAGAGAGAGAAAACAGCACCTGAAAAGCTGAAGGAGGAAATACAGCAGGTAAATGAGGAAATGGAAAAGCCTAGGAAGGACTGAAGCAGAACAAAGAACAAAGCACATTCGGGATAATGGTTTAATGTAGGGTGAAACCAATGCCCAAAATATGTGCAAAGTCACAGCAGTTTGGTTGTCAATTTTCCTATTCTCACACTACGCTCATGCAGTCTTCTGAGACAAATCCTCACCCCAAATGCACACAGCTGGTCCTCAGCAACACACAGCTCTGTCCACACTCCAGCACAGGTACCCTTAAAACCATCCCCCTTCTCCCTCACACACCTCTCGCTGATGCTGCTCCCAAGGCCTAACTCTGGCTAATGGCCACATCCTCTGTTCCCCTTCAGGGAGGGGCGTTGCTCCCAGCCGTGTCCCAGCTTCAATCTCCACAGCAGTAGCACATCATTTCTTTCTAAATGTGCGACGAAGTGTTCCGGAAGGGGCCCAGGACAGCGCGGAAGGCAAACAGACCAGCTGCCACGGGAACGCAGACCGGCTGCGGCGGGAAGGGCAGCGCCGCCTCCGGCAGCCTCCTGCCGCGGCACCGGCGGCGGGCAGCACACCTGCGCAGCCACGGTGCTTCCTTCCAGCCGTTCCCGGTTAAGATCTGCCTGGAAAGAAAAACGTATTCTTTGTACATTAATTGAGATAGTTCCCACAGCTTCGGGCAGTAATTTTTGATCGATTTATTGCAGAAATGCGTAAAGATAGCGAAAGCAAATGAAAGGTGTGTTAAGTACACCTAGCTATCCAAAATGTCAGCCATAAAATATCCTTGGCAGTATGCTCCACCTTTGTGGCAACTATAAGCTTTCCTGGGACAAAAGAGATTAGGAGCCAGGCAGAAGAAACGAGGGAGACAAAAAGAGTAGCACGCCAGATGGTACAGTTGTGCCCCCTCCTACCAGTTTAGATCAGAGCAGGGTTGCTCAGAGTTCCCAACAAGCTTCAAAGAGCTATCAACGTGATAAAGCAGCAAGTAGCATTGGTCAAAAGATCTTCAGCTGATCCAAGACAGAAAAGTGGGAAGCAACTGCAATTGCTGCAAATACAGCACGGTGAAAGCTAGAAAGCTGTTAATGATGATCTTTAATTTCAAACGGTACCTAAATTCTGTCAGTGATCATTAAAACTGGTAACTACAGTGCCTGTCATGCCAGCTGCTGTGCAAAAAGAAATCTGCATGTACTCCAGAGGAGCAAAAAAGAGGTTGCAGATGAAGAAACACCGTCTTAAAGAAAAATGCAGCTATTTCAGAGTTAGACAAAGAAAAATACAAGCTTCAGAAAACAGGGTTGACATTACTGATGCCATTAGCCTCAGAGAAGGACCTAGAGACTCCAGAAGTAGCAAAGAATGGGGCGCAAGGCAAGCAAGGAAAGTGAATGATTCATGCTAACTGACGCAGGAGGATGGAAAGCTGTGATCACAGACACTCAGCATGCTCCCAATTCATGAGGCAAAGCAAAACTATGACTAGGCTGAACACTGATTAGTATCAATTACATAGACCACTACTGGGGCAGACCTGTAAATCCATTTATATGGTACTGCACACATGAAGTCTGCAACTATTTGTACAAGAGAGCAATGCTCCTGTGGGCTGACCCTTGATTTCTACATTCTGGCCCCCTTTGGACTAGATGTACTTTTTTTGTTTTTCCCCTCTAATGAGTACTTTTTAACAGCTTCTTAACATAACATGCTAAAAAGAGCTAGTTGAAAGCAGTAATTTTTGTCACATGAACAGCTGGAGCAGGAACTGGAGCCATTTCCATAACAACTGAAAGTTTTCCAATGACTTAGGTAGATCTGAACTCAAAAACTAGTTTGAACTTTGTTTACTTTGACCAGTGCAAGTCACAGAATAAGTTATCAGGCTGCATATTAGTCATGTTCCACAACATTTTATTATCTGTACTCTCAGTAACATTCCAAGGCTTTTAGAAATCTGACCAAATTAAAGAGCGATGACAAAATGGTTTCTAATAAACTGAAATGCTGAGATAGCTGAATGGTGGTTGAGAACAATTAATGTGTTAGGTTTCTGAAAATGTGCTCAGTCACGTAATAAAGAGCATCTGCCATTCGTTTGTGGCCAGCCCAACCCTAATCCATGACACTTTGAAAGGTGAGGAATCGCTGAATGACGGTCCTCCAAGACATTGTTGTGAGACCCATGGGACTCCATGCAGTTTCATTCTGAAAACCCAGTATCTGGTGCTGTCCTGACCCAACTTGTGAGCAACACCATCATAAAGTATTTAATTTGTAGTTACCCACCCTGAATCTGTTCCTCATGGTTAACTTACCATAAAAAGGTTATTTCCTTTTAATCCGTTAATACGAAACTTACAACTGATCCTTCAATATGAACTATATGACATAAGAAATTTTTATTTTTACCTTAGATGGTTTTCAGGGGTTAAATCATTGTAGACTTCCGAGGCTGACAACAGTGCGCTATTCTTCAAATAACACAGGTAAAACCAACTTAGCAGTGAGGACAGGTTGGAAAAGAATGAAAACGAATAGGCTTGTTAATTCCTGAGAACCTCTAGCGGTTTATAAGGGAGAAAACGACCCCGCGGCAGACGGGGCTCCGCCGCGCGCCGCGCCGGCCCAGGTCCCTCACGGGCAGCACAACGCCTCCAACAGCCCGCCCAGCTCCCGCCCCCTGCCCCCTCACCTCCCCCCGCCCCCCCAGCTCCCTCCTCCGCCCCCGGCCCCACCTGCTCGCAGCCAACCGCTGTCCCCGCAGCCACGCTTCCCGCCAACGGCCACAGGCCGGCACGCGCGGCGGGGGCGGGCCCGCGGGCAGGGCCGAGCGCGGCGCTGGGAGACACTTCGCGCTGCGACCTGCGAGCGGGCAGCGGGCACAGGGGCGGGAAAGCGACCCCTCCTCGGCGGGAAGTGCTGGTGAGCGACTGCCGGCCTCGGCGCTGCCGAAATACGGCTAACCTCCCACAGCCCGTACTGGCGCTTTTACAAAGGATTTTTGCAAAGGAGCAGGTCTTCACCTTGGCAATTTGTGTCTGGATATAGAACCCGGGTTCGTTATTTATAAAGTGGCCCAAGTCTTCAGTGTGGAAAAATAGGTTTTCTGTGGACAAGTCTAAATAACCAGCATTCACGAGACTAGATCTAAATTAAATATGTTGCCGTGTTCCTTATTAGATGCCTTCAAAATAACACAGATAGTCTCAGTCTTCAGAGGATTAGACTGTCACCCAAACTGCTGTGGCAGCATCGAAGTGGGGAAAGTCTCTAGGCTGAGCTGATGCTGCAGCATCAACTGCTTGCTTTCAATGTTGCTGAAATTGCAAAGCAGGCTAACGTAAGAGGTCTGAATTCTGGTGTTCCACTAGTGCCCAGAATATTCCCCTCTGAGGACAGGCTGAGAGGGTTGGGGTTGTTCAGCCTGGAGAAGGCACCGGGGTAGACCTTATAGCGGCCTCCCAGTGCTTAAAGGGGGCCTGCAGGAAAGGTGGGGAGGGACTCTTGATCGGGGAGGGTGGTGATAGGACAAGGGGTAAGGGTTGCAAACTGAAAGAGGGTAGGTTTAGACTAGATAGTGGGAAGAAAATTTAGGGTGAGGGTGGTGAGACACTGGCACAGGCTGCCCGGAGAGGTGGTTGATGCCCCAGTCCTGGGAACATTCAAGGCCAAGGCAGACGGGGCTCTGAGCAGCCTGATCCAGCTAAAGATGTCCCTGCTCCTGGTGGGGGTTGTTGGGCTAGATGGTCTTTAAAGGTCCCTTCCAGCCCAAACTCTTCTGATTCCGCATTACTAACTCCACTGAGGCTTTATCTAGACATAGAGCTATTTTAGCATAACCAAAAGTGCCTTTTAGGCGCACCTTACCTAAAGCAATGCCAATTTTTGTTCTGGACACTTTAAAACTATCTGTGTAAGCCAGGCCAGGTTTAAGTTAGTGACACATGTTGAACCATGTAGGCTGATTTGATACCTAACGACCTGTATCCAAGAGTTTGCACTGGTTTGAGCATATGTTTAGATTAAACGCTTTATTGGAAATGTCACACAAAGGGAGAAGCGATGAAAGTCATCCACCCAATTACTGTACTTTCAAGGAGGAGGACTTCCCTGCTGTGGGAAGCTATATGCAAACATAATTTTAAAAACTAGGTGATGTCTCTGCTGAGATTATTTGGAAAATCTTGCACAGAACAAATTAATCTAGCCTTTACAAGTAGGATCAAGTTGCCAGTAAACCACCTTTGACAGTACTGAATTTTAGACACAGTGCAGAAACATTGGAAAAGCTGGCAACAGTCCATCTGTGTAAAATACACACTATGGCAACTTAATATATTGTTCTCACTCATGCTAACACATTTTCTATCATATATACACAAACTCTGCTTTTTTTTAAAATTAAAAATACTAAAAAAACCAGCAGGGGGCATAGATTACATACTTTAATTTAATCATACAATCTAATAGTCAAGGTCATTCATATTCTCTTAATGCACAAAGCTGTAGTTTTTTTTTTTCTAAAATTGTGTCATAGCACCATCTCCCTCATCTACTTACACGCAAACCACCAGAAGCTGAAATCAGCTTACAGTCTTCCATTCCTCTGCAATCAGTTTGCTGGCAAGTACCAGTTATCTTTACCTTCACCTCTCTGAAGTGGGAAGACTTTAGAAAACCTGTACAAATAGCTTCTGGGTAGCTATGAAAACAAGCTAAATTAGAAAAGATGTAAACCCCCCTCTGGTGACTTGGCAGTAATCTTGCAGTCTACAACTTCTTTTACATAATTATTTGCTACTAGGCCTAAACTGGCCAAGCATTTACCTCTGTCTTTAGCACTCACATCACACAGGAATAACATCCATGACCTGGGACTGTGAAGGAATGTGAATATAAAGCCATATTGTCCCTTTTCTTGTAGTTAGGATGGAACTTTGCTCTGCTAGTCAATGAGAGGTATTCTGCTCTGAGAATGTAAATATGTGTATCGTGTGTGCCGGTTGTGGACAGATTTCTCATCATGCTTACTCTAATCGCTTCTCCAAAACACAAGTACAGTGTGTTTATCCTTACAGAGCATTTGGTAGAGCAACAGGCACGCATTTACTACTCAGAATTATGGTCATCCAAGACAAAGTCAAAAACTGAATACAATGGCAGTCATATGACAAATATGAACAATCCACCCAACCTCTGTCCACTTGCATTAAAGCTGTGAGATTAGCAATATCAAGGATCCTGCTAGTTTGACCAAGTATCTTTTGGCTACTTCTATTAAGATGTATATTTAAAAGTCTTTCAAACTGTTTCCATAGTGTCAATAGCAACAGCCTAGCTACACTTCAAACAGAACTTCATGATCCAGACCTTCAGCAGTTAACTTATACTTCACCTTTGTACACTTTCGGTGTTCGTTCATTTGTTTTTCTGAGACTGCTAACAAAGTGGTTGCTTCATTCATGGTTTCTTAAGTAAACTTCACTAGAAAGGGTGGCTGAACTAAAATCCTATTCCAAATGCCACTGAACATCTATAGGTTTTAAAACTGAATTCAGAGCACACAGCATCACGACTAGAACAAAAATCTTCTAAGGAAAAGCTCTGGGTTCTTTTCACTGATTTTACTTTGTTATTTGTCACTTCACTTTAAGGAGAAGCAGTAAATCTGAAGAGCATTTGACATATTTTATTATAAATGGTCATGAATACAGAACCAAAGTAATCTTTATAAATAGCTACAAAAAGCACAAATGCAGGTTAAAAAACATTCTCTAGAGTGAGCAGAGGGCTTGTGGCGCCTTTTTTTTTTTTTTTTTTTTTTTTTTACTTTCTATGAGCCTGTTCTTAGGAAAGAAATAATTTTAATAGGCTTTTTTTTTTTTCCAAGTATGCTTTTTTATTGGTTTTGTTTTTAACTTTCAATGTGAAAACAAAGCTCTGTTGATTTATCCAAGAGAAAACCAGAAAGGGTGACACATGACATTTTTGTCCAGTAAATCTGGAATAATCCCACTGTACTGTGGGTTTAATGCTAATTTAACTGAAAACAGAAGCTAGTCCAAAGCATTTCAAAACCCCATCTTCCATACTTTTTTTAGCATATTGCCTGTCCGCCTCAGTGTCAGCATGAGGACCCAGCAAATCATAAAGGCTTCATTCCTGTCCACACTGGAGAGTTGCTGTCACCCAGAGTCTGGATGAAAGCATGCTACAGTCTTGCTTCTATGCAACTGTTAAAACGATTTTGTACCTTGCTAGCTGCCCCCCTTTCCTGTAATCTTCAATCGCGCAAACACACAATGTCATATACAGAACAGCCCCACCTGTTGCTATCCTTTGTGATCAAGAAATTAATCCAGTACTGCCAGTAGAGGCTTTAGCAAGCCTCTAAGCAAATCACTTCAGATTTAATCATTACAGATGAACAATGTTATGTAACATGGTAGTTATCTGTCCCCCCAGTCTGCACAGTAAGAGCTCGTGTTCTCTTTCTGCTTTAAAAGAACAGAACAATGCCTGCTTGAGGAATGTGTGTGTGTGCATATACGGTGGAGTGGGGTGCAGGGTTGGAGGAGAGGCAGTATTGCCCTAGTGGTTGAGTACTTCAGGTTATTATTTGTGAAATGGAAATTTCCTTGTCCATATGCCATTTCTTTTGTGCTATGCTCAATGGACAAGTGGAATTGAAGGTGCTACCTTCTGGAGTTTCACCTGCATTTTAAGAGGGAACACCTTCATAGCAGAGTTGCCTGTCACTGCATAAAACTGTGTCCCCAGCCTAACAGATATACGAGCAGCAAATTAGGTTCCTGGGATCTTTAAACACAGTAATATTAAAAGTCCAACCTACTACTAGCACCAAAATGACAGCGTTTACCTTTCCCTATGTTTTTGTCTTTTTTTCCAAACATATTTCTGTCTTACTGACATGCTGATGTGATCAACACTTTGGGCGCTGCTCAGCAACACTTCAGTCAGCCAGCCATGCAGTTGAATGTAAGCAAAGGGACAGTAAAAAGCAAGAAATAACACTGCGTTCCATTTGCAAAATGTCACTCTTCCCACTAGCACACTGTACTTGACCCTTCTGGCTGGAGAGGTGTCAATGATTTTATTCAAAGCGTCGCAGATGATTGTATAAAGACTGGACATAGGTGAAGACACGCATGGGATCCGGCTTATGACCCATCACCATCATGTCATCCACTTCTATCAGACGATCGCAGTGAGCCATTTTCCTGTAGCAATAATAAAACAGACACAGTGAATCAAGAGTTAAATCTAAGGCCTGTAACTACTTCCAAGACTCATTTGATGCTCTGATCACGCTGAGCATCACTGAGGCATTAGAGAAATCCTGAGGTTTAGCAGCAAGATTTCATTTCACAATGAAATGGTCAGGCTCAGGTTGGAGATTATTTTTGTGACCATGGAATATTCCTATTCTTTCTCCTCCTTCCTCTATACTGGGATCTGATCCAAAGCCCTGTAGGTCATTGGGTTTTTTTCATCTACTGACTCCCATTCACATCCCTGATATCTGTAGCATGTAGCCCAATCTCACATTCCCCTGTCCAAGTCTCAGTAAGCAAGGTCATGCGAGTTCGCAAATCACGAGTTTTTCTGGTTATTACACAGGAAGCTCCAAAAGAATGGCAAAACATGAGAAGAGATGATATGTGCCAATGAAGGCCCACGTGGCTGTGGGCTGTTTCTTCTCCACCACTCCATATCTTCAAGGTGTGTGTGACTTGGACAACAGTCTCAGATGATCAGGTTGGAGAGCAGAAGCCTGACTGAGATCTGGCCCAACAGAAAGGAACAGATCTGCTGAGGCCCAAGATGAAAAATCACAAGAGCAGGAAGCAATTTGATCAGCAGAGCTCACACTGAGGTGAACAGCAATAACAGAGAAAAGCCTTTTCTGGCACTAGAAGAGAACAGTTAGTTTAAAGGCAATCACACCTATGAAGTAGTAATTTCTGTAGATACTCTTACCTAATGTTTCTTACTGTTGTGCGCATGCTGTCTTTTGTTCTCCCCTATACTTACTGAGATAGAAAAACACTGCAACTTTCCTTTGAGAGTTATGGATAGTTTTACTTTAGAGATCAACCACCTAAAAGTGTCATAGAATCTCTTTCAACTCACTGACAAGCAACAAAATTTTTTTATATATACGTATAGATATGTGTGTATTAACACCTTGTAATTCCCAAATTAATTCCTTTGCTAGGGGCTGTAATAAGGAGAGCCAACATTACGCTAAGAATTTTCAAAGCTTTTCTTTGGAATGGCAAATGGCAAATCCAGTTCTGTAAGTTATTACTTGAAAAAAAGAAAAAAACCACTCTGAATGAACCCCAGAGCTTCAGTGTGGTGGTACCAATGTTTGAAGCTGTATGAGAAGCTGCAGGAAACTAGCCATGTATTCCCACATCCTGTTAGTATTTGGAAAGTGTACCAAACCCAGCTGCATACCACATGGAGTGTTTACTGTTACACAAGTCAAATAAAACAGTAAGTAAGAATCATGTTGATACTGGGCTCAGAAAGTTACTATTTCTAGCTGACAAGTTCACACTCATGATGAATTTAATAAACAAGTTACCATTTAATTGCCTGGTATACTGCATCAGAAAGGATCAGGTCAGTGTGACTGAGGGTATTAGCTCTGTTTTACAAAAATGCAGTTACCAGGTTGAGCAGCTCTCAGCCTTGATCTAACTCTACTTACACTGAATTCAACCTTTATTCTTGTTTAACCAAAGAAACGGAGAGAGAGATGTGAACCCTGCCACAAAACCCAATTCCAAAAGTTAATCTACTTGCTCCCTGCCGTTCAGGGCGTCACAGTTTTTCCAGAGAGACTGGATGGATATATTAACATGCCTCAAGTTGAAATTTGGTATCAAGCAGGTGGGATTGGCTAAGAAAATACCAGTTGTATATCCGGTTTCTATGGACTGTTGGTTAGTAAACATTGGATGCCTTGTGCTCTATGAACTCAAACGTCTTTTTTAACAATTAATATTGGCAAAATCATTAAGAATCATTCATTACTTGAATAAAATAATTAAAAAAACAAAACAAAAACCAGAAAGAAGTAGCATTTTTTCCTCTTCTGTCCAAGTATAACTCATGAGGCCGATTTCTCAAGTGTCAGTGCTAAGACTAGTGAGAATCACAGAGGTGAGAAAGCAGAATTCAAGTACTGCCTGAAGACGATGAATGACCTGAACCCAGGACTCCATGAACTATCCTGTGCCTCATAAAACCACCTCTGATTTTAGACTGCCGAGTCACCTGTTCTATGCCTTCTCTATGCAGAGCTTTATTATCTTTTTTTTGGCATGACACGTGTAAGCTGGTGATACAGGATCTACAAGAAGAATGATTAAACTTTTTACTGCTGCCCAGCCACATTAGACTTGAACTGGAAGTACTTCACAGAGATCTAATGTGATACTCACTCAGCCATGGTGAAGGCCAGCTCAAAGTTCTGCTTGCGATTGGCTGGGTCAAGCTTATTATAATCAAAAGCTTCAGGAAAGAAAGAATGCACAAGAGCACAGAATGCCATCCCATCATTCCAGCTTGAGGAGAAGTTTTGGAGATCAATGTGCTGTCATGATGAAAAAAATATGCATGTTAATGCAGCATGGGGGAACAGGGAAGAGCTGGTTTTGCTCACTGCAGTTTTCTGTCCTTCTATCCCACTAACCAAAGCAACAGAGCATAGGTTTTATGTTTCTCTTCCCCTCTTTGTAGATCCATTATATTACTTGTATTCTGAGAAAAAAAAAAACCAAAACAGCACACTCAGCAATTAAAGCCTTTTTGCCTGAAATGACCAGATGCAAAGCAGACATACAGGACCCTGATCTAAAGCCCAGGAAGAAAATACTGGGAAGAATCTTGTCGATGTCAGTGAGCTCTGGAGCAGGCCCAAAGCACCAGTATCTGCAGAAACCAAGGACACCGCTTATCCCTGTGAGGTATTTATAATGGAAGAATGGTTCATTTTGTGGCTGTGAATAACACTAGATAAGGACTACGTTTGCTTGCTTTGCTTTTCAGTAAGGCCCAATTCAATGCCTGTTTACACAGATCAGTAGAAATATAGGAAGAACTAACGCCTACTGCAAAATCAGATTCTTAGAACAAACGCTTATTGTTACTTTCTACCACCACATTCAAAAGAAACATACTCGGGCTTTTGTCTCATGCTGCTTTTCCGTCATATAAAATTCAAGCCCCAGCTTTTCTGGTAAGCAACTAACAGTAATTTTCACTAGTTCTGCTTGTGAATACTATAATTTAGAGTTTAGCAATAATAATGCACATTTTAAAATAATGTTGTGAAACATATTACAGAAAAAAAGCCTGTACTATTTTCTTTCTCCTGGAAATTGCTTTGGCACCTGCAGTTTAAGGCCAGGTAAAAATCACAAAAATCTCAACTGCTGAATTCTTTTAGCTACACTGATGTTACCTCATAGAAATTAGGTCATTAACACCATGGGATTCAACCTCAACCATTTACTACAAATTCCCTTGTCTAATACCAGTAGAGAGTATTTTGGTCTGCTGTGTAGAAAAAGGGCCATAGTCTCCTTGTACTGGCAAAATGTTATTCAGATCTTGCCCTATATAATAAGAATGCAAAAATAATAGCCTGAAACTAAGAAAAAAAAATGTGAGCTTATACTGAAGTCTACATCCATAAGCACAAAAATGTAGGCTTTCAGACAAACACTAATGCATTGCTTTGACAGACATACAGAATCTCATTCATGCAATCACTGACTGTCTTGAAGTGCTGCCCATACAAACCATGATGTTTGTGTTACCCACACAGAACTTGATGATCTTGAGGAAGTTAGCTCATTGTCTAGCATGTTTTACATTCACTTTGAGTATATTTTTTTGGAAAATTCTCCCAAAAAAAGCACACTGAAAATGCTAACACGTCTTCACCTTGTATCCTATATATATATATATATATCTATATATATATATCTATCTAACAGAATTAGTTTAATGCTGCTAGTGCTGGCAACCCCAAAACTCTGCGACCTCTTCAGCTTAGCTCTGGATTCTCCTTTTCCTCTGGAAAATTAACAGAGATGAGATTAAATTAAATTCTAGAAAAACTTAAACTTATTTGTCAGCAACATCTATGCAACCTTGCCCAAGTCAGCACCTGTCCAGGTGATCTTTGAGAAACACGTTGCTGAAACTTCAACTTGCTGGTCCTCCAAGAAAAACTCATTTTCATTTCACTAAAGCCAGTATTCCAAGCCCTCTTCTATTTAAATCATACCCCCATCGCTGTGCATAAGGAATAGTCCATGCTTTTGTTCCTTAATAAGTGGCAACAGAAAGTCGCTATATTCCCAGTCTTTTATAATAACGGAGAAGGCAGCTTTCACAGCACTCTTTCCTGATAAAACATACCTGCTTCTTCAGCTGAAGAACTCCAAAGCCAGAGGAATCTGTAGCGGTGAATTTCCAGGGGAAAGTCAGCGGTGAAGTTCCTGGGAAGTCAGTGAAGCTATCCACACATGACCACATATTGTCTCTTAGCTCAAAATCCTACACTGAGAGAGTCCTCCCACCCAGCTGTCCTCTGCTGGTAATAATTGACAAATTAGTTTCCCATTAGCCAACCCATTCTGGAGACAAGGTGTGTGACATACTTTCCACCATCCTGTTCAAATTTCTCAAAAAGCGCTTTCCTGGCCTGTGTTCCTGTAGTCCGTGGGAGTGTCTGAGACCGCACCAGTTCTCTCCTCCTTTCAACTCGGCGATGTACAGTGGGAGGAGACGAGCGAGAGCTGGGGGTCACATCACAGCAGCTGCCAGTGGCACTGGAGAAACAAAACATGAAAAGTATGTGGTTAAAGAAAAAAAATAACTCTGCAGTGCCAGGAATCAGCATAAAAGTCCAACTGTTGCCTACTCCAAACCTCCCACAACCTCAAGAGTACCTGAATGAGTCAAAAGCAATTTAAGTAAAAGTCAGAGTTTTATTGACAAACAACAGCACTTAAGTATAGAAGAGTCTAAGGTACTTTTACAAATGAGACACAGCTGGCCAAGTCACAAATGCTTTGTGACAAAGCACTAAGTAGAACAACACTTAAACACTTTTAAGAAAAAAACAGAAAAGAAAAATAATAATAATTAAAAAAAAAAAAAAGACATGGCCACACAGGAGCTCTGAATCCCTTTAATTTACAACTGTGGGGTTCCTGGAGGGTAAGTCACATTTTAAAAAATGTAACTTGAAGAGTAATTCAGGCAGCATTGCCCTCGTGAGACCCCCATGGGATACTGCATCCAGCTCTGGAGCCCCCAACACAAAACAGATATGGAGCTGTTGGAGCGAGTCCAGAGGAGGGCTACTGAGATGGTCAGAGGGTTGGAACACCTTTCCTATGAGGACAGGCTGAGACAGTTGGGCTTGTTCAGCCTGGAAAAGAGAAGGCTCTGGGAAGACCTCTTAGTGGCCTTCCAGTACCTGAAGGGGGCCTACAAGAAGGCCGAGGAGGGACTTTGTGCCAGGGCCTGCAGTGACGGGACGAGGGGTAATGGTTGGAAGCTGGGAGAAGGCAGGTTTAGACTATATACAAGGAAGAAGTTCTTCACCCTGAAGTGGTGAGACACTGCAACAGGTTGCCTAAAGAAGCTGTGCATGCTCCATCTCTGGAAGTGTTCAAGGCCAGGCTGGATGAAGCCTTGAGCAACCTGGTCTAGTGGGAGGTGTCCCTGCCATGGCAGGGGTGTTGAAACTAGATGATCTTTGAGGTCCCTTCCAACCCAAACCATTCAATGATTCGATGAAGTACCTTTGAAATTTTTACTTCTAGTATGCATAATTTTGAGCTCATGTCAGTGTTGCTTCACTGACCGCAAACTGGTAATTTGATCCAGAAATACAGAATTATCTTCTAATTTGTGTTTATTTGAGCCATAAACCACTTAATCAGCATTAATGAAGTAAGGCACACATAGCATTTGGAAATGTTCCCCATGACAGAGCTGGGGAAACTGAGGCAAAGAGCAATGACACCACTGTCACACATTAATTTCTGGTACAGCTGGAGGTCAAATCTGACAGCAAGTTCTCTAAGGTGCTCAGTATATCATGACTCAAATATCAAAATGCTGATGTTGGAACTAAATCAGAAGAAACATAATGGCAAATTTGGGATAATTTTCAGGGCAGATGCAAGCCCAAGTTAAGAGATTTAAATTGGCTGCCCTCCTATTTTTCTTGATGGATATTTTGCATGCTGAGGATGCCTGGATATGCCAGTAATAATTGTGATACCATGTAATCCTATACTAAGCAACTGCATCTTTGAGTTAATCAAGAATGCGTAACAGTCTTCTGTCCTCAGCAAGGCATTTATCTACCAACCAAACTCTAGGCTAGACAAACAAAGGATATTTGATGGCAGTCATATGTTGGGCCTACAAAAATAAGCCCAAACTACAAATTTCACACAGCTGAGTATTTTTACAAGTGTTTTCAAAGGGCCTGACAACTTGCTCCTCCTAACAAAAATCCACTGCTGGCACTGAGAGTTTTACTGACTAACACTGTAACCACGCTGAAATCCACAATTAGATCTGCTTTAAACTGCTCTACAAAAGATATTTATCCCTTCCCATCTCTGTTCCACTTAGCCCTGAGGAAAGCTCACAACCTTTAATGGGCTTAAACCACAGCATCTGGGACTCACCTGTTCTCCAAGCCATTAGAACACCTGTCCCTTGAGACCATACTGACCACAACAGCCTAACAAAATGTCAAGAAAAAGTGTACCTTTCACCAGTTTTGGTTCTACTACTCATCCCATAGCTCACAGTCGAGACAGACTCAGTGACAGAAGTGGTGTTCTCTGTACAACAGCAGGAAAAACAAGATATATCAGGGCAGAAACTTCTTTTATCTCCTTTTCTCATACATTTTCAAACTATTTCCTGATAGCTACAACTGATTTTTACTCACCACACTGAAAAGCTGCAGGTCTCTGTCTAATTTCCAGCATGAGCTAACAAGCTGGGCAGGGATTTTCTCCAGGGGTTCAATCCCTCTGCAAAATTGCTGCACTGCAGCGAGGATGGTGTAAACATACTAGAAAGGGCTGTGAGAGGATGCCTTTGATAAAACTGCATTGAGAAGGCTGGATCATTCCAGGCCCTTGTGCAGACCTCAGACGAGGGCACGCTGTCATGGACATTTCAGTGAAAGGAAGAAGTGGTGATAGAGCTCAGCTTGCAACAATCATTCTGGCAGACATAAGGAGTCTGGGAAGTCTGCTATGACTGACAGCATAATTTAAATGACCCGATTTCCACTAGGAAACATTTTCGTTTGTAAAGTAGAACAGATTCCAAAGGTTGCAAAGGTAGCTTAAAACTAGCTTTGCATCTTCCTCCCCCTACCCCTGAGGTTCTACCTTTAGTACTTTGCCTTTTAAGAGCTGAGCTCTGGACTCCAGCTATACCCTCTAAACGCAACGGAGTGGCTTGCCCAGTTTTAACACACTAAAACCAAAACTTGTTGCAAAAGCCAGCAACTCATTTATTGAAGGCTTCTTCTATAAACAAAGAAGAAAGACTGGCATCTTAGAAACAATCCAACCTCATAACTGTCCTGAACTTATAGAAGGGATCCAGATCAACTAGACTTCTCACATAAAACACCCTGGTAAATGCCAGCATACGGATGTCACAAATTTGGGACCACAAACAACTGCCAGATATATGTACAAATCTCAGTGGTTTTAAGCTGAGAAAGAGTGTGATCCCTACTCTGGATGAGCTACATCTTCACTAAACTGACACTTGAGACCACTGTGAAATACCAGTACACTGTATAGACAGTAACAGCTTGGTGACATCAATCAGAAGTACTTTTGCATAGAGCTCAACCCATCGATTTTGACTGAAATCAGAAGTCCTTAAGGCATTTAATCCTTTGACACATTCATATATGAAGGAGACTACTTACTGCTATTCTGCTCAAAGGAATTTGCTTCAACATCCATAGGGTGGGCGCACCACTTTCCAACTGCCATTACCTTGCATTCAGTCACAGTTTTCACTTGGTTAGCTGAAATACTCACTGCTCAAGCTGTCTGTTCTGCCACACTTTTCTGGCATCTATTGTTTCTACTGCAGAGATTGCCTAACAGTACACATGTACACCACTGTGCAGACAAGGATAACTACCCCTTGCTTTTTGAACTGATTGAGAATCTGATACAGCAGAACAAGTTTCTGTGATACCTGGGAAACTGAATCTGCATGCAGTCTTGTTAGCAATTTTAATATTACCATGTACCTACCAATTGGAACTACATGCTCAGATCTGAATCCCCCAGACATTGAGCACGGAATCCCTCTCAATTTATGTTGCATAAGGACATGCGGATAGGAACACTCACCTCCAGTGGCAGGTGAACCCACAGATGTTCTCACTGTACTTGAATTCCAGGTCTTCACTGAAAGAGCAGAAAAAAAGACAAAGGAAGGCTTTGCTCCATTCTTAGCTTTAAGATGAAAGTTGAAAGAATAATCTGCAAATAATCTCTATCTCTTGCTGGCAATTGCATCTGGTCTCTCTCTAATTTCTGATCTCTATACATAGTCTGATCTGTAAGCATCGCTATCACTAAATGTATATGAAATACAGCTCAAAGATGAATGACTTCAATAGGAATGAAATAAGGGTTTTTTTTAAACTCAATTTAGATATAAATAAGATTCTGCAATCATTCTGACTTGTGTATATGTGTCAGTCTGCTGTCAGTCAGTCCTCCCCCCAAATGACTGTTGAATCCGTTTGACAAATATCTGTCTAGCCTCTCAAGGGGCCTCAGGTCTCAAAGCACTAAAAACTCCTGCATAGTTTATTAAAATAGCTGGACACATTGAAGAGATACAGTAACTGTGCTAGAAGTTAGGCTGCACTATGCACTCAACTATACTAGGCAGCAAAAATTCTCAGCAGATGTGACATCATAGCCTGAAGCTCCACCTAAGACCCAGAATATTCTAAATCAGTGTCCCACCATGGGATATGGAGCCGTAGAAGGGAGGTTTCATAATTACCACAGGACAAACCCCGTAGCACCAGTTTCTTGAAGTAAAGAAACGGGACACAGCTTCAGCAAACAAGTTACTTTTGTCTCTTTTACCTGACTGGTTGGAAGTTTTCACTGCCATTCCATTTTTGCTCTTGCTCTGTTCCAGCAGGCCAGCAGATGCATTAGTTGTTCCTGTTGAACTGATGGTCTCTCCTGAAAACTTCTCCGATATCCTGGTTACTGCAGTAACAGGAAGATGGGGCATCTGCAAGGTCACTGCAGGGGCATGGGCTTCAGGGGAAGAGTCTGACATCTGAAAAGAGGTCAGTTCACGGGAGACTTTTGCCTGACCTAGCGAATAAAAAGAAAAAGGAGAGAGGAAGTAAGTTTATTTGAAGATTTGTAACAAAGTTACTAACAAACCAATTTCCATGCAACAACTTTATTTTTCAATATTCTATTTTGTTCGGATTATTCCACCTAGTTCTCCCTGTGGGGCATTATACCATTTACAGCACGCGGCAGAAACAACTCTAGTGTAAGTGATCCTTGCAGCGATCATACCTGTCCTACACGAATCTCAGCAAGAACAACTTCTTCAGATCATTAATCCGCTATCATCTGCATTCGGTAAGCTACGCCTCTTCCTCTGTGCAGCCCCCGCCCCCAATCTCCTGCCATGGGTTAGAAGCCAGCATTCTTGCTCTTCTCATGGTTTTATGAAACGCTTCCTCAGTTTTCTCTAAAATGGAGAGAGTAAGTCCTTCCTCCACTGAAGGAGGATGGAAGCACACAGGTAATCTGCAAAATGTTTGGGGATGCAGGGCTACAATGGCATCCAGAATAGCAGGCCTTATTATCACTAGTGCTCCAAGATAATGTGACAGTAATAGTTTCTAATTTATGAAACACTATAGTGCAAGCTTAACAATAAACGTAAAATTTAAAAGTTAAACTCCTAAGTAGGAAATAAACTTAAATGGCATTAGTGCCACAGCACAATATCCATGCTGAAACCATAGCAGATTCCAATGCTTCCAACACGTGAGAGCTGCTCTGTGAATGCCAGGATCAGGTATTTTACAAGGAGTGCTACGTCATTTCATGCTCTGTTCCTACCTGATGAAGACTGACGCCCATTTTCAATGACTGAAGAACTAAAAACTCTTCTAAACTCAGGTTTGTGGTAGACTGACTCCAGGTCTACACTCTGTCAGAACAGACAATAGACACAACAGCTAAATTTTAAACAGCAGCAAGATTTAGAAGACTATCGAGAAATACCTGCCAAGAACAGGTCTTCCTTGTGTTAGTGACCACAACACAAGGTGGGAACAGTTATCTAACCCCAAGAGCCAAAACTGCAAACCGAGCACTGGCAACGCAGGACTTGCATCAATATTTACATACTTGTCCTCACAGACCCCATGCACCTAGGGAGGGTCTTCCACTTCTGTTAGATAAAGGTATCACCATCCACTGTGAAGGTGATAATCAGGAGACTCCACGGAATAGTGGGGAGATTGATTGAGATTGCATAAACCCTTAATGCTCTGCAGGTTTTTTTTTCCTGTTTGCTACAGAAAAACAAAACCAAAAACATTCTGATAACATATTGTAACAGCATTACATAAAGCAAGTATGACCCTAGAACTTTACCGCTACATTATAATCTGCAACTTCTGTAAGGGTAGTTTTTTCCTGGGAAAAGCACCAATTTTCCCCATAATGTTTGCCAACATAATTCCAGAAAAATCAGCCAAGAATTTTTTTGGCTTTTTTTTTTTGTGTGTGTGCGCACATGCAAAAAAAATCACAAGGACTCTGCGATTTAGCAGGAACTAGAGAAAGTAGAAACTGCTTCACAGACACACAATTACATCAATTAAAAAAGTGTAGCTTCCAAGAAGCAGCATATAGAAGCAGTAGAGTGAAATTCCTCAACACAAAGTTCAAGAAAAAGTTTTAATTGATTCCAGACAAGTATCTAACTACTAGATTGGCCAAAAAAATGATGAATAAAAAAAAATTCTACCGTGCCATTATAAACGTAATTCAAAATTCTCATAAACTCAATCGAAACAAGTTCTGGGTTGTTTTGTTTTTAAAGACAGACAGAAAGACTGAAGATAGATACTGAAGAAGATTTTTACACTGCAGGTAAGTACAGAAACAACAGAACATAACAGGAAAGGAAAGAGGCAGGGCGTATGCATGTAATAACTTAATTTGTCTCTGCTTTTCCATACACAGGAAATATGAGGCAAACCAATGGTTTGATTTTACTTATTTATTCCATAGCTTCATCACAAATTATTAGAATAATTTATTTATAGGGTGTAAAACTACATCTCATGTAAGACACAAAAACCCTATGATCAATTCAAGATAAATCAACAGAAAGAGTTTCTTGGAACTTGTCTGCTGTTTACCATGCATCTGTTTACACTCATCCAAACTTAATTAAGAACACCAGATAACAACATTAACCACCTTTGAGATTTTTTAAAAGCATTCAATCTTGTCAGATGCTGCAGAGTTCATAGACTGTTTTAATATCTGTTACTTGAGATACTAGAACTTTTACTACCTCAAGTAGTCCAATCCCAGTCAACTCCTGGTAACTACAGTCTGAGATCTTGCTCAGAATTTGTTAACTAGTATTAGATTACAGTAAGGTAGCCTAAACACAATTTTGTCATAGACTATTCAGTTGTGGGCTTAGATTCTGATCCTCCTAGGTATTTAAGTGTCAACTTTCAACTGATTCCAACAGAACACAGGTGTACAGAGCAGAATTTGAGGTAAACGCCTACACTACTGAAGTTGAGAAATATCTCCCTCCTTAAGGTTGGGCCCTACATTCTCAGATCACAATAGGTATCCAGGCTTTTCAAGACTACAGCGTAATTTGGAGAAACCATTAAAGTGTGGTAAAACTCCATTAATCTGACTTCAAGATGAGGACCTACTGCCTTGTAAGGAAGCATCTTACAAAGATGAATTACAATAAAACACAGAAAGGAATGGCAGGAAGACATTGAGATACCATGAACTGTCTTTAAGGCTCAGCTTGGATGGTGTATTTTATTATATTGGGGTTTACACTATTTTTTTAACCAAAAAAATTCAGATTCTCAGGTCAATTTTTTTCATGCTAGGTGACGAAAAGAGATAGCATCACCTGAATATGATTTTCAAACCAAACAATACAAAATTCTCCAGAAAAGGACTGGAGACTTTCCAAAAATGTGGAAGATGTACTCTCAGAAAAGACGACTTTTAAAGGTTTCTCAGCCAGGAGCTTTCATTTAATTCTCTTGCCAAGTTTTCAATGATCTTCCTGGGGTTATATAGGCACTTATGTGCTCTGCTAGATAAGAGTGCAGATGTTATACGATGAGCCAAGACATTCCTTAGTCTGTTTACCATGAAAATGCACAAGAGGCTGCTTTTTTTTTTTTTTAATTTATTATTTTTTAAAAGCAACCACCACTCAAACAAGCAAAGACGCACAACACCATGTTCTAGCACAATGTTGGTTAATAAGACTGACAAATTTCCACTGGTGCCCAACGAAGGCTGCAGGTGCACCTAAGACAGCTGGGAGTTAGAATGTCCATTCCACAACTAGGTTAGCCTGCCTTAAGACACACTGCAAGTGCTACAAATCAAACCCGTAATGAAGTTTAGTGTATCAATCTGAACAAGGAGAACTTTTCCTTCATTTTAACTTTCCTCTATCTTTCTTATTTAAAAAGAAAGGAACATAAACTAGATTGGGGAATTGGGAACCCTCATAATTCTCACTCTTTCCCAATATCTAAAACTTTCTTACAAGCGGAAGCATTACAATTCAGGTATCTAGGCTCCACTGATTTTTGTGGGACCTCTTGCATTTGGCGGCCTCATTACAGACAGGTTACCAGAAGAAGTCACATCCAACAAAGCCGCACTCTTTAGATAGTTACTCAGCTTAGGCCCAAAAGGAGTGACAAGTTCTTTTGCAAAGCTAGTCTCCAAACTTCTTTCACAACAGATCACCAGAAGAACAGCTTCTTTAAAATAACATTTGTCTCTCCAATAATCAAAAATATTTTTCATTTTTATACCATCTGCTACCCCACAAAGAATGCTTCCATTCCACACAGTCTGACTTACTGCTGCTAAACTGGATTTGTGTCCTTATATGCAGATCTTTTCATTTGAGATAATAAAATTATTTTAAAACTTTTATACTTGTCAAGAAGGAGGCACTATGCACTAATAAATTCAGTTATGACTAGCTGCCAGGATTAACCTAAGAAAAGCACACAAAATATTAATTATACAAACCACGCAGAATCAGGGGTTCAGAACTTTTAATGCTGTATTTAATGGAACTGAGATCCCAGTCAACAATTATTGTCCATATCTAGAACTGAAATGTAAAGCACAGCTAATGCAGCTCCCTAGAACGTACCTGTGGTATATAGAATTGTTTATCCATTCATGTCAGCCATTATGACCTGAATATGTCAAATGCTGATATAGACTATAAACACGAACCTACTTTACAAGCTTTGGGGGTGAGCAAAACAGTCAAATGAGGTGGTCATTCCAAAGATCATGTAGCATCCTACACACTGAACTGGTTTCTTAACGCAGTAACAGGTGCCGCATCAATTTATTTTATGCAAACCTGATTACGTTTTGGCTAACAATGCTCAGGAAGAAACTTGATTCCACGCTCGAGGACAGGGAAGCCCCATGTGCTGATGAAACACTGGGAGGATCTGTGATCAGATTCTACCATGCATTTAGTGGTGTCAGGCTAAAGTACTTCAAAATCCACTTTGTTTGGAGAGGGCAGCATTCTGACAAGTGTGTAACACTACTTCCTCTGTCAATGCTGGCTACACAGATTGTAAACATCGGGGGACACAGATACCTATATCCGTGCTTAATAATGAGAAGCACCCATTTGTACAACTCAGGTTACAACAACATGATGAGGAACTGGTTAAAGAAAAGAAAGTTAACGCTAATGTTTTGCATGTCTTACTCAGGCTTACTCTTAGAACTAATCTCTCAGTAGCTCAGAAGTCTCCATGTCATGTAGGGTGATAATACTTTCCATAGTCACAGGGCTGCCAGAATTCCTCCTTCACTGCAAAGATGTTGGACCTTGGGGATCCACAACGGGAAGCTGCTATCAAACTGGCAAATATCATAACCCAGTAATGAAAATCACACACATTCAGAAAAGAGTAAACACCAGATCATGAGATCAGAAAGAAAAACAATTTTTATTTCCTCTCTGAGACTCTGAAGTGCACATGTGTTATCTCGTCAAGCTTTTGCCTGCAACAAGGTCAAATTGTGGAAGAATGACAGAAAAATGAGATTACTCTCTCTCAAATGAGGCATCAGTCATCCAAAGCCTTTCATAAAAGCACCAATTATCAAAAGGGTTACAATAAAAATAATTGGATCTAGAAATGCTGTTTATCTGTGAGAAGTACCTCCCTCTCTTGTTACATACTGGATGAAACTGATGCTTCACTTCGGTGAACAGCAAAAGCACCACTGACTTCTGCAAGGCAAGATTTGACGCTGTTCCTTTCATAGAAAGAGATCACTGATGCATCAGAAATGGGGAATGATGAAATGTCTGAGGAAATGCAAACAAGGCTCCTAGACACCAGCAAGAACTGCACCACACTTACCCCTTAATTCTTCTATTAGAAAGCCATTGTCCCTCAGAAAACACCAGAATTCTCTATCTGTAACTGACCCTGCAGCTTGAAGAAAAAGCCTTGAACACCACGAGCTTATTAGGAAAGCTTTTGCAGATGAAGTAATCACTGAAAAACAACAGTAGAAGCAGTTTTCACAGAACCTTTTTTGAAGCAACACTGGATAAAAGTGGACAGCAGGGAACAATTCTACCTTGGCAGTTTCAGCAGGTGCCCACAGCTACGTCACACTGAATTAAAACAAAACAAACCACACAACAAAAAATAATCCAGATAAGTATGAAGGCAAGCTTGGAATGAATGCCACCCTTCCAAAAGGACACTTGCAGGAAGTGCAAGAGAACAGTAAGAAGGAAATGGAACTACCAGATTTCCTTTATTATAGGAAGTTGAAGAGTCGAGATGGTTTAGAATCATAGTATACAACGCCAGGTGATTGCTGGAACAGTTAATCTCCCTGCCTGTATACCCTAGGTCATTATGTCTCATGCAGTTACTCCAAGGCTGACTGTTGGGTGCCATCAGGTCACCACAGAGAGACACCAACGAGTAATATTTGTTTAGATCTTCCCATGTGGTCATAACCTACTACTCATCTCTCTGCTGTCCTGACCACTGCGGGCAGGTTCTCTGCAGCAGTCTGTCCAGCAGACTGTCCACATTGTACAGAAACTCTTCTGACAGCATAAAAATAGAACACCCTTACGGTATTTTTAGTCTTTCCTGTTTGCTCAACCACAAACACCACGGAAAGATCATAAGTGATAAAGCTCCTGACAAAATGCAAGATCTGACCAACAAAAAAGGTCAAAATCTTCCTTTCTAATAATCACAGGCAGGTAGGAGAGAGACCTCAGTGACTGCAAAGGATGACAAACAGCAACAAACTGCTCAGTGAGGGATAAATCCTCAGTAGTGCAGCTATGGCTCCAGGATCCTACTTTAAAGTTAATTCTTTGAACACCCTATTTTCCACCTTTGCAGAAGCAGCTGTCAGATTCTGGCTTGGTTAGAGTGCCAAATTAAAGTTCGGTATCAAAATATCAGAAAGGTTCACCTGCAAATCACAGTGGCTAATAGCCATTTAAAATTACATCTAAATCAGCACTTAAACTGTGGTATACCAGATTCAAGGACAGCAGAGCAGAGACTGACTGAAGATTAGAATTAAAAGCTTTGTGTCCTTACTTCTGAGCTATGTTTGGAACTCCCTGGCTTTACTTTTTTCAATCAAATTACCTTGAAAAATAATCTAGCAATATTAGAAAATAATGGTTCAAACACTGAAGATGCTCGGACTCTCCAGTATCCAATCTGCAAGACAGTCTTAACTCTTACCCCAAGTATTTTGCTAGAAAAGTTGAAAGCAACAGAACCCAGCGTTTTGTTGGGGTAAACACTGCATTGACCACACAGTAAAAAAAGAACTCAACCAATAAATCTTTTTAAGAGCAAAATAGCATATCTTGATTTGCTGCTATTTCCAGGTCAGTATTATTGGTTCCTCATATCTCATACTTATAGAAGTATTTACTAAGGCTAGTAAGTGTCACTAATTTTATCACAGGTACTCGTTTATCTGAAAACATACACATACGGTACCCTGTTTCAAGTGCTTTGGTCACATAACCAGAAATCACAAGCAACTGAGGGAACACTTTCTTCATTATAGAGAATCTGGGTGACTAGACCAAGGCTTGCTCTTTAGTCATTTGAGCACAGCCACCTCAGAGCCTTACCCACAAAATCATGTTTTCACTGCATGTATTTGGTGTGTGTAGATCTAGCTGCGTCTCCCGTAGTTCTCAGTACTGAAATTCCTTCTCGGTCAGCTATGCTAACTTGGGAAGTTGTGCAACTGTCCAGGGAAAATTGTTGCAAGGGCACTGAAGAACTACCATTACTCAAATGATCTTCCCTGAACCCTTAAAGCAAAGCGGGAAGGCTCCAATTCAAACAAAAGCACACTCTGTGCTTTAGCACAGACCAATACCTGAAGCTAGATATTGCCATAACCTCAATGCAAGACTTTTCACAGAACGTGAAGTACACACTACAATGTAGGCAGTGGTGATGGAACAGGTGAGATGGTGTGAGGGACCACACCCCCTTGTCCCTTCCATGTCACTTGGCTCACTTCTGCTCCTTGCAATACAAACAAGCGTGGATGGCTCCATGAAACAAAAAGCAACGGATCTGAAAGCTGCATGTGTACTGAACACCTTTGTCACATGGGGGAAAAGGCAGCAGTTGCCACCACTATGTTGGAACAATGCATCAAGCAGCAGCTTTACCTTTTCACTCGCCCAGCTGTAGGAAGCCCTATGCCCCCATTCTTGAATCAGCAGGAATGAAAAGGGTTGGAATACAATACAGACTCTGTTCGCTCCCACCAATTTAAGTGACTGAATTTCATTTTCAAGCTTTTCTTTTCCAGCTCCAAAGCCTCGACAGACTACAGACCAGCTTTTCATGCTCCAACAGTCTTAAAGACACCCTAACACATGGCTTACTGAAGATTACATGAAATAGGCCATCATCTGTGAAAAGCAAGTCTCCAGTACTGCAGTTTTATGCGACTAAATCATGTGTACTGCCTGGCTGCCACCTCCTGGTGTCAAGGATTGTACAGGAGCTCCCAATTCTTTCCATAGAGCTGGACACATAGAAAAAGTATTACACAAAACATCTCGGTTCCAGATGAGCTTTCCACTAACTAGGGTTTCCATATACTGAGTAACAAGGCTGGGGGGAACGTGCGTGTTTGTGGTAGTTTAGGTCATGGAAACCATGACAACTTGCATGAGGCCCACCTCTCGGGGATGAGCTGCAGCAGTGCAGGTCAGTGGTTGTGCAACAAAACAGTCTCACTGCAGGATATTAAATCACTGTCTTAGGAAAACATGTTACTCCCTGCTATATGCTGAGCTGTTCTCCTTTGTGAGCTTGCCAGCTGCCAAACAGCATTGCTGGCACACAGATCCCCCTGAATCGAGTCCAGAAAGGATACACAGATATTCGCATACATATGTATGTTGATAGCTGAGACAGCTGCCGCTTCTCTTCTTACTTCTAACCACACTGAACTGATAGGTTGCTACCACTCTAACCAAGATCCCTGTTTGACCAAGCAGTGCTACAATCAGGAACAGCTCCAGGCGGTATCAGGGCCAAGACCATTTATCACAGCACCTCCCAAAAGCCCGTTGACCCTGCACTGCAAAAAACGAGCCCCGTGTCCCTAAACGCTCCCCCATGCCAGCGCAGCGCCTGGCAACACCCGCGAAACACCCGCTCACGCTCCCTCTCGGCCCTCCCTCCCGCCGCCTCCCTGGCCGCGGCCAGCACTTACGTGGCTCCGGCCAGTGACCGTTAGCTTGGCATGGCTGGAGAACCCGCCGCCGGGCGAACTCTGCCCCGAAGAGCTCCCCGCCGCCTCATCCGCCCACTCTTGCGGCAGCCCCGCCGACCGGCCGAGGGCCTCCACCTGCCGGGACAGGCGCTCCAGCTGCGCCCGCAGGCGCCGGTTCTCCTGCTGCAGCTCGGAGACGGAGCGCGCCAGGGGGCTGGCGAGGCGCAGCACCTCCTCTACCTGCCGGCCCACCCCTTGCTTGAACACCTGGATGTCGCCGTGGATCTCCCGGACTGTGCCCCGCAGCGTGTCCTCGTAGCGGCCCAGGGCCTCGCAGACAGTCTGCGCCTCCCGGCTGTGCGCATCCTCCATCTCGCCGGCCGCGGCCTCCGCGGGCCGCAGGCTGCGCGGCGCGGCCCGTCGGGCGGCTCAGGAGCCGCTAGCGGCGGACGCCCGGCCGCCTCCCCTCCCGCCGCCGTCTCTCCCCCTCGCGGCGGGCGCCCTCTGCCACCCGGCGGCTCTAAGCCCGGCCCCCGCGCTGGCCGGCCCCCATTGCCGGCGGACCACGGCCCGCGCTCTCGGTGCGAAGGGTGGGGGGGGGGGGGGGCACAGACGGCGCACGCGCGAGAGCGGAGCGCCTGTGCTCCTTCTGCGGAGGAGGTGTAATTTCAGGAGGCAACGGCGTAAGAGGGCGGGAGTAGGGGCGGTGGCACGGGCTTGCTCACAGCTGCCCGGGGCTGAGAGGGCCGGGCGCGGTGGGCTGTGGGCGGGGCCGCGGGAGGGGGACGGCCTGAAGCGGGTCGCCGCGCCAGTGCGGGGAAGGGAGAGGAAGGAGTCGGAGATGGGTGTCGGGGAGGAACGGGAAAGAGAGAGTGAGGAGAGGAGAGGTGAGTGTTTGCTGTTTCTAGGGTTGCTTACGTGACAATGCCAAAGCAAGCACAGCTTATCTTTTCCGGGGGGAGCGCTGAGGCAAAGGGAGAGGAGAGTGATTCTGGCAGAACGGAGACAGAAATGCACACGCATGCACCTTTAGACATGCAAGTTGAAGGCTGACGTGTCCCTTCACGCATACAAACTTGGACCCACACCCACCATGCTCACCCATATGCTGAAGAGTTTCCCCCTGTGGGCTGCAATTTGATGGGCATTAATACTAAGCTGCCAAAGCACTCAGCAGATCCAGTGTGTGTGCATAGAGGATGAGATACACATTTCTGTCAAATTAGCCAGAGTCACAATGGGTTATTCTTTATTGCCTAGTGCAGTGCCAGGCAGTACCTCGTGCATAAAGCCTCATAGGAAAAGGAAATCTGGAATATATTTTAAGCAAATTTACACCATCAGTTAGTCTATATGTGTTCAGCACTTTACGTTCAGCGCTTTTTGGTACCATACAGGATTTACCATGTTACAGAATCATTGCCTCTTTCTGTCAGGAACACTGCATTCACAGGCAAAACTCATTGACTTACACACATGTTTACAAGCATGCCTAGACTCCTGGATGTTTGCCAGAACACTACAGAGATAAACCCTGCAGGTCTGTGTCAGAACCCTCCAGCAGTGAAGCAGGACAAAGATGCACACTGTCATTTAAAGCTTTTTGCATTTGATAATTTTTGTATGTACAAGCTTACGCTCCTCTGTGGACATGGGTATGTGTGTGTATTTGTATGTAATAACCCGTTTATCTAAGCTACCGATAACTTTACATACCAACTTATCCCTTCCTTTTTTCCAGTACCACTGTAATCCTTGCTTTTCCTTGCTCTCCCCTTCTCTTACCTCGAGCTCTTTTGTGGGATCTATTTTACAGCATTGAAACACTGCTGTAGAAAAATGCCAATGTCTTACAAGATAATGAGTGCTTTCTTACAAAAAAGAGTCATCATTTAACAGTGGTCAACAATCGTTCTCTTAATAGCTGAGCCTGTAAATCTAGAATGAGCAGAGAAAGCTGGAGACATTCTGCCTTGACTTTTAACCCCATCTCCAGGTTGCAGAGTGTTTAAGTCAGGATGTGTAAAACCCTACAGCAAAAGTAACGGAAGTCAATACCACTTGCTCATAGGTAATTTCTTAACATATACAACCCTACCTCATAATAATATATATGTGTGTGTATATGTGAATATTAAAGTTCACAGCTCACAGCTATCAGCTAATGCTACTAATACTGTAAATCTTTGGAAAATATTCCTCCTCCTATGGTAAAGATTTCCATTTTTATAATATTTTTAATTACTAAGGAAAGCTTATATTTTTTCACAGAATATTAATTTAGTTGAAAGTTCAGTTTTCTGACAAAAAGTGTTTCGAAAGAAAAGTTTCAACCCACTCTCAGCAGGATCTATCAGAGCAAAGAAAATCAAATTCTTTTGTTGTTTCCAGACTCAGCAACCACAGGATAATCATAAAAGCCTAGTATATTTAAAACTGCCTCTCATTCATGCATTTAGAAGAATTTACAGTACAAGTTAGGATACAAACAATTCAGATACTTCCTAACCTCGCAGCAAATTTAAGTGCAACTTTCACTCTCTCTGTCTGTCTGCACTGCCACAGATGAGGAATTGGCTTCATACTTCAGTACTCTAAAACCACACCCCCCTTTCTGTTCCTGTTTGAAATCTCCTGCTTTTGAGCTCTTGCAGCTGGACAAAGCATGGGAATACATTAGTCTTCAAAAGCCTCTCAAAACAGATAGTATTGTAAGTAAATACCATAAGTGAAACCCAAACCAAATGATATGATTCAAAGATGGAAAGATGACACACAGATTCTCAGAGCTTAATTTTACCTGAGAGGTTTTGATGCCCAAGGCACACTAGGCATTTGATGTTCAGCTGTCCTTCCCTCTTTCTGTCTCAGTATCTGGTGCTCTTTTTCAGCAAGAAAGAGGTCCCAGTTAGCATGCCTTCAGACATGATTTAGAACCTTAAAGAACACAAAGTTCCAGCTAAATTAGCTGGTAACACGGCTTGGCTGGATGTCATGGGGAGGATGAATAAGTGGTTACATCCAGGGTTTCCAGAGGAAGGATAGCCTGACTGAAGATATTTGGCATGTGGGAAACCTAGACAAGAACTACAAAATCCTCAAAACCTCATTTGGCAAAATCTCCTGGCAGGATAAGAGGAAACACCCAGGAAAACCTGACTTATGATAACCCTGTCAATATTCTGTTAGCAATGGTCCAAATACAACAGCCTACAGTAATGTGATAGTTTGAACAATTTGTGTAGCAGTATCACATGTTTCTTGTAAGGGCCTTATGGCATTTCTACAGTATCTAATCTACCCTACAAGCAAACCAGCATCCATGGAACATACTACATTCCATAGCCCCTCTCTCAAATAGCTAGTTTAGCCCTCTTAAGGCAAGGTTCTGCTTGGAAAACTGTCATTGAAAAATGGTATGGCCAGGCACCAAACTAAGAAAAGAACAAAAATGTTTCAGTCCAGAACAAAATATGCTCAATTTATGTATAGAGGAGTCTTGAGTTTTTCTTTAGATAAATGCCAGTCCAACATGCTCACCACAGGCTCCCATAAACAAGTTTGAGTTCTTTCCATCTAGTGCCCCACCAGGAGTGATAATGTACAACAGGCTACAAGATGCCCATTTTGCCTTCTCTGTAAGTCCACTGCCTTCCCTGGTCCTGGACAGGAACTATGGATTAGAGCATTATGAGTGACTCGTGCAAGTATTAACAATCCTTTTGAAAACCGATCTGCGCCCAGTAGAACAGCTAGGGTATACAACAGTTGCATGATCATTTTTCCAGCATTGCCCAGGGAAGTTCATTGTATTTGCATTTCTAAGCAGAGAATAGAAACGCTTCCGCAAGTCTATTAAGATTCCTGATAAGATGGTAAAAGGAAAAGCAAAGAAAGAAGTCTGTCTTATTTGATGGGGACAGGAAATAACACCGTATTACATAACCCATTAAATGTTCCAAGCTTTACTTCACACTAAAGCTCAATGCCAATGGTTTTATATATGTGTGTGTGTGTTTTTGTAAAAACCTGTGTAGCTGTTCTGGCAGATCTGCACTGATCCATTGCCATAATTTTTTTTTCCCAGTGGTTCAAATCTCTGACACCAACCCAGTGCTCTAGTACAAAAATACTAGAGTACAATAGTTCAATTTCTAGTGCTAAGGTCTAAATTGTTTTCCCTGTGGTTTGAGAGTGAAAATTTGGCACATCAAACAGGCCACAAGATCATCCAAATTAAACTTCATCCAAACAATTGAACCCACTCCTGTAAACACAGTAAGCAAATTTATATCCAAGCATTTGGCTTTACATTGTTTCGAATTATTTGCTAGCATATATGGAACGTGATAAAACAGGTGATTACTCAATCACTGGCATAAAATGCACCACAAATAAATATAAGCTAATATTAGTTGGCAAGTTCTGAATGATCCAGAGGTTCCCTTTAACATGCGCATTTGAGCTTCAGATTTGGGAAAGAAAAAGTTTTCTTTTAGTCTTGAGTGTTCACGGATTACGTCCACTGCATAGTAAACTGCTTTTCATGGTATTTTAATAGCACTGTGGTGTTAAAAATACGCGCGTAACTATAGTATCATTTTGCCAGAATGCATTTAAAGAGTATGCTGAAAGATGTATTTCAATGGCAAATGGTGACAGAACAAGAATATATTGGGGGTGCTTTCTTTGGAGATTTAATGGGTCACTTCTTAAATATACATGAAGTGGTAAAGCCGCAAAGGACCGGCTACATTGAATGAGGGTCTCACTCCAGCCCTATAAATCACTGAGGGAATTTTTTAACACTTTGGATCTGATCTAAATGTTCACTTGGTGTAAACATCTGGAAGATGTTTACTTTCTACAGTTACAGCCCAGGCCAACCGAGGAGAGAGGAGTGATGGCCTGTAGTGAGTTATGTGCTCAGCATTGTTGCCCAAAGGCCAGCGTAGTTGAAGGGACACCGGCCTAACTGCATCTGTGCTGAGGAGTAGCCAGAGAAGGCGTGCCGTTTAAGTAGGTCTTTAATTTGAAGGAGCCCAACTGAAAGGCATCCTGTCTCTGGATGCAGCCATTGACTGTTCCCTGCTGCAAGGCATTGGCATACACATGCATGGCCCTGTTACACAGTCTGACGCATGGCTTCTCATAGGATAGGACCCAGAAATGCTTGAGCTGCCTGCCTTTTCTCAAAGGGGCTCTACGCACACAGATGCTAGCATACCTCCATGGAGCTCCCCCTAAGAAGTCTGTGGCAATGCTGCATACAGCAATTGCCTGTGATTTTCTCGTGGTTCTTCCCTTTAGTTGCAAAAGGATTTGAGCAAAGCTAGTTTGTTCCTTCCAGCATGGGCCACGTTCTCTGTGCAGGTGCACCACTGTAATTAAAACTGGAGTAACTCTAATGACTCCCATTTACTCAGGTTACTGCAAGCTGGTCCTGAGATGAAGCATAGATCTTGCTGCCTCCTCCTCCTAACATAATTGTTAAGGACATAAACTACAACTGCGTTCACTGTGACTACTGAACTAGAGGGTAAACAGGCTTAGCACAGTAATATAGAGGATTTAAAGTCATGGGTTCTTATGCCTGTTAACAGTCTAGTTCCAAAGATCTGATCCAGGTTCTGTTTATCTGTGGTGTAAATCTAGACTAATTCGATGTGCTCAGTGGAATTGTGGCTGTATAAAGCTGAATGAGAAGAGAATCAGCATGTAGGTATCAAACGTGGTGGACAGATGTCCCCTTCAGGATTCTTCTGTTTCAGTGGTAGGGGATATCACCTCCAGCTTTTCTTCAGTCACCTGCAACAATCTGGCAAACTCGACTGCAGAAAAAGCAGTCTTTCTGCTACCTAGGAGAGATATTCTACCGTTATACTTCAACCCTGTGTGAAGAAGGGACATCCGTTCATTGCTTGAAAATAGGACTTGGAGGCAGCTCCTCAGTAAAATTTAAGCCAAATATAGTTTCTGCCCTTCTGAAATATTTTGAAGGGAAGGAAAGAAGCGGAGGACTGTCATACTAAGAACTTCTACCTTCATGTTTTTATAAAACTCGTGGGTCACTGCCCTTGTTTTTCACCTGGACAGCTGCATCTAAAGGCCTGTAAGGCTCGAGAGATTAAATGCATTGCAAGTATAAGAGCGGAAAGACACCTAAAGACAGCATAACCTGGATTCCATCTTTCAGTTTTTAAGAAATGCTGAATTTTGGTAATGACATTACATAAGGTAAATTAGGAGTTATTTTTTGGTATCCATCCAAACCTTCCTGGGTAAGATGTGATTTGACCTAAAGAGGAGACAGGCTCAAGAAGAAAACCAGACATGCAAAATTGTTTGGCTGTTCTTGCTTGCTCTGATAAATACCACGGCCGGAGCTAGGGTAGCTTCTCTGAAAAGATGACTGTATTTATCATGCTATCAGATGTTTACTAAAAAGAATTATGCTCTTACTCAGTGGTATTGTAATAGAGGACATAAATTAACACAGTGTTTTGGAACTATGCATATTTTTTTCAGCCAAACATTTGGCCTGCGGCCCAGATAACAATGAGGTTTAGGGCAAAGCTGTGCACTCTGAGTAACCCATGGGATCAACAGCTCCCTTTCCCAACACACATTTTATTTTTACCTTTCCATTCTGTCTCTTCCTTCCCAATTGGAAAAGCAAAATTGAGACAGTAATGAAAACAATGAGACACAATACATTGATTCAAGGATTCCAAGTGCTCCTTGCCCATATACATCTTCCGTGTCCTTTTTGGTCATCAAAATGCCTTTGAATTAAGGAGGAACTTAGAGCAATGCTCTCAGGCAAGAGAAAGAGAGACCATGTGAGGTGGAAAGATGGGTCTGCAAGACAGGGACAACTTGGAAAGCCATACTCTAAGACTGCAAAACCTCTTTCTTCAGTGAAAAGATACATACTGATCATTTCCTCATTGGTTACTGCCATCACACACAAGGCAACTCGCTTCTCCTGTTCCGGCGTAAAACTGGCCAGTTTTTTTTTCCTTCTCTTTTAGGGCTCAAACTGGCAAAGTGCATGTTAAGGTTCAAGGCCTTGAGAAACTCTGGAGCAAGTGGAAAGTTCTCCTGGGTTATAGTATCATTTACTGATAGAGCTTTACCTCTGCTGATGCCCCTATTACTGTCCACAAAGTCAGACTCCTCTGCTTACGGATTTGTTAAGAGCAGTCTTCTAAAGGACACACTCCCTTGGCCTTTAGGGACCAGCATAAAACTCGCATACAGTGCCCGTGTTTTCAGGAGACTAAGACTCTGGCTGGTTGCCAACACAAGTGAGAAAAGGATAATGGATCTTATCCCTTTGAAGAACAGACACAATATAGCAGCCTTTCTCCTCCATCCCCTTTGAAGTACACGACAACACAGAGGAGACAATGAAAAAGACGGAAATTTAATGTGAATGCACCTAGGAGTAATCAAAAAAAGATCCTCTTCTGCAATTTGACCAGAAAAGCACACCCTTCTCGAAGGAAGGAACTCCCATCTAAAAGGAAGTTCATTCAGAGTGAGGGAGGTCATGAATGTGCAGCATACGGCATATGCTACACCTGTTCCTTATACAGACACTCATGGGGTTAAGAGAGATGATATGGTTGATCTAATCTAATGGTACACTGTGGCCAAGACGGAAAGCCAAGTCTCCTGTTACCATCCTCACTCCCACTGTTTGTGTCATGCCATTTCTGGGTTCATCAGAACACTTCATGAGGCAATTCAATCATTCAACCCAACAGAAAACCAGTCCAAGCAAAAAAGAAATGGATTTGCCCTCTTCTGGGCTAGTAAGCTCAGTCAGCAACGGACAGAGCAGGAAAGAACTGGTAGCACTGAGAGTGGCACTGAGAATGGCGACTGGAAAGGAAGAAGACCACTCTCACTGGGCAGCAGTGTGTGGCTAGTCTGGTTCTTGGCATGCAGTAAGACTACCCTTGAATGGAATCAGTTCCTCAGTCTCACTCTTCACAAAGCATGCTGATTAATTAGTGCACAGCAAATTTGTATCATACCTTATTGCGCAGTAACTTCCAATGGCAGACATAGCTCTTCTCACGCTGGCAAAGCTTCATAAACCAATAGGGCAGCAGGGATCAATGCCAGCAGGGAAGCTGTCTCTGCTTTGACAGGGAAAAAAAAAAATCTAAGAAGAGATGCTTTCCTTCCAGAAAGGCAGTGAGACACAACTGCTGTATTCTCTCATAGGTACCCACTGGGGTGGAAAATGTTTTCCCTGTGGGAATGCTGCTTTCAGCAAGGTGTCAGAGAACAATGCTGTCACCAGCCCCAGCCACATATGATTTCCATGTCTCTTTCTATCTTTTCTTCTCACATAGTTACTTGTGCGCTTTATCTGGCTGGAGCAGGGCCATTTATCTCCTATGGTACATTGCTTCCCAGGTCAAGTCTGCCTCTCCCTTCCCCCTTCTCTCCTCAACAGCTTGAAAAACATACCTTAAATTCTGTAAAGTAATCGAAGGCCTTGTTCTCTGCCATCAAAAGAGTCTAAAGGGCTTGCTGTGAAAGATGCTGGACAGTTCTGGTACTGGCAACCTCCGTACTCCTGCCAGCCAAAATTCTGCTCGTGACGAGACTAAGACTATATCTCTCCACTACCGCTCTCTTCTGCCACTGCCAAAAGAGGAGTGAGAATAAAGCAGGATCCTCAGGGTCTCTGTACTGAAAGCAACTAAGGAGCAAAGAAGTGAGAATAGAAGCTGAAATGAAGGACTGAAGAGCACGCAGTAGGAGGAATGGATATGTGTGATTTGTGGTGTTGTATGAGCACCTGGAGTTTCAGTATGCCTGGGTCTATCCCATCTACACTCCACTTACTCTTAAACTGGGCTGTGAGAATAAATTTAGTGTTGCCTGCAGATGTGTAACCACTTCTCATACTGTACCTTTTCCGCTTGGCAAGAAAGCACTATCTCTAGCTAAAAGCTGAAAGTAAAGCTGTCTCTGTTTTTTGTGCACAGACTGACAGGTCAGTCTGTGTTGCTTCCCTCTGGTGAGGAAACTCCTGAGAGTATTGAGTCATTGGTTTCCTGCCGTTGCTGGGGCAGAGCAGAAGCACAGTGTCTGACCTCAAAGAGGACTCAGTTCAGGGCTCCTACTTCTGCAACATTAATGACTGAATTTTGCAGATACTGACATTTCACCTCAGCAAATGGTAGTCTGACAAGGACTGGCAAATAGGGAAGCTCAGAGAGGAGCCAACACATACCTGATTCCCACAGAGTCTGTTGTCTTCCTGCAAACAGATGACCTTCACAGACAGCCAGGTGGCAAGCACGTGGGAACACTTGGAATTTTTAGAGGAAAAATGTGGCAGGCTTTTTTTTGCAGCAGGTATTTGCTCATCCTCTTGCTGACTCTCCATTTCCCAATTACCTGCAAAATGCCTTCTTTTAGAGAAGACTCCCATAGAAAGGTTTACTGCACGAGTGTTTACTGTTTAAGAGTTTCAGTCCAGAGCAAGTATGTCACAAATTCTGTCCCTTCTGGCAATCGGCCCTTAGCAAAAGATTTCTCTAAGGTTTAAACTGAATGGCGGCATGCGTGTGCATTTCGTGCTGACAAGTAAGAGGTTACGGCTGTCGGGGGCAGTTTGTTCATGAGCCAGCCAATTTTGTAGCAAGGATGCATTGGATCTGCGATGGAGGAACATTATGGTTTCTATTCCTCTGACAAACGTGCACGCTTCAAATGATGCCAGTCCTTCCTCAGCTTATCCTAGTGCTCACTGCAATTTATATGCCAAAACCATTGCTATTCCTCTCCCTGGCATCCCAGCTGGGAGAGCTCTGGGAAGGGAGAGAATCAATTTTCTTGGCAAGAAGTAGGTCACATGGCAGCATGTTTTGCCCATTTTTTCTCTGCCAAGCCCCATCCTAACATACCCTTGTCCTCTGCCGATTCTGATAGGCTGGTCTTTTTCCAGAGTGGACTGGGAAACTAGCTAAAAAAATAAAACAATCAACCAGCTTCTGCTCAATGCCAGATGCTGTGCTTTGTAAAAATGGCTCAGGTGAGATCCTGCTGGCCAAGTCAGTAGGAGATTTGCCAGTGGTGTACAGGATGCCACATCAGGCTTTTCCAGCAAGAAGCAGTCTTGGAATTTATTACAGAAAGTATCCTTTCATACTAACAACAACCACCCGCAAGATTTGGTTCCAAAGGAGTCCAAAATGCAGTGTACAGACTGGATGTAGAGGTGTAATGGATTAAGGATGGGAAATGTTTCTTTCGGATTCATTTTCAAGACAGCAGTTTTCCTATTTTTTTATGCCAGGCCAGACACTTCAAAAACTACAGGCATAACTGCTTCATGCTGTAGCCTGAATCGCTTCAACCATTCTGTCAGAGACATCCTCCCTGCACTAGTAATTTTCATCCCTCCTCTACCTCAGTTCACCTATATGCAGAATACAGCTAATAACATCCCCTCAAGTAAAGCACCTTCCATTGACTGTCTTGCTGAATATCGTGGTCAGCTGTTTTGGTCGTGGACTATTTTTTACCCCATGAATTACTGGGCAGCATCCAGCATAACTGGGAACTCTCAGTACTCCTATAATAAAAGAAGTACTTGTAACACTGGCACCATTCATAAGGCAGCATGCCATCCTAACCACCAGCTTAACCCATCAGCTCTCGGCACATTCCCAGGTTTAGGCTTGGAATCTTGATGACTATGACAGACCACCAGGATACATGTCCAGCTGTTAGGATGTGCTTCTTTCCCCTTCCTCTGACAGGTACCAGGCTACCAGAGTCTAAGCAGCAACCTGCAAGATGGCTCAAGGCTTCCACTGGGAGACCATTTCCTATGCCAGCAAGCAGTGCCTGGCATCTTCCATGGCTCACTCCTGCTCACTGTCATTTGTATTCCAAAATTAAGCCTCAAAATTAATGAGGAGATTAAGTTAGAGAATAAGATTCAAAGTTCTAGGTTGCTGCAAACAAGACACCTTGGATTAATCAGCATACATGTTTAAAACAGATTATAATGACTGGTGGTGTCAAAGTGGAGCTGAAAAATACAGTTTATAAAAGCGCTGGATTAAGCAGGCAGCTTCATGGCATCAGGCAAAGCAGAGGGAATAACTGCATCACTGAAAAGCATACACGTCTGCTTAACTCTGACTCAAAAAGATGCATATGCCTGTGTCCAAATTTGCATCTGATTGGCTTTGTTCTTAAAAAAGATACTCGAGTGTTTTGCTGTACTTCAGCATGACACAAGAAACAGGCGTGCAGTACCAAAGCAAGCACAAGCCACATCAATGCACGTGCAAAAGACCAAAGGCTTTGCACTTATTGTGTGAAATATGATTATTACCAAAAGGCAAGTGCACATGCAAAAAGATTTCTAGTGCACTCAATGTGATTTGCCAGTGTGTCGCATGCTGATCAACACAGCACACTGCAGTCCTAATTCTGGAGTCCTTAAAATCAACTGTGCACTACAGCTGCATATGATAAGTGCTTCACTGTCGGATTTTCCTTACTTCAGATTTGTTCCTCTTTGGACATCTTTCTAAGTTGGTTTTATTTTATGAACTGTTTTAGTTGCTTGAGTCTCTTTTCATTCATGTTAGCAGACCAGTCAGAGCAGGGACTAGCAATGGGGCTCTGGTCTTCCCTATGACACTGCCTTTCCAGCAATCATTGGGCAAGCTCCTGAAACTCTGGGACTACTGAGGATTAAAGGCCCTTTATGCTCTCCTGCCAAAACTGGGGTGACAGGAAGTGGATGTGACTTCAGTTTGCTGTAAAGTTTCTTTTGCTTGTGAAAAGGGCATTTCTAGGTCTCCCTCTCTCCCTGCCTCCATTTATCCAGGTCCCTGTTGATTGTGGGAAGTGTGGTGGGTTTCCACTGGCGCTTTTGTTGTATTTTCTTCCTCTGGTTGAGGAAAGGAAGTGATGGAGCACCTTGGTGGGCACTCAACAGCCAGCCAAGGTCAACCCATGGCAGTTTGCTTCTGCTGGGCTCTCTGTTCCTGTTTTTTCCTTCTTGCATGTTTCTTGTACCCCATCGCTTTTGAAAGTTTCTACCTCTCCGTTCCTGTCTTTTAACTTCTCACTTAAGTCTCTTGAACCCAGTCGCTTTTTAAATTTTCTTGCAACCTCTCTCTTGCTCTCCCCCTCCCTGACCTAATTTTAATTTCTTGCCTATGTTTCTCGTCTCCTGTTGTTTTTCACATTTTTGCCTGCATCCCTTTACGCAGGTCCATATACCTATTCTTTTAATTCTTGTACCCTTTCACATTTAAAATATTCTTTCTGCTTTTCCCTCTGTCCATCTCCCTGTCTCTAGTTCTTAATTCTTCCCTCTGTGTCCTCTACCCAACCACTTCTTCAGTTTTGCTTCTTCCATCTGTCACCCTGCCCCCATGTGTTATTTCTTGCCTGTGTTTCCCGTACTCCATCGCTTTTTGAAATATTTGTTCTACATGTGTTTCTATTTGGCTCCCTGTTTCTATTTTTAATTTCTTGCCTATGTTTCTTTTCCCCTGTTGCTTTAGAATTTGTCCCTGGCCCTTGTTTTGCCTCTGTCTCGTCAGTCCCTTCTGCCTCACTCCCCATCTCTCCCATTTGTCTCTCAGTCCCTATTTTCTGGTGCAATCTCTCAGCTCTCCTCTCTACACCCTTGTCCCCCTCTCCATCCCTCTCTTGTTCACGGTGTCCCATTGTCTGGCTCCCTCTCCCAATTTCTTAATGCTTTCCCGTGTTTCTTGTGCCTCACTGCATTGCAATTTCTCTTTCTCATTTTCCCTCCCTCTGGCACCCTGTCCCTCCTTTTTTAATTCCTCTCTCTGTCCTGTATGCTCTCACTTAAAAAAAAAAAAAATTCTTCCTCAATTTTCTTCTATCCACCTCCCCGACCCTATTTTTAAATTATTTCTGTTTCTTGTACCCTGTTGCTCTTAAAGATTTCTATCTACTTTTATCCCACATCCTGTCTTTATTTTTTAATTATGCCTTATCTTTCCTTACCACCATCCTTTTGAATTTTTCTTTCTCTGTCTCCATTTTTGTTGGCTGTCACTTTCTGTATTTTTATATCTTTCCCCTTTATTTCCCTAATCCCTATTGCTTACACTGTATTTTCTACATCTACTCTTTGCTTTTTGATATCTTAAGTTTTAACTTTTTCTTCAGTGCCTTTGCTTTATAGATTTTTCTTTCTACTTCTCCATTACTATTTTTATTTTTTTCCCTTATTTCCTTAATCCCCATCACTTTTAAAAGTTTCTGTCTACAGACTTGCTTGTCTGTGTTTCACTGTCACGGTTTGGCTGGTCCAGAATCACAGCCCAGCAATGCTCAGCAGGCTGTTAGCAGTTTGAGTCAGCTACAGGTGTAGCCTGGACCATTGTGTCATGCTCAGTATAAAGCGGGAAGGTTTGCTGAGGAAGGGGATCTCCCGCGGGGCTCCTGCAGGGCTCTCTCCTTTCCCTGCTTCTCCTTGCTCCCGAGGACCCCTCTCCTGTCGATCGTGGCTGCTGCACGTTCATTTGGCCCAGTGTAACTTTGCATGCCTCTGTTGGTAGTGGTGCTGTCTCGTTAAACCCGATTTCACTTCGACCCGCAGGTCTCCTCCCCTTTTCTCGACGCCCCTCCCTGGCTAGTGAGGGGTCATCGGGGGACAGGGCAGCTGTTGCCGTGTAGCCCCGGACACGGGCTGGAGGGGCACGTTCGCTGCCTTTTCTGTCCACCGCCCCCGGATTTCCTCAGAGCCCGCGCTTCTTAAATGGGCTTTCTGCGCGTTTCAGTTCGCTTTGCGGCGCTCTGCTGGCACCATGCGGCCAAGGGCAGGTACTGCAGCCCCGACCCGCGCATGCGCGGTGTCGCTCGCTGTTTCCACGCTGCCGTTCGCCCGCAGCGGCCATGCGAGACCGCGGGGGCTGCCTGGCGCCGTCTGCTGCCTCCCGGTAAGGCAGCCCCGCTGCCGCTCCGCGGGCGCGGGGCCGGCGCTGCCGTTCTGCCCCTCGCCCTCTGCCCGTTCGCGCGCCGGCTCCGGCCCCTCCGGCGCGTCGGTGGTGGGCGGGGCAAGCGCGTGCCGGGCAAACGCGTGCCCGGCAGCAGCACGGCGGCGCGCCGGGGGAGGGCCGAGGCCACCGGTGAGGCGAGCGAGTCATCCCTTTCGGCGGGTGCGCGGGGTCTCCTGGTCGGCGGCGGCCCGGAGGTGCCGTCCCGCTCCCTTCTCCCGCCCCTGGTGCGCGTGCTTTGGCGCTGCCCAGCGGTGCTCCCGCCCGCCCAGGGGTGTGTCTTCCATGCTCCCCCCGCCCGGCAGGGGGCGCGCTTTGCCGCATCCCCCCGTCCTGGTGGGCGCGTGTTCCTGCATCCTGTCGCGCCGCCGGAAGCGTCACTTCCGCCTCTCTCCCCGCCCCTCCGGGGCGCGTGGCTTCCTGCACTCTCCGGTGCACCGCCCGGCAGTGCGAGTCGCGGCAGGAGCGGCGCGGTCACCGAACGTTGCGGGGCTGGGGCTGCGGCTGGGGCTCTTCTGGCTCGGGCTCCGCCGGGGGAGCGGGTGAGTGGGGAGCGGGCGATCGACCGGTGGGTCCCGGGGAAAGCCGTGAGGCGGGCGGCCAGGCCGGCGGGGCCCGTGTCGGAGGCGCGGAGCGGGGGGGGGCTGCGGGCGGAGCCGCGCCGTGTGGGAAGGAGCGGGGGGGAGCCGCGCCGTGGGGGGGAGGGTGGGG
This sequence comes from Leptosomus discolor, assembly GCF_034619465.1. Taxonomy (NCBI): domain Eukaryota; kingdom Metazoa; phylum Chordata; class Aves; order Leptosomiformes; family Leptosomidae; genus Leptosomus; species Leptosomus discolor. Next base: position 216,807 of record NW_028237935.1, read on the forward strand.
AGGGCGATGTCCCCGCAGGGCCGGAAGCCGGGCAGGCGCCTCTCGCGACACGGCGGGAGCGGCGGTCCCGGGGCGCGGCGCTGCCGGGCTGCCCTGCCGGTGCGCCGGAGCGGGCCGGGCGGTGCTCGCCGGTGTCTGGGGCGGGGCGGCGGGGCCTGCTCGGTGCCGGGCAAAGGGGACGGAAAGGGGCCGGCTGGGGCTCCAGGGGGCCCTGCCCGGCCCCTCGGGCAGAACCTTGCTCGGTCTTCTCGCCGCTGGCCGGGCGACCTGACCAAGAGGTTCCTGTTCCGCCGCCTCTTCCCGGCGTCGCGTTCCGCGTCCCACGAGGGAGATCCCGCGCGGGCGGATGCGGTCGGTGCTTGGGCGATGGCCCACGTGGGGCTGGGGGAGCGCGGAGGGGCCAGGGCGAGTGGAAGGGCCCCGCCGCCCCTCCCCACCCAAGCCCGGGGCAGAGAAGCTGGAGACAAAACGCCGTTAATGGAGCACGGTTCGTTCCCCGGGAGGTCTCTTGGGAGTCGAGAGTGTTTTTTTTTTCCGGGCCGAGGAACAGACTTTCCTCCGTGGTAAGTGCAGAGCTGCCTGTTGCCGCCTTGAGAGTTTCTCTTCTCGTGGTTCACCCTGATTTTATGGGTGGGGTGGAGATGGCTTTTTATTTTTAGATGCCCGAGTACATTGTCAGTAACCTGTGGTGTGAGGACAGTGAACTCTTGAGCACCTAGATGCCGGTAGAAATGTAACCAAAGACACAGGATGGACAGTGATGTTTAAACTTGGTTTATAGTCGATTTGGTTTTTTCATTAGAGTGTTGATGACTGCTTGTCCTGTGGTTCAGTCCACATGCTATTCCGTGGAGCCTTCAGTCTGGGACTTTTATGTGTTAAAAAAAAAAAAGCTTGTCCTTCAAAAAAAAGAACTAGTCCTTCGTAGGACTGAGGTATAGACTTGGGGAGTCTCTTAAAGACGTGATCAGAATTAAAGCTGGATTTCACTTAACGTTGCTGCTGTTTGTCTTTGCTTTTGTTACTGTCCCCACCGCTCCGTCATGATTGGGAGCTCCGAATCATGCCCTTTTTTTTTTTTTCCAATTTGTAATGCCTTTCTCCCCCCTGCCCCTCTCCTAGGACTGTAGCGTACAGACCCTTCATTTAAACGTTAGTTTGTTTCCTCACAATTGAGTTCTGATGATTGAAATCACAGAAATGACACCTGTCTGTCTTACAGATTCGGAGTATTTCTGAACATGTACCCTCACAGACAAATGCTGTGGGGATACGCATCTTCTGCACTTCATCCTCCAGCAGGACAATCCGCCGAGACGGGGACGAGCTGTGAAGGGGCAGTTTCTGCAAGGAGGCGGTTGACAAGGACAGGTGGGTCGCTGTACATTTTAAGGATAGTATTCGATTTGGGATGTCTAGGGTGAGGAAACCCTGGCTCTGTGTAGGCTTGAGAAAAGGTGCGTAGTTATCTGTGTCGATCTAAGGAAGGGAGTTCTGGTGAGACTGAAGCTGCCAATGAGTCAGAAGGAGGAAAAAAAAGAAAAAAAAAAAAAAAGGCAGAAAGCACCCAGTTTTCTATGAAAACCAAAATCTCTAGTGGCCTGTCTCAACAGCTGTACCAAAGATGATGCAAAATGCTTTTTCCTCCACTCGGTTGTAGTCGTTGCAAACCTTCGCCGAAATAGGAAGCTTTTGATTCCTAGCCCGCTTTGTGCTAAAAGGTGGCTTGTTTTTTTTTTTTTTCCTCTCTCAGCAGACTATCAACTGGCATCATTTCACCATGGTGACCCTTTCTTCTGCCCTGGAGGTACAAGACTGGCCCAGAGGATCCCGAGTGGCCTGCAAGGACAAGGTACATCTGCCCCGTGCGTCTGCATTTTTCCCCAGGTACTTGTAGTACGGACTTTAAAGTGAACGTGAAGAACGTGCCAGCTCTCCTTCTCTAGTTTTGATAGGAAGTGCTTCAGCAGAAACACTCAAAATAAGATCTGTTCTGGAGCACGTTGTGCCTGTGTGAAGTGTACTCCCCTCCGTTTATTTGCTCTTCCTGAGAGCGTGCGTAGCTTTCTGTTTTGTGTGCTTGCTGAGAAACGATTCTGTGAGAATCGTGTGGTGCTGAAAGGGGAAAGAAACTGTGTGTCAGAGTTTGGATGTTCTGAAGAAATGGACTGTGTTCCAGATAAAAGCTTTCTCCTTTTTCAGTCCTTAAGTGTTTAAAATATCTCATAGGGGTACGTGAAAACCTGACTGAGATACTGACATCTGTACTAAGAGCAATCAAGGTCGTGGGTTGGGGTTTTTTTTGTGTTGTGTTGTTTTGTTTTGTTGTTTGGGGTTTTTTTGCTTGTTTGGTGGTTTTTTTTCCCCCCACCTCTCTCTGGCAAATCTTCCAGTCCTGTTTGGTAGCCTTAAGCATTGCAGAACTGGGTAGTTGATTTCTGCATTGTGTCGTCATCCCTGTCCGTCATCGTCCCGTCCGTGTGTGTGTCGTGTGTGTGTGTGTCCCCCAAAGTAAAATAGTATGGGGATCTCTTATCTTACTAATTTTTTATAAGTTTCATTTCTGATAGGAAAAAACCCCAAACAGTTCATGTTGTGTAATATACAAATGAACTTGCCTTGTTTAAACTGTAACCGCCCGCGAGCTTCAGGGTACGATTGAAGAGGGTGTTTAAGCAATTCGGTATTTCTTCTATGTGTTTAAAAAGAGAGGCTGCTGAATGTTATGGGTGGTTTTCCCCATATTTGGAGGGAGCACTCCAAAGTACTTTATTTCTGTCTGGCTTTCGGTGGTGCATTTCCCTGGCCATTTGGTGGCATCTCTCCTGGGCGGTGCAGCTGCCCAGATGTCCCTCCTAATGGTGTAATGCACAAGAAACCCCCCAGTCGGATGGGAACGGTGTATTTTGGAGACAGGTGATTTAATGGTATCTGCTTGCAGCTGGGTGAGTGCAGTTAACGCAAACATCAAATCAAATACTTTGGTAGTGTAAGCGTTTTTGTTGGATGTACATGAACATCCACGTGCTTTTTCGGTATAAAGTGAACGACTGAGATTTGTTCTTTCTTTAAAGAACGTTTTAAACATGACTTTGTTATGTTTATTTAGAGTTTTACACTTCACTCTGCAGATTTATTGACTGAGCAAGCGAGACGTGCAGCAGCAGCGGCGGTGGCGCAAGGGCTGTAGCTGTTATGGTGAGTCCGAGGATGGTACGAGGTCTTCATGCGGTCTCACGGGCGGGGGGGGGGGGGGTGTGTATCTCCCCCCAGGGGTGCTGTGAGAAAGGGACGAGACGTTTTCCAGCACTATCAAGGGTGTTTGCTTTTATGCTGAGAATGCTTTCAAAATTGTATTGATGAGTCTTAGTATTGATTTTTTTTTTTAAATTTTTTTTTAAGCGTACCGATGGCTCTGGCTTTGAACAGATGTGTTGTAGTTTGAGCTGACCTCCTTTAGCTCAACTGCTATCCTATCCCTCATTCTCACTGAATTCTTCTGCTTTCTCCTGTGTTACTTTTCTCATATGCTGAGACATAACTTGGGATTTTTGTTCTTGAGCTGCCGTGTTGTGTCTGGTGCTGCTCGGCAGCTCCCCCTGCCCAGGTTTGCCTGCCGGCCGTTCAGTGTGCTCGCCCGGCGGCGCCAGCCCTGCGGCCGGAGGCTCCTGGCTCTGTCTCCAGCGGGGACCTGCGGGTGCTGCAGCCGGGGCTGTCCGGTGGGGAGAGTCCGGGGCCCAGAGGGTCTCCTCCCCGCTGTTCTGCCCGCCCCCGCCCCCCCCATCCCTGTCGTCCGTCGTGTCGTCCCGTCCCGTCCCCCCCCCCCCCCCCCCAAGTGATTCCCATGGAGATGTTGCCCCATGCGAGGTTTTTGCGGGACGTGCCCCCGAACCCCCTGCCCTCCGACCTTGTGCCCCCTCCGCCCCACCATGCTCGGCACCGCCCTCCCACCGCCCCTCGGGTGCCGCCTGCACCCGCCGACTTGCCCCTCGCCCCCAGCCCAAGCTCAGACCCGCCCCTTCCCCGCTCCCGCCCCGCCGGGGGCGTGTCCTCCCGCCCCAGGGGCGCGGGGCCGGCGGGCGCTCGGCGCGCAACGCGCGGGGCTGCAGCGTCGGGGCCGCCCCGGGCACGCGCCGCCCGGCGGGCGCTGCTGCCGCGCGGCCAAAGCGCGGTCCCGCAGCGCGGCGGTCGCGCGCCGGGCGTGGACCTTCCGGCGCGCCGGCGGCGGCTCGCGCATGCGCGGTGCGCGAGAGCAGCATGGCGGCGGGTGAGGGGCGAGGCCGGCGGTGAGGCGAGCTCGCTCCTTCGGCTGGTGCGGGAGTCTCTGCTGGCCGCTGGCCGCCGGGGGTGGCGGGACGGGAAGCCTCAAGGCCCGTGCTGCGGCGGGCAGCCCCGGGGAGCTCCCGGGAGCTGGTGGGAGGGAAGAGGGGAAGGAGGCGGACGCCCCTCCAGGCGCCGGGTGCCTTCCCAACTCGCCAGAGCTCCCCTTGAGCCTTCCCCGGCCCCGCTGGCCCCGCGCAGCTGCCTCCAGCTCCAGCACCTCCCCTGCAGCCTGTCTCCCCAGGTCATCCTGTTGTGATGGCAGCAAGCTGGCCCTCGGATGCACTTGATTCTGCCTTAACGTGGATGCCATTAGCTGCAGTGCAGGGAAAAAGTGGCATCTCCAGAAGCTGCTGTGGAAGGAGGCGATTTGGCCGGGGATGATCTACGATCATAATGGTCACTGATTCTCCTTGTCTCCCAGAGGCTGCACTGAGGGCACAGGTGTCTCTTCCTCCCCTGAGGATGCTGTTGTCTGCACCCGCCTCGGTCTTGCCTGGGTTGTCTCTGCCTGACCTCGCTCTCGTCGCGGCGTGGGGGCAAAAAGGGGCGGGCGGAGCGCTTGCTGGCTGTGGGCAGTGGACAGGAGCTGCTGCGGCTGAAGCTGGAGAGGCCAGAGAAAGGTAAAGAAGAAGGAATCAGAGGCCGGCCGGCCGGCAGCTGCCTCCCACCGCAGGCAAGCGGAGAGTCCATGTGCGTAACCCACGGCGTGGTACGGCCGTGTGACGCATGAACGAGCGAGGCTACATGTCTAGGAAGCCTTGTCTCGCAAGAGTTGAGACAGCCATGTAATCTTTTAGGTGGAGAACCACCATGTGACCGGAGCTGCAGAAGAGGAAGGGAGGAGAGGAAGAGAAGGAAGCGTCTGAACGGGCAAATTCTCCTGGCAGCACTGAGAACAAGGGATGCGGTGAGTCCTGGGCCCTCGGGGCCCCATCGCCCCACTTGTGTGTCCCAGGCCCTCCCTATCCCCCTCCCCTGGCCCCCTGTCTTTCACATGGTGCTGGGATTTCCCCCTTGCCCGCCCCCGTCTTTTTTTTTTTTTTTTTTTTATCCCTCCCCTGTCTCAGTCTCTCTCTGTCCAGCTCCTGGTCTCTAATTTTAAATTCCCCTCTCTCTCTGGAAGCCTGTCAGGACTTTTCTCTGTCTGGCTCTCTGTCCCTGTTGTTTAATTCCTTCCTGTGTGCCCTTTTAGGCCTCACCATTTTTATTTGCTCGGTCTCTCTTGGTCCAGCACAAGATCCGGATTTTTTAAAATTCCTCCCTCTCTGCCCTGCAGCCTGTCGCTTTCGAAGTTCGTGTTGCGATTTCATTCCTTTTGCCGTCTCTCCCTGCTGGGATTTTTCAATTCCTCCCTGTCTGTCTCGCAGCCCGTTGTTGCTTTCTTGTTCTCTCTGTCTCTGTTGGGCTCCCTGTCCCTGTCTTGACCCACTTCTAAAAATGCCTTCCTCTCTGCCTCGTATGCATTGTTCTTGAAACTTCCGTTTCCCGACGTCTCTCTGTAGGTTGCTCCTGGTCCCAGATGTTTATTTCTTCCCTCTCTGTCCTGTGGCCTGTTGCGATTTGGTGTTTCTGCGTGTCTCCTGTTCCCGGCTCTCGGTCCCCGTTTTTCAGTTTCTCTCTCTCAGCCCTGTAGCCCACTGCTGTTATCTGTCTGTCCTCATCTCTCTCTGGCCAGTTGCCTCTCCCCACATATGTGGTTCCTCCCTCTGCCCTGTGGCCCGTCACTGGTTTTCCGTTCTCTGTCCTGCTCCTTTTCCCCGAGTCTTCAGTTGCTCCCTCTCTGTCCTGTAGCCCATCAAGGGGCTTTGTTTCTTTCTCCATCGCTCCCTGTCCGTCTCCCTGCCCCATCTTTTTAATCCTTCCCTTGCTGCCGTGTGGCGGCTCCCCGCTATCTTCCCTTTCTTCATATCTCTCTCTGGACGGCTCCCGCTTCCCTGTTTTTCAGTTTCTTCCTTCTGGGCCCTGTAGCCTGTGGTGATTGTGCTGCTTTCTCCTTCTCTCTGTCCGGCTGTGGATCCCATTTCTTTAATTCCTCCTGCTTCTCCCTGTAGCCTGTCTTTCTGTCTGCCCTCTCCCCCTTTATCTGTCTCCCCACTCCACCTCTGGCGCCCTGTCCCTGTGTTTTAATTCTTCCCTTTCTGCCCTCCAGCTGTTGCTGTGCTTCCTGCGTGTGTCACACTGGGTCCGGCCCCTCATCTCTGTCTTTTCATTCCTCCCGCTCCTCCCTGGAGCTTGTCGCTGTCATTTTCTTTTGCTGTTGCTCTGTCTGGCTCCAGATCCTCGCAGCTTCCCCCCACCCCTGCCCCGCCTCGTTGCTCCTGGCTGTTTTTTCTGTCTCGATCTCTCTGTGCCTGGCTCTGGCTCCCTGTTGTTTCACTCCTCCCTCTCTGTCCTGTAGCCCATCGGCACATTTTCTTTCGTTGGGCTCTCTTTGGCCGTTTCCCTGTCCCTGTTGTTCAGTTTCTTCCTTCTCAGCCCTGTAGTGTGCCGTGATTCTTTTTCTTTCTCCCCCTCTCCCAGCTCCCAGTCCCTCCCTTTTAATTCCTCCCTCTCTGTCCTGTTGCCTGTCAGGAGTCGTGTGTCCTGGAGTCCCCGGCCCACCCCCCCCCCAGCCCCTTCTCACTTTCGCACTTCCTGTCCGTGTTTTTTAATTCCTCCTCCTTTGCTGTGTAGCCTGTTGCTTTTTTCTTTTCTCCATCTCTGTGTCTCAGTGCCCCCATTTTTTAATTCTTACTCTCTGCCCTCTACCCTACCCCTATTTTCACCTTTCTCTGACCCTCTGTATCCAGCTCCCTGTCCCTATCGATTATTTTCTCCCTCTTACTCCTGCACCCGCTGCTATTCCCTGCTGTCGCCATCCCTCTCTGTTCAGCTCTCTGTCCCCAGATTTTAATTCCTTCTTCTGCCCCTCCGTAGCCTGTCTGGATTTTCCCCCTGCTCTCTGTCTGGCTCCCTCTCTCTGCCTTTTCATTCCACATTCTCTGTCCCATAGCCCCAAGCTATTTGTCTGTGTTTCTCAGTCTCTTCTGTCTGGCTCCCTGCTGCTGTTTTTTCTTTCCTCCTTATTTGTCTCATAGCCCATCACTGTTTCGTGGTTTGTTTTTTTTTTTTCTGTCTCTTTGTCCAGCTCCCAGTCCCTGCTCTTGAATTCCTCTTCCCTGTAGCCCGCTGCTGTTTTTTTCTGTTCTCGATCACGCTCTGTCTGGTCCCCTGTCCCTGTTGGTCAATTCTTCCTTCTCTGCCCTGCAGCCCCTGCAGTCTTGTACTTTTTTCCGTCTCTCTCTGGCCGGAGCTCTGTTGCTGCTCATGAGTTCCTCCCTCTCTGCCCTGTAGCCTGTTGCTTTTGTCCTTTCTCCGTCTCGCTTTCTCTGGCTCCCTGATGATGCTATTTTAATATTCCCTCCCTTTTTGTATGAATCGCTATACTTTTTGCTCTCCAGCTTTTTTTTTTTCCTGGCTCCCCGGCTCTATTTTTTAATTCTTCCACCTGTAGTGTGTAGCTCTGTGGTTTGTACCGTGTTGTTGTTCCCCCCACCCCCGCCCCTTCCCTCCATCGTTGGCTGTCTTGGCTCCCTGTCCCTGTTGTTTCATCCTCCCTCTCTGCCCTGTTCTTTGTTGTCTTTCTCCATGTGTCTCGGTCCAGCTTCCTGCCCCTGTTCTTCTTTCCTTCCTCTCTGTCGTGCTGCCTGTCCCAGTTTTGTCCTGCGTCTCCGTCCTCCTTTGTCGGTCTCTGCCCTGCTCCCTTCTCCCTCTATCTGCTGCCTCTCTTCTTCTCTCCCTGCTGCTTCTTTCTCCACCTGTCGGGCTCCGTGTCCCTGTCTTTCTGTCGCCATCCTGTTCCCTGCCTCAGGCGCTCTCGCTGCATCCGCTACCTGCGTGACTGAAGAAACGTTCGCAGTCTCCTTTGCCCTCCCAGCTGCGTTTGCAGTCCCTTCACAGCAGGCGAGGGGCTGTGAGGGAGCCCAGGGGAGGAGGTGCTGCGCTGCGGGGGTCGAGTGATGGCCCCCCGCTCCTGCGGCACGGCCCAGCCCTCGCCACAGCCGCCGCACGAGCTGTGGGCTCGTTGCCAGGGCCGCATGGCTGCCTGCGGGCGTCCGGCTCGGGCGCCATGCTCAGCGCTGCATCCGGCGAGCAGCAGGCTGTCCTGCCGGCGGGCGCCGCCGGTAACGGCCGCGCGATGCTGCAGGGCCTGTGGGATGGGGCCGCCGTGCCCGCTGCCACTTCCCCGTGAGGAAAGGCCGCTGCTGCCCCCTGGGCACAGGGCTGGTGGGCGTGCTCTTTTCACCTGCCTGGCTCCCTGACCCCGTTTTCCTTCCACAGACCAGGACTCTGTGTCCTTTCTTTATCTGTGTCTCCCCCTCTCTGTTCTTTTCCCGGTACCTCTCTTTCTCTGCTCCTCAGTTCCTCTCCCTCACCTTATTTTTCTCTTTCTGTTCCTCTGCCCAGCTCCCCATGGCTGTGTTTTTGTTCTCCGTACCTGCTGCCCCAGCGTGGACTGCCGAGCGGTCCCAGGGAAGGGTGAGTGGACGGGCTCTGAGCCCCAGAGCAGGCGTGTTCCTCGCACTTAGATGGGTTTGCAAATAAACCCTCGCTCTGTCTCCTTTGTACTTGCTGAGCAGCGGTCAGAGAGTCCAGGGGAGCAGGTACACAGCGGGGGTAAGGGGCCATGGCTGCAGCTGCGGGCTGGTGCCGGAGGAGCCCCGGAGGGAGCCAGCGAGGCTGATGGCGATGGCCGCTCTGTGTCATGGGGCCGCAGCCCCAGGGGATGGTGCTGCTAGGGCACGCCTGCCCGAGAGTGCCGACAGCAGACGTCGGGCCCCGTCAGGGCAGCTCCCAGGGGTTTTGTGAGCTGGTGGAGAGGAAGGAGGAAGAGGGGCAGATGGCTGCCTCCGGGCACCTGGAGGCCTTCCCACCCCCTGGAAAAGTGCTCCGGCCTGCGCGCCCCATGCAGCTGCCCACAGCTCCAGCACCTGTCCCGTAGCCCCTGACCACCCCAGACCCTGCCCTCGCAGCAGCAAGCTGACCCGCGAACGTGCTTTATTGCCCCATAAGCACGGGTGCCGTTGGCAATGGTCTGGGGCAGGAGGGGGCGTCTCCAGGAGCTCCTGCAGAAGGAGGGGTTCCTGCCTGGGGAAAGGGGTGGCCGTCGCTGTGGACAACAGTTGGCCGTTCTTTGTGTCTCCCAGGGGCAGCGCTGAGGACTTGGTTGCCGGTTCCTCCCCGGGGATGTTGCTGACTGCACCTGGCTCAGGTTTGTGTCCTTATTCTCCCAGTTAAAGTGGTTCCGTTAGTTTAATTCCCTGCCCGGTCACGTTGCTGGTGCCGCAGATACCTGCAGTAGAAGAGCAGGTGTCGGCCTTTGCGGTACGGGTCGCTGTCTTTGCTCAGTGCTTTGTACCCCGTGACACGGAGGCAGGTGAGGAAACTCCCCGCTGCTCCTCCGGCCGCCCTTGTGTCTGCTGGGGGTCGCCCCAGCCCCTTTCCCAGGGGATTGCAGGAAGGGTGGTGAGCAGGGCCCCGGGTGTACGAGCCCTGGCCTCTGCACAGGGAGCCCGTTCTGCTCCGGGGCTGCTGCGGTGCGGGCGCTCCGCTGGTCCGGTCGCTGGCGGCAGCTCTTGGAGCCGGCTGGGCTGCGCGGGCGTCGGGGGTTTGCTCACGGCAAGAAGCGGAGGCGTCGGTGTGAGGGAAGAGTTTCGAGACCGGCCGAGGTTCGGCTGTAGGCATAGTAGGAAGTACCCTTTTATGCAGTTGTTTTTGTTGTTTCAGGCTGGCGGTTTTCCGCTGAGGGTTTGGGGGTGGCAAAATGGTTTAATAGCCTGCCATTTTTTTTTTTTAAATTTTAGATGCATTGCATTTTTCTGGAATTCCTGACTATGGGAGATGGAACCTTGTTTTTTTTCCCCACCGTTTTTACTGTGTGCTGTGTAAGTTGCTGATGTCTTGATCTATGCTCTTTTTTCTCTCTTAATAGGACTGATGGTGAGATTGTCCAGCGAGGGTTAGGGTGAGCATCTTGTACTCGCCTGTATACGGAGCTTGAGAGTTTCTCGAGAAGGCATCTTCCCCAGAACTTCTCAGAGAAGAGGGTCTGCGTTCTTTGCGCTGGTAACAGTCTCCAGCCAGGGTCTGTCTTCTGTCGTAGGCCCGGGCACGCGAGCCTTCCCATGACTCCGTTTCTGACTTTTTCATGACGCGCCTGATGAGACGTGTCGTAGTGCCGGTCACAGCAGTTACGTTTCCGTGTAGTTTTTCACCTGTTGTGTGTTTAGCACCGGTTTCTGTGGTTGTAAGGTGCCTGTGTTAGATCTTTCAGCCGCCGTGGTTTTTCCGTCAGCTGACCGCCGCTGTGATTCCTTGAGGGGTTCAGTGGTAAGGAGGCGGTCGGTGGTGCTTGTTCCGTGTGCGCTATACTGCACATTAATGAGGTCTCGATGCTCCGGAGGTTTATTCTTTTGCGGTAGGCGGGCGCATCGGTAGCCGCACCGAGGGTCTCGTGCTCCTCGACTCACCGGGGTACCGCCGACCGAGCGCTCCCCGTCTCGCGCGAGAAGCTCCACACACAGATCTGTCCAGCACGTCTCGTGTCCGAGAAGGTGACGAGTGGTCCAGGATGCGCTGGGGTATCCGCTGTCGAGCGGTCTGTTCTCACGGAGCCCTCTTCTGGGACGACGACTTCTCCGCGTCCTGTGGATGTTGGGTCTTGGGGCCCGGCTTCTCGCGCGTCCACCGTTGCGGTTGCGGCCGCGGCCGTATCTTTTCGTCAGGGGCCGTGGCATTTGACTTCCGGGGTGGAAGGTGCTAAGGGTCGTACGCGTAGGGCCAGGTGTTGCTTTGGCTTTGGTTTTCTGTGATGGCTGGCTGGCTGTTGTTGGAGTCTAGAGGGTATTCCTACATGGAAAGGAGATCTCCGGAACCGTTAAGCTGTTGCTCCGCAGCCGGGTGACTCGTTCGATGCCGTTTTCAGATGCAGTGAGACGAGCCGTGCACCAAAGGGTTAGAGGAGGGGCGGGGGAGCGGCCATAAGAAGGTGGGTTGGCACGCAGTGTCAGCGGGCAGATGCGGCCGATGGCTGTGTGAGCAGCTGACAGGTCTTGGTAGGTTTGTTGTATTCCAAAGGCACGAAGTAGCGAGCGAAGCAGGGTATCGGCACTGCGGGTGGCTGGGGCGAGGTGAGCTGGGACTGGTGGGCTGCAGCAGAGAAGTTACTTTTCAGGCGTTGTGTCGTTTGTGAAGTTTATAAGCATCCCTTATGGGTTGTGTTTTACAGGTGGTACCGGAGCCTCAACGCGGCAGCTGGCAGAGGTAGGGTGGGTGGGCGGCCGAGGTAGAGGAGGAGGAGAGGGGAATGGGCACGGGCAGGCTGTGGTTTCGGGCGGTATCTCAGCACGTGCCTTTTGTTTTGGCTTTCGCAGGTCACGCACGTAGCCTCGGAGGGGCGAAGCTGCACGCCGACCAGCGGCCTGAGGAGGCGAGGCGGTTGTCAGCCGGGCCGGCGTCCAAGAGCGGAGCATCCTGCAGCAGCTCGGTCAAGCGTTTCTGTGCGGTTGTGCAGGTGTTACGCAGCTGCCTTTGGAGTTGGGTGAGCTTTTGAGGTGGTGAGCTAAGGAGCAGCAAGGAGGAGCGTGGGGCTGGTGATTTCTCCCAAGCGTGACGGTATTTCTCTGTCTGTTGCTACCTTAGGGGGGCCGCAAGCGATGACAGCTGCAGCGTCCAACATGGGAATCGGTGCGGAGCAGTTGAGCGGAAGACCACGTTCCTTTTGAGGAGGAGGGTGTTTCGAGGAGGTCTGTGGTGACCCGTGTGACAGCTACCACTGTCAGCGGTGTGTGTAGTTTGTTTTTTTTTTTTCTGTAGGCGATGAGGAGGAATGTGGCAACTGCAGGAGTAATCAGGTTAGTTGATGTGGTTTCTGCTGAGGATGGACGCGGATCCCCAGCCCTCTGGAAGCGAAGCTGAGGGACCAGGGACCGTTGTCCTGCAGTGCATAACTTTGATTTCAGTTGGAAAAGGGATTTTCCTGGAATGGAAATCTTTCTCCTTCAAAGAAATTGCGTTGTACGAACTGCCTGTCGGACTCTGTGTGCTTGGCTGTAGAAGTCATGAGCAGTGAGACTTTTTGCCCTCTTTTGAAAAACAAAACAACAGCAAAGTCAATTTGTTTCCAAAGACTGAAGCACAGCAAGTGTTCCAAAAGTGGATGGCGTCGCTGGTCTTTACATTCTTGGTTGCAACGGTCGAGATACGATTAAAAAATGTTCCTCTGCGTGCTTTGGTACAGCCAGAAGCCTTAGTGCATCTGCCAGTCCTGTTCGGTGGCCTTACCTGTTGCAGCCCTGGGGATTTGAATTTCTTTTTTTTTTTTTTCTTTTTAATGAGTAAAACCATGTGGGGGATCTATTATTTCACTGATCTTTTCCTGTCATATATGAAACTCTAGAGAAAGTTAAAATTGTATAATTGGCAGAATGACTAACGCGGTTTAAACTCGCTGCCGAATCAGTACAGCATGTAATGTATGAGGTGTACTTAAGCGGTCAGGGGTTTCTCTAACTCTTTCCAAGCCAGAGGCAGCTGCATGTTACTGAGTTTCTTCCCTGTGTTTTGACAGAGCGCTCTGAAGTACTTGGTTTCTAATCATGTGACATGATAGAACAAGGTGGGGCAGGAGCAGAGTCAATTAACAACTGTGTATTTTGGAGACAGGTGTAAGCATAGATCTAGATGGGGGTGTACAGCCTTGTTCTGCAGCAGCGCTCTAAGGAAGGGCATCAAACATGAGCAAGAGCAGTTGCTTTTCTGCTAAGAAGGGGTTGGAAATCGTATCTGTTTGTCTTTCTATGGAGTGTTAAGTATTCAAATCACTCTGGTTTGTAGAGGATGTGTCTGTATTTCGGGCTGGTCTCCTTCAGTTCGACTGCTCTCCTGTCCCTCGTTCTATTGAATTCCTCTCCTTGCTTCTGTGTTGTTCTTCTAATGTGCTGAACTATGGCTGGGGCCTTTTGTTTCCCGATGTCTTGCTGTGAGTGTCCGGTGCTGCGCAGCAGCTCGCCCCCCCCCCCAGGTTTGCCTGCCGGTGGCTCAGCGCTCTCGCCCCGCGGGGCCAGCTCTGTCTCTGTCCAAGCTTTCTGCCACGGCTGTCCGGTGGGGAAAGGGGCAGTTGTTGCTCTGGGGAGCCCGTCCGGGCGTGGTCCGAGACGGGGAACGTGGCAGAGCCGAGTGCGAGCAAGAGCCATGGCACCGTCCTTTGGCGGACGCCCTGCCACCCCTCTGCTGTGCGGCAGCCGGCGTCGATGATCTGGCGGGGGGCAGGCATCGAGCATGGATTCTGTCTCGTGGGCTGTGGCAGGTGAGTGCTCGTCTGTGGGTTATGCCGGGGAGAGCCGTTGGTGTCGGTCATCCCCCACCCCTCTCCGGGTCCCCCTGTACCCCCAGTGTCAGAGAAAGACGCAGGTGCTGCTGCGCCGCTGTGACCGCACGGGGGTGCTGCGTGAAACGGCGCTTTGTGCTGCCTGCGCGTGGGGGGTGTGCGGTACTGCAGGCCGGGGTACGCGCATGCGCGCTGGCGGCCGCCCGCGGCGCGCTCTGCTACCACGATTTGACTAGGGTTGGGTACTGGGGCGTGGTACACGCGCGTGTGCGGTGACACCGATTTGTGGCGCTCTCTGCTGCCACCCTGTGACCAAAAAGCAGTACTGCAGCCCCGAAGGCGCTGCCGCGCTCCCTGCTGCCACCCTGTGACCGAAAGTCGGTACTGCAGGCCCAGCGGAGCTTTCCGCGCTCCCTGCTGCCACCCTATGACCAAAAAGCGGTTATGCAGCCCCGGCGGCGCTGCCGCGCACCCTGCTGCCACCCTGTGACCAAAAGACGGTACTGCAGCTCCGGGTGCGCGCTGCCGCGCTCTCTCCTGCTACCGCCTACAGTGAGTGGGCTACGCACCGGACGCTCTCACCTTTGTGCCCCGCGGCGGCCCCTTCCCCTGGGGATGTTTGGAAAGGCAGTGGGCGGGGCCTGGGGTAGATGAGTCCCGGGCTCTGCCCAGGGAGCTCCTTCTGTGCGAGGTGAGAGCTGTGGGATTGGGCAAGCTCCAGCAGCACCCACAGTAGAGAGAGCCCTGGGATGCAGCTTGGGCTTTTTTTTTTTATTATTTGTCAGCAGTTTCATACGGAGTGTTAAGGGGTGATGAGAGGGTTCTAAAACACACAGCTTTTTTAACTGACAGTTTTGCTGTGGTTTTGTTCTAGGTTGTCCTGGGTTACAGTGCAAAATGTGCCAAAAGAAAAAAATATTCTATTACCATCTTCAGGAGCTGTTGAGACCAGGTGGGGCGGTGCTCTCTGCCTCCCCCCCCCCCCCGGACTATCTCCTGTTACTGGGCACAACAATGCCTTATCACCTGACTCATCGATAACTCGCTCCTGGACTATCTCCTGTTAATGGCCCATCAAGGAACTGCCTCACGACTCCCCATCCCATTGTGAGATGCTCCGCCCGGGGGGGGGGGGGGGGCGGGGGGGAAGGAGCCAAGCAGTCCATGCCAAATAAAAACAGAGATTTTGAACACCCTAGCAGCCTTCTTCCAGTGGATTCCCAGAGGAGCTTTTCCCCCCACTGGAGTTCCAGAGGACAAGAGCTACCTACCTACCACTGGACCTTCGGAGGAAGACCAGACTCTTTTACCTGATTGCTGCTTCCACAGAACTACATCCATCGCTTCAGGAGGACTGCAGCCAGCATCTTATCGGACTGCTACTGCCACCCTAACAGGGTGTCAGGTTGTATTCCTGACTCTGTCAGTGTAAACCAGTGGGTTGTTTGTTTTTTCCCTGCCTTGTGTTATATATATATATATATATATATATATATATATTTATATATATATATATATTAGTAAAGAACTGTTATTCCTATTCCCCATATCTTTGCCTGAACGCCCGTTAATTTCAAAATTATAATAATTTGGAGGGAAGGGGGTTGCACTTTCCATTTCAAGGGAGGCTCCTGCCTTCCTCCACAGACACCTGTCTTTCAAACCAAGACATAGGTGCACTGGATTTTCCTGGAATTCTGAACTTCCTGCAGGATGGCAACTTGTTTTTTGTGACAAGGGTTTGTGATCCCATTTCCTTTCCTAGGACTGAAGGTGAGATTATCGAGTAGCATGAGGATGTGCACCACATCTGCACCTGTCTATGCCCCCCCATACCCCTGTCTCTGCCTTCAGGTGGGGTTTTTCCCATGCCACCCCGATCTTTGTGGCCTTGACTCCCGTGTGTGTGCCTGGCCCTACTTGTCATGTCCCTGCCTCCCATGGGCCTGCCTTGCCTGCTTTTTTTCATGGTAGGGATGGACAACGACAAGAGTATATGTAAGAAGGCAGTCTTTATTAAGTTGCAAAAACCAAGATGGCTGAGATGGTGCAGCAGAAAAAGCGTACCCTTTTATAACCTTTCTTATCTGTCCACCTGTTCATGCACTAAGGCTGCTAAAATGATTCGCTCAATAGCTTTGTCCATTCACCTCCATTCACATAATGATTGGCTGGAGCTCCTACTGTATTTCTCACTGTACCTACTGTTCTCTTGCCAAGTTTCTGCTCTGTGGTATTACTTGCTCAGTCTCTTCTTGCTCAATCTCTTATAACTTCCTCAAACTTGTTTACAACATTCTTCATCCACTTCTTCTGTCTTTTCAAGGGTATACTGGAATGCTGTCAAGGTCAACTTCATCTTCCTCAATCAGGTTATCCCTGACAGATTTTTGTACCCACTTTATGGGTGTGCATAGCTCACACCCTATCCTCCCCCTGTGCACCTGCCTTCCTCCCCCCCCCCCCCCCCCGCCCCCCCACCATGGGTGTGCCTTGCACCTGCCTCCCATTACCATGTTTTGTGTCCCCCCCCCCCTTGTCCCTGCTCCATGCACCTGCCTTGCCCCCACCGCTACAAGAAGTGCTGCTCCAGATGCAAACTGTTTTAAACAAACTGTTTGCATTCCAAACTTCGCTCTGGCACTTCCTTGGGCCCAAAATGCCATCACCAGTAGATATCAGGGGGAATGAGGGGCACCCAGCAGGGACACCCTGAAGTCTCATGGTTTCCATCAGGCTTTCCCAAGGGCAGGGGTGGGTGGGAGAGTGGAAAAGCAGTATCGCTTTTTACATTTTCTTCCTACATCTCCCTCTTCAGAGCTCCTTGTCCCTGGGTGCTTGTTCTTGCCTGTGGCCCCTGTTCCTGATGGGCTCCAGGTGTGGCCAGTGGGGCTAATAACAGGGCCGGCCCTCCTGTGGGCTATAAAGGGGCTGCCTGAGGGAGCTGATAAAGGGGAACTGGTTGAGGAGGTAGCTGGAGGTACCTCCAGAATGGAATGGCTGGTCCCTGTGGTAAGGAAGGATCCCCCTGAGCTGTCCATGATGGAGCAGACCACCAGCACACGTTGCTGGCAGCTTGGTGCCTGCATCGGCTGTGTGTGTGAGCCGCTGGCCAGCCTGGCGGTGGAGGGGAGTTGAGAGAAAAGTGTTGGGGTGCTGAAGATCTGAGCTGGTGCCAGGAGCTGGGGTGAGTCACACGTTCTCCTGTGTGTGTCCCGGTCCACCTCTGCTGCCCTGCCTGCCGCTCCTTCTGCTGCCTGGGAAAGGGCTGCCCAGGGATGGGGAGGGCCAGCAATGGCTTTCTGTCCTGGCCCCTTTGCTGTGGGAGCCTGATGGACAGCCTAACACCTTCCTGACTGCACTGGGGCTTCCCCTCAAGCCAGGGGGAGAGGCAGGGCTGGAAGAAAGTGGAGGCTGAGATGGGGTGCGAAGTCAGGGAAAATGTGGAAGTCAAGATGGGGGTGGAAATGGTGTCACTTTTTACATTGTCTTTGTAAGGCTCCCTCTTTTTGTCTTCCTGACCCTATGTGTTAGTTCTTGCCTCTGTTTCTTTTCCCCTATTGCTTTACAATATTCCGCTGTCCCTTGTCTTGTCCCTGCTTTGTGGTCCTGCTGGTCCCTTTGGCCTCTCTCTCCTGCTCCTCCTCGCTCTTATGTATTCCTCCATCTCTCCCTGGGTTTTTTGCTCAGTGTCCCAGTACTCCTCTCTCTATGCTACTGTCCTGCTCCCTGTCCCTCTCCTGTTTGCAGCATCCTGTTTACTGGCTGCCTGTCCCCCACCTCTTCTCTACCTTCCTCCTGCTTTTTCCCTTCTCTCCTGCTGCGTTTGTTGTGTTTGCACATCGAGCCTTGTAGCCAGCTAAGTGCCAGGATTTGTTCTGGGCAGAGGTGAGTAAACTTTTCCTGCCTCCTCTGTGCCCCTGGATGGTATTCAAGCCCCTGGGTGCAGAGCTCGTGGCTGTGGGCAGGTGCCGGGGAGGGGGCCATGTGCTGTGGGGCTTTGCCCAGGCCCCTGTTCCTGATGGGCTCCAGCTGGGGCAGGTGTGGCCAGTGAGGCTAATGATGGGGCTGGCCCTACTTTGGGCTATGAAGGGGGCTGCCTGGGCATGCCTGCCTGCAGGAGCTGGCTGAGGAGTCAAACCAAGGGGCTTCCACAGGCAACTGTCTCCAGCTGGTCCCTGTGGCAAGGAAGGATCCCTCCCACCCATCCACAACAGAGAATGCCACCATAACACAGCACCAGGACCTTGGCGCCTCTGTTGGCTGCACACGTGTGAGCTGCTGCATGTCCAGGAAACCTCGTGAGAGAAGTGCATTGAGTCACCCACCGCCTGCTCCTAAGGTCAGGCAGCTGGCACTGTGGAGGAGGAAGGGGCAGAGACAGAGAGAAAAGCCTCGGGGCGGTGAAGGTCTGCCGTTGTCACCAGGAGCCACGTGTCCCCTCGTGTGTGTCCAGGGCCATCCCTGCCCTGGTTCTCTGGATCTCTGCCTGCCTCCTTGCCTGTCCCTGCCTCTGTCTGCCTTTCAGGCTGTCTAGTTCCCCAAAGCTTTTTGCTCTTTTGCTAGCATTGCCCTGTAAAGTGTCACCTTCTACCTTTCCTTTCTATGTCGTTTCCTTTCTGGCACCCCACCAGCTCTGATTTCATTCTTCCTCATTGCTTGTGAAACTGGCATTTCTAGGTCCCCTCTCTCCGTGTCTCAGTTTACCCAGTTGCCTATGATTGTGGGAAGGGTGGTGGTTGGGGCCTGGGGTAGATGAGCCCTGAGCTCTCCCAGGAAGCTCCTTCTTACGTGTGAAGCAAGAACTCTGGGACTAGGCAGGGTCCAGCAGCACCCACAGTAGAAAGTGCCCTGGGATGAAGCTTGGGGTTTTTTTTTTTCTTGTTTTTATGTCAGCAGTTTCCTAGGGGGTGTTCAGGGGTGACAGGAGGGTTTTAAAACACACAGCCTTTTTTTTAACTGATAGTTTTGGTGCTGTTTTGTTCTAGGTGCACTGGATTTTCCCGGAATTCTGAACTTCCTGCAGGATGGCAACTTGTTTTTTGTGAGGAGTGTTGGTGACCGCATTTCCCTTCCTAGGACTTGAAGGTGAGACTATCGAGCAGCCGTGAGGATGCGCACCACGTCTGCACCTGTCTATGCCCCCCCGTACCCCTGTCTCCGCCTTCAGGTGGGGTTTTTCCCATGCCACCCCCAACTCGGTGGCCTTGCTAAGGGTGGGTGTGCCTGGCCCCAAATCCACCCGGCGCCTCCCCCCCGCCGTGAGCGTGCCTTGCTGCTGTTCTTCGGCACTGGCCACTGTAGGCGTGCCCTGCTTGCCCCCCCCCCCCGACCCCCCCCCCCGTGTGCCTTTTCTGCCCCGGCACCGCCCCCCCCCCGTGGGCGTGCCCTGCTTCCCCGCGCCCCGCCCCGGCACCGCTCCCCCCGTGGGAGTGCCTTGCTGCTTTGCACCTCGCCCCAGCACCGCCCCCCCCCCATGGCCTCGCCGACAGTGGCTGTGCCCTGCCCGGCCCCCACCCCCTCCCCTTCCCGGGTTTGCCTTTGTTATTCTGCACCCCACCCCAGCACCGCCCCCCCCGGGCGTGACTTTTTTGCCCCATGCCCCACCCTCCTGTTGGCGTGCCTTGCTGCCCCCCCCCCCCCCGGCCCCGCCCCCCCCTTGTGTCCCATCCCCACCACTTGCCCGGGGGCGGGGCCTGGGGTATATGAGCCTCGGCCTCTGCTCAGGGAGCTCATTCTGCTCTGGGGCTGCTGGCGCTGGCAGCTCCAGACCCAGCTGCCTCTGCGGGCATGGGGCTTCGGGCGCGGACAGGAGCGCAGGCGGCTGCGGCAGGGAAGAGCTGCGGCCGGGGACACCAGGCCACCCCTGTACTCCTCAGGCCCCCATCGGCTCCAGCCCCTCAGCGAGGACCAGATGTGCTCCTGGGCCTGGCCAGGCCCTGCCGGGACGCGTTCCCCCCCGTCGGGCCCCCTGCCACCAGCTACGCCCAGCGCTGCTGCCTCTGCCCGGCCCCGGGGGCGCCGGGGCCAGAGGTTGTCGTCCCCAAGTGGGGTCACAGCATCTTTTGGGGGGGGTCGATGGCACCGACGCCGAGCCATCCTGCAGCCCGGCTTTGCACCGCAGGCATCTCCGTAAGCTGTCCGAGTTCCTCCCTCCCCTTCGTGCGCCCCTCAGTCCCCTCCATTTCCCATCCAGGCACCAGAATCAATCTGCGTGACAAGCGGCCTTCTCAGAACCACAGGCCTTCAAAGGGCCTTCTCTCACCTGCCTAGTCCTCTCAGAAGGACACGGGCGTTGCTCTGTGTGGACTCATTTGTCTTTCCTGGCACCTCTCCTGAGGTGCTTTGTCACTTGTTTTGGTTCGAGTCGCTTCAGTGTTACTTAAGGTGCTTGGTACAGTTCCTGATGCTGTGGGGTTCTTTTCCCCGACGGTTTTTCCTTGGTTTTGGTTTTTGGTTTGGGTTCCGTTTGATTTCAACCCGATCCTGGGGTTTTCTGTCCTTTGGGACTTATTTCTGTTGAGGGAGGCAGATGGAGAAAAGTAGGAGTCTCAGTGTCTTACAACTGCTGGTGATCTACAATATTCCCTTTGCAACCAGAGAGCTCTGAGAGGAGGATTCTTGCAGGCTGTCATTCGGCTTTGTCATTCGGTCCCGTCCAGAATGTAGCGCTGGTACAAGTTCTGCAACAGACAGGAACGGGTCTAGCCTTGTTACGCGGGCTTTCTTTTTCCTTGCAGGTCGGACTTGAGACTTGCAATGGCCTTTTCCTTCGCTAAAAAAACACGCCCCGGACTCGCCGCAGACTCGGCAGCGTCGCGGATTTCGCCGGACCGCGCCGCTGGCAGAGCCGGCGGCCGACGGGGTCGCGGGCGCTCGGCACTGCGTCGGCCGGAGGCTCCCGTTGGCGCAGCAGCGACGGTCGGGGGCGGCGCAGCTGGACAGCCGGAGGTTTGGTGTCGCGGCGTATCTGCTGTGCGCGGGTTCGCTTCCCCGGGATTTTGGGCTGCTCTGGAAAAACGGGTGGCGGAGCCGGAGAGAAGAGCGGGCGGTGGCTACAGGCCGAGTCGCCGCTCGGGGAGGTTGCGCTCCGCGGAGCTTCAAGCTTTGGAGACGGAGTGCAAAACCGTCGAGCGTCCCAAGTGGACCGCGGCAGGCGTCCTGGCTCCGGTCGCGTCGAGGCACTCCGGTGGTTTTTCCTGGGGAATTCCAAAGTGGTCAGTTTCTATTAGTTTAATTTTTACCGCTCGTTTACGTCAAAACGTTTAAAATAAAAATGTCCGTCACAGTAACCAGAATAGTCTTTGGGAGCAAATACTGCCCGTCGTCCGCTCTAGCTATTGCTTCCCGCTTTGCAGACAGTACTTACTCCCCATTGATGTAATCAAAGGGCAAGCAGCAGAATATCAACAACAGAGCACTAACTGGAAGTAATAGCTGTAGCGAAACAACTCTAACAGGAAAAGAAAAAAATCACGCGTCCTAGTTAATCCACTTCGTGGTAAAGTCACAAAATATTAGAGCGCGCCTAAAGAGAAGAAATATTACCTAGGGTTGAGTAATGACTAAATTTAGTGGCAGATGTTACTTAATGAACCGGGCAGTAATGATTCCCGGTCCGTATTGCAATTCAAAAAATGAATAGTTTAGAGACCCTCTTGAAGTGATAAAGACAGAAAACTAATTGGGAGTCGTTAACAGCTCCATTTAAACATAACCACTGCTAAACCAATTAAACTGGAAACTAATTGGGAGGCTCTAACGCTTAAACGATCACACCGCTGTAAGCAAGCTGGGAGGCAACAGTGACTCCTGCTTAGAACCAAAAGAGTAATCGAAGCTTTAGATCTTTAGATAAAGAGAAATAAAAAAAGGAATCGTTCAATAACGGCTACGTTTAAACGTAGGTACTAAAAGAATTCCCGGGCGGTGGTGAACTAACATAACGCTAAAAGATTTAGATTTAAAATAAAAGGAAGATTAGAAAACCAACAGGGAGTCACGACTGCCAAAATTTAAACATAGCCGTTGGGGGGGGAGGAGGGGACGGGTACCAATTCCTTCCAAGTAGAGCTAAAAGAAAAAACCGACGCCCATTAAATCCGACGAACAAAAACTTAGATTTCATTTTAGAAACAGATCGAACGCTAACTGGGCATCATGAATGCCCGTTTAACAATACTAGCCATCTTAAACTGATGCATTAAAGATACCCCCGCAGCACCATCAGGTGAAAATTTTCTCCTTGGGAAGCAGAAATAGAATACCAATTGGGAGCAGTTTAGGGTAACGGTCGTCGTGAACGTACCCCTAATTCGAGTCCTAATTCACAATCCGAAACCGTGATTTCCAACGGTAATGAACCTTTTCCTCTTGTGTCAGTCGGGTGCCTGCGCTTTGCTCCTGCTCCCTTCAGCAGCGGTACACGGAGCGCTCGCCGGCTGTGAGCCGTTCGTTCACCGGCTTTTTGTACCAGTCAACTCTTCAATCGGGCCGTTTAAATAACAGATTATTCTCTCAAATTCCAGCTCAAACGCGTGGCACGAATTAACGGCGCCCGAGGACCACGCCATTTACTAGTGCCGCCCCGGAGCTGAGCCTGCTTATTGTGAGGCTCTTCTCGCAAGAGCCCCTCACGCCCGCACGCCCGCACGCCCGCACGCCCGCAGGTCCCGTCACCGGTGCTCCGCGCCGGCCTAACCGCGGACCGGCAGGGCGGGCGGAGAAACTGCCCGGAAGCCGTGGAGAGCGAGACGGATTCGAGAGCGAGACGGATTCAACAGCGATTCCTGCCGAAACACGCAAGGAACGCAGCTCTGCACGGCGGGGCGGCGGCCTGTCCCCTCCTGGCCGCGCGGCCCCATCCCCGCCGCGGGCAGCCTTAGCCTTCAGAAGATGGCGGCGCCATACCCCCCCCCCCCCCCGCCCCCCTCCAAGCACCGGCCGCAGCTCCGGAGAGAAACGACGCGGATGCGGCCCCGAGACAGCGGCGCCGCCACCGCGGCCGCCGTCGGCACTCGTTTCGCGGGGGACTCACCGGCTCCTCCGGGGCTCCGGCAGGCTCCCGCCGCTTCCCCGCGGTCCTCCATGATGCCGGAAGTGCCCCTCAGTCCTCCGAACTTGCGCTCTATGGGCCCGCAGTCCTCCAGGATGCCCAAGTGCCGGTTCGGTGCGGGGGGCCCTGGAGTAGATGAGCCCCGGGCTCTGCCCAGGGAGCTCCTTCTGGGCGAGGCGAGAGCTGTGGGACTGGGCAGGGTCCAGCGGCACCCACAGGAGAGAGTGCCCTGGGCTGCAGCTTGGGTTTTGGTGGAGTTGTTTTGGTTTGTTTTTTTTTTTTTTTTTTTTTACGTCGGCAGTTTCCTACGGGGTGTTCAGGGGTGACAGGAGGGTTTTAAAACACACAGCCTTTTTTTAACTGATAGTTTTGGTGCTGTTTTGTTCTAGGTGCACTGGATTCTCCCAGAATTCTGAACTTCCTGCAGGATGGCAACTTGTTTTTTGCGAGGAGTGTTTGTGACCGCATTTCCCTTCCTCGGACTTGAAGGTGAGAATATCGAGCAGCCGTGAGGATGCGCACCACGTCCGCACCTGTCTATGCCCCCCCATCCCTCCGTCCGTGGCTGCAGGTGGGATTTTTCCCATGCCACCCCCAACTCGGTGGCCTTGCCAAGGGTGGGTGTGCCTGGCCCTACTTCTCGTGTCCCTGCCTCCAATGGGTGTGCTTTGCCTGCTTTGTGTTCCCTCTTTATGGGTGTGCATAGCTCACACTGTTGTCCTCGCCCTGTGCTTCTGCCTTGCACCTGCCTCCCATGGGCATGCATTGTCCCCCCCTTGTCTCTGCTCCATGCAGCTGCCTTGCCCCCACCTCTCCAAGTATTGCTGCTCCAGGTTTACAGCACGAATAAACTGTTAGCATTCCGAACTTTGCTCTGGCACTTCCTTGGGCCCCAAATCCCTAAGACTACCGCAAAATGCCATCACCAGTAGATGTCAGGGGGAATGAGGGGCACCCAGCAGGGACACCCTGAAGTCTCATGGTTTCCATCAGGCTTTCCCAAGGGCAGAGGTGGGTGGGAGAGTGGAAAAGCAGCATTACTTTTTACGTTTTCTTCCTACATCTCCCTCTTCTGAGCTCCTTGTCCCTGGGTGTTTGTTCTTGCCTGTGGCCCCTGTTCCTGATGGGCTCCAGGTGTGGCCAGTGGGGCTAATGGCATGACTGGCCCTGCTGTGGACTATAAAGGGGCTGCCTGAGGGAGCTGGTAAAGGGGAACTGGCTGAGGAGGAGCTGGAGGTGCCTCCAGCATGGAATGGCTGGTCCCTGTGGTGAAGAAGGGTTCCTCTGAGCTGTCCGTGATGGAGCAGACCACCAGCATGTGTTGCCAAGAGCTTGGTGCCTGCATCGGCTGTGTGTGAGCCGCTGGCCAGCCTGGCAGTGGAGGGGAGTTGAGAGAAAAGTGTTGGGGCACTGAAGGTCTGAGCCGGTGCTGGGAGCTGGGGTGAGTCACATGTTCTCCCATGCACATCCTGGTCCATCTCTGCTGCCCTGCCTGTCGCTCCTTCCGCTGCCTGGGAAAGGGCTGCCCAGGGATGGGGAGGGCCAACGATGGCTTTCTGTCCTGGCCACTTTGCTGTGGAAGCCTGCCAGGCACCCTGCTGCCATTCCGATGGCACTGGGGCTTCCCCTCAAGCCAGGGGGAGGTGGCAGGGCTGGAAGAAAGTGGAGGCTGAGATGGGGTGCGAAGTCAGGGAAAATGTGGAAATCAAGAGTGGGTGGAAATGGTGTCACTTTTTACATTGTCTTTGTAAGGCTCCCTCTTTTTGTCTTCCTGACCCTATGTGTTAGTTCTTGCCTCTGTTTCTTTTCCCCTATTGCTTTACAATATTTGCCTGTCCCTCGTCTTGTCCTTGCCTTGTGGTCCTGCTGGTGCCTTTGGACTCTTTCTCCTGCTCCTCCTCTCTCTTATGTATTCCTCCACCTCTCCCTGGGTTTTTTGCTCAGTGTCCCAGTACTCCTCTCTCTATGCTACTGTCCTGCTCCCTGTCCCTCCCCTGTTTGCAGCATCCCGTTTACTGGCTGCCTGTCCCCCACCTCTTCTCTATCTTCCTCCTGTTTTTTCCCTTCTCTCCTGCTGTCCTGCTGCGTTTGAGCACTGAGCCTTGTAGCCAGCTCAGTGCCAGGATTTGTTCTGGGCAGAGGTGAGTAAACTTTTCCTGCCTCCTCTGTGCCCCTGGATGGTATTCAAGCCCCTGGGTGCAGAGCTCGTGGCTGTGAGCAGGTGCCAGGGAGGGGGCCATGTGCTGTGGGGATTTGGCCAGGCCCCTGTTCCTGACGGGCTCCAGCTGGGGCAGGTGTGGCCAGTGAGGCTAATGATGGGGCTGGCCCTGCTTTGGGCTAGGAAGGGGGCTGCCTGGGCATGCCTGCCTGCAGGAGGTGGCTGAGGAGTCAAACCAAGGGGCTTCCACAGGCAGCTGTCTCTAGCCGGTCCCTGTGGCAAGGAAGGATCCCTCCCAGCCGTCCCCAACAGAGCACGCCACCAGCACACGACACCAGGACCCTGGCGGCTCTGTTGGCCACACGTGTGAGCTGCTGCATGTCCAGGAAACCTCGTGAGAGAAGTGCATTGAGTCACGCACCGCTTACTCCTAAGGTCAGGCAGCTGGCACTGTGGAGGAGGAAGGGGCAGAAGCAGAGAGAAAAGCCTCGGGGCGGTGAAGGTCTGCCGTTGGCACCAGGAGCCACGTGTCCCCTCGTGTGTGTCCGGGCCCATCCCTGCCCTGGTTCTGCAGGTCTCTGCCTGCCTCCTTGCCTGTCCCTGCTTCTGTCTGCCTTTCAGGCTGTCTAGTTCCCCAAAGCTTTTTGCTCTTCTGCTAGCATTGCCCTGTAAAGTATCACCTTCTACCTTTCCTTTCTATGTCTCTTCCTTTCTGGCACCCCACCAGCTCTGATTTCATTCTTCCTCGTTGCTTGTGACAATGGCATTTCTAGGTCTCCCTCTCTCGGTGTCTCCGTTTATTCAGTTCCCTGTGATTGTGGGAAGGGTGGTGGTCGGGGTCTGGGTCTCTGCTCAGGGAGCTCATTCTGCTCTGAGGTTGCTGTGGTGTGGGTGCTCTGTTGGTGCTATCAGCGGTGGCAGTTTGGGAGCTGGCTGGGCTGTGTGGGTATTGCGGTTTGGACACGGAGAGAAGCAGAAGCATCTGAGGTAAGAGTTGTGGGACTGGGCAAGGTCCAGCAGCACATAGAGAGTGCCATTGGATGCCGGTTTGTTGGTTTTGATGTCAGCAATTTTATACTGAGTGTTCAGGGGTGGCAAGATACTTTAAAAACACAGAATTTTTTTTAACTGAATTTTTTTTGTTCTAGCTGCACTGGATTTTCCTGGAACTCTGGACTTCATGCAGGATGTAACCTTGTTTTTTTCCCTAGTTTGGCTGACAGCTTTTCCCTTAATAGGACTGAAGGTGAGATTATTAGGTATTAGAATGTGCAACATGTATGCACCTGTATATGCCACTCCCTATCCACCTGTCCATGCCTCATTCAGAAGATGGCGGCGCCATACCCCCCCCCCCCCCCCCCCGCCCCCTCCAAGCACCGTCCGCAGCTCCGGAGAGAAATGACGCGGATGCGGCCCCGAGACGGCGGTGCCGCCACCGCGGCCGCCGTCGGCACTCGTTTCGCGGGGGACTCACCGGCTCCTCCAGGGCTCCGGCAGGCTCCCGCCGCTTCCCCGCGGTCCTCCATGATGCCGGAAGTGCCCCTCAGTCCTCCGAACTTGCGCTCTATGGGCCCGCAGTCCTCCAGGATGCCCAAGTGCCGGTTCGGTGCGGGGGGCCCTGGAGTAGATGAGCCCCGGGCTCTGCCCAGGGAGCTCCTTCTGGGCAAGGCGAGAGCTGTGGGACTGGGCAGGGTCCAGCGGCATCCACAGGAGAGAGCGCCCTGGGATGCAGCTTGGGTTTTGGGTGTGGTTTTTTTTTTTTTGTTTTTTTTGTTTTTTTTTTTTTTTTACGTCGGCAGTTTCCTAGGGGGTGTTCAGGGGTGACAGGAGGGTTTTAAAACACACAGCCTTTTTTTTAACTGATAGTTTTGGTGCTGTTTTGTTCTAGGTGCACTGGTTTTTCCCGGAATTCTGAACTTCCTGCAGGATGGCAACTTGGTTTTTGTGAGGAGTGTTTGTGACCGCATTTCCCTTCCTGGGACTTGAAGGTGAGACTATCGAGCAGCCGTGAGGATGCGCACCACGTCTGCACCTGTCTATGCCCCCCCATCCCTCCGTCTTGCGGCTATACGTCGGGTCATCTTCTGAGCTATACGTCGGGACGTCTGTTGGTCTCTACGTCGGAACGTATGTTGGTTTCTACGTCTGGCTTGACGTTAATTTCAGCTCTACTTCGGAATGTCTTTTGGGATATACGTCGGGACGTGTGTTGGGCTCTATGTCGGGACATCTCTCGGGCTCTACGTCAGGACGTCTTTTAGGCTCTACGTCCGGCTGTAGCTCACTTTTGGCTCTACGTCGGAACGTCTGTTGGTCTCTACTTCGATATGTCTGGCTTGAGCTCGCTTTCGGCTCTATGTCGGGACGTATGTTGAGTTCTACAACTGGACATGTGTTGGGCTCTGCGTCGGGACGTCTGTTAGGCTCTATGTCGGGACATCTCTTGGGCTCTACGTCGGGACATCTGTTGGGATCAACGTCGGGACGTTTGTT
This sequence comes from Leptosomus discolor, assembly GCF_034619465.1. Classification (NCBI taxonomy): domain Eukaryota; kingdom Metazoa; phylum Chordata; class Aves; order Leptosomiformes; family Leptosomidae; genus Leptosomus; species Leptosomus discolor. The sequence continues at coordinate 244,206 of NW_028237935.1, forward strand.
GGGTTGTAGGTCGGGAAGTCTGGCTTGAGCTTGCTTTCGCCTCTAAGTCGGGACGTCTGTTGGGCTCTACATCTGGATTAGCTTACTTTCAGCTCTGCGTCGGGACGTGCGTTGGGCTCTGCGTCTGTAGTTAGCTTACTTTCAGCTCTGCGTCGGGACGTGCGTTGGGCTCTGCGTCGGGACGTGCGTTGGGCTCTGCGTCGGGACGTGCGTTGGGCTCTGCGTCGGGACGTGCGTTGGGCTCTGCGTCGGGACGTGCGTTGGGCTCTGCGTCGGGACGTGCGTTGGGCTCTGCGTCGGGACGTGCGTTGGGCTCTGCGTCGGGACGTGCGTTGGGCTCTGCGTCGGGACGTGCGTTGGGCTCTGCGTCGGGACGTGCGTTGGGCTCTGCGTCGGGACGTGCGTTGGGCTCTGCGTCTGTAGTTAGCTAACTTTCAGCTCTGCGTCGGGACGTGCGTTGGGCTCTGCGTCGGGACGTGCCTTGGGCTCTGCGTCGGGACGTGCCTTGGGCTCTACGTCGGGACGTGCCTTGGGCTCTGCGTCGGGACGTGCCTTGGGCTCTGCGTCGGGACGTGCCTTGGGCTCTGCGTCGGGACGTGCGTTGGGCTCTGCGTCGGGACGTGCCTTGGGCTCTGCGTCGGGACGTGCGTTGGGCTCTGCGTCGGGACGTGCGTTGGGCTCTGCGTCGGGACGTGCGTTGGGCTCTGCGTCGGGACGTGCGTTGGGCTCTGCGTCGGGACGTGCCTTGGGCTCTGCGTCGGGACGTGCCTTGGGCTCTGCGTCGGGACGTGCCTTGGGCTCTGCGTCGGGACGTGCCTTGGGCTCTGCGTCGGGACGTGCCTTGGGCTCTGCGTCGGGACGTGCCTTGGGCTCTGCGTCGGGACGTGCCTTGGGCTCTGCGTCGGGACGTGCCTTGGGCTCTGCGTCGGGACGTGCCTTGGGCTCTGCGTCGGGACGTGCCTTGGGCTCTGCGTCGGGACGTGCCTTGGGCTCTGCGTCGGGACGTGCCTTGGGCTCTGCGTCGGGACGTGCCTTGGGCTCTGCGTCGGGACGTGCCTTGGGCTCTGCGTCGGGACGTGCCTTGGGCTCTGCGTCGGGACGTGCCTTGGGCTCTGCGTCGGGACGTGCCTTGGGCTCTGCGTCGGGACGTGCCTTGGGCTCTGCGTCGGGACGTGCCTTGGGCTCTGCGTCGGGACGTGCCTTGGGCTCTGCGTCGGGACGTGCCTTGGGCTCTGCGTCGGGACGTGCCTTGGGCTCTGCGTCGGGACGTGCCTTGGGCTCTGCGTCGGGACGTGCCTTGGGCTCTACGTCTGTAGTTAGCTAACTTTCAGCTCTGCGTCGGGACGTGCGTTGGGCTCTGCGTCGGGACGTGCGTTGGGCTCTGCGTCGGGACGTGCGTTGGGCTCTGCGTCGGGACGTGCGTTGGGCTCTGCGTCGGGACGTGCGTTGGGCTCTGCGTCGGGACGTGCGTTGGGCTCTGCGTCGGGACGTGCGTTGGGCTCTGCGTCGGGACGTGCGTTGGGCTCTGCGTCGGGACGTGCGTTGGGCTCTGCGTCGGGACGTGCGTTGGGCTCTGCGTCGGGACGTGCGTTGGGCTCTGCGTCGGGACGTGCGTTGGGCTCTGCGTCGGGATTTAGCTTACTTTCAGCTCTACGTCGGGACGTGCGTTGGCCTCTACGTCGGGACGTGCGTTGGCCTCTACGTCGGGACGTGCGTTGGCCTCTACGTCGGGACGTGCGTTGGCCTCTACGTCGGGACGTGCGTTGGCCTCTACGTCGGGACGTGCGTTGGCCTCTACGTCGGGACGTGCGTTGGCCTCTACGTCGGGACGTGCGTTGGCCTCTACGTCGGGATTTAACTTACTTTCAGCTCTACGTCGGGACGTGCGTTGGCCTCTACGTCGGGATTTAACTTACTTTCAGCTCTACGTCGGGACGTGCGTTGGCCTCTAAGTCGGGACGTGCGTTGGCCTCTAAGTCGGGACGTGCGTTGGCCTCTAAGTCGGGACGTGCGTTGGCCTCTAAGTCGGGACGTGCGTTGGCCTCTAAGTCGGGACGTGCGTTGGCCTCTAAGTCGGGACGTGCGTTGGCCTCTAAGTCGGGACGTGCGTTGGCCTCTAAGTCGGGACGTGCGTTGGCCTCTAAGTCGGGACGTGCGTTGGCCTCTAAGTCGGGACGTGCGTTGGCCTCTAAGTCGGGACGTGCGTTGGCCTCTAAGTCGGGACGTGCGTTGGCCTCTAAGTCGGGACGTGCGTTGGCCTCTAAGTCGGGACGTGCGTTGGCCTCTAAGTCGGGACGTGCGTTGGCCTCTAAGTCGGGACGTGCGTTGGCCTCTAAGTCGGGATTTAGCTTACTTTCAGCTCTACGTCGGGACGTGCGTTGGCCTCTAAGTCGGGATTTAGCTTACTTTCAGCTCTACGTCGGGACGTGCGTTGGCCTCTACGTCGGGACGTGCGTTGGCCTCTACGTCGGGACGTGCGTTGGCCTCTACGTCGGGACGTGCGTTGGCCTCTACGTCGGGACGTGCGTTGGCCTCTACGTCGGGACGTGCGTTGGCCTCTAAGTCGGGACGTGCGTTGGCCTCTAAGTCGGGACGTGCGTTGGCCTCTAAGTCGGGACGTGCGTTGGCCTCTAAGTCGGGACGTGCGTTGGCCTCTAAGTCGGGACGTGCGTTGGCCTCTAAGTCGGGATTTAGCTTACTTTCAGCTCTACGTCGGGACGTGCGTTGGCCTCTAAGTCGGGATTTAGCTTACTTTCAGCTCTACGTCGGGACGTGCGTTGGCCTCTACGTCGGGACGTGCGTTGGCCTCTACGTCGGGACGTGCGTTGGCCTCTACGTCGGGACGTGCGTTGGCCTCTACGTCGGGACGTGCGTTGGCCTCTACGTCGGGACGTGCGTTGGCCTCTACGTCGGGACGTGCGTTGGCCTCTACGTCGGGACGTGCGTTGGCCTCTACGTCGGGATTTAACTTACTTTCAGCTCTACGTCGGGATTTAACTTACTTTCAGCTCTACGTCGGGATTTAACTTACTTTCAGCTCTACGTCGGGATTTAACTTACTTTCAGCTCTACGTCGGGATTTAACTTACTTTCAGCTCTACGTCGGGATTTAACTTACTTTCAGCTCTACGTCGGGATTTAACTTACTTTCAGCTCTACGTCGGGATTTAACTTACTTTCAGCTCTACGTCGGGATTTAACTTACTTTCAGCTCTACGTCGGGATTTAACTTACTTTCAGCTCTACGTCGGGATTTAACTTACTTTCAGCTCTACGTCGGGACGTGCGTTGGGCTCTACGTCTGTAGTTAGCTAACTTTCTGCTCTACGTCGGGACGTGCGTTGGGCTCTACGTCTGTAGTTAGCTAACTTTCAGCTCTACGTCGGGACGTGCGTTGGGCGCTACGTCGGGACGTGCGTTGGGCGCTACGTCGGGACGTGCGTTGGGCGCTACGTCGGGACGTGCGTTGGGCTCTACGTCGGGATTTAGCTTACTTTCAGCTCTACGTCGGGACGTGCGTTGGCCTCTACGTCGGGACGTGCGCTGGCCTCTACGTCGGGATTTAGCTTACTTTTAGCTCTAAGTCGGGACGTGCATTGGGCTCTACGTCGGGACGTGCGGTGGGCTCTACGTCGGGACGTGCGGTGGGCTCTACGTCGGGACGTGCGGTGGGCTCTACGTCGGGACGTGCGGTGGGCTCTACGTCGGGACGTGCGGTGGGCTCTACGTCGGGATTTAGCTTACTTTCAGCTCTACGTCGGGACGTGCGTTGGCCTCTACGTCGGGACGTGCGTTGGCCTCTACGTCGGGATTTAGCTTACTTTCAGCTCTACGTCGGGACGTGCGTTGGGCTCTACGTCGGGATTTAGCTTACTTTTAGCTCTACGTCGGGACGTGCGTTGGGCTCTACGTCGGGATGTGCGTTGGGCTCTACGTCTGTAGTTAGCTAACTTTCAGCTCTACGTCGGGACGTGCGTTGGCCTCTACGTCGGGACGTGCGTTGGGCTCTACGTCGGGACGTGCGTTGGGCTCTACGTCTGTAGTTAGCTAACTTTCTGCTCTACGTCGGGACGTGCGTTGGGCTCTACGTCTGTAGTTAGCTAACTTTCAGCTCTACGTCGGGACGTGCGTTGGGCGCTACGTCGGGACGTGCGTTGGGCTCTACGTCGGGATTTAGCTTACTTTCAGCTCTACGTCGGGACGTGCGTTGGCCTCTACGTCGGGACGTGCGCTGGCCTCTACGTCGGGATTTAGCTTACTTTTAGCTCTAAGTCGGGACGTGCATTGGGCTCTACGTCGGGACGTGCGGTGGGCTCTACGTCGGGACGTGCGGTGGGCTCTACGTCGGGACGTGCGTTGGGCTCTACGTCGGGACGTGCGGTGGGCTCTACGTCGGGACGTGCGGTGGGCTCTACGTCGGGACGTGCGTTGGGCTCTACGTCGGGATTTAGCTTACTTTCAGCTCTACGTCGGGACGTGCGTTGGCCTCTACGTCGGGACGTGCGTTGGCCTCTACGTCGGGACGTGCGTTGGCCTCTACGTCGGGACGTGCGTTGGCCTCTACGTCGGGATTTAGCTTACTTTCAGCTCTACGTCGGGACGTGCGTTGGGCTCTACGTCGGGATTTAGCTTACTTTTAGCTCTACGTCGGGACGTGCGTTGGGCTCTACGTCGGGACGTGCGTTGGGCTCTACGTCTGTAGTTAGCTAACTTTCAGCTCTACGTCGGGACGTGCGTTGGCCTCTACGTCGGGACGTGCGTTGGCCTCTACGTCGGGACGTGCGTTGGGCTCTACGTCGGGATTTAGCTTACTTTCAGCTCTACGTCGGGACGTGCGTTGGCCTCTAAGTCGGGACGTGCGTTGGCCTCTAAGTCGGGACGTGCGTTGGCCTCTAAGTCGGGACGTGCGTTGGCCTCTAAGTCGGGACGTGCGTTGGCCTCTAAGTCGGGACGTGCGTTGGCCTCTAAGTCGGGACGTGCGTTGGCCTCTAAGTCGGGACGTGCGTTGGCCTCTAAGTCGGGACGTGCGTTGGCCTCTAAGTCGGGACGTGCGTTGGCCTCTAAGTCGGGACGTGCGTTGGCCTCTACGTCGGGACGTGCGTTGGCCTCTACGTCGGGACGTGCGTTGGCCTCTACGTCGGGACGTGCGTTGGCCTCTACGTCGGGACGTGCGTTGGCCTCTACGTCGGGATTTAACTTACTTTCAGCTCTACGTCGGGACGTGCGTTGTCCTCTGCGTCGGGACGTGCGTTGTCCTCTGCGTCGGGACGTGCGTTGTCCTCTGCGTCGGGACGTGCGTTGTCCTCTGCGTCGGGACGTGCGTTGGCCTCTACGTCGGGACGTGCGTTGGCCTCTACGTCGGGACGTGCGTTGGCCTCTACATCGGGATTTAGCTTACTTTCAGCTCTACGTCGGGACGTGCGTTGGCCTCTACGTCGGGACGTGCGTTGGCCTCTACGTCGGGACGTGCGTTGGCCTCTACGTCGGGACGTGCGTTGGCCTCTACGTCGGGATTTAGCTTACTTTCAGCTCTACGTCGGGACGTGCGTTGGGCTCTACGTCGGGATTTAGCTTACTTTTAGCTCTACGTCGGGACGTGCGTTGGGCTCTACGTCGGGACGTGCGTTGGGCTCTACGTCGGGACGTGCGTTGGGCTCTACGTCGGGACGTGCGTTGGGCTCTACGTCGGGATTTAGCTTACTTTCAGCTCTACGTCGGGACGTGCGTTGGGCTCTACGTCGGGATTTAGCTTACTTTCAGCTCTACGTCGGGACGTGCGTTGGGCTCTACGTCGGGACGTGCGTTGGCCTCTACGTCGGGATTTAACTTACTTTCAGCTCTACGTCGGGACGTGCGTTGGGCGCTACGTCGGGACGTGCGTTGGGCGCTACGTCGGGACGTGCGTTGGGCGCTACGTCGGGACGTGCGTTGGGCTCTACGTCGGGATTTAACTTACTTTCAGCTCTACGTCGGGACGTGCGCTGGCCTCTACGTCGGGACGTGCGCTGGCCTCTACGTCGGGACGTGCGCTGGCCTCTACGTCGGGACGTGCGCTGGCCTCTACGTCGGGACGTGCGCTGGCCTCTACGTCGGGACGTGCGCTGGCCTCTACGTCGGGACGTGCGCTGGCCTCTACGTCGGGACGTGCGCTGGCCTCTACGTCGGGACGTGCGCTGGCCTCTACGTCGGGACGTGCGCTGGCCTCTACGTCGGGACGTGCGTTGGCCTCTACGTCGGGACGTGCGTTGGGCTCTACGTCGGGATTTAGCTTACTTTCAGCTCTACGTCGGGACGTGCGTTGGGCTCTACGTCGGGACGTGCGTTGGGCTCTACGTCGGGATTTAGCTTACTTTGAGCTCTACGTCGGGACGTGCGTTGGCCTCTACGTCGGGACGTGCGTTGGCCTCTACGTCGGGATTTAGCTTACTTTCAGCTCTACGTCGGGACGTGCGTTGGGCTCTACGTCGGGTTTTAGCTTACTTTCAGCTCTACGTCGGGACGTGCGTTGGGCTCTACGTCGGGACGTGCGTTGGGCTCTACGTCGGGACGTGCGTTGGGCTCTACGTCGGGACGTGCGTTGGGCTCTATGTCTGTAGTTAGCTAACTTTCTGCTCTACATCGGGACGTGCGTTGGGCGCTACGTCGGGACGTGCGTTGGGCTCTACGTCGGGACGTGCGTTGGGCGCTACGTCGGGATTTAGCTTACTTTCAGCTCTACGTCGGGACGTGCGGTGGGCTCTACGTCGGGACGTGCGTTGGGCTCTACGTCGGGACGTGCGGTGGGCTCTACGTCGGGACGTGCGGTGGGCTCTACGTCGGGACGTGCGTTGGGCTCTACGTCGGGACGTGCGTTGGGCTCTACGTCGGGACGTGCGTTGGGCTCTACGTCGGGACGTGCGTTGGGCTCTACGTCGGGATTTAGCTTACTTTCAGTTCTACGTCGGGATTTAGCTTACTTTCAGTTCTACGTCGGGACGTGCGTTCGGCGCTACGTCGGGACGTGCGTTGGGCGCTACGTCGGGATTTAGCTTACTTTCAGCTCTACGTCGGGACGTGCATTGGGCTCTACGTCGGGACGTGCATTGGGCTCTACGTCGGGACGTGCGGTGGGCTCTACGTCGGGACGTGCGGTGGGCTCTACGTCGGGACGTGCGGTGGGCTCTACGTCGGGACGTGCGGTGGGCTCTACGTCGGGACGTGCGGTGGGCTCTACGTCGGGACGTGCGGTGGGCTCTACGTCGGGACGTGCGGTGGGCTCTACGTCGGGACGTGCGGTGGGCTCTACGTCGGGAGTTAGCTTACTTTCAGCTCTACGTCGGGACGTGCGTTGGCCTCTACGTCGGGACGTGCGTTGGCCTCTACGTCGGGACGTGCGTTGGCCTCTACGTCGGGACGTGCGTTGCCCTCTACGTCGGGACGTGCGTTGGCCTCTACGTCGGGACGTGCGTTGGCCTCTACGTCGGGACGTGCGTTGGCCTCTACGTCGGGACGTGCGTTGGCCTCTACGTCGGGATTTAGCTTACTTTCAGCTCTACGTCGGGACGTGCGTTGGCCTCTACGTCGGGACGTGCGTTGGCCTCTACGTCGGGACGTGCGTTGGCCTCTACGTCGGGACGTGCGTTGGCCTCTACGTCGGGACGTGCGTTGGCCTCTACGTCGGGACGTGCGTTGGCCTCTACGTCGGGACGTGCGTTGGCCTCTACGTCGGGACGTGCGTTGGCCTCTACGTCGGGACGTGCGTTGGCCTCTACGTCGGGACGTGCGTTGGCCTCTACGTCGGGATTTATCTTACTTTCAGCTCTACGTCGGGACGTGCGTTGGGCTCTACGTCGGGATTTAGCTTACTTTTAGCTCTACGTCGGGACGTGCGTTGGCCTCTACGTCGGGATTTAGCTTACTTTCAGCTCTACGTCGGGACGTGCGTTGGGCTCTACGTCGGGATTTAGCTTACTTTTAGCTCTACGTCGGGACGTGCGTTGGGCTCTACGTCGGGACGTGCGTTGGGCTCTACGTCGGGACGTGCGTTGGGCTCTACGTCGGGACGTGCGTTGGGCTCTACGTCGGGACGTGCGTTGGGCTCTACGTCGGGACGTGCGTTGGGCTCTACGTCGGGACGTGCGTTGGGCTCTACGTCGGGACGTGCGTTGGGCTCTACGTCGGGACGTGCGTTGGGCTCTACGTCGGGACGTGCGTTGGGCTCTACGTCGGGACGTGCGTTGGGCTCTACGTCGGGACGTGCGTTGGGCTCTACGTCGGGACGTGCGTTGGGCTCTACGTCAGGATTTAGCTAACTTTCAGCTCTACGTCGGGACGTGCGTTGGGCTCTACGTCGGGACGTGCGTTGGGCTCTACGTCGGGACGTGCGTTGGGCTCTACGTCGGGACGTGCGTTGGGCTCTACGTCGGGACGTGCGTTGGGCTCTACGTCGGGACGTGCGTTGGGCTCTACGTCGGGACGTGCGTTGGGCTCTACGTCGGGACGTGCGTTGGGCTCTACGTCGGGACGTGCGTTGGGCTCTACGTCGGGACGTGCGTTGGGCTCTACGTCGGGACGTGCGTTGGGCTCTACGTCGGGACGTGCGTTGGGCTCTACGTCGGGACGTGCGTTGGGCTCTACGTCGGGACGTGCGTTGGGCTCTACGTCGGGACGTGCGTTGGGCTCTACGTCGGGACGTGCGTTGGGCTCTACGTCAGGATTTAGCTAACTTTCAGCTCTACGTCGGGACATGCGTTGGGCTCTACGTTGGGACGTGCGTTGGACTCTACGTCGGGATTTAGCTTACTTTCAGCTCTACGTCGGGACGTGCGTTGGGCTCTACGTCGGGACGTGCGTTGGGCTCTACGTCGGGACGTGCGTTGGGCTCTACGTCGGGACGTGCGTTGGGCTCTACGTCGGGACGTGCGTTGGGCTCTACGTCTGTAGTTAGCTAACTTTCAGCTCTACGTCGGGACGTGCGTTGGGCTCTACGTCTGTAGTTAGCTAACTTTCAGCTCTACGTCGGGACGTGCGTTGGGCGCTACGTCGGGACGTGCGTTGGGCGCTACGTCGGGACGTGCGTTGGGCTCTACGTCGGGACGTGCGTTGGGCTCTACGTCGGGACGTGCGTTGGGCTCTACGTCGGGACGTGCGTTGGGCTCTACGTCGGGACGTGCGTTGGGCTCTACGTCGGGATTTAACTTACTTTCAGCTCTACGTCGGGACGTGCGTTGGCCTCTAAGTCGGGACGTGCGTTGGCCTCTAAGTCGGGACGTGCGTTGGCCTCTAAGTCGGGACGTGCGTTGGCCTCTAAGTCGGGACGTGCGTTGGCCTCTAAGTCGGGACGTGCGTTGGGCTCTAAGTCGGGACGTGCGTTGGGCTCTAAGTCGGGACGTGCGTTGGGCTCTAAGTCGGGACGTGCGTTGGGCTCTAAGTCGGGACGTGCGTTGGGCTCTAAGTCGGGACGTGCGTTGGGCTCTACGTCGGGACGTGCGTTGGGCTCTACGTCGGGACGTGCGTTGGGCTCTACGTCGGGACGTGCGTTGGGTTCTACGTCGGGACGTGCGTTGGCCTCTAAGTCGGGACGTGCGTTGGCCTCTAAGTCGGGACGTGCGTTGGCCTCTAAGTCGGGACGTGCGTTGGCCTCTAAGTCGGGATTTAGCTTACTTTCAGCTCTACGTCGGGACGTGCGTTGGACTCTACGTCGGGACTTGCGTTGGGCTCTACGTCGGGATTTAACTTACTTTCAGCTCTACGTCGGGACGTAACTTACTTTCAGCTCTACGTCGGGACGTGCGTTGGCCTCTACGTCGGGACGTGCGTTGGCCTCTACGTCGGGACGTGCGTTGGCCTCTACTTCGGGATTTAGCTTACTTTCAGCTCTACGTCGGGACGTGCGTTGGCCTCTACGTCGGGACGTGCGTTGGCCTCTACGTCGGGACGTGCGTTGGCCTCTACGTCGGGATTTAGCTTACTTTCAGCTCTACGTCGGGACGTGCGTTGGGCTCTATGTCGGGTTTTAGCTTACTTTCAGCTCTACGTCGGGACGTGCGTTGGGCTCTACGTCGGGACGTGCGTTGGGCTCTACGTCGGGATTTAGCTTACTTTCAGCTCTACGTCGGGACGTGCGTTGGCCTCTACGTCGGGTTTTAGCTTACTTTCAGCTCTACGTCGGGACGTGCGTTGGGCTCTACGTCGGGACGTGCGTTGGGCTCTACGTCGGGACGTGCGTTGGGCTCTACGTCGGGACGTGCGTTGGGCTCTACGTCGGGACGTGCGTTGGGCTCTACGTCGGGACGTGCGTTGGGCTCTACGTCGGGACGTGCGTTGGGCTCTACGTGTGTAGTTAGGTAACTTTCAGCTCTACGTCGGGACGTGCGTTGGGCTCTACGTCTGTAGTTAGGTAACTTTCAGCTCTACGTCGGGACGTGCGTTGGGCTCTACGTCTGTAGTTAGCTAACTTTCAGCTCTACGTCGGGACGTGCGTTGGGCGCTACGTCGGGACGTGCGTTGGGCGCTACGTCGGGACGTGCGTTGGGCGCTACGTCGGGACGTGCGTTGGGCTCTACGTCGGGACGTGCGTTGGGCTCTACGTCGGGACGTGCGTTGGGCTCTACGTCGGGATTTAGCTTACTTTCAGCTCTACGTCGGGACGTGCGTTGGCCTCTACGTCGGGACGTGCGTTGGCCTCTACTTCGGGATTTAGCTTACTTTCAGCTCTACGTCGGGACGTGCGTTGGCCTCTACGTCGGGACGTGCGTTGGCCTCTACGTCGGGACGTGCGTTGGCCTCTACGTCGGGACGTGCGTTGGCCTCTACGTCGGGATTTAGCTTACTTTCAGCTCTACGTCGGGACGTGCGTTGGGCTCTACGTCGGGATTTAGCTTACTTTCAGCTCTACGTCGGGACGTGCGTTGGGCTCTACGTCGGGTTTTAGCTTACTTTCAGCTCTACGTCGGGACGTGCGTTGGGCTCTACGTCGGGACGTGCGTTGGGCTCTACGTCGGGACGTGCGTTGGGCTCTACGTCGGGACGTGCGTTGGGCTCTACGTCGGGACGTGCGTTGGGCTCTATGTCTGTAGTTAGCTAACTTTCTGCTCTACGTCGGGACGTGCGTTGGGCTCTATGTCTGTAGTTAGCTAACTTTCAGCTCTACGTCGGGACGTGCGTTGGGCGCTACGTCGGGACGTGCGTTGGGCGCTACGTCGGGACGTGCGTTGGGCTCTACGTCGGGACGTGCGTTGGGCTCTACGTCGGGATTTAGCTTACTTTCAGCTCTACGTCGGGACGTGCGTTGGCCTCTACGTTGGGACGTGCGTTGGCCTCTACGTCGGGACGTGCGTTGGCCTCTACGTCGGGACGTGCGTTGGCCTCTACGTCGGGACGTGCGTTGGCCTCTACGTCGGGACGTGCGTTGGCCTCTACGTCGGGATTTATCTTACTTTCAGCTCTACGTCGGGACGTGCGTTGGGCTCTACGTCGGGATTTAGCTTACTTTTAGCTCTACGTCGGGACGTGCGTTGGGCTCTACGTCTGTAGTTAGCTAACTTTCAGCTCTACGTCGGGACGTGCGTTGGGCTCTACGTCGGGACGTGCGTTGGGCTCTACGTCGGGACGTGCGTTGGGCTCTACGTCGGGACGTGCGTTGGGCTCTACGTCGGGACGTGCGTTGGGCTCTACGTCAGGATTTAGCTAACTTTCAGCTCTACGTCGGGACGTGCGTTGGGCTCTACGTCGGGACGTGCGTTGGGCTCTACGTCGGGACGTGCGTTGGGCTCTACGTCGGGACGTGCGTTGGGCTCTACGTCAGGATTTAGCTAACTTTCAGCTCTACGTCGGGACATGCGTTGGGCTCTACGTTGGGACGTGCGTTGGACTCTACGTCGGGATTTAGCTTACTTTCAGCTCTACGTCGGGACGTGCGTTGGGCTCTACGTCGGGACGTGCGTTGGGCTCTACGTCGGGACGTGCGTTGGGCTCTACGTCGGGACGTGCGTTGGGCTCTACGTCGGGACGTGCGTTGGGCTCTACGTCGGGACGTGCGTTGGGCTCTACGTCGGGACGTGCGTTGGGCTCTACGTCTGTAGTTAGGTAACTTTCAGCTCTACGTCGGGACGTGCGTTGGGCTCTACGTCTGTAGTTAGCTAACTTTCAGCTCTACGTCGGGACGTGCGTTGGGCGCTACGTCGGGACGTGCGTTGGGCGCTACGTCGGGACGTGCGTTGGGCTCTACGTCGGGACGTGCGTTGGGCTCTACGTCGGGACGTGCGTTGGGCTCTACGTCGGGACGTGCGTTGGGCTCTACGTCGGGACGTGCGTTGGGCTCTACGTCGGGACGTGCGTTGGGCTCTACGTCGGGATTTAACTTACTTTCAGCTCTACGTCGGGACGTGCGTTGGCCTCTAAGTCGGGACGTGCGTTGGCCTCTAAGTCGGGACGTGCGTTGGGCTCTAAGTCGGGACGTGCGTTGGGCTCTAAGTCGGGACGTGCGTTGGGCTCTACGTCGGGACGTGCGTTGGGCTCTACGTCGGGACGTGCGTTGGGCTCTACGTCGGGACGTGCGTTGGGCTCTACGTCGGGATTTAACTTACTTTCAGCTCTAAGTCGGGACGTGCGTTGGCCTCTAAGTCGGGACGTGCGTTGGCCTCTAAGTCGGGACGTGCGTTGGCCTCTAAGTCGGGACGTGCGTTGGCCTCTAAGTCGGGACGTGCGTTGGCCTCTAAGTCGGGACGTGCGTTGGCCTCTAAGTCGGGACGTGCGTTGGCCTCTAAGTCGGGACGTGCGTTGGCCTCTAAGTCGGGACGTGCGTTGGCCTCTAAGTCGGGACGTGCGTTGGCCTCTAAGTCGGGACGTGCGTTGGCCTCTAAGTCGGGACGTGCGTTGGCCTCTAAGTCGGGATTTAGCTTACTTTCAGCTCTACGTCGGGACGTGCGTTGGACTCTACGTCGGGACTTGCGTTGGGCTCTACGTCGGGATTTAACTTACTTTCAGCTCTACGTCGGGACGTAACTTACTTTCAGCTCTACGTCGGGACGTGCGTTGGCCTCTACGTCGGGACGTGCGTTGGCCTCTACGTCGGGACGTGCGTTGGCCTCTACGTCGGGACGTGCGTTGGCCTCTACGTCGGGACGTGCGTTGGCCTCTACGTCGGGACGTGCGTTGGCCTCTACTTCGGGATTTAGCTTACTTTCAGCTCTACGTCGGGACGTGCGTTGGGCTCTATGTCGGGTTTTAGCTTACTTTCAGCTCTACGTCGGGACGTGCGTTGGGCTCTATGTCGGGTTTTAGCTTACTTTCAGCTCTACGTCGGGACGTGCGTTGGGCTCTACGTCGGGACGTGCGTTGGGCTCTACGTCGGGATTTAGCTTACTTTCAGCTCTACGTCGGGACGTGCGTTGGCCTCTACGTCGGGTTTTAGCTTACTTTCAGCTCTACGTCGGGACGTGCGTTGGGCTCTACGTCGGGACGTGCGTTGGGCTCTACGTCGGGACGTGCGTTGGGCTCTACGTCGGGACGTGCGTTGGGCTCTACGTCGGGACGTGCGTTGGGCTCTACGTCGGGACGTGCGTTGGGCTCTACGTGTGTAGTTAGGTAACTTTCAGCTCTACGTCGGGACGTGCGTTGGGCTCTACGTCTGTAGTTAGGTAACTTTCAGCTCTACGTCGGGACGTGCGTTGGGCTCTACGTCTGTAGTTAGCTAACTTTCAGCTCTACGTCGGGACGTGCGTTGGGCGCTACGTCGGGACGTGCGTTGGGCTCTACGTCGGGACGTGCGTTGGGCTCTACGTCGGGACGTGCGTTGGGCTCTACGTCGGGACGTGCGTTGGGCTCTACGTCGGGATTTAGCTTACTTTCAGCTCTACGTCGGGACGTGCGTTGGCCTCTACGTCGGGACGTGCGTTGGCCTCTACTTCGGGATTTAGCTTACTTTCAGCTCTACGTCGGGACGTGCGTTGGCCTCTACGTCGGGACGTGCGTTGGCCTCTACGTCGGGATTTAGCTTACTTTCAGCTCTATGTCGGGACGTGCGTTGGGCTCTACGTCGGGATTTAGCTTACTTTCAGCTCTACGTCGGGACGTGCGTTGGGCTCTACGTCGGGTTTTAGCTTACTTTCAGCTCTACGTCGGGACGTGCGTTGGGCTCTACGTCGGGACGTGCGTTGGGCTCTACGTCGGGACGTGCGTTGGGCTCTACGTCGGGACGTGCGTTGGGCTCTATGTCTGTAGTTAGCTAACTTTCTGCTCTACGTCGGGACGTGCGTTGGGCTCTATGTCTGTAGTTAGCTAACTTTCAGCTCTACGTCGGGACGTGCGTTGGGCGCTACGTCGGGACGTGCGTTGGGCGCTACGTCGGGACGTGCGTTGGGCTCTACGTCGGGACGTGCGTTGGGCTCTACGCCGGAATTAGCTTACTTTCAGCTCTACGTCGGGACGTGCGTTGGCCTCTACGTCGGGACGTGCGTTGGCCTCTACGTCGGGACGTGCGTTGGCCTCTACGTCGGGACGTGCGTTGGCCTCTACGTCGGGACGTGCGTTGGCCTCTACGTCGGGACGTGCGTTGGCCTCTACGTCGGGACGTGCGTTGGCCTCTACGTCGGGACGTGCGTTGGCCTCTACGTCGGGACGTGCGTTGGCCTCTACGTCGGGACGTGCGTTGGCCTCTACGTCGGGACGTGCGTTGGCCTCTACGTCGGGACGTGCGTTGGGCTCTACGTCGGGACGTGCGTTGGGCTCTACGTCGGGACGTGCGTTGGGCTCTACGTCGGGACGTGCGTTGGGCTCTACGTCGGGACGTGCGTTGGGCTCTACGTCGGGATTTAGCTTACTTTCAGCTCTACGTCGGGATTTAGCTTACTTTCAGCTCTACGTCGGGACGTGCGTTGGCCTCTACGTCGGGACGTGCGTTGGCCTCTACGTCGGGACGTGCGTTGGCCTCTACGTCGGGACGTGCGTTGGCCTCTACGTCGGGACGTGCGTTGGCCTCTACGTCGGGACGTGCGTTGGCCTCTACGTCGGGACGTGCGTTGGCCTCTACGTCGGGACGTGCGTTGGCCTCTACGTCGGGACGTGCGTTGGCCTCTACGTCGGGACGTGCGTTGGCCTCTACGTCGGGACGTGCGTTGGCCTCTACGTCGGGACGTGCGTTGGCCTCTACGTCGGGACGTGCGTTGGCCTCTACGTCGGGACGTGCGTTGGCCTCTACGTCGGGACGTGCGTTGGCCTCTACGTCGGGACGTGCGTTGGCCTCTACGTCGGGACGTGCGTTGGCCTCTACATTGGGATTTAGCTTACTTTCAGCTCTACGTCGGGACGTGCGTTGGCCTCTACATTGGGATTTAGCTTACTTTCAGCTCTAAGTCGGGACGTGCGTTGGCCTCTAAGTCGGGACGTGCGTTGGCCTCTAAGTCGGGACGTGCGTTGGCCTCTAAGTCGGGACGTGCGTTGGCCTCTAAGTCGGGACGTGCGTTGGCCTCTAAGTCGGGACGTGCGTTGGCCTCTAAGTCGGGACGTGCGTTGGCCTCTAAGTCGGGACGTGCGTTGGCCTCTAAGTCGGGACGTGCGTTGGCCTCTAAGTCGGGACGTGCGTTGGCCTCTAAGTCGGGACGTGCGTTGGCCTCTAAGTCGGGACGTGCGTTGGCCTCTAAGTCGGGACGTGCGTTGGCCTCTACGTCGGGACGTGCGTTGGCCTCTACGTCGGGACGTGCGTTGGCCTCTACGTCGGGACGTGCGTTGGCCTCTACGTCGGGACGTGCGTTGGCCTCTACGTCGGGACGTGCGTTGGCCTCTACGTCGGGACGTGCGTTGGCCTCTACGTCGGGACGTGCGTTGGCCTCTACGTCGGGATTTAGCTTACTTTCAGCTCTACGTCGGGACGTGCGTTGGGCTCTACGTCGGGACGTGCGTTGGGCTCTACGTCGGGATTTAGCTTACTTTCAGCTCTACGTCGGGACGTGCGTTGGCCTCTACGTCGGGACGTGCGTTGGCCTCTACGTCGGGACGTGCGTTGGCCTCTACATCGGGATTTAGCTTACTTTCAGCTCTACGTCGGGACGTGCGTTGGGCTCTACGTCGGGACGTGCGTTGGGCTCTACGTCGGGACGTGCGTTGGGCTCTACGTCGGGACGTGCGTTGGGCTCTACGTCGGGATTTAGCTTACTTTCAGCTCTACGTCGGGACGTGCGTTGGCCTCTACTTCGTTATTTAGCTTACTTTCAGCTCTACGTCGGGACGTGCGTTGGCCTCTACGTCGGGACGTGCGTTGGCCTCTACGTCGGGACGTGCGTTGGCCTCTACGTCGGGACGTGCGTTGGCCTCTACGTCGGGACGTGCGTTGGCCTCTACGTCGGGACGTGCGTTGGCCTCTACGTCGGGACGTGCGTTGGCCTCTACGTCGGGACGTGCGTTGGCCTCTACGTCGGGACGTGCGTTGGCCTCTACATTGGGATTTAGCTTACTTTCAGCTCTACGTCGGGACGTGCGTTGGCCTCTACGTCGGGACGTGCGTTGGCCTCTACGTCGGGACGTGCGTTGGCCTCTACGTCGGGACGTGCGTTGGCCTCTACGTCGGGACGTGCGTTGGCCTCTACGTCGGGACGTGCGTTGGCCTCTACGTCGGGACGTGCGTTGGCCTCTACGTCGGGACGTGCGTTGGCCTCTACGTCGGGACGTGCGTTGGCCTCTAAGTCGGGACGTGCGTTGGCCTCTAAGTCGGGACGTGCGTTGGCCTCTAAGTCGGGACGTGCGTTGGCCTCTACGTCGGGACGTGCGTTGGCCTCTAAGTCGGGACGTGGGTTGGCCTCTACGTCGGGACGTGGGTTGGCCTCTACGTCGGGACGTGGGTTGGCCTCTACGTCGGGACGTGGGTTGGCCTCTACGTCGGGACGTGGGTTGGCCTCTACGTCGGGACGTGCGTTGGCCTCTACGTCGGGACGTGCGTTGGCCTCTAAGTCGGCACGTGCGTTGGCCTCTAAGTCGGGACGTGCGTTGGCCTCTACGTCGGGACGTGCGTTGGCCTCTACATCGGGATTTAGCTTACTTTCAGCTCTACGTCGGGACGTGCGTTGGGCTCTACGTCGGGACGTGCGTTGGGCTCTACGTCGGGATTTAGCTTACTTTCAGCTCTACGTCGGGACGTGCGTTGGGTTCTACGTCGGGACGTGCGTTGGGTTCTACGTCGGGACGTGCGTTGGGTTCTACGTCGGGACGTGCGTTGGCCTCTACATCGGGATTTAGCTTACTTTCAGCTCTACGTCGGGACGTGCGTTGGGCTCTACGTCGGGAAGTGCGTTGGGCTCTACGTCGGGAAGTGCGTTGGGCTCTACGTCGGGACGTGCGTTGGGCTCTACGTCGGGACGTGCGTTGGGCTCTACGTCGGGACGTGCGTTGGGCTCTATGTCTGTAGTTAGCTAACTTTCTACGTCGGGACGTGCGTTGGGCTCTATGTCTGTAGTTAGCTAACTTTCTACGTCGGGACGTGCGTTGGGCTCTATGTCTGTAGTTAGCTAACTTTCTACGTCGGGACGTGCGTTGGGCTCTATGTCTGTAGTTAGCTAACTTTCTGCTCTACGTCGGGACGTGCGTTGGGCTCTATGTCTGTAGTTAGCTAACTTTCTGCTCTACGTCGGGACGTGCGTTGGGCGCTACGTCGGGACGTGCGTTGGGCTCTACGTCGGGACCTGCGTTGGGCTCTACGTCGGGATTTAGCTTACTCTCAGCTCTACGTCGGGACGTGCGTTGGCCTCTAGGTCGGGACGTGCGTTGGCCTCTACGTCGGGACGTGCGTTGGCCTCTGCGTCGGGATTTAGCTTACTTTCAGCTCTACGTCGGGACGTGCGTTCGGCGTTACGTCGGGACGTGCGTTGGGCGCTACGTCGGGATTTAGCTTACTTTCAGCTCTACGTCGGGACGTGCATTGGGCTCTACGTCGGGACGTGCATTGGGCTCTACGTCGGGACGTGCGGTGGGCTCTACGTCGGGACGTGCGTTGGGCTCTACGTCGGGACGTGCGTTGGGCTCTACGTCGGGACGTGCGTTGGGCTCTACGTCGGGACGTGCGTTGGGCTCTACGTCGGGATTTAGCTTACTTTCAGCTCTACGTCGGGATTTAGCTTACTTTCAGCTCTACGTCGGGACGTGCGTTGGCCTCTACGTCGGGACGTGCGTTGGCCTCTACGTCGGGATTTAGCTTACTTTCAGCTCTACGTCGGGACGTGCGTTGGCCTCTACGCCGGGACGTGCGTTGGCCTCTATGTCGGGATTTAGCTTACTTTCAGCTCTACGTCGGGACGTGTGTTGGGCTCTACGTCGGGATTTAGCTTACTTTTAGCTCTACGTCGGGACGTGCGTTGGGCTCTACGTCGGGACGTGCGTTGGGCTCTACGTCTGTAGTTACCTAACTTTCAGCTCTACGTCGGGACGTGCGTTGGGCTCTACGTCGGGACGTGCGTTGGGCTCTACGTCGGGACGTGCGTTGGGCTCTACGTCGGGACGTGCGTTGGGCTCTACGTCGGGACGTGCGTTGGGCTCTACGACGGGACGTGCGTTGGGCTCTACGTCAGGATTTAGCTAACTTTCAGCTCTACGTCGGGACATGCGTTGGGCTCTACGTCGGGACGTGTGTTGGGCTCTACGTCGGGATTTAGCTTACTTTCAGCTCTACGTCGGGACGTGCGTTGGGCTCTACGTCGGGACGTGCGTTGGGCTCTACGTCGGGACGTGCGTTGGGCTCTACGTCGGGACGTGCGTTGGGCTCTACGTCGGGACGTGCGTTGGGCTCTACGTCGGGACGTGCGTTGGGCTCTACGTCTGTAGTTAGGTAACTTACAGCTCTACGTCGGGACGTGCGTTGGGCTCTACGTCTGTAGTTAGCTAACTTTCAGCTCTACGTCGGGACGTGCGTTGGGCGCTACGTCGGGACGTGCGTTGGGCTCTACGTCGGGACGTGCGTTGGGCTCTACGTCGGGACGTGCGTTGGGCTCTACGTCGGGACGTGCGTTGGGCTCTACGTTGGGATTTAACTTACTTTCAGCTCTACGTCGGGACGTGCGTTGGGCTCTACGTCGGGACGTGCGTTGGCCTCTACGTCGGGACGTGCGTTGGCCTCTACGTCGGGACGTGCGTTGGCCTCTACGTCGGGATTTAGCTTACTTTCAGCTCTACGTCGGGACGTGCGTTGGACTCTACGTCGGGACGTGCGTTGGGCTCTACGTCGGGATTTAGCTTACTTTCAGCTCTACGTCGGGACGTGCGTTGGCCTCTACGTCGGGACGTGCGTTGGCCTCTACGTCGGGACGTGCGTTGGCCTCTACGTCGGGACGTGCGTTGGCCTCTACGTCGGGACGTGCGTTGGCCTCTACGTCGGGACGTGCGTTGGCCTCTACGTCGGGACGTGCGTTGGCCTCTACGTCGGGACGTGCGTTGGCCTCTACTTCGGGATTTAGCTTACTTTCAGCTCTACGTCGGGACGTGCGTTGGCCTCTACGTCGGGATTTAGCTTACTTTCAGCTCTACGTCGGGACGTGCGTTGGCCTCTACGTCGGGATTTAGCTTACTTTCAGCTCTACGTCGGGACGTGCGTTGGCCTCTACGTCGGGACGTGCGTTGGCCTCTACGTCGGGACGTGCGTTGGCCTCTACGTCGGGACGTGCGTTGGCCTCTACGTCGGGACGTGCGTTGGCCTCTACGTCGGGACGTGCGTTGGCCTCTACGTCGGGACGTGCGTTGGCCTCTACGTCGGGACGTGCGTTGGCCTCTACGTCGGGACGTGCGTTGGCCTCTACGTCGGGACGTGCGTTGGCCTCTACTTCGGGATTTAGCTTACTTTCAGCTCTACGTCGGGACGTGCGTTGGCCTCTACGTCGGGATTTAGCTTACTTTCAGCTCTACGTCGGGACGTGCGTTGGCCTCTACGTCGGGATTTAGCTTACTTTCAGCTCTACGTCGGGACGTGCGTTGGGCTCTACGTCGGGATTTAGCTTACTTTCAGCTCTACGTCGGGACGTGCGTTGGGCTCTACGTCGGGACGTGCGTTGGGCTCTACGTGGGGATTCAGCTTACTTTCAGCTCTACGTCGGGACGTGCGTTGGCCTCTACGTCGGGATTTAGCTTACTTTCAGCTCTACGTCGGGACGTGCGTTGGGCTCTACGTCGGGACGTGCGTTGGGCTCTACGTCGGGACGTGCGTTGGGCTCTACGTCGGGACGTGCGTTGGGCTCTACGTCGGGACGTGCGTTGGGCTCTACGTCTGTAGTTAGGTAACTTTTAGCTCTACGTCGGGACGTGCGTTGGGCTCTACGTCTGTAGTTAGCTAACTTTCAGCTCTACGTCGGGACGTGCGTTGGGCGCTACGTCGGGACGTGCGTTGGGCGCTACGTCGGGACGTGCGTTGGGCTCTACGTCGGGACGTGCGTTGGGCTCTACGTCGGGACGTGCGTTGGGCTCTACGTCGGGATTTAACTTACTTTCAGGTCTACGTCGGGACGTGCGTTGGCCTCTAAGTCGGGACGTGCGTTGGCCTCTAAGTCGGGACGTGCGTTGGCCTCTAAGTCGGGACGTGCGTTGGCCTCTAAGTCGGGACGTGCGTTGGCCTCTACGTCGGGACGTGCGTTGGCCTCTACGTCGGGATTTAGCTTACTTTCAGGTCTACGTCGGGACGTGCGTTGGACTCTACGTCGGGACGTGCGTTGGGCTCTACGTCGGGATTTAGCTTACTTTCAGCTCTACGTCGGGACGTGCGTTGGCCTCTACGTCGGGACGTGCGTTGGCCTCTACTTCGGGATTTAGCTTACTTTCAGCTCTACGTCGGGACATGCGTTGGCCTCTACGTCGGGACGTGCGTTGGCCTCTACGTCGGGACATGCGTTGGCCTCTACGTCGGGACATGCGTTGGCCTCTACGTCGGGACATGCGTTGGCCTCTACGTCGGGACATGCGTTGGCCTCTACGTCGGGACATGCGTTGGCCTCTACGTCGGGACATGCGTTGGCCTCTACGTCGGGACATGCGTTGGCCTCTACGTCGGGACATGCGTTGGCCTCTACGTCGGGACATGCGTTGGCCTCTACGTCGGGATTTAGCTTACTTTCAGCTCTACGTCGGGACGTGCGTTGGGCTCTACGTCGGGTTTTAGCTTACTTTCAGCTCTACGTCGGGACGTGCGTTGGGCTCTATGTCTGTAGTTAGCTAACTTTCTGCTCTACGTCGGGACGTGCGTTGGGCTCTATGTCTGTAGTTAGCTAACTTTCTGCTCTACGTCGGGACGTGCGTTGGGCTCTATGTCTGTAGTTAGCTAACTTTCAGCTCTACGTCGGGACGTGCGTTGGGCGCTACGTCGGGACGTGCGTTGGGCCCTACGTCGGGACGTGCGTTGGGCTCTACGTCGGGACGTGCGTTGGGCTCTACGTCGGGACATGCGTTGGGCTCTACGTCGGGATTTAGCTTACTTTCAGCTCTACGTCGGGACGTGCGTTGGCCTCTACATCGGGACGTGCGTTGGCTTCTAGGTCGGGACGTGCGTTGGCCTCTACGTCGGGACGTGCGTTGGCCTCTGCGTCGGGATTTAGCTTACTTTCAGCTCTACTTCGGGACGTGCGTTGGGCGCTACGTCGGGACGTGCGTTGGGCGCTACGTCGGGACGTGCGTTGGGCGCTACGTCGGGACGTGCGTTGGGCGCTACGTCGGGATTTAGCTTACTTTCAGCTCTACGTCGGGACGTGCGGTGGGCTCTACGTCGGGACGTGCGGTGGGCTCTACTTCGGGACGTGCGGTGGGCTCTACTTCGGGACGTGCGTTGGGCTCTACGTCGGGACGTGCGTTGGGCTCTACGTCGGGATTTAGCTTACTTTCAGCTCTACGTCGGGACGTGCGTTGGGCTCTACGTCGGGACGTGCGTTGGCCTCTACGTCGGGATTTAGCTTACTTTCAGCTCTACGTCGGGACGTGCGTTAGCCTCTACGTCGGGATTTAGCTTACTTTCAGCTCTACGTCGGGACGTGTGTTGGGCTCTACGTCGGGATTTAGCTTACTTTTAGCTCTACGTCGGGACGTGCGTTGGGCTCTACGTCGGGACGTGCGTTGGGCTCTACGTCGGGACGTGCGTTGGGCTCTACGTCGGGACGTGCGTTGGGCTCTACGTCGGGATTTAGCTTACTTTCAGCTCTAAGTCGGGACGTGCGTTGGCCTCTAAGTCGGGACGTGCGTTGGCCTCTAAGTCGGGACGTGCGTTGGCCTCTAAGTCGGGACGTGCGTTGGCCTCTACGTCGGGACGTGCGTTGGCCTCTACGTCGGGATTTAACTTACTTTCAGCTCTACGTCGGGACGTGCGTTGGGGGCTACGTCGGGACGTGCGTTGGGCGCTACGTCGGGACGTGCGTTGGGCGCTACGTCGGGACGTGCGTTGGGCTCTACGTCGGGACGTGCGTTGGCCTCTAAGTCGGGACGTGCGTTGGCCTCTACATCGTGATTTAGCTTACTTTCAGCTCTACGTCGGGACGTGCGTTGGCCTCTACATCGGGATTTAGCTTACTTTCAGCTCTACGTCGGGACGTGCGTTGGGCTCTACGTCGGGATTTAGCTTACTTTCAGCTCTACGTCGGGACGTGCGTTGGGCTCTACGTCGGGATTTAGCTTACTTTCAGCTCTACGTCGGGACGTGCGTTGGCCTCTACGTCGGGACGTGCGTTGGCCTCTACGTCGGGACGTGCGTTGGCCTCTACTTCGGGATTTAGCTTACTTTCAGCTCTACGTCGGGACGTGCGTTGGCCTCTACGTCGGGACGTGCGTTGGCCTCTACTTCGGGATTTAGCTTACTTTCAGCTCTACGTCGGGACGTGCGTTGGCCTCTACGTCGGGACGTGCGTTGGCCTCTACTTCGGGATTTAGCTTACTTTCAGCTCTACGTCGGGACGTGCGTTGGGCTCTACGTCGGGACGTGCGTTGGGCTCTACGTCGGGACGTGCGTTGGGCTCTACGTAGGGACGTGCGTTGGGCTCTACGTCGGGACGTGCGTTGGGCTCTACGTCGGGACGTGCGTTGGGCTCTACGTCGGGACGTGCGTTGGCCTCTACATTGGGATTTAGCTTACTTTCAGCTCTACGTCGGGACGTGCGTTGGCCTCTAAGTCGGGACGTGCGTTGGCCTCTAAGTCGGGACGTGCGTTGGCCTCTAAGTCGGGACGTGCGTTGGCCTCTAAGTCGGGACGTGCGTTGGCCTCTAAGTCGGGATTTAGCTTACTTTCAGCTCTACGTCGGGACATGTGTTGGGCTCTACGTCGGGATTTAGCTTACTTTTAGCTCTACGTCGGGACGTGCGTTGGGCTCTACGTCGGGACGTGCGTTGGGCTCTACATGTGTAGTTACCTAACTTTCAGCTCTACGTCGGGACGTGCGTTGGGCTCTACGTCGGGACGTGCGTTGGGCTCTACGTCGGGACGTGCGTTGGGCTCTACGTCGGGACGTGCGTTGGGCTCTACGTCGGGACGTGCGTTGGGCTCTACGTCGGGACGTGCGTTGGGCTCTACGTCGGGACGTGCGTTGGGCTCTACGTCGGGACGTGCGTTGGGCTCTACGTCGGGACGTGCGTTGGGCTCTACGTCGGGACGTGCGTTGGGCTCTACGTCAGGATTTAGCTAACTTTCAGCTCTACGTCGGGACATGCGTTGGGCTCTACGTCGGGACGTGTGTTGGGCTCTACCTCGGGATTTAGCTTACTTTCAGCTCTACGTTGGGACGTGCGTTGGACTCTACGTCGGGATTTAGCTTAATTTCAGCTCTACGTCGGGACGTGCGTTGGGCTCTACGTCGGGACGTGCGTTGGGCTCTACGTCGGGACGTGCGTTGGGCTCTACGTCGGGACGTGCGTTGGGCTCTACGTCGGGACGTGCGTTGGGCTCTACGTCGGGACGTGCGTTGGGCTCTACGTCTGTAGTTAGGTAACTTACAGCTCTACGTCGGGACGTGCGTTGGGCTCTACGTCTGTAGTTAGCTAACTTTCAGCTCTACGTCGGGACGTGCGTTGGGCGCTACGTCGGGACGTGCGTTGGGCTCTACGTCGGGACGTGCGTTGGGCTCTACGTCGGGATTTAACTTACTTTCAGCTCTACGTCGGGACGTGCGTTGGCCTCTACATCGGGACGTGCGTTGGCCTCTACGTCGGGACGTGCGTTGGCCTCTACGTCGGGATTTAGCTTACTTTCAGCTCTACGTCGGGACGTGCGTTGGACTCTACGTCGGGACGTGCGTTGGGCTCTACGTCGGGATTTAGCTTACTTTCAGCTCTACGTCGGGACGTGCGTTGGCCTCTACGTCGGGACGTGCGTTGGCCTCTACGTCGGGACGTGCGTTGGCCTCTACGTCGGCACGTGCGTTGGCCTCTACGTCGGGATTTAGCTTACTTTCAGCTCTACGTCGGGATGTGCGTTGGCCTCTACGTCGGGACGTGCGTTGGCCTCTACGTCGGGATTTAGCTTACTTTCAGCTCTACGTCGGGACGTGCGTTGGGCTCTACGTCGGGACGTGCGTTGGGCTCTACGTCGGGATTTAGCTTACTTTCAGCTCTACGTTGGGACGTGCGTTGGCCTCTACGTCGGGATTTAGCTTACTTTCAGCTCTACGTCGGGACGTGCGTTGGGCTCTACGTCGGGACGTGCGTTGGGCTCTACGTCGGGACGTGCGTTGGGCTCTACGTCGGGACGTGCTTTGGGCTCTACGTCGGTAGTTAGGTAACTTTTAGCTCTACGTCGGGACGTGCGTTTGGCTCTACGTCTGTAGTTAGCTAACTTTCAGCTCTACGTCGGGACGTGCGTTGGGCGCTACGTCGGGACGTGCGTTGGGCGCTACGTCGGGACGTGCGTTGGGCGCTACGTCGGGACGTGCGTTGGCCTCTAAGTCGGGACGTGCGTTGGCCTCTAAGTCGGGACGTGCGTTGGCCTCTAAGTCGGGACGTGCGTTGGCCTCTAAGTCGGGACGTGCGTTGGCCTCTAAGTCGGGACGTGCGTTGGCCTCTAAGTCGGGACGTGCGTTGGCCTCTACATCGGGATTTAGCTTACTTTCAGCTCTACGTCGGGACGTGCGTTGGGCTCTATGTCTGTAGTTAGCTAACTTTCTGCTCTACGTCGGGACGTGCGTTGGGCTCTATGTCTGTAGTTAGCTAACTTTCAGCTCTACGTCGGGACGTGCGTTGGGCGCTACGTCGGGACGTGCGTTGGGCTCTACGTCGGGACGTGCGTTGGGCTCTACGTCGGGATTTAGCTTACTTTCAGCTCTACGTCGGGACGTGCGTTGGCCTCTACGTCGGGACGTGCGTTGGCTTCTAGGTCGGGACGTGCGTTGGCCTCTACGTCGGGACGTGCGTTGGCCTCTGCGTCGGGATTTAGCTTACTTTCAGCTCTACTTCGGGACGTGCGTTGGGCGCTACGTCGGGACGTGCGTTGGGCGCTACATCGGGATTTAGCTTACTTTCAGCTCTACGTCGGGACGTGCATTGGGCTCTACGTCGGGACGTGCGGTGGGCTCTACTTCGGGACGTGCGGTGGGCTCTACTTCGGGACGTGCGTTGGGCTCTACGTCGGGACGTGCGTTGGGCTCTACGTCGGGATTTAGCTTACTTTCAGCTCTACGTCGGGACGTGCGTTGGGCTCTACGTCGGGACGTGCGTTGGGCTCTACGTCGGGACGTGCGTTGGCCTCTACGTCGGGATTTAGCTTACTTTCAGCTCTACGTCGGGACGTGCGTTGGCCTCTACGTCGGGATTTAGCTTACTTTCAGCTCTACGTCGGGACGTGCGTTGGGCTCTACGTCGGGATTTAGCTTACTTTTAGCTCTACGTCGGGACGTGCGTTGGGCTCTACGTCGGGACGTGCGTTGGGCTCTACGTCTGTAGTTAGCTAACTTTCAGCTCTACGTCGGGACGTGCGTTGGGCTCTAAGTCGGGACGTGCGTTGGGCTCTAAGTCGGGACGTGCGTTGGGCTCTACGTCGGGACGTGCGTTGGGCTCTACGTCGGGACGTGCGTTGGGCTCTACGTCGGGACGTGCGTTGGGCTCTACTTCGGGACGTGCGTTGGGCTCTACGTCGGGATTTAGCTTACTTTCAGCTCTACGTCGGGACGTGCGTTGGCCTCTACGTCGGGACGTGCGTTGGCCTCTACGTCGGGACGTGCGTTGGCCTCTACGTCGGGACGTGCGTTGGCCTCTACGTCGGGACGTGCGTTGGCCTCTACGTCGGGACGTGCGTTGGCCTCTACGTCGGGATTTAACTTACTTTCAGCTCTACGTCGGGACGTGCGTTGGGCGCTACGTCGGGACGTGCGTTGGACGCTACGTCGGGACGTCCGTTGGGCGCTACGTCGGGACGTGCGTTGGGCGCTACGTCGGGACGTGCGTTGGGCGCTACGTCGGGACGTGCGTTGGCCTCTACATCGGGATTTAGCTTACTTTCAGCTCTACGGTTGGACGTGCGTTGGGCTCTAAGTCGGGACGTGCGTTGGGCTCTAAGTCGGGACGTGCGTTGGGCTCTAAGTCGGGACGTGCGTTGGCCTCTAAGTCGGGACGTGCGTTGGCCTCTAAGTCGGGACGTGCGTTGGCCTCTACATCGGGATTTAGCTTACTTTCAGCTCTACGTCGGGACGTGCGTTGGGCTCTACGTCGGGACGTGCGTTGGGCTCTACGTCGGGACGTGCGTTGGGCTCTACGTCGGGACGTGCGTTGGGCTCTACGTCGGGATTTAGCTTACTTTCAGCTCTACGTCGGGACGTGCGTTGGCCTCTACGTCGGGACGTGCGTTGGCCTCTACTTCGGGATTTAGCTTACTTTCAGCTCTACGTCGGGACGTGCGTTGGCCTCTACTTCGGGATTTAGCTTACTTTCAGCTCTACGTCGGGACGTGCGTTGGGCTCTACGTCGGGACGTGCGTTGGGCTCTACGTCGGGACGTGCGTTGGGCTCTACGTCGGGACGTGCGTTGGGCTCTACGTCGGGACGTGCGTTGGGCTCTACGTCGGGACGTGCGTTGGGCTCTACGTCGGGACGTGCGTTGGGCTCTACGTCGGGACGTGCGTTGGGCTCTACATTGGGATTTAGCTTACTTTCAGCTCTACGTCGGGACGTGCGTTGGCCTCTAAGTCGGGACGTGCGTTGGCCTCTAAGTCGGGACGTGCGTTGGCCTCTACATCGGGATTTAGCTTACTTTCAGCTCTACGTCGGGACGTGCGTTGGGCTCTACGTCGGGACGTGCGTTGGGCTCTACGTCGGGATTTAGCTTACTTTCAGCTCTACGTCGGGACGTGCGTTGGGCTCTACGTCGGGACGTGCGTTGGGCTCTACGTCGGGATTTAGCTTACTTTCAGCTCTACGTCGGGACGTGCGTTGGCCTCTACGTCGGGACGTGTGTTGGCCTCTACTTCGGGATTTAGCTTACTTTCAGCTCTACGTCGGGACGTGCGTTGGCCTCTACATCGGGATTTAGCTTACTTTCAGCTCTACGTCGGGACGTGCGTTGGGCTCTACGTCGGGACGTGCGTTGGGCTCTACGTCGGGATTTAGCTTACTTTCAGCTCTACGTCGGGACGTGCGTTGGGCTCTACGTCGGGACGTGCGTTGGGCTCTACGTCGGGACGTGCGTTGGGCTCTACGTCGGGATTTAGCTTACTTTCAGCTCTACGTCGGGACGTGCGTTGGCCTCTACGTCGGGACGTGCGTTGGCCTCTACGTCGGGACGTGTGTTGGCCTCTACTTCGGGATTTAGCTTACTTTCAGCTCTACGTCGGGACGTGCGTTGGCCTCTACGTCGGGACGTGCGTTGGCCTCTACGTCGGGACGTGCGTTGGCCTCTACGTCGGGACGTGCGTTGGCCTCTACGTCGGGATTTAGCTTAATTTCAGTTCTACGTCGGGACGTGCGTTGGGCTCTACGTCGGGTTTTAGCTTACTTTCAGCTCTACGTCGGGACGTGCGTTGGGCTCTACGTCAGGACGTGCGTTGGGCTCTACGTCGGGACGTGCGTTGGGCTCTATGTCTGTAGTTAGCTAACTTTCTGCTCTACGTCGGGACGTGCGTTGGGCGCTACGTCGGGACCTGCGTTGGGCTCTACGTCGGGACGTGCGTTGGGCTCTACGTCGGGATTTAGCTTACTTTCAGCTCTACGTCGGGACGTGCGTTGGCCTCTACGTCGGGACGTGCGTTGGCCTCTATATCGGGATTTAGCTTACTTTCAGCTCTACGTCGGGACGTGCGTTGGGCTCTAAGTCGGGACGTGCGTTGGCCTCTAAGTCGGGACGTGCGTTGGCCTCTAAGTCGGGACGTGCGTTGGCCTCTAAGTCGGGACGTGCGTTGGCCTCTACGTCGGGACGTGCGTTGGCCTCTACGTCGGGATTTAGCTTACATTCAGCTCTACGTCGGGACGTGCGTTGGGCTCTACGTCGGGACGTGCGTTGGGCTCTACGTCGGGACGTGCGTTGGGCTCTACGTCGGGACGTGCGTTGGGCTCTACGTCGGGATTTAGCTTACTTTCAGCTCTACGTCGGGACGTGCGTTGGCCTCTACGTCGGGACGTGCGTTGGCCTCTACGTCGGGACGTGCGTTGGCCTCTACTTCGGGATTTAGCTTACTTTCAGCTCTACGTCGGGACGTGCGTTGGCCTCTACGTCGGGACGTGCGTTGGCCTCTACTTCGGGATTTAGCTTACTTTCAGCTCTACGTCGGGACGTGCGTTGGCCTCTACGTCGGGACGTGCGTTGGCCTCTACGTCGGGACGTGCGTTGGCCTCTACGTCGGGACGTGCGTTGGCCTCTACGTCGGGACGTGCGTTGGCCTCTACATTGGGATTTAGCTTACTTTCAGCTCTACGTCGGGACGTGCGTTGGCCTCTACGTCGGGACGTGCGTTGGCCTCTACGTCGGGACGTGCGTTGGCCTCTACGTCGGGACGTGCGTTGGCCTCTACGTCGGGACGTGCGTTGGCCTCTACATTGGGATTTAGCTTACTTTCAGCTCTACGTCGGGACGTGCGTTGGCCTCTACGTCGGGACGTGCGTTGGCCTCTACGTCGGGACGTGCGTTGGCCTCTACGTCGGGACGTGCGTTGGCCTCTACGTCGGGACGTGCGTTGGCCTCTACGTCGGGACGTGCGTTGGCCTCTACGTCGGGATTTAGCTTATTTTCAGCTCTACGTCGGGACGTGCGTTGGGCTCTACGTCGGGACGTGCGTTGGGCTCTACGTCGGGATTTAGCTTACTTTCAGCTCTACGTCGGGACTTGCGTTGGCCTCTACGTCGGGACGTTCGTTGGCCTCTACGTCGGGACGTGCGTTGGCCTCTACTTCGGGATTTAGCTTACTTTCAGCTCTACGTCGGGACGTGCGTTGGCCTCTACGTCGGGACGTGCGTTGGCCTCTACGTCGGGACGTGCGTTGGCCTCTACTTCGGGATTTAGCTTACTTTCAGCTCTACGTCGGGACGTGCGTTGGCCTCTACGTCGGGACGTGCGTTGGCCTCTACGTCGGGATTTAGCTTACTTTCAGCTCCACGTCGGGACGTGCGTTGGGCTCTATGTCGGGTTTTAGCTTACTTTCAGCTCTACGTCGGGACGTGCGTTGGGCTCTACGTCGGGATTTAGCTTACTTTCAGCTCTACGTCGGGACGTGCGTTGGCCTCTACGTCGGGATTTAGCTTACTTTCAGCTCTACGTCGGGACGTGCGTTGGGCTCTACGTCGGGACGTGCGTTGGGCTCTACGTCGGGACGTGCGTTGGGCTCTACGTCGGGACGTGCGTTGGGCTCTACGTCGGGACGTGCGTTGGGCTCTACGTCGGGACGTGCGTTGGGCTCTACATCTGTAGTTAGCTAACTTTTAGCTCTACGTCGGGACGTGCGTTGGGCTCTACGTCTGTAGTTAGCTAACTTTTAGCTCTACGTCGGGACGTGCGTTGGGCTCTACGTCTGTAGTTAGCTAACTTTCAGCTCTACGTCGGGACGTGCGTTGGGCTCTACGTCTGTAGTTAGCTAACTTTCAGCTCTACGTCGGGACGTGCGTTGGCCTCTAAGTCGGGACGTGCGTTGGCCTCTAAGTCGGGATTTAGCTTACTTTCAGCTCTACGTCGGGACGTGCGTTGGACTCTACGTCGGGACTTGCGTTGGGCTCTACGTCGGGATTTAACTTACTTTCAGCTCTACGTCGGGACGTAACTTACTTTCAGCTCTACGTCGGGACGTGCGTTGGGCTCTACGTCGGGATTTAGCTTACTTTCAGCTCTACGTCGGGACGTGCGTTGGCCTCTACGTCGGGACCTGCGTTGGCCTCTACGTCGGGACGTGCGTTGGCCTCTACTTCGGGATTTAGCTTACTTTCAGCTCTACGTCGGGACGTGCGTTGGCCTCTACGTCGGGACGTGCGTTGGCCTCTACGTCGGGACGTGCGTTGGCCTCTACGTCGGGACGTGCGTTGGCCTCTACGTCGGGATTTAGCTTACTTTCAGCTCTACGTCGGGACGTGCGTTGGGCTCTACGTCGGGTTTTAGCTTACTTTCAGCTCTACGTCGGGACGTGCGTTGGGCTCTACGTCGGGACGTGCGTTGGGCTCTATGTCTGTAGTTAGCTAACTTCCAGCTCTACGTCGGGACGTGCGTTGGGCGCTACGTCGGGACGTGCGTTGGGCTCTACGTCGGGACGTGCGTTGGGCTCTACGTCGGGATTTAGCTTACTTTCAGCTCTACGTCGGGACGTGCGTTGGCCTCTACATCGGGACGTGCGTTGGCCTCTACGTCGGGACGTGCGTTGGCCTCTACGTCGGGACGTGCGTTGGCCTCTACGTCGGGACGTGCGTTGGCCTCTACGTCGGGACGTGCGTTGGCCTCTACGTCGGGACGTGCGTTGGCCTCTGCGTCGGGATTTAGCTTACTTTCAGCTCTACTTCGGGACGTGCATTGGGCTCTACGTCGGGACGTGCGGTGGGCTCTACTTCGGGACGTGCGGTGGGCTCTACTTCGGGACGTGCGTTGGGCGCCACGTCGGGACGTGCGTTGGGCGCTACGTCGGGATTTAGCTTACTTTCAGCTCTACGTCGGGACGTGCATTGGGCTCTACGTCGGGACGTGCGGTGGGCTCTACGTCGGGACGTGCGGTGGGCTCTACGTCGGGACGTGCGGTGGGCTCTACGTCGGGACGTGCGGTGGGCTCTACGTCGGGACGTGCGTTGGGCTCTACGTCGGGATTTAACTTACTTTCAGCTCTACGTCGGGACGTGCGTTGGCCTCTACGTCGGGACGTGCGGTGGGCTCTACTTCGGGACGTGCGTTGGGCGCCACGTCGGGACGTGCGTTGGGCGCTACGTCGGGATTTAGCTTACTTTCAGCTCTACGTCGGGACGTGCATTGGGCTCTACGTCGGGACGTGCGGTGGGCTCTACGTCGGGACGTGCGGTGGGCTCTACGTCGGGACGTGCGGTGGGCTCTACGTCGGGACGTGCGTTGGGCTCTACGTCGGGATTTAACTTACTTTCAGCTCTACGTCGGGACGTGCGTTGGCCTCTACGTCGGGACGTGCGTTGGCCTCTACGTCGGGACGAGCTTTGGGCTCTACGTCGGGATGTGCTTTGGGCTCTACGTCGGGACGTGCGTTGGGCTCTACGTCGGGACGTGCTTTGGGCTCTACGTCGGGACGTGCGTTGGGCTCTACGTCTGTAGTTAGCTAACTTTCAGCTCTACGTCGGGACGCGCGTTGGGCTCTACGTCGGGACGCGCGTTGGGCTCTACGTCGGGACGCGCGTTGGGCTCTACGTCGGGACGCGCGTTGGGCTCTACGTCGGGACGCGCGTTGGGCTCTACGTCAGGATTTAGCTAACTTTCAGCTCTACGTCGGGACATGCGTTGGGCTCTACGTCGGGACGTGCGTTGGGCTCTACGTCGGGATTTAGCTTACTGTCAGCTCTACGTTGGGACGTGCGTTGGCCTCTACGTCGGGATTTAGCTAACTTTCAGCTCTACGTCGGGACGTGCGTTGGGCTCTACGTCGGGACGTGCGTTGGGCTCTACGTCTGTAGTTAGGTAACTTTCAGCTCTACGTCGGGACGTGCGTTGGGCTCTACGTCTGTTGTTAGCTAACTTTCAGCTCTACGTCGGGACGTGCGTTGGGCTCTACGTCTGTTGTTAGCTAACTTTCAGCTCTACGTCGGGACGTGCGTTGGGCTCTACGTCTGTAGTTAGCTAACTTTCAGCTCTACGTCGGGACGTGCGTTGGGCGCTACGTCGGGACGTGCGTTGGGCTCTACGTCGGGACGTGCGTTGGGCTCTACGTCGGGACGTGCGTTGGGCTCTACGTCGGGACGTGCGTTGGGCTCTACGTCGGGACGTGCGTTGGGCTCTACGTCGGGACGTGCATTGGGCTCTACGTCGGGATTTAACTTACTTTCAGCTCTACGTCGGGACGTGCGTTGTCCTCTACGTCGGGACGTGCGTTGGCCTCTACGTCGGGACGTGCGTTGGCCTCTAAGTCGGGACGTGCGTTGGCCTCTAAGTCGGGACGTGCGTTGGCCTGTAAGTCGGGACGTGCGTTGGCCTCTACGTCGGGACGTGCGTTGGCCTCTAAGTCGGGACGTGCCTTGGCCTCTACGTCGGGACGTGCCTTGGCCTCTACATCGGGATTTAGCTTACTTTCAGCTCTACGTCGGGACGTGCGTTGGCCTCTACGTCGGGACGTGCCTTGGCCTCTACTTCGGGATTTAGCTTACTTTCAGCTCTACGTCGGGACGTGCGTTGGCCTGTACGTCTGGACGTGCGTTGGCCTCTACGTCGGGATTTAGCTTACTTTCAGCTCTACGTCGGGACGTGCGTTGGGCTCTACGTCGGGTTTTAGCTTACTTTCAGCTCTACGTCGGGACTTGCGTTGGGCTCTAGGTCGGGACGTGCGTTGGGCTCTACGTCGGGACGTGCGTTGGGCTCTATGTCTGTAGTTAGCTAACTTTCTGCTCTACGTCGGGACGTGCGTTGGGCTCTATGTCTGTAGTTAGCTAACTTTCAGCTCTACGTCGGGACGTGCGTTGGGCGCTACGTCGGGACGTGTGTTGGGCTCTACGTCGGGACGTGCGTTGGGCTCTACGTCGGGATTTAGCTTACTTTCAGCTCTACGTCGGGACGTGCCTTGGCCTCTACGTCGGGACGTGCCTTGGCCTCTACGTCGGGACGTGCCTTGGCCTCTACGTCGGGACGTGCGTTGGCCTCTACGTCGGGACGTGCTTTGGGCTCTACGTCGCCACGTGCGTTGGCCTCTACGTCGGGACGTGCCTTGGCCTCTACGTCGGGATTTAGCTTACTTTCAGCTCTACGTCGGGACGTGCGTTGGGCTCTACGTCGGGACGTGCGTTGGGCTCTACGTCGGGACACGCGTGGGGCTCTACGTCGGGGCGCGCGTTGGGCTGTACGTCTGTAGTTAGCTAACTTTCAGCTCTACGTCGGGACGCGCGTTTGGCTCTTCGTCTGTAGTTAGCTAACTTTCAGCTCTACGTCGGGACGTGCGTTGGGCTCTACGTCGGGATTTAGCTTACTTTCAGCTCTACGTCGGGACGTGCGTTGGGCTCTACGTCGGGATTTAGCTTACTTTCAGCTCTACGTCGGGACGTGCGTTGGGCTCTACGTCGGGACGTGCGTTGGGCTCTACGTCGGGATTTAGCTTACTTTCAGGTCTACGTCGGGACGTGCGTTGGGCTCTACGTCGGGACGTGCGTTGGGCTCTACGTCGGGACGTGCGTTGGGCTCTACGTCGGGACGTGCGTTGGGCTCTACGTCTGTAGTTAGCTAACTTTCAGCTCTACGTCGGGACGTGCGTTGGGCTCTACGTCTGTAGTTAGCTAACTTTCAGCTCTACGTCGGGACGTGCGTTGGGCTCTACATCTGTAGTTAGCTAACTTTCAGCTCTACGTCGGGACGTGCGTTGGGCTCTACGTCGGGACGTGCGTTGGGCTCTACGTCGGGACGTGCGTTGGGCTCTACGTCGGGACGTGCGTTGGGCTCTACGTCGGGACGTGCGTTGGGCTCTACGTCGGGATTTAGCTTACTTTCAGCTCTACGTCGGGACGTGCGTTGGGCTCTACGTCGGGACGTGCGTTGGGCTCTACGTCGGGACGTGCGTTGGCCTCTACGTCGGGACGTGCGTTGGCCTCTACGTCGGGACGTGCGTTGGCCTCTACGTCGGGATTTAGCTTACTTTCAGCTCTACGTCGGGACGTGCGTTGGGCGCTACGTCGGGACGTGTGTTGGGCGCTACTTCGGGACGTGCGTTGGGCGCTACGTCGGGATTTAGCTTACTTTCAGCTCTACGTCGGGACGTGCGTTGGGCTCTATGTCGGGACGTGCGTTGGGCTCTACGTCGGGACGTGCGTTGGGCTCTACGTCGGGACGTGCGTTGGGCTCTACGTCGGGATTTAGCTTACTTTCAGCTCTATGTCGGGACGTGCGTTGGCCTCTATGTCGGGACGTGCGTTGGCCTCTACGTCGGGACGTGCGTTGGCCTCTGCGTCGGGATTTAGCTTACTTTCAGCTCTACGTCGGGACGTGCGTTGGGCGCTACGTCGGGACGTGCGTTGGGCGCTACGTCGGGACGTGCGTTGGGCGCTACGTCGGGACGTGCGTTGGGCGCTACGTCGGGATTTAGCTTACTTTGAGCTCTACGTCGGGACGTGCATTGGGCTCTACGTCGGGACGTGCGGTGGGCTCTACGTCGGGACGTGCGGTGGGCTCTACGTCGGGACGTGCGGTGGGCTCTACGTCGGGACGTGCGGTGGGCTCTACGTCGGGATTTAGCTTACTTTCAGCTCTACGTCGGGACGTGCGTTGGCCTCTACGTCGGGACGTGCGTTGGCCTCTACGTCGGGATTTAGCTTACTTTCAGCTCTACGTCGGGACGTGCGTTGGCCTCTACGTCGGGACGTGCGTTGGCCTCTACGTCGGGAATTAGCTTACTTTCAGCTCTACGTCGGGACGTGTGTTGGGCTCTACGTCGGGATTTAGCTTACTTTTAGCTCTACGTCGGGACGTGCGTTGGGCTCTACGTCGGGACGTGCGTTGGGCTCTATGTCTGTAGTTAGCTTACTTTCAGCTCTACGTCGGGACGTGCGTTGGGCTCTACGTCGGGACGTGCGTTGGGCTCTACGTCGGGACGTGCGTTGGGCTCCACGTCGGGACGTGCGTTGGGCTCTACGTCGGGATTTAGCTTACTTTCAGCTCTACGTCGGGACGTGCGGTGGGCTCTACGTCGGGACGTGCGGTGGGCTCTACGTCGGGACGTGCGTTGGGCTCTACGTCGGGATTTAGCTTACTTTCAGCTCTACGTCGGGACGTGCGTTGGCCTCTACGTCGGGACGTGCGTTGGCCTCTACGTCGGGATTTAGCTTACTTTCAGCTCTACGTCGGGACGTGCGTTGGCCTCTACGTCGGGACGTGCGTTGGCCTCTACGTCGGGACGTGCGTTGACCTCTACGTCGGGATTTAGCTTACTTTCAGCTCTACGTCGGGACGTGTGTTGGGCTCTACGTCGGGATTTAGCTTACTTTTAGCTCTACGTCGGGACGTGCGTTGGGCTCTACGTCTGTAGTTAGCTTACTTTCAGCTCTACGTCGGGACGTGCGTTGGGCTCTACGTCGGGACGTGCGTTGGGCTCTACGTCGGGACGTGCGTTGGGCTCTACGTCGGGATTTAGCTTACTTTCAGCTCTACGTCGGGACGTGCGTTGGCCTCTAAGTCGGGACGTGCGTTGGCCTCTACGTCGGGACGTGCGTTGGCCTCTGCGTCGGGATTTAGCTTACTTTCAGCTCTACGTCGGGACGTGCGTTGGGCGCTACGTCGGGACGTGCGTTGGGCGCTACGTCGGGATTTAGCTTACTTTGAGCTCTACGTCGGGACGTGCATTGGGCTCTACGTCGGGACGTGCGGTGGGCTCTACGTCGGGACGTGCGGTGGGCTCTACGTCGGGACGTGCGGTGGGCTCTACGTCGGGACGTGCGGTGGGCTCTACGTCGGGATTTAGCTTACTTTCAGTTCTACGTCGGGACGTGCGTTGGCCTCTACGTCGGGACGTGCGTTGGCCTCTACGTCGGGATTTAGCTTACTTCCAGCTCTACGTCGGGACGTGCGTTGGCCTCTACGTCGGGACGTGCGTTGGCCTCTACGTCGGGAATTAGCTTACTTTCAGCTCTACGTCGGGACGTGCGTTGGCCTCTACGTCGGGAATTAGCTTACTTTTAGCTCTACGTCGGGACGTGCGTTGGGCTCTACGTCGGGACGTGCGTTGGGCTCTACGTCTGTAGTTAGCTTACTTTCAGCTCTACGTCGGGACGTGCGTTGGGCTCTACGTCGGGACGTGCGTTGGGCTCTACGTCGGGACGTGCGTTGGGCTCTACGTCGGGACGTGCGTTGGGCTCTACGTCGGGATTTAGCTTACTTTCAGCTCTACGTCGGGACGTGCGTTGGCCTCTACGTCGGGACGTGCGTTGGCCTCTACGTCGGGACGTGCGTTGGCCTCTACGTCGGGACGTGCGTTGGCCTCTACGTCGGGACGTGCGTTGGCCTCTACGTCGGGATTTAACTTACTTTCAGCTCTACGTCGGGACGTGCGTTGGGCTCTACGTCGGGTTTTAGCTTACTTTCAGCTCTACGTCGGGACTTGCGTTGGGCTCTAGGTCGGGACGTGCGTTGGGCTCTACGTCGGGACGTGCGTTGGGCTCTATGTCTGTAGTTAGCTAACTTTCTGCTCTACGTCGGGACGTGCGTTGGGCTCTATGTCTGTAGTTAGCTAACTTTCTGCTCTACGTCGGGACGTGCGTTGGGCGCTACGTCGGGACGTGCGTTGGGCTCTACGTCGGGATGTGCGTTGGGCTCTACGTCGGGATTTAGCTTACTTTCAGCTCTACGTCGGGACGTGCCTTGGCCTCTACGTCGGGACGGGCGTTGGCCTCTACGTCGGGACGTGCTTTGGGCTCTACGTCGGGACGTGCGTTGGCGTCTACGTCGGGATTTAGCTTACTTTCAGCTCTACGTCGGGACGTGCGTTGGGCTCTACGTCGGGACGTGCGTTGGGCTCTACGTCGGGACGTGCGTTGGGCTCTACGTCGGGACGTGCGTTGGGCTCTACGTCGGGACACGCGTGGGGCTCTACGTCGGGGCGCGCGTTGGGCTCTACGTCTGTAGTTAGCTAACTTTCAGCTCTACGTCGGGACGCGCGTTGGGCTCTTCGTCTGTAGTTAGCTAACTTTCAGCTCTACGTCGGGACGTGCGTTGGGCTCTACGTCGGGATTTAGCTTACTTTCAGCTCTACGTCGGGACGTGCGTTGGGCTCGACGTCGGGACGTGCGTTGGGCTCTACGTCGGGACGTGCGTTGGGCTCTACGTCGGGATTTAGCTTACTTTCAGGTCTACGTTGGGACGTGCGTTGGGCTCTACGTCGGGACGTGCGTTGGGCTCTACGTCGGGACGTGCGTTGGGCTCTACGTCGGGACGTGCGTTGGGCTCTAATTCTGTAGTTAGCTAACTTTCAGCTCTACGTCGGGACGTGCGTTGGGCTCTACGTCTGTAGTTAGCTAACTTTCAGCTCTACGTCGGGACGTGCGTTGGGCTCTACATCTGTAGTTAGCTAACTTTCAGCTCTACGTCGGGACGTGCGTTGGGCTCTACGTCGGGACGTGCGTTGGGCTCTACGTCGGGACGTGCGTTGGGCTCTACGTCGGGACGTGCGTTGGGCTCTACGTCGGGACGTGCTTTGGGCTCTACGTCGGGATTTAGCTTACTTTCAGCTCTACGTCGGGACGTGCGTTGGGCTCTACGTCGGGACGTGCGTTGGGCTCTACGTCGGGACGTGCGTTGGCCTCTACGTCGGGACGTGCGTTGGCCTCTACGTAGGGATTTAGCTTACTTTCAGCTCTACGTCGGGACGTGCCTTGGGCGCTACGTCGGGACGTGCGTTGGGCGCTACTTCGGGACGTGCGTTGGGCGCTACGTCGGGATTTAGCTTACTTTCAGCTCTACGTCGGGACGTGCGTTGGGCTCTATGTCGGGACGTGCGTTGGGCTCTACGTCGGGACGTGCGTTGGGCTCTACGTCGGGATTTAGCTTACTTTCAGCTCTACGTCGGGACGTGCGTTGGCCTCTATGTCGGGACGTGCGTTGGCCTCTACGTCGGGACGTGCGTTGGCCTCTGCGTCGGGATTTAGCTTACTTTCAGCTCTACGTCGGGACGTGCGTTGGGCGCTACGTTGGGACGTGCGTTGGGCGCTACGTCGGGATTTAGCTTACTTTGAGCTCTACGTCGGGACGTGCGGTGGGCTCTACGTCGGGACGTGCGGTGGGCTCTACGTCGGGACGTGCGTTGGGCTCTACGTCGGGATTTAGCTTACTTTCAGCTCTACGTCGGGACGTGCGTTGGCCTCTACGTCGGGACGTGCGTTGGCCTCTACGTCGGGATTTAGCTTACTTTCAGCTCTACGTCGGGACGTGCGTTGGCCTCTACGTCGGGACGTGCGTTGGCCTCTACGTCGGGACGTGCGTTGGCCTCTACGTCGGGATTTAGCTTACTTTCAGCTCTACGTCGGGACGTGTGTTGGGCTCTACTTCGGGATTTAGCTAACTTTCAGCTCTACGTCGGGACGTACGTTGGCCACTAAGTCGGGACGTGCGTTGGCCTCTACGTCGGGACGTGCGTTGGCCTCTACGTCGGGACGTGCGTTGGCCTCTACGTCGGGATTTAACTTACTTTCAGCTCTACGTCGGGACGTGCGTTGGGCGCTACGTGGGGACGTGCGTTGGGCGCTACGTCGGGACGTGCGTTGGGCTCTACGTCGGGACGTGCGTTGGGCTCTACGTTGGGACGTGCGTTGGGCTCTACGTCTCTAGTTAGCTAACTTTCTGCTCTACGTCGGGACGTGCGTTGGGCTCTACGTCTGTAGTTAGCTAACTTTCTGCTCTACGTCGGGACGTGCGTTGGGCTCTACGTCTGTAGTTAGCTAACTTTCAGCTCTACGTCGGGACGTGCGTTGGGCGCTACGTCGGGACGTGCGTTGGGCTCTACGTCGGGACGTGCGTTGGGCTCTACGTCGGGATTTAGCTTACTTTCAGCTCTACGTCGGGACGTGCGTTGGCCTCTACTTCGGGACGTGCGTTGGCCTCTACGTCGGGACATGCGTTGGCCTCTACGTCGGGATTTAGCTTACTTTCAGCTCTACGTCGTGTCGTGCGTTGGGCTATACGTCGGGACGTGCGTTGGGCTCTACGTCGGGACGTGCGTTGAGCTCTTCGTTGGGACACGCGTTGGGCTCTACGTCGGGACGCGCGTTGGGCTCTACGTCTGTAGTTAGCTAACTTTCAGCTCTACGTCGGGACGCGCGTTGGGCTCTTCGTCTGTAGTTAGCTAACTTTCAGCTCTACGTCGAGACGTGCGTTGGGCTCTACGTCTGTGGTTAGCTAACTTTCAGCTCTACGTCTGGACGTGCGTTGGGCGCTACGTCGGGACGTGCGTTGGCCTCTACGTCGGGATTTAGCTTACTTTCAGCTCTACGTCGGGACGTGCGTTGGCCTCTACGTCGGGACGTGCGTTGGCCTCTACGTCGGGATTTAGCTTACTTTCAGCTCTACGTCGGGACGTGTGTTGGGCTCTACGTCGGGATTTAGCTTACTTTTAGCTCTACGTCGGGACGTGCGTTGGGCTCTACGTCGGGACGTGCGTTGGGCTCTACGTCTGTAGTTAGCTAACTTTCAGCTCTACATCGGGACGTGCGTTGGGCTCTACGTCGGGACGTGCGTTGGGCTCTACGTCGGGACGTGCGTTGGGCTCTACGTCGGGACGTGCGTTGGGCTCTACGTCGGGATTTAGCTTACTTTCAGCTCTACGTCGGGACGTGCGTTGGCCTCTAAGTCGGGACGTGCGTTGGCCTCTAAGTCGGGACGTGCGTTGGCCTCTAAGTCGGGACGTGCGTTGGCCTCTACGTCGGGACGTGCGTTGGCCTCTACGTCGGGATTTAACTTACTTTCAGCTCTACGTCGGGACGTGCGTTGGGCGCTACGTCGGGACGTGCGTTGGGCTCTACGTCGGGACGTGCGTTGGGCTCTACGTCGGCACGTGCGTTGGGCTCTACGTCGGGACGTGCGTTGGGCTCTACGTCTGTAGTTAGCTAACTTTCAGCTCTACGTCGGGACGTGCGTTGGGCGCTACGTCGGGACGTGCGTTGGGCTCTACGTCGGGACGTGCGTTGGGCTCTACGTCGGGACGTGCGTTGGGCTCTACGTCGGGACGTGCGTTGGGCTCTACGTCGGGACGTGCGTTGGGCTCTACGTCGGGACGTGCGTTGGGCTCTACGTCGGGATTTAGCTTACTTTCAGCTCTACGTCGGGACGTGCGTTGGGCTCTACGTCGGGACGTGCGTTGGCCTCTAGGTCGGGACGTGCGTTGGCCTCTACGTCGGGACGTGCGTTGGCCTCTACGTCGGGACGTGCGTTGGCCTGTACGTCGGGATTTAGCTTACTTTCAGCTCTACGTCGGGACGTGCGTTGGGCGCTATGTCGGGACGTGCGTTGGGCGCAACGTCGGGATTTAGCTTACTTTCAGCTCTACGTCGGGACGTGCGGTGGGCTCTACGTCGGGACGTGCGGTGGGCTCTACATCGGGACGTGCGTTGGGCTCTACGTCGGGATGTGCGTTGGGCTCTACGTCGGGATTTCGCTTACTTTCAGCTCTACGTCGGGACGTGCGTTGCCTCTACGTCGGGATGTGTGTTGGGCTCTACTTCGGGATTTAGCTTACTTTCAGCTCTACGTCGGGACGTGCGTTGGCCTGTACGTCGGGACGTGCGTTGTCCTCTACGTCGGGACGTGCGTTGGCCTCTAAGTCAGGACGTGCGTTGGCCTCTACGTCGGGACGTGCGTTGGCCTCTACGTCGGGATTTAGCTTACTTTCAGCTTTACGTCGGGATGTGTGTTGGGCTCTACTTCGGGATTTAACTTACTTTCAGCTCTACGTCGGGACGTGCGTTGGCCGCTACGTCGGGACGTGCGTTGGCCTCTACGTCGGGACGTGCGTTGGCCTCTACGTCGGGTCGTGCGTTGGGCTCTACGTCGGGACGTGCGTTGGGCTCTACGTCTGTAGTTAGCTAACTTACTGCTCTACGTCGGGACGTGCGTTGGGCTCTACGTCTGTAGTTAGCTAACTTTCAGCTCTACGTCGGGACGTGCGTTGGGCGCTACGTCGGGATGTGCGTTGGGCTCTACGTCGGGACGTGCGTTGGGCTCTACGTCGGGACGTGCGTTGGGCTCTACGTCGGGATTTATCTTACTTTAAGCTCTACGTCGGGACGTGCGTTGGCCTTTACTTCGGGACGTGCGTTGGCCTCTACGTCGGGACGTGCGTTGGCATCTACGTCGGGATTTAGCTTACTTTCAGCTCTACGTCGGGACGTGCGTTGGGCTCTACGTCGGGACGTGCGTTGAGCTCTACGTTGGGACACGCGTTGGGCTCTACGTCGGGACGCGCGTTGGGCTCTACGTCTGTAGTTAGCTAACTTTCAGCTCTACGTCGGGACGCGCGTTGGGCTCTTCGTCTGTAGTTAGCTAACTTTCAGCTCTACGTCGGGACGTGCGTTGGGCGCTACGTCGGGACGTGCGTTGGGCGCTACGTCGGGATTTAGCTTACTTTCAGCTCTACGTCGGGACGTGCGTTGGGCTCTACGTCGGGACGTGCGTTGGGCTCTACTTCGGGATTTAGCTTAATTTCAGCTCTACGTCGGGACGTGCGTTGGGCTCTACGTCGGGACGTGCGTTGGCCTCTACGTCGGGACGTGCGTTGGGCGCTACTTCGGGATTTAGCTTACTTTCAGCTCTACGTCGGGACGTGCGTTGGGCTCTACGTCGGGACGTGCGTTGGCCTCTACGTCTGTAGTTAGCTAACTTTCAGCTCTACGTCGGGACGTGCGTTGGGCTCTACGTCGGGATTTAGCTTACTTTCAGCTCTACGTCGGGACGTGCGTTGGGCTCTACGTCGGGACGTGTGTTGGGCTCTATGTCTGTAGTTAGCTAACTTCAAGCTCTACGTCGGGACGTGCGTTGGGCTCTACGTCGGGACGTGCGTTGGGCTCTACGTCGGGACGTGCGTTGGGCTCTACGTCAGGATTTAGCTAACTTTTAGCTCTACGTCGGGACATGCGTTGGGCTCTACGTCGGGACGTGCGTTGGGCTCTACGTCGGGATTTAGCTTACTTTCAGCTCTACGTTGGGACGTGCGTTGGCCTCTACGTCGGGATTTAGCTTACTTTCAGCTCTACGTCGGGACGTGCGTTGGGCTCTACGTCGGGACGTGCGTTGGGCTCTACGTCGGGACGTGCGTTGGGCTCTACGTCGGGACGTGCGTTGGGCTCTACGTCTGTTGTTAGCTAACTTTCAGCTCTACGTCGGGACGTGTGTTGGGCTCTACGTCTGTAGTTACCTAACTTTCAGCTCTACGTCGGGACGTGCGTTGGGCTCTACGTCGGGACGTGCGTTGGGCTCTACGTCGGGACGTGCGTTGGGCTCTACGTCGGGACGTGCGTTGGGCTCTACGTCGGGACGTGCGTTGGGCTCTACGTCGGGATTTAACTTACTTTCAGCTCTA
The DNA here is from genome assembly GCF_034619465.1 of Leptosomus discolor. Lineage (NCBI taxonomy): Eukaryota > Metazoa > Chordata > Aves > Leptosomiformes > Leptosomidae > Leptosomus > Leptosomus discolor. The sequence goes on from NW_028237935.1 coordinate 286,780, forward strand.
CGTCGGGACGTGCGTTGGCCTCTATGTCGGGACGTGCGTTGTCCTCTATGTCGGGACGTGCGTTGGCCTCTAAGTCGGGACGTGCGTTGGCCTCTGCATCGGGACGTGCGTTGGCCTCTACATCGGGATTTAGCTTACTTTCAGCTCTACGTCGGGACGTGCGTTGGGCTCTACGTCGGGACGTGCGTTGGGCTCTACGTCGGGATTTAGCTTACTTTCAGCTCTACGTCGGGACGTGCGTTGGCCTCTACGTCGGGACGTGGGTTGGCCTCTACTTCGGGATTTAGCTTACTTTCAGCTCTACGTCGGGACGTGCGTTGGCCTCTACGTCGGGACGTGCGTTGGCCTCTACGTCGGGACGTGCGTTGGGCTCTATGTCTGTAGTTAGCTAACTTTCAGCTCTACGTCGGGACGTGCGTTGGGCTCTACGTCGGGTTTTAGCTTACTTTCAGCTCTACGTCGGGACGTGCGTTGGGCTCTACGTCGGGACGTGCGTTGGGCTCTATGTCTGTAGTTAGCTAACTTTCAGCTCTACGTCGGGACGTGCGTTGGGCGCTACGTCGGGACGTGCGTTGGGCTCTACGTCGGGACGTGCATTGGGCTCTACGTCGGGACGTGCGTTGGCCTCTACGTCGGGATTTAGCTTACTTTCAGCTCTACGTCGGGACGTGCGGTGGGCTCTACGTCGGGACGTGCGGTGGGCTCTACGTCGGGACGTGCGTTGGGCTCTACGTCTGTAGTTAGCTAACTTTTAGCTCTACGTCGGGACGTGCGTTGGGCTCTACGTTGGGACTTTCGTTGGGCTCTACGTTGGGACTTTCGTTGGGCTCTACGTCGGGACTTGCGTTGGGCTCTACGTCGGGACGTGCGTTGGGCTCTACATCTGTAGTTAGCTAACTTTCAGCTCTACGTCGGGACGTGCGTTGGGCTCTACGTCGGGACGTGCGTTGGGCTCTACGTCTGTAGTTAGCTAAGTTTCAGATCTACGTCGGGACGTGCGTTGGGCTCTACGTCGGGACGTGCGTTGGGCTCTACGTCGGGACGTGCGTTGGCCTCTACGTCGGGACGTGCGTTGGGCTCTACGTCGGGACGTGCGTTGGCCTCTACGTCGGGACGTGCGTTCGCCTCTACGTCGGGACGTGTGTTGGCCTCTACGTCGGGATTTAGCTTACTTTCAGCTCTACGTCGGGACGTGCGTTGGGCGCTACGTCGGGACGTGCGTTGGGCGCTACGTCGGGACGTGTGTTGGGCGCTGCTTCGGGACGTGCGTTGGGCGCTACGTCGGGATTTAGCTTACTTTCAGCTCTACGTCGGGACGTGCGTTGGGCTCTACGTCGGGACGTGCGTTGGGCTCTACGTCGGGACGTGCGTTGGGCTCTACGTCGGGACGTGCGTTGGGCTCTACGTCGGGATTTAGCTTACTTTCAGCTCTACGTCGGGATGTGCGTTGGCCTCTACGTCGGGACGTGCGTTGGCCTCTACGTCGGGATTTAGCTTACTTTCAGCTCTACGTCGGGACGTGCGTTGGCCTCTACGTCGGGACGTGCGTTGGCCTCTACGTTGGGATTTAGCTTACTTTCAGCTCTACGTCGGGACGTCCGTTTTTCCTCTATGTCGGGATTTAGCTTACTTTCAGCTCTACATCGGGACGTGCGTTGGGCTCTACGTCGGGACATGCGTTGGGCTCTACGTCGGGACGTGCGTTGGTCTCTACGTCTGTAGTTAGCTAACTTTCAGCTCTACGTCGGGACGTGCGTTGGGCTCTACGTCGGGACGTGCGTTGGGCTCTACGTCGGGATTTAGCTTACTTTCAGCTCTACGTCGGGACGTGCGTTGGGCTCTACGTCGGGACGTGCGTTGGACTCTCCGTCGGGACACGCGTTGGGCTCTACGTCGGGACGTGCGTTGGGCTCTACGTCGGGACGTGCGTTGGGCTCTACGTCGGGACGTGCGTTGGCCTCTACTTCGGGATTTAGCTTACTTTCAGCTCTACGTTGGGACGTGCGTTGGCCTCTACGTCGGGACGTGCGTTGGCCTCTACGTCGGGATTTAGCTTACTTTCAGCTCTACGTCGGGACGTGCGTTGGGCTCTACGTCGGGTTTTAGCTTACTTTCAGCTCTACGTCGGGACGTGCGTTGGGCTCTACGTCGGGACGTGCGTTGGGCTCTATGTCTGTAGTTAGCTAACTTTCAGCTCTACGTCGGGACGTGCGTTGGGCGCTACGTCGGGACGTGCGTTGGGCTCTACGTTGGGACGTGCATTGGGCTCTACGTCGGGATTTAGCTTACTTTCAGCTCTACGTTGGGACGTGCGTTGGGCTCTACGTCGGGACGTGCTTTGGGCTCTACGTCGGGACGTGCTTTGGGCTCTACGTCGGGACGTGCGTTTGCCTCTACGTCGGGACGTGCGTTGGCCTCTACGTCGGGATTTAGCTTACTTTCAGCTCTACGTCGGGACGTGCGGTGGGCTCTACGTCGGGACGTGCGGTGGGCTCTACGTCGGGACGTGCGGTGGGCTCTACGTCGGGACGTGCGTTGGGCTCTACGTCTGTAGTTAGCTAACTTTTAGCTCTACGTCGGGACGTGCGTTGGGCTCTACGTCGGGACTTTCGTTGGGCTCTACGTTGGGACTTTCGTTGGGCTCTACGTCGGGACTTGCGTTGGGCTCTACGTCGGGACGTGCGTTGGGCTCTACATCTGTAGTTAGCTAACTTTCAGCTCTACGTCGGGACGTGCATTGGGCTCTACGTCGGGACGTGCGTTGGGCTCTACGTCTGTAGTTAGCTAAGTTTCAGATCTACGTCGGGACGTGCGTTGGGCTCTACGTCGGGACGTGCGTTGGGCTCTACGTCGGGACGTGCGTTGGCCTCTACGTCGGGACGTGCGTTGGGCTCTACGTCGGGACGTGCGTTGGGCTCTACGTCGGGACGTGCGTTGGGCTCTACGTCGGGACGTGCGTTGGGCTCTACGTCGGGACGTGCGTTGGCCTCTACGTCGGGACGTGCGTTGGCCTCTACGTCGGGATGTGCGTTGGCCTCTACGTCGGGACGTGTGTTGGCCTCTACGTCGGGATTTAGCTTACTTTCAGCTCTACGTCGGGACGTGCGTTGGGCGCTACGTCGGGACGTGCGTTGGGCGCTACGTCGGGACGTGTGTTGGGCGCTGCTTCGGGACGTGCGTTGGGCGCTACGTCGGGATTTAGCTTACTTTCAGCTCTACGTCGGGACGTGCGTTGGGCTCTACGTCGGGACGTGCGTTGGGCTCTACGTCGGGACGTGCGTTGGGCTCTACGTCGGGACGTGCGTTGGGCTCTACGTCGGGATTTAGCTTACTTTCAGCTCTACGTCGGGACGTGCGTTGGCCTCTACGTCGGGACGTGCATTGGCCTCTACGTCGGGACGTGCGTTGGCCTCTACGTCGGGACGTGCGTTGGCCTCTACGTTGGGATTTAGCTTACTTTCAGCTCTACGTCGGGACGTCCGTTTTTCCTCTATGTCGGGATTTAGCTTACTTTCAGCTCTACATCGGGACGTGCGTTGGGCTCTACGTCGGGACATGCGTTGGGCTCTACGTCGGGACGTGCGTTGGTCTCTACGTCTGTAGTTAGCTAACTTTCAGCTCTACGTCGGGACGTGCGTTGGGCTCTACGTCGGGACGTGCGTTGGGCTCTACGTCGGGATTTAGCTTACTTTCAGCTCTACGTCGGGACGTGCGTTGGGCTCTACGTCGGGACGTGCGTTGGACTCTACGTCGGGACACGCGTTGGGCTCTACGTCGGGACGCGCGTTGGGCTCTACGTCTGTAGTTAGCTAACTTTCAGCTCTACGTCGGGATGTGCGTTGGTCTCTACGTCTGTAGTTAGTTAACTTTCAGCTCTACGTCGGGACGTGCGTTGGGCGCTACGTCGGGACGTGCGTTGGGCGCTACGTCGGGATTTAGCTTACTTTCAGCTCTACGTCGGGACGTGCGTTGGGCGCTACGTCGGGACGTGCGTTGGGCTCTACGTAGGGATTTAACTTACTTTAAGCTCTACGTCGGGACGTGCGTTGGGCTCTACGTCGGGACGTGCGCTGGCCTCTACGTCGGGACGTGCGCTGGCCTCTACGTCGGGACGTGCGCTGGCCTCTACGTCGGGACGTGCGCTGGCTTCTACTTCGGGACGTGCGTTGGCCTCTACGTCGGGATTTAGCTTACTTTTAGCTCTACGTCGGGACGTGCCTTGGCCTGTACGTCGGGACGTGCGTTGGCCTCTACGTCGGGATTTAGCTTACTTTCAGCTCTACGTCGGGACGTGCATTGGGCTCTACGTCGGGATTTAGCTTACTTTCAGCTCTACGTCGGGACGTGCGTTGGGCTCTACGTCGGGATTTAGCTTACTTTCAGCTCTACGTCGGGACGTGCGTTGGGCTCTACGTCGGGATTTAGCTTACTTTCAGCTCTACGTCGGGACGTGCGTTGGGCTCTACGTCGGGTCGTGCGTTGGGCTCTACGTCGGGTCGTGCGTTGGGCTCTACGTCGGGACGTGCGTTGGGCTCTACGTCTGTAGTTAGCTAAGTTTCAGATCTACGTCGGGACGTGCGTTGGCCTCTACGTCGGGACGTGCGTTGGGCTCTACGTCGGGACGTGCGTTGGCCTCTACGTCGGGACGTGCGTTGGGCTCTACGTCGGGACGTGTGTTGGCCTCTACGTCGGGATTTAGCTTACTTTCAGCTCTACGTCGGGACGTGCGTTGGGCGCTACGTCGGGACGTGCGTTGGGCGCTACGTCGGGACGTGCGTTGGGCGCTACGTCGGGACGTGTGTTGGGCGCTGCTTCGGGACGTGCGTTGGGCGCTACTTCGGGATTTAGCTTACTTTCAGCTCTACGTCGGGACGTGCGTTGGCCTCTACGTCGGGACGTGCGTTGGCCTCTACGTCGGGACGTGCGTTGGGCTCTACGTCGGGACGTGCGTTGGGCTCTACGTCGGGATTTAGCTTACTTTCAGCTCTACGTCGGGACGTGCGTTGGCCTCTACGTCGGGACGTGCGTTGGCCTCTACGTTGGGATTTAGCTTACTTTCAGCTCTACGTCGGGACGTCCGTTTTTCCTCTATGTCGGGATTTAGCTTACTTTCAGCTCTACATCGGGACGTGCGTTGGGCTCTACGTCGGGACATGCGTTGGGCTCTACGTCGGGACGTGCGTTGGTCTCTACGTCTGTAGTTAGCTAACTTTCAGCTCTACGTCGGGACGTGCGTTGGGCTCTACGTCGGGACGTGCGTTGGGCTCTACGTCGGGACGTGCGTTGGACTCTACGTCGGGACACGCGTTGGGCTCTACGTCGGGACGCGCGTTGGGCTCTACGTCTGTAGTTAGCTAACTTTCAGCTCTACGTCGGGATGTGCGTTGGTCTCTACGTCTGTAGTTAGTTAACTTTCAGCTCTACGTCGGGACGTGCGTTGGGCGCTACGTCGGGACGTGCGTTGGGCGCTACGTCGGGATTTAGCTTACTTTCAGCTCTACGTCGGGACGTGCGTTGGGGTCTACGTTGGGACGTGCGTTGGGCTCTACGTAGGGATTTAACTTACTTTAAGCTCTACGTCGGGACGTGCGTTGGGCTCTACGTCGGGACGTGCGCTGGCCTCTACGTCGGGACGTGCGCTGGCCTCTACGTCGGGACGTGCGCTGGCCTCTACGTCGGGACGTGCGCTGGCTTCTACGTCGGGACGTGCGTTGGCCTCTACGTCGGGATTTAGCTTACTTTCAGCTCTACGTCGGGACGTGCCTTGGCCTGTACGTCGGGACGTGCGTTGGGCTCTACGTCGGGATTTAGCTTACTTTCAGCTCTACGTCGGGACGTGCGTTGGGCTCTACGTCGGGATTTAGCTTACTTTCAGCTCTACGTCGGGACGTGCGTTGGGCTCTACGTCGGGTCGTGCGTTGGGCTCTACGTCGGGACGTGCGTTGGGCTCTACGTCGGGACGTGCGTTGGGCTCTACGTCTGTAGTTAGCTAACTTTCAGCTCTACGTCGGGACGTGCGTTGGGCTCTACGTCGGGACGTGCGTTGGGCTCTACGTCGGGACGTGCGTTGGGCTCTACGTCGGGATTTAGCTAACTTTCAGCTCTACATCGGGACGTGCGTTGGGCTCCACGTCGGGACGTGCGTTCGCCTCTACGTCGCGATTTAGCTTACTTTCAGCTCTATGTTGGGACGTGCGTTCGCCTCTATGTCGGGATTTAACTTACTTTCAGCTCTACGTCGGGACGTGCGTTGGGCTCTACGTCGGGACGTGCGTTGGGATCTACGTCGGGACGTGCGTTGGGATCTACGTCGGGACGTGCGTTGGGCTCTACGTCGGGATTTAGCTTACTTTCAGCTCTACGTCGGGACGTGCGTTGGCCTCTACGTCGGGACGTGCGTTGGCCTCTACGTCGGGATTTAGCTTACTTTCAGCTCTACGTCGGGACGTGCGTTGGGCTCTACGTCGGGACATGCGTTGGGCTCTACGTCGGGACGTGCGTTGGTCTCTACGTCTGTAGTTAGCTAACTTTCAGCTCTACGTCGGGACGTGCGTTGGGCTCTACGTCGGGACGTGCATTGGGCTCTACGTCGGGACGTGCATTGGGCTCTACGTCGGGACGTGCGTTGGGCTCTACGTTGGGATTTAGCTTGCTTTCAGCTCTACGTCGGGACGTGTGTTGGGCTCTACGTCGGGACGTGCGTTGGGCTCTACGTCGGGATTTAGCTTACTTTCAGGTCTACGTCGGGACGTGCGTTGGGCTCTACGTCGGGACATGCTTTGGGATATACGTCGGGACGTGCGCTGGGCTCTACGTCGGGACGTGCTTTGGGCTCTACGTCGGGACGTGCGTTGGGCTCTACGTCTGTAGTTAGCTAACTTTCAGCTCTACGTCGGGACGTGCGTTGGGCTCTACGTCGGGATTTAGCTTACTTTCAGGTCTACGTCGGGACGTGCGTTGGGCTCGACGTCGGGACATGCTTTGGGATATACGTCGGGACGTGCGTTGGGCTCTACGTCGGGACGTGCGTTGGGCGCTACGTCGGGACGTGCGTTGGGCTCGACGTCGGGACGTGCGTTGGGCTCTACGTCGGGTCGTGCGTTGGGCTCTACGTCTGTAGTTAGCTAACTTTCAGCTCTACGTCGGGATGTGCGTTTGGCGCTACGTCGGGACGTGCGTTGGGCTCTACGTCGGGACGTGCGTTGGGCGCTACGTTGGGATTTAGCTTACTTTAAGCTCTATGTCGGGACGTGCGTTGGGCTCTATGTCGGGACGTGCGTTGGGCTCTACGTCGGGACGTGCGTTGGCCTCTACGTCGGGATTTAGCTTACTTTCAGCTCTACGTCGGGACGTGCGTTGGCCTCTACGTCGGGACGTGCGTTGGCCTCTACGTCGGGATTTAGCTTACTTTCAGCTCTACGTCGGGACGTGCGTTGGGCTCTACGTCGGGACGTGCGTTGGGCTCTACGTCGGGATTTAGCTTACTTTCAGCTCTACGTCGGGACGTGCGTTGGGCTCTACGTCGGGACATGCGTTGGGCTCTACGTCGGGATTTAGCTTACTTTCAGCTCTACGTCGGGACGTGCGTTGGCCTCTACTTCGGGACGTGCGTTGGCCTCTACGTTGGGACGTGCGTTGGCCTCTACGTCGGGATTTAGCTTACTTTCAGCTCTACGTCGGGACGTGCGTTGGGCTCTACGTCGGGACGTGCGTTGGGCTCTACGTCGGGACGTGCGTTGGGCGCTACGTCGGGACGTGCGTTGGGCGCTACGTCTGGACGTGCGTTGGGCGCTACGTCTGGACGTGCGTTGGGCGCTACGTCGGGACGTGCGTTGGGCGCTACGTCGGGACGTGCGTTGGGCTCTACGTCGGGACGTGCGTTGGGCTCTATGTCTGTAGTTAGCTAACTTTCAGCTCTACGTCGGGACGTGCGTTGGCCTCTACGTCGGGATTTAGCTTAATTTCAGCTCTACGTCGGGACGTACGTTGGGCTCTACGTCGGGACGTGCGTTGGGCTCTACGTCGGGACGTGCGTTGGGCTCTACGTCTGTAGTTAGGTAACTTTCAGCTCTACGTCGGGACGTGCGTTGGGCGCTACGTCGGGACGTGCGTTGGGCTCTACGTCGGGACGTGCGTTGGGCTCTATGTCTGTAGTTAGCTAACTTTCAGCTCTACATCGGGACGTGCGTTGGGCGCTACGTCGGGACGTGCGTTGGGCTCTACGTCGGGATTTAGCTTACTTTCAGCTCTACGTCGGGACGTGCGTTGGCCTCTACGTCGGGACGTGCGTTGGCCTCTACGTCGGGACGTGCGTTGGCCTCTACGTCGGGACGTGCGTTGGCCTCTACGTCGGGATTTAGCTTACTTTCAGCTCTACGTCGGGATGTGCGTTGGGCGCTACGTCGGGACGTGCGTTGGGCGCTAGTTCGGGACGTGCGTTGGGCGCTACGTCGGGATTTAGCTTACTTTCAGCTCTACGTCGGGACGTGCGTTGGGCTCTACGTCGGGACATGCGTTGGACTCTACTTCGGGACGTGCGTTGGCCTCTACGTCGGGATTTAGCTTACTTTCAGCTCTACGTCGGGACGTGCGTTGGGCTCTACGTCGGGACGTGCGTTGGCCTCTACGTCGGGATTTAGCTTACTTTCAGCTCTACGTCGGGACGTGCGTTGGCCTCTACGTCGGGACGTGCGTTGGCCTCTACGTCGGGACGTGCGTTGGCCTCTACGTCGGGATTTAGCTTACTTTCAGCTCTACGTCGGGACGTGCGTTGGCCTGTACGTCGGGACGTGCGTTGGGCTCTACGTCGGGATTTAGCTTACTTTCAGCTCTACGTCGGGACGTGCGTTGGGCTCTACGTCTGTAAGTGTGTTGGGCTCTACGTCGGGATTTAGCTTACTTTAAGCTCTACGTCGGGACGTGCGCTGGCCTCTACGTCGGGACGTGAGCTGGCCTCTACGTCGGGACGTGCGCTGGCCTCTACGTCGGGACGTGCGCTGGCCTCTACGTCGGGACGTGCGCTGGCCTTAACGTCGGGACATGCTTTGGGCTCTACGTCGGGACGTGCGTTGGGCTCTACGTCGGGATTTAGCTTACTTTCAGCTCTATGTCGGGACGTGCGTTGGGCTCTACATTGGGACGTGCGTTGGGCTCTACGTCGGGACGTGCGTTGGCCTCTACGTCGGGATTTAGCTTACTTTCAGCTCTACGTCGGGACGTGCGTTGGGCGCTACGTCGGGACGTGCGTTGGGCGCTACGTCGGGACGTGTGTTGGGCGCTACTTCGGGACGTGCGTTGGGTGCTACGTCGGGATTTAGCTTACTTTCAGCTCTACGTCGGGACGTGCGTTGGGCTCTACGTCGGGACGTGCGTTGGGCTCTACGTCGGGACGTGCGTTGGGCTCTACGTCGGGACGTGCGTTGGGCTCTACGTGGGGATTTAGCTTACTTTCAGCTCTACGTCGGGACGTTCGTTGGGCTCTACGTCGGGACGTGCGTTGGGCGCTACGTCGGGATTTAACTTACTTTCAGCTCTACGTCGGGACGTGCGTTGGGCTCTACGTCGGGACATGCGTTGGGCTCTACGTCGGGATGTGCGTTGGTCTCTACGTCTGTAGTTAGCTAACTTTCAGCTCTACGTCGGGACGTGCGTTGGGCTCTACGTCGGGACGTGCGTTGGGCTCTACGTCGGGACGTGCGTTGGGCTCTACGTCAGGACGTGCGTTGGGCTCTACGTCGGGATTTAGCTTGCTTTCAGCTCTACGTCGGGACGTGCGTTGGGCTCTACGTCGGGACGTGCGTTGGGCTCTACGTCGGGACGTGCGTTGGGCTCTACGTCGGGACGTGCGTTGGGCTCTACGTCGGGATTTAGCTTACTTTCAGCTCTACGTCGGGACGTGCGTTGGCCTGTACGTCGGGACGTGCGTTGGCCTCTACTTCGGGACGTGCGTTGGCCTCTACGTCGGGACGTGCGTTGGCCTCTACGTCGGGATTTAGCTTACTTTCAGCTCTACGTTGGGACGTGCGTTGGGCTCTACGTCGGGACGTGCGTTGAGCTCTACGTCGGGACGTGCGTTGGGCGCTACGTCGGGACGTGCGTTGGGCGCTACGTCGGGGCGTGCGTTGGGCGCTACGTCGGGACGTGCGTTGGGCGCTACGTCGGGACGTGCGTTGGGCGCTACGTCAGGATTTAGCTTACTTTCAGCTCTACGTCGGGACGTGCGTTGGGCTCTATGTCGGGACGTGCGTTGGGCTCTACGTCGGGACGTGCGTTGGGCTCTACGTCGGGACGTGCGTTGGGCTCTACGTCGGGACGTGCGTTGGCCTCTACGTCGGGATTTAGCTTACTTTCAGCTCTACGTCGGGACGTGCGTTGGGCTCTACGTCGGGACGTGCGTTGGGCGCTACGTCGGGATTTAACTTACTTTCAGCTCTACGTTGGGACGTGCGTTGGGCTCTACGTCGGGACGTGCGTTGGGCTCTACGTCGGGACGTGTGTTGGTCTCTACGTCTGTAGTTAGCTAACTTTCAGCTCTACGTCGGGACGTGCGTTGGGCTCTACGTCGGGACGTGCGTTAGGCTCTACGTCGGGACGTGCGTTGGGCTCTACGTCGGGACGTGCGTTGGGCTGTACGTCGGGATTTCGCTTGCTTTCAGCTCTACGTCGGGACGTGCGTTGGGCTCTACGTCGGGACGTGCGTTGGGCTCTACGTCGGGACGTGCGTTGGGCTCTACGTCGGGACGTGCGTTGGGCTCTACGTCGGGATTTAGCTTGCTTTCAGCTCTACGTCGGGACGTGTGTTGGGCTCTACGTCGGGACGTGCGTTGGGCTCTACGTCGGGATGTAGCTTACTTTCAGGTCTACGTCGGGACGTGCGTTGGGCTCTACGTCGGGACATGCTTTGGGATATACGTCGGGACGTGCGCTGGGCTCTACGTCGGGACGTGCTTTGGCCTCTACGTCGGGACGTGCGTTGGGCTCTACGTCTGTAGTTAGCTAACTTTCAGCTCTACGTCGGGACGTGCGTTGGGCTCTACGTTGGGACTTTCGTTGGGCTCTACGTCGGGACGTGCGTTGGGCGCTACGTCGGGACGTGCGTTGGGCTCTACCTCGGGACGTGCGTTGGGCTCTACGTTGGGACGTGCGTAGGGCTCTACGTCGGGATTTAGCTTATTTTCAGCTCTACGACGGGACGTGCGTTGGCCGCTACGTCGGGACGTGCGTTGGCCTCTAGTTCGGGACGTGCGTTGGCCTCTAGGTCGGGACGTGCGTTGGCCTCTACGTCGGGACGTGCGTTGGCCTCTACGTCGGGATTTAGCTTACTTTCAGCTCTACGTCGGGACGTGTGTTGGGCTCTACTTCGGGATTTAGCTTACTTTCAGCTCTACGTCGGGACGTGCGTTGGGCTCTATGTCGGGACGTGCGTTGGGCTCTACGTCTGTAGTTAGCTAACTTTCAGCTCTACGTCGGGACGTGCGTTGGGCGCTACGTCGGGACGTGCGTTGGGCGCTACGTCGGGATTTGCGTTGGGCTCTACGTCGGGATTTAGCTTACTTTCAGCTCTACGTCGGGACGTGCGTTGGCCTCTACGTCGGGACGTGCGTTGGCCTCTACGTCGGGACGTGCGTTGGCCTCTACGTCGGGACGTGCGTTGGCCTCTACGTCGGGACGTGCGTTGGCCTCTACGTCGGGATTTAGCTTACTTTCAGCTCTACGTCGGGATGTGCGTTGGGCGCTACGTCGGGACGTACGTTGGGCGCTAGTTCGGGACGTGCGTTGGGCGCTACGTCGGGATTTAGCTTACTTTCAGCTCTACGTCGGGACGTGCGTTGGGCTCTACGTCGGGACGTGCGTTGGACTCTACGTCGGGACGTGCGTTGGCCTCTACGTCGGGATTTAGCTTACTTTCAGCTCTACGTCGGGACGTGCGTTGGGCTCTACGTCGGGACGTGCGTTGGCCTCTACGTCGGGATTTAGCTTACTTTCAGCTCTACGTCGGGACGTGCGTTGGCCTCTACGTCGGGACGTGCGTTGGCCTCTACGTCGGGATTTAGCTTACTTTCAGCTCTACGTCGGGACGTGCGTTGGCCTGTACGTCGGGACGTGCGTTGGCCTCTACGTCGGGATTTAGCTTACTTTCAGCTCTACGTCGGGACGTGCGTTGGGCTCTACGTCTGTAAGTGTGTTGGGCTCTACGTCGGGATTTAGCTTACTTTAAGCTCTACGTTGGGACGTGCGCTGGCCTCTACGTTGGGACGTGCGCTGGCCTCTACGTCGGGACGTGCGCTGGCCTCTACGTCGGGACGTGCGCTGGCCTCTACATCGGGACGTGCGCTGGCCTTAACGTCGGGACATGCTTTGGGCTCTACGTCGGGACTTGCGTTGGGCTCTACGTCGGGATTTAGCTTACTTTCAGCTCTATGTCGGGACGTGCGTTGGGCTCTACGTCGGGACGTGCGTTGGGCTCTACGTCGGGACGTGCGTTGGCCTCTACGTCGGGATTTAGCTTACTTTCAGCTCTACGTCGGGACGTGCGTTGGGCGCTACGTCGGGACGTGTGTTGGGCGCTACTTCGGGACGTGCGTTGGGCGCTACGTCGGGATTTAGCTTACTTTCAGCTCTACGTCGGGACGTGCGTTGGGCTCTATGTCGGGACGTGCGTTGGGCTCTACGTCGGGACGTGCGGTGGGCTCTACGTCGGGACGTGCGGTGGGCTCTACGTCGGGACGTGCGGTGGGCTCTACGTCGGGACGTGCGTTGGGCTCTACGTCGGGATTTAGCTTACTTTCAGCTCTACGTCGGGACGTGCGTTGGCCTCTACGTCGGGACGTGCGTTGGCCTCTACGTCGGGATTTAGCTTACTTTCAGCTCTACGTCGGGACGTTCGTTGGGCTCTACGTCGGGACGTGCGTTGGGCGCTACGTCGGGATTTAACTTACTTTCAGCTCTACGTCGGGACGTGCGTTGGGCTCTACGTCGGGACGTGCGTTGGGCTCTACGTCGGGACGTGCGTTGGGCTCTACGTCGGGATGTGCGTTGGTCTCTACGTCTGTAGTTAGCTAACTTTCAGCTCTACGTCGGGACGTGCGTTGGGCTCTACGTCGGGACGTGCGTTGGGCTCTACGTCAGGACGTGCGTTGGGCTCTACGTCGGGATTTAGCTTGCTTTCAGCTCTACGTCGGGACGTGCGTTGGGCTCTACGTCGGGACGTGCGTTGGGCTCTATGTCGGGACGTGCGTTGGGCTCTACGTCAGGACGTGCGTTGGGCTCTACGTCGGGACGTGCGTTGGGCTCTACGTCGGGATTTAGCTTACTTTCAGCTCTACGTCGGGACGTGCGTTGGCCTGTACGTCGGGACGTGCGTTGGCCTCTACGTCGGGATTTAGCTTACTTTCAGCTCTACGTCGGGACGTGCGTTGGGCTCTACGTCGGGACGTGCGTTGGGCGCTACGTCGGGATTTAACTTACTTTCAGCTCTACGTCGGGACGTGCGTTGGGCTCTACGTCGGGACATGCGTTGGGCTCTACGTCGGGATTTAGCTTACTTTCAGCTCTACGTCGGGACGTGCGTTGGCCTCTACTTCGGGACGTGCGTTGGCCTCTACGTCGGGACGTGCGTTGGCCTCTACGTCGGGATTTAGCTTACTTTCAGCTCTACGTCGGGACGTGCGTTGGGCTCTACGTCGGGACGTGCGTTGAGCTCTACGTCGGGACGTGCGTTGGGCGTTACGTCTGGACATGCGTTGGGCGCTACGTCGGGACGTGCGTTGGGCGCTACGTCGGGACGTGCGTTGGGCGCTACGTCAGGATTTAGCTTACTTTCAGCTCTACGTCGGGACGTGCGTTGGGCTCTACGTCGGGACGTGCGTTGGGCTCTACGTCGGGACGTGCGTTGGGCTCTACGTCGGGACGTGCGTTGGGCTCTACGTCGGGACGTGCGTTGGGCTCTACGTCGGGATTTAGCTTACTTTCAGCTCTACGTCGGGACGTGCGTTGGCCTCTACGTCGGGACGTGCGTTGGCCTCTACGTCGGGACGTGCGTTGGCCTCTACGTCGGGATTTAGCTTACTTTCAGCTCTACGTCGGGACGTGCGTTGGGCTCTACGTCGGGACGTGCGTTGGGCTCTACGTCGGGACGTGCGTTGGGATATACGTCGGGACGTGCGTTGGGCTCTACGTCGGGACGTGCGTTGGTCTCTACGTCTGTAGTTAGCTAACTTTCAGCTCTACGTCGGGACGTGCGTTGGGCTCTACGTCGGGACGTGCGTTAGGCTCTACGTCGGGACGTGCGTTGGGCTCTACGTCGGGACGTGCGTTGGGCTGTACGTCGGGATTTCGCTTGCTTGCAGCTCTACGTCGGGACGTGCGTTGGGCTCTACGTCGGGACGTGCGTTGGGCTCTACGTCGGGACGTGCGTTGGGCTCTACGTCGGGACGTGCGTTGGGCTCTACGTCGGGACGTGCGTTGGGCTCTACGTCGGGATTTAGCTTGCTTTCAGCTCTACGTCGGGACGTGCGTTGGGCTCTACGTCGGGACGTGCGTTGGGCTCTACGTCGGGATTTAGCTTACTTTCAGGTCTACGTCGGGACGTGCGTTGGGCTCTACGTCGGGACATGCTTTGGGATATACGTCGGGACGTGCGCTGGGCTCTACGTCGGGACGTGCTTTGGGCTCTACGTCGGGACGTGCGTTGGGCTCTACGTCTGTAGTTAGCTAACTTTCAGCTCTACGTCGGGACGTGCGTTGGGCTCTACGTTGGGACTTTCGTTGGGCTCTACGTCGGGACGTGCGTTGGCCTCTACGTCGGGATTTAGCTTACTTTCAGCTCTACGTCGGGACGTGCGTTGGGCTCTACGTCGGGACGTGCGTTGGGCTCTACGTCGGGACGTGCGTTGGGCTCTACGTCGGGACGTGCGTTGGGCTCTACGTGGGGGCGCGCGTTGGGCTCTACGTCTGTAGTTAGCTAACTTTCAGCTCTACGTCGGGACGCGCGTTGGGCTCTTCGTCTGTAGTTAGCTGACTTTCAGCTCTACGTCGGGACGCGCGTTGGGCTCTTCGTCTGTAGTTAGCTGACTTTCAGCTCTACGTCGGGACGTGCGTTGGGCTCTACGTCGGGACGTGCGTTGGGCTCTACGTCGGGACGTGCGTTGGGCTCTACGTCGGGACGTGCGTTGGGCTCTACGTCGGGATTTAGCTTACTTTCAGGTCTACGTTGGGACGTGCGTTGGGCTCTACGTTGGGACGTGCGTTGGGCTCTACGTCGGGAGGTGCGTTGGGCTCTACGTCGGGACGTGCGTTGGGCTCTACGTCTGTAGTTAGCTAACTTTCAGCTCTACGTCGGGACGTGCGTTGGGCTCGACGTCTGTAGTTAGCTTACTTTCAGGTCTACGTCGGGACGTGCGTTGGGCTCTACGTCGGGACATGCTTTGGGATATACGTCGGGACGTGCGCTGGGCTCTACGTCGGGACGTGCTTTGGGCTCTACGTCGGGACGTGCGTTGGGCTCTACGTCTGTAGTTAGCTAACTTTCAGCTCTACGTCGGGACGTGCGTTGGGCTCTACGTTGGGACTTTCGTTGGGCTCTACGTCGGGACGTGCGTTGGCCTCTACGTCGGGATTTAGCTTACTTTCAGCTCTACGTCGGGACGTGCGTTGGGCTCTACGTCGGGACGTGCGTTGGGCTCTACGTCGGGACGTGCGTTGGGCTCTACGTCGGGACGTGCGTTGGGCTCTACGTCGGGATTTAGCTTACATTAAGCTCTACGTCGGGACGTGCGTTGGGCTCTACGTCGGGACGTGCGCTGGCCTCTACGTCGGGACGTGCGCTGGCCTCTACGTCGGGACGTGCGCTGGCCTCTACGTCGGGACGTGCGTTGGCCTCTACGTCGGGATTTATCTTACTTTCAGCTCTACGTCGGGACGTGCTTTGGCCTGTACGTCGGGATGTGCGTTGGCCTCTACGTCGGGATTTAGCTTACTTTCAGCTCTACGTCGGGACGTGCGTTGGGCTCTACGTCGGGACGTGCGTTGGGCTCTACGTCGGGACGTGCGTAGGGCTCTACGTCGGGATTTAGCTTATTTTCAGCTCTACGACGGGACGTGCGTTGGCCGCTACGTCGGGACGTGCGTTGGCCGCTACGTCGGGACGTGCGTTGGCCTCTAGTTCGGGACGTGCGTTGGCCTCTAGTTCGGGACGTGCGTTGGCCTCTAGGTCGGGACGTGCGTTGGCCTCTACGTCGGGACGTGCGTTGGCCTCTACGTCGGGATTTAGCTTACTTTCAGCTCTACGTCGGGACGTGTGTTGGGCTCTACTTCGGGATTTAGCTTACTTTCAGCTCTACGTCGGGACGTGCGTTGGGCTCTATGTCGGGACGTGCGTTGGGCTCTACGTCTGTAGTTAGCTAACTTTCAGCTCTACGTCGGGACGTGCGTTGGGCGCTACGTCGGGACGTGCGTTGGGCGCTACGTCGGGATGTGCGTTGGGCTCTACGTCGGGATTTAGCTTACTTTCAGCTCTACGTCGGGACGTGCGTTGGCCTCTACGTCGGGACGTGCGTTGGCCTCTACGTCGGGACGTGCGTTGGCCTCTACGTCGGGACGTGCGTTGGCCTCTACGTCGGGACGTGCGTTGGCCTCTACGTCGGGATTTAGCTTACTTTCAGCTCTACGTCGGGATGTGCGTTGGGCGCTACGTCGGGACGTACGTTGGGCGCTAGTTCGGGACGTGCGTTGGGCGCTACGTCGGGATTTAGCTTACTTTCAGCTCTACGTCGGGACGTGCGTTGGGCTCTACGTCGGGACGTGCGTTGGACTCTACGTCGGGACGTGCGTTGGCCTCTACGTCGGGATTTAGCTTACTTTCAGCTCTACGTCGGGACGTGCGTTGGGCTCTACGTCGGGACGTGCGTTGGCCTCTACGTCGGGATTTAGCTTACTTTCAGCTCTACGTCGGGACGTGCGTTGGCCTCTACGTCGGGTCGTGCGTTGGCCTCTACGTCGGGATTTAGCTTACTTTCAGCTCTACGTCGGGACGTGCGTTGGCCTGTACGTCGGGACGTGCGTTGGCCTCTACGTCGGGATTTAGCTTACTTTCAGCTCTACGTCGGGACGTGCGTTGGGCTCTACGTCTGTAAGTGTGTTGGGCTCTACGTCGGGATTTAGCTTACTTTAAGCTCTACGTCGGGACGTGCGCTGGCATCTACGTTGGGACGTGCGCTGGCATCTACGTCGGGACGTGCGCTGGCCTCTACGTCGGGACGTGCGCTGGCCTCTACGTCGGGACGTGCGCTGGCCTCTACATCGGGACGTGCGCTGGCCTTAACGTCGGGACATGCTTTGGGCTCTACGTCGGGACGTGCGTTGGGCTCTACGTCGGGATTTAGCTTACTTTCAGCTCTATGTCGGGACGTGCGTTGGGCTCTACGTCGGGACGTGCGTTGGGCTCTACGTCGGGACGTGCGTTGGCCTCTACGTCGGGATTTAGCTTACTTTCAGCTCTACGTCGGGACGTGCGTTGGGCGCTACGTCGGGACGTGTGTTGGGCGCTACTTCGGGACGTGCGTTGGGCGCTACGTCGGGATTTAGCTTACTTTCAGCTCTACGTCGGGACGTGCGTTGGGCTCTATGTCGGGACGTGCGTTGGGCTCTACGTCGGGACGTGCGTTGGGCTCTACGTCGGGACGTGCGGTGGGCTCTACGTCGGGACGTGCGTTGGGCTCTACGTCGGGACGTGCGTTGGGCTCTACGTCGGGATTTAGCTTACTTTCAGCTCTACGTCGGGACGTGCGTTGGCCTCTACGTCGGGACGTGCGTTGGCCTCTACGTCGGGATTTAGCTTACTTTCAGCTCTACGTCGGGACGTGCGTTGGCCTCTACGTCGGGATTTAGCTTACTTTCAGCTCTACGTCGGGACGTGTGTTGGGCTCTACGTCGGGATTTAGCTTACTTTTAGCTCTACGTCGGGACGTGCGTTGGGCTCTACGTCGGGACGTGCGTTGGGCTCTACGTCTGTAGTTAGCTAACTTTCAGCTCTACGTCGGGACGTGCGTTGGGCTCTACGTCGGGACGTGCGTTGGGCTCTATGTCGGGACGTGCGTTGGCCTCTAAGTCGGGACGTGCGTTGGCCTCTAAGTCGGGACGTGCGTTGGCCTCTAAGTCGGGACGTGCGTTGGCCTCTAAGTCGGGACGTGCGTTGGCCTCTAAGTCGGGACGTGCGTTGGCCTCTACGTCGGGACTTGCGTTGGCCTCTACATCGGGATTTAACTTACTTTCAGCTCTACGTCGGGACGTGCGTTGGGCGCTACGTCGGGACGTGCGTTGGGCGCTACGTCGGGACGTGCGTTGGGCGCTACGTCGGGACGTGCGTTGGGCTCTACGTCGGGACGTGCGTTGGGCTCTACGTCGGGATTTAACTTACTTTCAGCTCTACGTCGGGACGTGCGTTGGCCTCTACGTCGGGACGTGCGTTGGCCTCTACATCGGGATTTAGCTTACTTTCAGCTCTACGGTTGGACGTGCGTTGGGCTCTAAGTCGGGACGTGCGTTGGGCTCTAAGTCGGGACGTGCGTTGGGCTCTAAGTCGGGACGTGCGTTGGGCTCTAAGTCGGGACGTGCGTTGGCCTCTAAGTCGGGACGTGCGTTGGCCTCTACATCGGGATTTAGCTTACTTTCAGCTCTACGTCGGGACGTGCGTTGGGCTCTACGTCGGGACGTGCGTTGGGCTCTACGTCGGGACGTGCGTTGGGCTCTACGTCGAGATTTAGCTTACTTTCAGCTCTACGTCGGGACGTGCGTTGGCCTCTACGTCGGGACGTGCGTTGGCCTCTACTTCGGGATTTAGCTTACTTTCAGCTCTACGTCGGGACGTGCGTTGGGCTCTACGTCGGGACGTGCGTTGGGCTCTACGTCGGGACGTGCGTTGGCCTCTACGTCGGGACGTGCGTTGGCCTCTACATTGGGATTTAGCTTACTTTCAGCTCTACGTCGGGACGTGCGTTGGCCTCTAAGTCGGGACGTGCGTTGGCCTCTAAGTCGGGACGTGCGTTGGCCTCTAAGTCGGGACGTGCGTTGGCCTCTAAGTCGGGACGTGCGTTGGCCTCTAAGTCGGGACGTGCGTTGGCCTCTACATCGGGATTTAGCTTACTTTCAGCTCTACGTCGGGACGTGCGTTGGGCTCTACGTCGGGACGTGCGTTGGGCTCTACGTCGGGATTTAGCTTACTTTCAGCTCTACGTCGGGACGTGCGTTGGGCTCTACGTCGGGACGTGCGTTGGGCTCTACGTCGGGATTTAGCTTACTTTCAGCTCTACGTCGGGATTTAGCTTACTTTCAGCTCTACGTCGGGATTTAGCTTACTTTCAGCTCTACGTCGGGACGTGCGTTGGCCTCTACGTCGGGACGTGCGTTGGCCTCTACGTCGGGACGTGCGTTGGCCTCTACGTCGGGACGTGCGTTGGCCTCTACTTCGGGATTTAGCTTACTTTCAGCTCTACGTCGGGACGTGCGTTGGCCTCTACATCGGGATTTAGCTTACTTTCAGCTCTACGTCGGGACGTGCGTTGGGCTCTACGTCGGGACGTGCGTTGGGCTCTACGTCGGGATTTAGCTTACTTTCAGCTCTACGTCGGGACGTGCGTTGGGCTCTACGTCGGGACGTGCGTTGGGCTCTACGTCGGGATTTAGCTTACTTTCAGCTCTACGTCGGGACGTGCGTTGGCCTCTACGTCGGGACGTGTGTTGGCCTCTACTTCGGGATTTAGCTTAATTTCAGTTCTACGTCGGGACGTGCGTTGGGCTCTACGTCGGGTTTTAGCTTACTTTCAGCTCTACGTCGGGACGTGCGTTGGGCTCTACGTCAGGACGTGCGTTGGGCTCTACGTCGGGACGTGCGTTGGGCTCTATGTCTGTAGTTAGCTAACTTTCTGCTCTACGTCGGGACGTGCGTTGGGCGCTACGTCGGGACCTGCGTTGGGCTCTACGTCGGGACGTGCGTTGGGCTCTACGTCGGGATTTAGCTTACTTTCAGCTCTACGTCGGGACGTGCGTTGGCCTCTACGTCGGGACGTGCGTTGGCCTCTATATCGGGATTTAGCTTACTTTCAGCTCTACGTCGGGACGTGCGTTGGGCTCTACGTCGGGACGTGCGTTGGCCTCTAAGTCGGGACGTGCGTTGGCCTCTACGTCGGGACGTGCGTTGGCCTCTACATCGGGATTTAGCTTACATTCAGCTCTACGTCGGGACGTGCGTTGGGCTCTACGTCGGGACGTGCGTTGGGCTCTACGTCGGGACGTGCGTTGGGCTCTACGTCGGGACGTGCGTTGGGCTCTACGTCGGGATTTAGCTTACTTTCAGCTCTACGTCGGGACGTGCGTTGGCCTCTACGTCGGGACGTTCGTTGGGCTCTACGTCGGGACGTGCGTTGGGCTCTACGTCGGGATTTAGCTTACTTTCAGCTCTACGTCGGGACGTGCGTTGGCCTCTACGTCGGGACGTTCGTTGGCCTCTACGTCGGGACGTGCGTTGGCCTCTACTTCGGGATTTAGCTTACTTTCAGCTCTACGTCGGGACGTGCGTTGGCCTCTACGTCGGGACGTGCGTTGGCCTCTACGTCGGGATTTAGCTTACTTTCAGCTCCACGTCGGGACGTGCGTTGGGCTCTATGTCGGGTTTTAGCTTACTTTCAGCTCTACGTCGGGACGTGCGTTGGGCTCTACGTCGGGACGTGCGTTGGGCTCTACGTCGGGATTTAGCTTACTTTCAGCTCTACGTTGGGACGTGCGTTGGCCTCTACGTCGGGATTTAGCTTACTTTCAGCTCTACGTCGGGACGTGCGTTTGGCTCTACGTCGGGACGTGCGTTGGGCTCTACGTCGGGACGTGCGTTGGGCTCTACGTCGGGACGTGCGTTGGGCTCTACGTCGGGACGTGCGTTGGGCTCTACGTCGGGACGTGCTTTGGGCTCTACATCTGTAGTTAGGTAACTTTTAGCTCTACGTCGGGACGTGCGTTGGGCTCTACGTCTGTAGTTAGCTAACTTTCAGCTCTACGTCGGGACGTGCGTTGGGCGCTACGTCGGGACGTGCGTTGGGCTCTACGTCGGGACGTGCGTTGGGCTCTACGTCGGGATTTAACTTACTTTCAGCTCTACGTCGGGACGTGCGTTGGCCTCTACGTCGGGACGTGCGTTGGCCTCTACGTCGGGACGTGCGTTGGCCTCTACGTCGGGATTTAGCTTACTTTCAGGTCTACGTCGGGACGTGCGTTGGACTCTACGTCGGGACGTGCGTTGGGCTCTACGTCGGGATTTAGCTTACTTTCAGCTCTACGTCGGGACGTGCGTTGGCCTCTACGTCGGGACGTGCGTTGGCCTCTACGTCGGGACGTGCGTTGGCCTCTACTTCGGGATTTAGCTTACTTTCAGCTCTACGTCGGGACGTGCGTTGGCCTCTACGTCGGGACGTGCGTTGGCCTCTACGTCGGGATTTAGCTTACTTTCAGCTCTACGTCGGGACGTGCGTTGGGCTCTACGTCGGGTTTTAGCTTACTTTCAGCTCTACGTCGGGACGTGCGTTGGGCTCTACGTCGGGACGTGCGTTGGGCTCTATGTCTGTAGTTAGCTAACTTTCTGCTCTACGTCGGGACGTGCGTTGGGCTCTATGTCTGTAGTTAGCTAACTTCCAGCTCTACGTCGGGACGTGCGTTGGGCGCTACGTCGGGACGTGCGTTGGGCTCTACGTCGGGACGTGCGTTGGGCTCTACGTCGGGATTTAGCTTACTTTCAGCTCTACGTCGGGACGTGCGTTGGCCTCTACATCGGGACGTGCGTTGGCCTCTACGTCGGGACGTGCGTTGGCCTCTACGTCGGGACGTGCGTTGGCCTCTACGTCGGGACGTGCGTTGGCCTCTGCGTCGGGATTTAGCTTACTTTCAGCTCTACTTCGGGACGTGCATTGGGCTCTACGTCGGGACGTGCGGTGGGCTCTACTTCGGGACGTGCGTTGGGCGCCACGTCGGGACGTGCGTTGGGCGCTACGTCGGGATTTAGCTTACTTTCAGCTCTACGTCGGGACGTGCATTGGGCTCTACGTCGGAACGTGCATTGGGCTCTACGTCGGGACGTGCGGTGGGCTCTACGTCGGGACGTGCGTTGGGCTCTACGTCGGGATTTAACTTACTTTCAGCTCTACGTCGGGACGTGCGTTGGCCTCTACGTCGGGACGTGCGTTGGCCTCTACGTCGGGACGTGCTTTGGGCTCTACGTCGGGACGTGCGTTGGGCTCTACGTCGGGACGTGCTTTGGGCTCTACGTCGGGACGTGCGTTGGGCTCTACGTCTGTAGTTAGCTAACTTTCAGCTCTACGTCGGGACGCGCGTTGGGCTCTACGTCGGGACGTGCGTTGGGCTCTACGTCGGGACGCGCGTTGGGCTCTACGTCGGGACGCGCGTTGGGCTCTACGTCGGGACGCGCGTTGGGCTCTACGTCGGGACGCGCGTTGGGCTCTACGTCGGGACGCGCGTTGGGCTCTACGTCGGGACGCGCGTTGGGCTCTACGTCGGGACGTGCGTTGGGCTCTACGTCAGGATTTAGCTAACTTTCAGCTCTACGTCGGGACGTGCGTTGGGCTCTACGTCGGGACGTGCGTTGGGCTCTACGTCGGGATTTAGCTTACTTTCAGCTCTACGTTGGGACGTGCGTTGGCCTCTACGTCGGGATTTAGCTAACTTTCAGCTCTACGTCGGGACGTGCGTTGGGCTCTACGTCTGTAGTTAGGTAACTTTCAGCTCTACGTCGGGAAGTGCGTTGGGCTCTACGTCTGTTGTTAGCTAACTTTCAGCTCTACGTCGGGACGTGCGTTGGGCTCTACGTCTGTAGTTAGCTAACTTTCAGCTCTACGTCGGGACGTGCGTTGGGCGCTACGTCGGGACGTGCGTTGGGCTCTACGTCGGGACGTGCGTTGGGCTCTACGTCGGGACGTGCGTTGGGCTCTACGTCGGGACGTGCGTTGGGCTCTACGTCGGGACGTGCGTTGGGCTCTACATCGGGATTTAACTTACTTTCAGCTCTACGTCGGGACGTGCGTTGTCCTCTACGTCGGGACGTGCGTTGTCCTCTACGTCGGGACGTGCGTTGGCCTCTAAGTCGGGACGTGCGTTGGCCTCTAAGTCGGGACGTGCGTTGGCCTCTAAGTCGGGACGTGCGTTGGCCTCTACGTCGGGACGTGCGTTGGCCTCTAAGTCGGGACGTGCCTTGGCCTCTACGTCGGGACGTGCCTTGGCCTCTACATCGGGATTTAGCTTACTTTCAGCTCTACGTCGGGACGTGCGTTGGCCTCTACGTCGGGACGTGCGTTGGCCTCTACTTCGGGATTTAGCTTACTTTCAGCTCTAAGTCGGGACGTGCGTTGGCCTGTACGTCTGGACGTGCGTTGGCCTCTACGTCGGGATTTAGCTTACTTTCAGCTCTACGTCGGGACGTGCGTTGGGCTCTACGTCGGGTTTTAGCTTACTTTCAGCTCTACGTCGGGACTTGCGTTGGGCTCTAGGTCGGGACGTGCGTTGGGCTCTACGTCGGGACGTGCGTTGGGCTCTATGTCTGTAGTTAGCTAACTTTCTGCTCTACGTCGGGACGTGCGTTGGGCTCTATGTCTGTAGTTAGCTAACTTTCTGCTCTACGTCGGGACGTGCGTTGGGCTCTATGTCTGTAGTTAGCTAACTTTCAGCTCTACGTCGGGACGTGCGTTGGGCGCTACGTCGGGACGTGCGTTGGGCTCTACGTCGGGACGTGCGTTGGGCTCTACGTCGGGATTTAGCTTACTTTCAGCTCTACGTCGGGACGTGCGTTGGCCTCTACGTCGGGACGTGCGTTGGCCTCTACGTCGGGACGTGCGTTGGCCTCTACGTCGGGACGTGCTTTGGGCTCTACGTCGCCACGTGCGTTGGCCTCTACGTCGGGACGTGCGTTGGCGTCTACGTCGGGATTTAGCTTACTTTCAGCTCTACGTCGGGACGTGCGTTGGGCTCTACGTCGGGACGTGCGTTGGGCTCTACGTCGGGACGTGCGTTGGGCTCTACGTCGGGACACGCGTGGGGCTCTACGTCGGGGCGCGCGTTGGGCTCTACGTCTGTAGTTAGCTAACTTTCAGCTCTACGTCGGGACGCGCGTTGGGCTCTTCGTCTGTAGTTAGCTAACTTTCAGCTCTACGTCGGGACGTGCGTTGGGCTCTACGTCGGGATTTAGCTTACTTTCAGCTCTACGTCGGGACGTGCGTTGGGCTCTACGTCGGGACGTGCGTTGGGCTCTACGTCGGGATTTAGCTTACTTTCAGGTCTACGTTGGGACGTGCGTTGGGCTCTACGTCGGGACGTGCGTTGGGCTCTACGTCGGGACGTGCGTTGGGCTCTACGTCGGGACGTGCGTTGGGCTCTACGTCTGTAGTTAGCTAACTTTCAGCTCTACGTCGGGACGTGCGTTGGGCTCTACGTCTGTAGTTAGCTAACTTTCAGCTCTACGTCGGGACGTGCGTTGGGCTCTACGTCGGGACGTGCGTTGGGCTCTACGTCGGGACGTGCGTTGGGCTCTACGTCGGGACGTGCTTTGGGCTCTACGTCGGGATTTAGCTTACTTTCAGCTCTACGTCGGGACGTGCGTTGGGCTCTACGTCGGGACGTGCGTTGGCCTCTACGTCGGGACGTGCGTTGGCCTCTACGTCGGGATTTAGCTTACTTTCAGCTCTACGTCGGGACGTGCGTTGGGCGCTACGTCGGGACGTGTGTTGGGCGCTACTTCGGGACGTGCGTTGGGCGCTACGTCGGGATTTAGCTTACTTTCAGCTCTACGTCGGGACGTGCGTTGGGCTCTATGTCGGGACGTGCGTTGGGCTCTACGTCGGGACGTGCGTTGGGCTCTACGTCGGGATTTAGCTTACTTTCAGCTCTACGTCGGGACGTGCGTTGGCCTCTATGTCGGGACGTGCGTTGGCCTCTACGTCGGGACGTGCGTTGGCCTCTGCGTCGGGATTTAGCTTACTTTCAGCTCTACGTCGGGACGTGCGTTGGGCGCTACGTCGGGACGTGCGTTGGGCGCTACGTCGGGATTTAGCTTACTTTGAGCTCTACGTCGGGACGTGCATTGGGCTCTACGTCGGGACGTGCGGTGGGCTCTACGTCGGGACGTGCGGTGGGCTCTACGTCGGGATTTAGCTTACTTTCAGCTCTACGTCGGGACGTGCGTTGGCCTCTACGTCGGGACGTGCGTTGGCCTCTACGTCGGGATTTAGCTTACTTTCAGCTCTACGTCGGGACGTGCGTTGGCCTCTACGTCGGGACGTGCGTTGGCCTCTACGTCGGGAATTAGCTTACTTTCAGCTCTACGTCGGGACGTGTGTTGGGCTCTACGTCGGGATTTAGCTTACTTTTAGCTCTACGTCGGGACGTGCGTTGGGCTCTACGTCGGGACGTGCGTTGGGCTCTACGTCTGTAGTTAGCTTACTTTCAGCTCTACGTCGGGACGTGCGTTGGGCTCTACGTCGGGACGTGCGTTGGGCTCTACGTCGGGACGTGCATTGGGCTCTACGTCGGGACGTGCGTTGGGCTCTACGTCGGGATTTAGCTTACTTTCAGCTCTACGTCGGGACGTGCGGTGGGCTCTACGTCGGGACGTGCGGTGGGCTCTACGTCGGGACGTGCGTTGGGCTCTACGTCGGTATTTAGCTTACTTTCAGCTCTACGTCGGGACGTGCGTTGGCCTCTACGTCGGGACGCGCGTTGGCCTCTACGTCGGGATTTAGCTTACTTTCAGCTCTACGTCGGGACGTGCGTTGGCCTCTACGTCGGGACGTGCGTTGGCCTCTACGTCGGGATTTAGCTTACTTTCAGCTCTACGTCGGGACGTGTGTTGGGCTCTACGTCGGGATTTAGCTTACTTTTAGCTCTACGTCGGGACGTGCGTTGGGCTCTACGTCTGTAGTTAGCTTACTTTCAGCTCTACGTCGGGACGTGCGTTGGGCTCTACGTCGGGACGTGCGTTGGGCTCTACGTCGGGACGTGCGTTGGGCTCTACGTCGGGATTTAGCTTACTTTCAGCTCTACGTCGGGACGTGCGTTGGCCTCTAAGTCGGGACGTGCGTTGGCCTCTAAGTCGGGACGTGCGTTGGCCTCTACGTCGGGACGTGCGTTGGCCTCTGCGTCGGGATTTAGCTTACTTTCAGCTCTACGTCGGGACGTGCGTTGGGCTCTACGTCGGGACGTGCGTTGGGCTCTACGTCGGGATTTAGCTTACTTTCAGGTCTACGTCGGGACGTGCGTTGGGCTCTACGTCGGGACGTGCGTTGGGCTCTACGTCGGGACGTGCGTTGGGCTCTACGTCGGGACGTGCGTTGGGCTCTACATCTGTAGTTAGCTAACTTTCAGCTCTACGTCGGGACGTGCGTTGGGCTCTACATCTGTAGTTAGCTAACTTTCAGCTCTACGTCGGGACGTGCGTTGGGCTCTACGTCGGGACGTGCGTTGGGCTCTACGTCGGGACGTGCGTTGGGCTCTACGTCGGGACGTGCTTTGGGCTCTACGTCGGGATTTAGCTTACTTTCAGCTCTACGTCGGGACGTGCGTTGGGCTCTACGTCGGGACGTGCGTTGGCCTCTACGTCGGGATTTAGCTTACTTTCAGCTCTACGTCGGGACGTGCGTTGGGCGCTACGTCGGGACGTGTGTTGGGCGCTACTTCGGGACGTGCGTTGGGCGCTACGTCGGGATTTAGCTTACTTTCAGCTCTACGTCGGGACGTGCGTTGGGCTCTATGTCGGGACGTGCGTTGGGCTCTACGTCGGGACGTGCGTTGGGCTCTACGTCGGGATTTAGCTTACTTTCAGCTCTACGTCGGGACGTGCGTTGGCCTCTACGTCGGGACGTGCGTTGGCCTCTGCGTCGGGATTTAGCTTACTTTCAGCTCTACGTCGGGACGTGCGTTGGGCGCTACGTCGGGACGTGCGTTGGGCGCTACGTCGGGATTTAGCTTACTTTGAGATCTACGTCGGGACGTGCATTGGGCTCTACGTCGGGACGTGCGGTGGGCTCTACGTCGGGACGTGCGGTGGGCTCTACGTCGGGACGTGCGGTGGGCTCTACGTCGGGATTTAGCTTACTTTCAGCTCTACGTCGGGACGTGCGTTGGCCTCTACGTCGGGACGTGCGTTGGCCTCTACGTCGGGATTTAGCTTACTTTCAGCTCTACGTCGGGACGTGCGTTGGCCTCTACGTCGGGACGTGCGTTGGCCTCTACGTCGGGAATTAGCTTACTTTCAGCTCTACGTCGGGACGTGTGTTGGGCTCTACGTCGGGATTTAGCTTACTTTTAGCTCTACGTCGGGACGTGCGTTGGGCTCTACGTCGGGACGTGCGTTGGGCTCTACGTCTGTAGTTAGCTTACTTTCAGCTCTACGTCGGGACGTGCGTTGGGCTCTACGTCGGGACGTGCGTTGGGCTCTACGTCGGGACGTGCGTTGGGCTCTACGTCGGGACGTGCGTTGGGCTCTACGTCGGGATTTAGCTTACTTTCAGCTCTACGTCGGGACGTGCGGTGGGCTCTACGTCGGGACGTGCGGTGGGCTCTACGTCGGGACGTGCGTTGGGCTCTACGTCGGGATTTAGCTTACTTTCAGCTCTACGTCGGGACGTGCGTTGGCCTCTACGTCGGGACGTGCGTTGGCCTCTACGTCGGGATTTAGCTTACTTTCAGCTCTACGTCGGGACGTGCGTTGGCCTCTACGTCGGGACGTGCGTTGGCCTCTACGTCGGGATTTAGCTTACTTTCAGCTCTACGTCGGGACGTGCGTTGGGCTCTACGTCGGGACGTGCGTTGCGCTCTACGTCGGGACGTGCGTTGGGCTCTACGTCGGGACACGCGTGGGGCTCTACGTCGGGGCGCGCGTTGGGCTCTACGTCTGTAGTTAGCTAACTTTCAGCTCTACGTCGGGACTCGCGTTGGGCTCTTCGTCTGTAGTTAGCTAACTTTCAGCTCTACGTCGGGACGTGCGTTGGGCTCTACGTCGGGATTTAGCTTACTTTCAGCTCTACGTCGGGACGTGCGTTGGGCTCTACGTCGGCACGTGCGTTGGGCTCTACGTCGGGATTTAGCTTACTTTCAGGTCTACGTTGGGACGTGCGTTGGGCTCTACGTCGGGACGTGCGTTGGGCTCTACGTCGGGACGTGCGTTGGGCTCTACGTCGGGACGTGCGTTGGGCTCTACGTCTGTAGTTAGCTAACTTTCAGCTCTACGTCGGGACGTGCGTTGGGCTCTACATCTGTAGTTAGCTAACTTTCAGCTCTACGTCGGGACGTGCGTTGGGCTCTACGTCGGGACGTGCGTTGGGCTCTACGTCGGGACGTGCGTTGGGCTCTACGTCGGGACGTGCTTTGGGCTCTACGTCGGGATTTAGCTTACTTTCATCTCTACGTCGGGACGTGCGTTGGGCTCTACGTCGGGACGTGCGTTGGCCTCTACGTCGGGACGTGCGTTGGCCTCTACGTCGGGATTTAGCTTACTTTCAGCTCTACGTCGGGACGTGCGTTGGGCGCTACGTCGGGACGTGTGTTGGGCGCTACTTCGGGACGTGCGTTGGGCGCTACGTCGGGATTTAGCTTACTTTCAGCTCTACGTCGGGACGTGCGTTGGGCTCTATGTCGGGACGTGCGTTGGGCTCTACGTCGGGACGTGCGTTGGGCTCTACGTCGGGATTTAGCTTACTTTCAGCTCTACGTCGGGACGTGCGTTGGCCTCTATGTCGGGACGTGCGTTGGCCTCTACGTCGGGACGTGCGTTGGCCTCTGCGTCGGGATTTAGCTTACTTTCAGCTCTACGTCGGGACGTGCGTTGGGCGCTACGTCGGGACGTGCGTTGGGCGCTACGTCGGGATTTAGCTTACTTTGAGCTCTACGTCGGGACGTGCATTGGGCTCTACGTCGGGACGTGCGGTGGGCTCTACGTCGGGACGTGCGGTGGGCTCTACGTCGGGACGTGCGGTGGGCTCTACGTCGGGATTTAGCTTACTTTCAGCTCTACGTCGGGACGTGCGTTGGCCTCTACGTCGGGACGTGCGTTGGCCTCTACGTCGGGATTTAGCTTACTTTCAGCTCTACGTCGGGACGTGCGTTGGCCTCTACGTCGGGACGTGCGTTGGCCTCTACGTCGGGAATTAGCTTACTTTCAGCTCTACGTCGGGACGTGTGTTGGGCTCTACGTCGGGATTTAGCTTACTTTTAGCTCTACGTCGGGACGTGCGTTGGGCTCTACGTCGGGACGTGCGTTGGGCTCTACGTCTGTAGTTAGCTTACTTTCAGCTCTACGTCGGGACGTGCGTTGGGCTCTACGTCGGGACGTGCGTTGGGCTCTACGTCGGGACGTGCGTTGGGCTCTACGTCGGGACGTGCGTTGGGCTCTACGTCGGGATTTAGCTTACTTTCAGCTCTACGTCGGGACGTGCGGTGGGCTCTACGTCGGGACGTGCGGTGGGCTCTACGTCGGGACGTGCGTTGGGCTCTACGTCGGGATTTAGCTTACTTTCAGCTCTACGTCGGGACGTGCGTTGGCCTCTACGTCGGGACGTGCGTTGGCCTCTACGTCGGGATTTAGCTTACTTTCAGCTCTACGTCGGGACGTGCGTTGGCCTCTACGTCGGGACGTGCGTTGGCCTCTACGTCGGGATTTAGCTTACTTTCAGCTCTACGTCGGGACGTGTGTTGGGCTCTACGTCGGGATTTAGCTTACTTTTAGCTCTACGTCGGGACGTGCGTTGGGCTCTACGTCTGTAGTTAGCTTACTTTCAGCTCTACGTCGGGACGTGCGTTGGGCTCTACGTCGGGACGTGCGTTGGGCTCTACGTCGGGACGTGCGTTGGGCTCTACGTCGGGATTTAGCTTACTTTCAGCTCTACGTCGGGACGTGCGTTGGCCTCTAAGTCGGGACGTGCGTTGGCCTCTAAGTCGGGACGTGCGTTGGCCTCTACGTCGGGACGTGCGTTGGCCTCTGCGTCGGGATTTAGCTTACTTTCAGCTCTACGTCGGGACGTGCGTTGGGCTCTACGTCGGGACGTGCGTTGGGCTCTACGTCGGGATTTAGCTTACTTTCAGGTCTACGTCGGGACGTGCGTTGGGCTCTACGTCGGGACGTGCGTTGGGCTCTACGTCGGGACGTGCGTTGGGCTCTACGTCGGGACGTGCGTTGGGCTCTACGTCGGGACGTGCGTTGGGCTCTACGTCGGGACGTGCGTTGGGCTCTACATCTGTAGTTAGCTAACTTTCAGCTCTACGTCGGGACGTGCGTTGGGCTCTACATCTGTAGTTAGCTAACTTTCAGCTCTACGTCGGGACGTGCGTTGGGCTCTACGTCGGGACGTGCGTTGGGCTCTACGTCGGGACGTGCGGTGGGCTCTACGTCGGGACGTGCGTTGGGCTCTACGTCGGGATTTAGCTTACTTTCAGCTCTACGTCGGGACGTGCGTTGGGCTCTACGTCGGGACGTGCGTTGGCCTCTACGTCGGGACGTGCGTTGGCCTCTACGTCGGGATTTAGCTTACTTTCAGCTCTACGTCGGGACGTGCGTTGGGCGCTACGTCGGGACGTGTGTTGGGCGCTACTTCGGGACGTGCGTTGGGCGCTACGTCGGGATTTAGCTTACTTTCAGCTCTACGTCGGGACGTGCGTTGGGCTCTATGTCGGGACGTGCGTTGGGCTCTACGTCGGGACGTGCGTTGGGCTCTACGTCGGGATTTAGCTTACTTTCAGCTCTACGTCGGGACGTGCGTTGGCCTCTATGTCGGGACGTGCGTTGGCCTCTACGTCGGGACGTGCGTTGGCCTCTGCGTCGGGATTTAGCTTACTTTCAGCTCTACGTCGGGACGTGCGTTGGGCGCTACGTCGGGACGTGCGTTGGGCGCTACGTCGGGATTTAGCTTACTTTGAGATCTACGTCGGGACGTGCATTGGGCTCTACGTCGGGACGTGCGGTGGGCTCTACGTCGGGACGTGCGGTGGGCTCTACGTCGGGACGTGCGGTGGGCTCTACGTCGGGATTTAGCTTACTTTCAGCTCTACGTCGGGACGTGCGTTGGCCTCTACGTCGGGACGTGCGTTGGCCTCTACGTCGGGATTTAGCTTACTTTCAGCTCTACGTCGGGACGTGCGTTGGCCTCTACGTCGGGACGTGCGTTGGCCTCTACGTCGGGAATTAGCTTACTTTCAGCTCTACGTCGGGACGTGTGTTGGGCTCTACGTCGGGATTTAGCTTACTTTTAGCTCTACGTCGGGATGTGCGTTGGGCTCTACGTCGGGACGTGCGTTGGGCTCTACGTCTGTAGTTAGCTTACTTTCAGCTCTACGTCGGGACGTGCGTTGGGCTCTACGTCGGGACGTGCGTTGGGCTCTACGTCGGGACGTGCGTTGGGCTCTACGTCGGGACGTGCGTTGGGCTCTACGTCGGGATTTAGCTTACTTTCAGCTCTACGTCGGGACGTGCGGTGGGCTCTACGTCGGGACGTGCGGTGGGCTCTACGTCGGGACGTGCGTTGGGCTCTACGTCGGGATTTAGCTTACTTTCAGCTCTACGTCGGGACGTGCGTTGGCCTCTACGTCGGGACGTGCGTTGGCCTCTACGTCGGGATTTAGCTTACTTTCAGCTCTACGTCGGGACGTGCGTTGGCCTCTACGTCGGGATTTAGCTTACTTTCAGCTCTACGTCGGGACGTGTGTTGGGCTCTACGTCGGGATTTAGCTTACTTTTAGCTCTACGTCGGGACGTGCGTTGGGCTCTACGTCTGTAGTTAGCTTAAATTCAGCTCTACGTCGGGACGTGCGTTGGGCTCTACGTCGGGACGTGCGTTGGGCTCTACGTCGGGACGTGCGTTGGGCTCTACGTCGGGATTTAGCTTACTTTCAGCTCTACGTCGGGACGTGCGTTGGCCTCTAAGTCGGGACGTGCGTTGGCCTCTAAGTCGGGACGTGCGTTGGCCTCTACGTCGGGACGTGCGTTGGCCTCTGCGTCGGGATTTAGCTTACTTTCAGCTCTACGTCGGGACGTGCGTTGGGCGCTACGTCGGGACGTGCGTTGGGCGCTACGTCGGGACGTGCGTTGGGCGCTACGTCGGGATTTAGCTTACTTTCAGCTCTACGTCGGGACGTGCATTGGGCTCTACGTCGGGACGTGCGGTGGGCTCTACGTCGGGACGTGCGGTGGGCTCTACGTCGGGACGTGCGTTGGGCTCTACGTCGGGATTTAGCTTACTTTCAGCTCTACGTCGTGACGTGCGTTGGCCTCTACGTCGGGACGTGCGTTGGCCTCTACGTCGGGATTTAGCTTACTTTCAGCTCTACGTCGGGACGTGCGTTGGCCTCTACGTCGGGACGTGCGTTGGCCTCCACGTCGGGAATTAGCTTACTTTCAGCTCTACGTCGGGACGTGTGTTGGGCTCTACGTCGGGATTTAGCTTACTTTTAGCTCTACGTCGGGACGTGCGTTGGGCTCTACGTCGGGACGTGCGTTGGGCTCTACGTCTGTAGTTAGCTTACTTTCAGCTCTACGTCGGGACGTGCGTTGGGCTCTACGTCGGGACGTGCGTTGGGCTCTACGTCGGGACGTGCGTTGGGCTCTACGTCGGGACGTGCGTTGGGCTCTACGTCGGGATTTAGCTTACTTTCAGCTCTACGTCGGGACGTGCGTTGGCCTCTACGTCGGGACGTGCGTTGGCCTCTACGTCGGGACGTGCGTTGGCCTCTACGTCGGGACGTGCGTTGGCCTCTACGTCGGGACGTGCGTTGGCCTCTACGTCGGGATTTAACTTACTTTCAGCTCTACGTCGGGACGTGCGTTGGGCTCTACGTCGGGTTTTAGCTTACTTTCAGCTCTACGTCGGGACTTGCGTTGGGCTCTAGGTCGGGACGTGCGTTGGGCTCTACGTCGGGACGTGCGTTGGGCTCTATGTCTGTAGTTAGCTAACTTTCTGCTCTACGTCGGGACGTGCGTTGGGCTCTATGTCTGTAGTTAGCTAACTTTCTGCTCTACGTCGGGACGTGCGTTGGGCGCTACGTCGGGACGTGCGTTGGGCTCTACGTCGGGACGTGCGTTGGGCTCTACGTCGGGATTTAGCTTACTTTCAGCTCTACGTCGGGACGTGCCTTGGCCTCTACGTCGGGACGTGCGTTGGCCTCTACGTCGGGACGTGCTTTGGGCTCTACGTCGGGACGTGCGTTGGCGTCTACGTCGGGATTTAGCTTACTTTCAGCTCTACGTCGGGACGTGCGTTGGGCTCTACGTCGGGACGTGCGTTGGGCTCTACGTCGGGACGTGCGTTGGGCTCTACGTCGGGACACGCGTGGGGCTCTACGTCGGAGCGCGCGTTGGGCTCCACGTCTGTAGTTAGCTAACTTTCAGCTCTAGGTCGGGACGCGCGTTGGGCTCTTCGTCTGTAGTTAGCTAACTTTCAGCTCTACGTCGGGACGTGCGTTGGGCTCTACGTCGGGATTTAGCTTACTTTCAGCTCTACGTCGGGACGTGCGTTGGGCTCTACGTCGGGACGTGCGTTGGGCTCTACGTCGGGACGTGCGTTGGGCTCTACGTCGGGATTTAGCTTACTTTCAGGTCTACGTTGGGACGTGCGTTGGGCTCTACGTCGGGACGTGCGTTGGGCTCTACGTCGGGACGTGCGTTGGGC
The DNA here is from genome assembly GCF_034619465.1 of Leptosomus discolor. Classification (NCBI taxonomy): domain Eukaryota; kingdom Metazoa; phylum Chordata; class Aves; order Leptosomiformes; family Leptosomidae; genus Leptosomus; species Leptosomus discolor. The sequence goes on from NW_028237935.1 coordinate 320,475, forward strand.
TCTACGTCGGGACGTGCGTTGGGCTCTACGTCGGGACGTGCGTTGGGCTCTAATTCTGTAGTTAGCTAACTTTCAGCTCTACGTCGGGACGTGCGTTGGGCTCTACGTCTGTAGTTAGCTAACTTTCAGCTCTACGTCGGGACGTGCGTTGGGCTCTACATCTGTAGTTAGCTAACTTTCAGCTCTACGTCGGGACGTGCGTTGGGCTCTACGTTGGGACGTGCGTCGGCCTCTACGTCGGGACGTGCGTTGGGCTCTACGTCGGGACGTGCGTTGGGCTCTACGTCGGGACGTGCGTTGGGCTCTACGTCGGGACGTGCTTTGGGCTCTACGTCGGGATTTAGCTTACTTTTAGCTCTACGTCGGGACGTGCGTTGGGCGCTACGTCGGGACGTGCGTTGGGCTCTACGTCGGGACGTGCGTTGGGCTCTACGTCGGGATTTAGCTTACTTTCAGCTCTACGTCGGGATGTGCGTTGGGCTCTACTTCGGGACGTGCGTTGGCCTCTACGTCGGGACGTGCGTTGGCCTCTACGTCGGGACATGCGTTGGCCTCTACGTCGGGATTTAGCTTACTTTCAGCTCTACGTCGGGTCGTGCGTTGGGCTCTACGTCGGGACGTGCGTTGGGCTCTACGTCGGGACGTGCGTTGAGCTCTTCGTTGGGACACGCGTTGGGCTCTACGTCGGGACGCGCGTTGGGCTCTACGTCTGTAGTTAGCTAACTTTCAGCTCTACGTCGGGACGCGCGTTGGGCTCTTCGTCTGTAGTTAGCTAACTTTCAGCTCTACGTCGAGACGTGCGTTGGGCTCTACGTCTGTGGTTAGCTAACTTTCAGCTCTACGTCGGGACGTGCGTTGGGCGCTACGTCGGGACGTGCGTTGGCCTCTACGTCGGGATTTAGCTTACTTTCAGCTCTACGTCAGGACGTGCGTTGGCCTCTACGTCGGGACGTGCGTTGGCCTCTACGTCGGGATTTAGCTTACTTTCAGCTCTACGTCGGGACGTGTGTTGGGCTCTACGTCGGGATTTAGCTTACTTTTAGCTCTACGTCGGGACGTGCGTTGGGCTCTACGTCGGGACGTGCGTTGGGCTCTACGTCTGTAGTTAGCTAACTTTCAGCTCTACGTCGGGACGTGCGTTGGGTTCTACGTCGGGACGTGCGTTGGGCTCTACGTCGGGACGTGCGTTGGGCTCTACGTCGGGACGTGCGTTGGGCTCTACGTCGGGACGTGCGTTGGGCTCTACGTCGGGATTTAGCTTACTTTCAGCTCTACGTCGGGACGTGCGTTGGCCTCTAAGTCGGGACGTGCGTTGGCCTCTAAGTCGGGACGTGCGTTGGCCTCTACGTCAGGACGTGCGTTGGGCTCTACGTCGGGACGTGCGTTGGGCTCTACGTCTGTAGTTAGCTAACTTTCAGCTCTACGTCGGGACGTGCGTTGGGCGCTACGTCGGGACGTGCGTTGGGCTCTACGTCGGGACGTGCGTTGGGCTCTACGTCGGGACGTGCGTTGGGCTCTACGTCGGGATTTAGCTTACTTTCAGCTCTACGTCGGGACGTGCGTTGGCCTCTACGTCGGGACGTGCGTTGGCCTCTAGGTCGGGACGTGCGTTGGCCTCTACGTCGGGACGTGCGTTGGCCTCTACGTCGGGATTTAGCTTACTTTCAGCTCTACGTCGGGACGTGCGTTGGGCGCTATGTCGGGACGTGCGTTGGGCGCAACGTCGGGATTTAGCTTACTTTCAGCTCTACGTCGGGACGTGCGGTGGGCTCTACGTCGGGACGTGCGGTGGGCTCTACATCGGGACGTGCGTTGGGCTCTACGTCGGGATGTGCGTTGGCCTCTACGTCGGGATTTCGCTTACTTTCAGCTCTACGTCGGGACGTGCGTTGCCTCTACGTCGGGACGTGCGTTGGGTTCTACGTCGGGATTTAGCTTACTTTCAGCTCTACGTCGGGACGTGCGTTGGCCTCTACGTCGGGACGTGCGTTGGCCTCTACGTCGGGACGTGCGTTGGCCTCTACGTCGGGATTTAGCTTACTTTCAGCTCTACGTCGGGATGTCTGTTGGGCTCTACTTCGGGATTTAGCTTACTTTCAGCTCTACGTCGGGACGTGCGTTGGCCTGTACGTCGGGACGTGCGTTGTCCTCTACGTCGGGACGTGCGTTGGCCTCTAAGTCGGGACGTGCGTTGGCCTCTACGTCGGGACGTGCGTTGGCCTCTACGTCGGGATTTAACTTACTTTCAGCTCTACGTCGGGACGTGCGTTGGGCGCTACGTCGGGACGTGCGTTGGCCTCTACGTCGGGACGTGCGTTGGCCTCTACGTCGGGTCGTGCGTTGGGCTCTACGTCGGGACGTGCGTTGGGCTCTACGTCTGTAGTTAGCTAACTTACTGCTCTACGTCGGGACGTGCGTTGGGCTCTACGTCTGTAGTTAGCTAACTTTCAGCTCTACGTCGGGACGTGCGTTGGGCGCTACGTCGGGATGTGCGTTGGGCTCTACGTCGGGACGTGCGTTGGGCTCTACGTCGGGACGTGCGTTGGGCTCTACGTCGGGATTTAGCTTACTTTAAGCTCTACGTCGGGACGTGCGTTGGCCTTTACTTCGGGACGTGCGTTGGCCTCTACGTCGGGACGTGCGTTGGCATCTACGTCGGGATTTAGCTTACTTTCAGCTCTACGTCGGGACGTGCGTTGGGCTCTACGTCGGGACGTGCGTTGAGCTCTACGTCGGGACACGCGTTGGGCTCTACGTCGGGACGCGCGTTGGGCTCTACGTCTGTAGTTAGCTAACTTTCAGCTCTACGTCGGGACGCGCGTTGGGCTCTTCGTCTGTAGTTAGCTAACTTTCAGCTCTACGTCGGGACGTGCGTTGGGCGCTACGTCGGGACGTGCGTTGGGCGCTACGTCGGGTTTTAACTTAATTTCAGCTCTACGTCGGGACGTGCGTTGGGCTCTACGTCGGGACGTGCGTTGGGCTCTACGTCGGGACGTGCGTTGGGCTCTACTTCGGGATTTAGCTTAATTTCAGCTCTACGTCGGGACGTGCGTTGGGCTCTACGTCGGGACGTGCGTTGGCCTCTACGTCGGGACGTGCGTTGGGCGCTACGTCGGGATTTAGCTTACTTTCAGCTCTACGTCGGGACGTGCGTTGGGCTCTACGTCGGGACGTGCGTTGGCCTCTACGTCTGTAGTTAGCTAACTTTCAGCTCTACGTCGGGACGTGCGTTGGGCTCTACGTCGGGATTTAGCTTACTTTCAGCTCTACGTCGGGACGTGCGTTGGGCTCTACGTCGGGACGTGTGTTGGGCTCTACGTCTGTAGTTAGCTAACTTCAAGCTCTACGTCGGGACGTGCGTTGGGCTCTACGTCGGGACGTGCGTTGGGCTCTACGTCGGGACGTGCGTTGGGCTCTACGTCAGGATTTAGCTAACTTTTAGCTCTACGTCGGGACATGCGTTGGGCTCTACGTCGGGACGTGCGTTGGGCTCTACGTCGGGATTTAGCTTACTTTCAGCTCTACGTTGGGACGTGCGTTGGCCTCTACGTCGGGATTTAGCTTACTTTCAGCTCTACGTCGGGACGTGCGTTGGGCTCTACGTCGGGACGTGCGTTGGGCTCTACGTCGGGACGTGCGTTGGGCTCTACGTCTGTTGTTATCTAACTTTCAGCTCTACGTCGGGACGTGCGTTGGGCTCTACGTCTGTAGTTAGCTAACTTTAAGCTCTACGTCGGGACGTGCGTTGGGCTCTACGTCGGGACGTGCGTTGGGCTCTACGTCGGGACGTGCGTTGGGCTCTACGTCGGGATTTAACTTACTTTCAGCTCTACGTCGGGACGTGCGTTGGCCTCTATGTCGGGACGTGCGTTGTCCTCTATGTCGGGACGTGCGTTGGCCTCTAAGTCGGGACGTGCGTTGGCCTCTGCATCGGGACGTGCGTTGGCCTCTACATCGGGATTTAGCTTACTTTCAGCTCTACGTCGGGACGTGCGTTGGGCTCTACGTCGGGACGTGCGTTGGGCTCTACGTCGGGACGTGCGTTGGGCTCTACGTCGGGATTTAGCTTACTTTCAGCTCTACGTCGGGACGTGCGTTGGCCTCTACGTCGGGACGTGCGTTGGCCTCTACTTCGGGATTTAGCTTACTTTCAGCTCTACGTCGGGACGTGCGTTGGCCTCTACGTCGGGATGTGCGTTGGCCTCTACGTCGGGATTTAGCTTACTTTCAGCTCTACGTCGGGACGTGCGTTGGGCTCTACGTCGGGTTTTAGCTTACTTTCAGCTCTACGTCGGGACGTGCGTTGGGCTCTACGTCGGGACGTGCGTTGGGCTCTACGTCGGGACGTGCGTTGGGCTCTATGTCTGTAGTTAGCTAACTTTCAGCTCTACGTCGGGACGTGCGTTGGGCGCTACGTCGGGACGTGCGTTGGGCTCTACGTCGGGACGTGCATTGGGCTCTACGTCGGGATTTAGCTTACTTTCAGCTCTACGTTGGGACGTGCGTTGGGCTCTACGTCGGGACGTGCTTTGGGCTCTACGTCGGGACGTGCGTTGGCCTCTACGTCGGGACGTGCGTTGGCCTCTACGTCGGGATTTAGCTTACTTTCAGCTCTACATCGGGACGTGCGGTGGGCTCTACGTCGGGACGTGCGTTGGGCTCTACGTCTGTAGTTAGCTAACTTTAAGCTCTACGTCGGGACGTGCGTTGGGCTCTAAGTTGGGACTTTCGTTGGGCTCTACGTTGGGACTTTCGTTGGGCTCTACGTCGGGACTTGCGTTGGGCTCTACGTCGGGACGTGCGTTGGGCTCTACATCTGTAGTTAGCTAACTTGCAGCTCTACGTCGGGACGTGCGTTGGGCTCTACGTCGGGACGTGCGTTGGGCTCTACGTCTGTAGTTAGCTAAGTTTCAGATCTACGTCGGGACGTGCGTTGGGCTCTACGTCGGGACGTGCGTTGGGCTCTACGTCGGGACGTGCGTTGGCCTCTACGTCGGGACGTGCGTTGGGCTCTACGTCGGGACGTGCTTTGGGATATACGTCGGGACGTGCGTTGGCCTCTACGTCGGGACGTGTGTTGGCCTCTACGTCGGGATTTAGCTTACTTTCAGCTCTACGTCGGGACGTGCGTTGGGCGCTACGTCGGGACGTGCGTTGGGCGCTACGTCGGGACGTGTGTTGGGCGCTGCTTCGGGACGTGCGTTGGGCGCTACGTCGGGATTTAGCTTACTTTCAGCTCTACGTCGGGACGTGCGTTGGGCTCTACGTCGGGACGTGCGGTGGGCTCTACGTCGGGACGTGCGTTGGGCTCTACGTCGGGACGTGCGTTGGGCTCTACGTCGGGATTTAGCTTACTTTCAGCTCTACGTCGGGACGTGCGTTGGCCTCTACGTCGGGACGTGCGTTGGCCTCTACGTCGGGATTTAGCTTACTTTCAGCTCTACGTCGGGACGTGCGTTGGCCTCTACGTCGGGACGTGCGTTGGCCTCTACGTTGGGATTTAGCTTACTTTCAGCTCTACGTCGGGACGTCCGTTTTTCCTCTATGTCGGGATTTAGCTTACTTTCAGCTCTACATCGGGACGTGCGTTGGGCTCTACGTCGGGACATGCGTTGGGCTCTACGTCGGGACGTGCGTTGGTCTCTACGTCTGCAGTTAGCTAACTTTCAGCTCTACGTCGGGACGTGCGTTGGGCTCTACGTCGGGACGTGCGTTGGGCTCTACGTCGGGATTTAGCTTACTTTCAGCTCTACGTCGGGACGTGCGTTGGGCTCTACGTCGGGACGTGCGTTGGACTCTACGTCGGGACACGCGTTGGGCTCTACGTCGGGACGCGCGTTGGGCTCTACGTCTGTAGTTAGCTAACTTTCAGCTCTACGTCGGGATGTGCGTTGGTCTCTACGTCTGTAGTTAGTTAACTTTCAGCTCTACGTCGGGACGTGCGTTGGGCGCTACGTCGGGACGTGCGTTGGTCTCTACGTCTGTAGTTAGCTAACTTTCAGCTCTACGTCGGGACGTGCGTTGGGCTCTACGTCGGGACGTGCATTGGGCTCTACGTCGGGACGTGCATTGGGCTCTACGTCGGGACGTGCGTTGGGCTCTACGTCGGGATTTAGCTTGCTTTCAGCTCTACGTCGGGACGTGCGTTGGGCTCTACGTCGGGACGTGCGCTGGCCTCTACGTCGGGACGTGCGCTGGCCTCTACGTCGGGACGTGCGCTGGCTTCTACGTCGGGACGTGCGTTGGCCTCTACGTCGGGATTTAGCTTACTTTTAGCTCTACGTCGGGACGTGCCTTGGCCTGTACGTCGGGACGTGCGTTGGCCTCTACGTCGGGATTTAGCTTACTTTCAGCTCTACGTCGGGACGTGCGTTGGGCTCTACGTCGGGATTTAGCTTACTTTCAGCTCTACGTTGGGACGTGCGTTGGGCACTACGTCGGGATTTAGCTTACTTTCAGCTCTACGTCGGGACGTGCGTTGGGCTCTACATCGGGTCGTGCGTTGGGCTCTACGTCGGGACGTGCGTTGGGCTCTACGTCGGGACGTGCGTTGGGCTCTACGTCGGGACGTGCGTTGGGCTCTACGTCTGTAGTTAGCTAACTTTCAGCTCTACGTCGGGACGTGCGTTGGGCTCTACGTCGGGACGTGCGTTGGGCTCTACGTCGGGACGTGCGTTGGGCTCTACGTCGGGATTTAGCTAACTTTCAGCTCTACATCGGGACGTGCGTTGGGCTCCACGTCGGGACGTGCGTTCGCCTCTACGTCGCGATTTAGCTTACTTTCAGCTCTATGTTGGGACGTGCGTTCGCCTCTATGTCGGGATTTAACTTACTTTCAGCTCTACGTCGGGACGTGCGTTGGGCTCTACGTCGGGACGTGCGTTGGGCTCCACGTCGGGACGTGCGTTGGGATCTACGTCGGGACGTGCGTTGGGCTCTACGTCGGGATTTAGCTTACTTTCAGCTCTACGTCGGGACGTGCGTTGGGCTCTACGTCGGGACGTGCGTTGGCCTCTACGTCGGGACGTGCGTTGGGCGCTACGTCGGGATTTAGCTTACTTTCAGCTCTACGTCGGGACGTGCGTTGGGCTCTACGTCGGGACGTGCGTTGGCCTCTACGTCTGTAGTTAGCTAACTTTCAGCTCTACGTCGGGACGTGCGTTGGGCTCTACGTCGGGATTTAGCTTACTTTCAGCTCTACGTCGGGACGTGCGTTGGGCTCTACGTCGGGATGTTTGTTGGGCTCTACGTCTGTAGTTAGCTAACTTCAAGCTCTACGTCGGGACGTGCGTTGGGCTCTACGTCGGGACGTGCGTTGGGCTCTACGTCGGGACGTGCGTTGGGCTCTACGTCAGGATTTAGCTAACTTTTAGCTCTACGTCGGGACATGCGTTGGGCTCTACGTCGGGACGTGCGTTGGGCTCTACGTCGGGATTTAGCTTACTTTCAGCTCTACGTTGGGACGTGCGTTGGGCTCTACGTCGGGATTTAGCTTACTTTCAGCTCTACGTCGGGACGTGCGTTGGGCTCTACGTCGGGACGTGCGTTGGGCTCTACGTCGGGACGTGCGTTGGGCTCTACGTCTGTTGTTAGCTAACTTTCAGCTCTACGTCGGGACGTGCGTTGGGCTCTACGTCTGTAGTTAGCTAACTTTCAGCTCTACGTCGGGACGTGCGTTGGGCTCTACGTCGGGACGTGCGTTGGGCTCTACGTCGGGACGTGCGTTGGGCTCTACGTCGGGACGTGCGTTGGTCTCTACGTCTGTAGTTAGCTAACTTTCAGCTCTACGTCGGGACGTGCGTTGGGCTCTACGTCGGGACGTGCGTTGGGCTCTACGTCGGGATTTAGCTTACTTTCAGCTCTACGTCGGGACGTGCGTTGGGCTCTACGTCGGGACATGCGTTGGGCTCTACGTCGGGACGTGCGTTGGTCTCTACGTCTGTAGTTAGCTAACTTTCAGCTCTACTTCGGGACGTGCGTTGGGCTCTACGTCGGGACGTGCGTTGGGCTCTACGTCGGGATTTAGCTTACTTTCAGCTCTACGTCGGGACGTGCGTTGGGCTCTACGTCGGGACGTGCGTTGGACTCTACGTCGGGACACGCGTTGGGCTCTACGTCGGGACGCGCGTTGGGCTCTACGTCTGTAGTTAGCTAACTTTCAGCTCTACGTCGGGATGTGCGTTGGTCTCTACGTCTGTAGTTAGTTAACTTTCAGCTCTATGTCGGGACGTGCGTTGGGCGCTACGTCGGGACGTGCGTTGGTCTCTACGTCTGTAGTTAGCTAACTTTCAGCTCTACGTCGGGACGTGCGTTGGGCTCTACGTCGGGACGTGCATTGGGCTCTACGTCGGGACGTGCATTGGGCTCTACGTCGGGACGTGCGTTGGGCTCTACGTCGGGATTTAGCTTGCTTTCAGCTCTACGTCGGGACGTGCGTTGGGCTCTACGTCGGGACGTGCGCTGGCCTCTACGTCGGGACGTGCGCTGGCCTCTACGTCGGGACGTGCGCTGGCTTCTACGTCGGGACGTCCGTTGGCCTCTACGTCGGGATTTAGCTTACTTTTAGCTCTACGTCGGGACGTGCCTTGGCCTGTACGTCGGGACGTGCGTTGGCCTCTACGTCGGGATTTAGCTTACTTTCAGCTCTACGTCGGGACGTGCGTTGGGCTCTACGTCGGGATTTAGCTTACTTTCAGCTCTACGTCGGGACGTGCGTTGGGCACTACGTCGGGATTTAGCTTACTTTCAGCTCTACGTCGGGACGTGCGTTGGGCTCTACATCGGGTCGTGCGTTGGGCTCTACGTCGGGACGTGCGTTGGGCTCTACGTCGGGACGTGCGTTGGGCTCTACGTCGGGACGTGCGTTGGGCTCTACGTCTGTAGTTAGCTAACTTTCAGCTCTACGTCGGGACGTGCGTTTGGCTCTACGTCGGGACGTGCGTTGGGCTCTACGTCGGGACGTGCGTTGGGCTCTACGTCGGGACGTGCGTTGGGCTCTACGTCGGGATTTAGCTAACTTTCAGCTCTACATCGGGACGTGCGTTGGGCTCCACGTCGGGACGTGCGTTCGCCTCTACTTCGCGATTTAGCTTACTTTCAGCTCTATGTTGGGACGTGCGTTCGCCTCTATGTCGGGATTTAACTTACTTTCAGCTCTACGTCGGGACGTGCGTTGGGCTCTACGTCGGGACGTGCGTTGGGCTCTACGTCGGGACGTGCGTTGGGATCTACGTCGGGACGTGCGTTGGGCTCTACGTCGGGATTTAGCTTACTTTCAGCTCTACGTCGGGACGTGCGTTGGCCTCTACGTCGGGACGTGCGTTGGCCTCTACGTCGGGATTTAGCTTACTTTCAGCTCTACGTCGGGACGTGCGTTGGGCTCTACGTCGGGACGTGCGTTGGGCGCTACATCGGGATTTAACTTACTTTCAGCTCTACGTCGGGACATGCGTTGGGCTCTACGTCGGGACATGCGTTGGGCTCTACGTCGGGACGTGCGTTGGTCTCTACGTCTGTAGTTAGCTAACTTTCAGCTCTACGTCGGGACGTGCGTTGGGCTCTACGTCGGGACGTGCATTGGGCTCTACGTCGGGACGTGCATTGGGCTCTACGTCGGGACGTGCGTTGGGCTCTACGTCGGGATTTAGCTTGCTTTCAGCTCTACGTCGGGACGTGCGTTGGGCTCTACGTCGGGACGTGCGCTGGCCTCTACGTCGGGACGTGCGCTGGCTTCTACGTCGGGACGTGCGTTGGCCTCTACGTCGGGATTTAGCTTACTTTTAGCTCTACGTCGGGACGTGCCTTGGCCTGTACGTCGGGACGTGCGTTGGCCTCTACGTCGGGATTTAGCTTACTTTCAGCTCTACGTCGGGACGTGCGTTGGGCTCTACGTCGGGATTTAGCTTACTTTCAGCTCTACGTCGGGACGTGCGTTGGGCACTACGTCGGGATTTAGCTTACTTTCAGCTCTACGTCGGGACGTGCGTTGGGCTCTACATCGGGTCGTGCGTTGGGCTCTACGTCGGGACGTGCGTTGGGCTCTACGTCGGGACGTGCGTTGGGCTCTACGTCGGGACGTGCGTTGGGCTCTACGTCTGTAGTTAGCTAACTTTCAGCTCTACGTCGGGACGTGCGTTGGGCTCTACGTCGGGACGTGCGTTGGGCTCTACGTCGGGACGTGCGTTGGGCTCTACGTCGGGATTTAGCTAACTTTCAGCTCTACATCGGGACGTGCGTTGGGCTCCACGTCGGGACGTGCGTTCGCCTCTACGTCGCGATTTAGCTTACTTTCAGCTCTATGTTGGGACGTGCGTTCGCCTCTATGTCGGGATTTAACTTACTTTCAGCTCTACGTCGGGACGTGCGTTGGGCTCTACGTCGGGACGTGCGTTGGGCTCTACGTCGGGACGTGCGTTGGGATCTACGTCGGGACGTGCGTTGGGCTCTACGTCGGGATTTAGCTTACTTTCAGCTCTACGTCGGGACGTGCGTTGGCCTCTACGTCGGGACGTGCGTTGGCCTCTACGTCGGGATTTAGCTTACTTTCAGCTCTACGTCGGGACGTGCGTTGGGCTCTACGTCGGGACGTGCGTTGGGCGCTACGTCGGGATTTAACTTACTTTCAGCTCTACGTCGGGACATGCGTTGGGCTCTACGTCGGGACATGCGTTGGGCTCTACGTCGGGACGTGCGTTGGTCTCTACGTCTGTAGTTAGCTAACTTTCAGCTCTACGTCGGGACGTGCGTTGGGCTCTACGTCGGGACGTGCATTGGGCTCTACGTCGGGACGTGCATTGGGCTCTACGTCGGGACGTGCGTTGGGCTCTACGTCGGGATTTAGCTTGCTTTCAGCTCTACGTCGGGACGTGTGTTGGGCTCTACGTCGGGACGTGCGTTGGGCTCTACGTCGGGATTTAGCTTACTTTCAGGTCTACGTCGGGACGTGCGTTGGGCTCTACGTCGGGACATGCTTTGGGATATACGTCGGGACGTGCGCTGGGCTCTACGTCGGGACGTGCTTTGGGCTCTACGTCGGGACGTGCGTTGGGCTCTACGTCTGTAGTTAGCTAACTTTCAGCTCTACGTCGGGACGTGCGTTGGGCTCTACGTCGGGATTTAGCTTACTTTCAGGTCTACGTCGGGACGTGCGTTGGGCTCTACGTCGGGACATGCTTTGGGATATACGTCGGGACGTGCGTTGGGCTCTACGTCGGGACGTGCGTTGGGCGCTACGTCGGGACGTGCGTTGGGCTCTACGTCGGGACGTGCGTTGGGCTCTACGTCGGGTCGTGCGTTGGGCTCTACGTCTGTAGTTAGCTAACTTTCAGCTCTACGTCGGGATGTGCGTTTGGCGCTACGTCGGGACGTGCGTTGGGCTCTACGTCGGGACGTGCGTTGGGCGCTACGTTGGGATTTAGCTTACTTTCAGCTCTATGTCGGGACGTGCGTTGGGCTCTATGTCGGGACGTGCGTTGGGCTCTATGTCGGGACGTGCGTTGGGCTCTATGTCGGGACGTGCGTTGGGCTCTACGTCGGGACGTGCGTTGGGCTCTACGTCGGGATTTAGCTTACTTTCAGCTCTACGTTGGGACGTGCGTTGGCCTCTACGTCGGGACGTGCGTTGGCCTCTACGTCGGGATTTAGCTTACTTTCAGCTCTACGTCGGGACGTGCGTTGGGCTCTACGTCGGGACGTGCGTTGGGCGCTACGTCGGGATTTAACTTACTTTCAGCTCTACGTCGGGACGTGCGTTGGGCTCTACGTCGGGACATGCGTTGGGCTCTACGTCGGGATTTAGCTTACTTTCAGCTCTACGTCGGGACGTGCGTTGGCCTCTACTTCGGGACGTGCGTTGGCCTCTACGTTGGGACGTGCGTTGGCCTCTACGTCGGGATTTAGCTTACTTTCAGCTCTACGTCGGGACGTGCGTTGGGCTCTACGTCGGGACGTGCGTTGAGCTCTACGTCGGGACGTGCGTTGGGCGCTACGTCGGGACTTGCGTTGGGCGCTACGTCTGGACGTGCGTTGGGCGCTACGTCTGGACGTGCGTTGGGCGCTACGTCGGGACGTGCGTTGGGCTCTACGTCGGGACGTGCGTTGGGCTCTATGTCTGTAGTTAGCTAACTTTCAGCTCTACGTCGGGACGTGCGTTGGCCTCTACGTCGGGATTTAGCTTAATTTCAGCTCTACGTCGGGACGTACGTTGGGCTCTACGTCGGGACGTGCGTTGGGCTCTACGTCGGGACGTGCGTTGGGCTCTACGTCTGTAGTTAGGTAACTTTCAGCTCTACGTCGGGACGTGCGTTGGGCGCTACGTCGGGACGTGCGTTGGGCTCTACGTCGGGACGTGCGTTGGGCTCTATGTCTGTAGTTAGCTAACTTTCAGCTCTACATCGGGACGTGCGTTGGGCGCTACGTCGGGACGTGCGTTGGGCTCTACGTCGGGATTTAGCTTACTTTCAGCTCTACGTCGGGACGTGCGTTGGCCTCTACGTCGGGACGTGCGTTGGCCTCTACGTCGGGACGTGCGTTGGCCTCTACGTCGGGATTTAGCTTACTTTCAGCTCTACGACGGGATGTGCGTTGGGCGCTACGTCGGGACGTGCGTTGGGCGCTAGTTCGGGACGTGCGTTGGGCGCTACGTCGGGATTTAGCTTACTTTCAGCTCTACGTCGGGACGTGCGTTGGGCTCTACGTCGGGACGTGCGTTGGACTCTACTTCGGGACGTGCGTTGGCCTCTACGTCGGGATTTAGCTTACTTTCAGCTCTACGTCGGGACGTGCGTTGGGCTCTACGTCGGGACGTGCGTTGGCCCGTACGTCGGGATTTAGCTTACTTTCAGCTCTACGTCGCGACGTGCGTTGGCCTCTACGTCGGGACGTGCGTTGGCCTCTACGTCGGGATTTAGCTTACTTTCAGCTCTACGTCGGGACGTGCGTTGGCCTGTACGTCGGGATTTAGCTTACTTTCAGCTCTACGTCGGGACGTGCGTTGGGCTCTACGTCGGGATTTAGCTTACTTTCAGCTCTACGTCGGGACGTGCGTTGGGCTCTACGTCTGTAAGTGTGTTGGGCTCTACGTCGGGATTTAGCTTACTTTAAGCTCTACGTCGGGACGTGCGCTGGCCTCTACGTCGGGACGTGAGCTGGCCTCTACGTCGGGACGTGCGCTGGCCTCTACGTCGGGACGTGCGCTGGCCTCTACATCGGGACGTGCGCTGGCCTTAACGTCGGGACATGCTTTGGGCTCTACGTCGGGACGTGCGTTCGGCTCTACGTCGGGATTTAGCTTACTTTCAGCTCTATGTCGGGACGTGCGTTGGGCTCTACGTCGGGACGTGCGTTGGGCTCTACGTCGGGACGTGCGTTGGCCTCTACGTCGGGATTTAGCTTACTTTCAGCTCTACGTCGGGACGTGCGTTGGGCGCTACGTCGGGACGTGCGTTGGGCGCTACGTCGGGACGTGTGTTGGGCGCTACTTCGGGACGTGCGTTGGGCGCTACGTCGGGATTTAGCTTACTTTCAGCTCTACGTCGGGACGTGCGTTGGGCTCTATGTCGGGACGTGCGTTGGGCTCTACGTCGGGACGTGCGTTGGGCTCTACGTCGGGACGTGCGTTGGGCTCTACGTCGGGATTTAGCTTACTTTCAGCTCTACGTCGGGACGTGCGTTGGCCTCTACGTCGGGACGTGCGTTGGCCTCTACGTCGGGATTTAGCTTACTTTCAGCTCTACGTCGGGACGTTCGTTGGGCTCTACGTCGAGACGTGCGTTGGGCGCTACGTCGGGATTTAACTTACTTTCAGCTCTACGTCGGGACGTGCGTTGGGCTCTACGTCGGGACGTGCGTTGGGCTCTACGTCGGGACGTGCGTTGGGCTCTACGTCGGGACGTGCGTTGGGCTCTACGTCGGGATTTAGCTTGCTTTCAGCTCTACGTCGGGACGTGCGTTGGGCTCTACGTCGGGACGTGCGTTGGGCTCTACGTCGGGACGTGCGTTGGGCTCTACGTCGGGATTTAGCTTACTTTCAGCTCTACGTCGGGACGTGCGTTGGCCTGTACGTCGGGACGTGCGTTGGCCTCTACTTCGGGACGTGCGTTGGCCTCTACGTCGGGACGTGCGTTGGCCTCTACGTCGGGATTTAGCTTTCAGCTCTACGTTGGGACGTGCGTTGGGCTCTACGTCGGGACGTGCGTTGAGCTCTACGTCGGGACGTGCGTTGGGCGCTACGTCGGGACGTGCGTTGGGCGCTACGTCGGGACGTGCGTTGGGCGCTACGTCGGGACGTGCGTTGGGCGCTACGTCGGGACGTGCGTTGGGCGCTACGTCAGGATTTAGCTTACTTTCAGCTCTACGTCGGGACGTGCGTTGGGCTCTACGTCGGGACGTGCGTTGGGCTCTACGTCGGGACGTGCGTTGGGCTCTACGTCGGGACGTGCGTTGGGCTCTACGTCGGGATTTAGCTTACTTTCAGCTCTACATCGGGACGTGCGTTGGCCTCTACGTCGGGACGTGCGTTGGCCTCTACGTCGGGATTTAGCTTACTTTCAGCTCTACGTCGGGACGTGCGTTGGGCTCTACGTCGGGACGTGCGTTGGGCGCTACGTCGGGATTTAACTTACTTTCAGCTCTACGTCGGGACGTGCGTTGGGCTCTACGTCGGGACGTGCGTTGGGCTCTACGTCGGGACGTGCGTTGGTCTCTACGTCTGTAGTTAGCTAACTTTCAGCTCTACGTCGGGACGTGCGTTGGGCTCTACGTCGGGACGTGCGTTAGGCTCTACGTCGGGACGTGCGTTGGGCTCTACGTCGGGACGTGCGTTGGGCTGTACGTCGGGATTTCGCTTGCTTTCAGCTCTACGTCGGGACGTGCGTTGGGCTCTACGTCGGGACGTGCGTTGGGCTCTACGTCGGGACGTGCGTTGGGCTCTACGTCGGGACGTGCGTTGGGCTCTACGTCGGGACGTGCGTTGGGCTCTACGTCGGGATTTAGCTTGCTTTCAGCTCTACGTCGGGACGTGTGTTGGGCTCTACGTCGGGACGTGCGTTGGGCTCTACGTCGGGATGTAGCTTACTTTCAGGTCTACGTCGGGACGTGCGTTGGGCTCTACGTCGGGACGTGCTTTGGGATATACGTCGGGACGTGCGCTGGGCTCTACGTCGGGACGTGCTTTGGGCTCTACGTCGGGACGTGCGTTGGGCTCTACGTCTGTAGTTAGCTAACTTTCAGCTCTACGTCGGGACGTGCGTTGGGCTCTACGTTGGGACTTTCGTTGGGCTCTACGTCGGGACGTGCGTTGGGCGCTACGTCGGGACGTGCGTTGGGCTCTACGTCGGGACGTGCGTTGGGCTCTACGTCTGTAGTTAGCTAACTTTCAGCTCTACGTCGGGATGTGCGTTTGGCGCTACGTCGGGACGTGCGTTGGGCTCTACGTCGGGACGTGCGTTGGGCTCTACGTCGGGACGTGCGTTGGGCTCTACGTCGGGACGTGCGTTGGGCTCTACGTCGGGATTTAGCTTATTTTCAGCTCTACGTCGGGACGTGCGTTGGCCTCTACGTCGGGACGTGCGTTGGCCTCTAGTTCGGGACGTGCGTTGGCCTCTAGGTCGGGACGTGCGTTGGCCTCTAGGTCGGGACGTGCGTTGGCCTCTACGTCGGGACGTGCGTTGGCCTCTACGTCGGGATTTAGCTTACTTTCAGCTCTACGTCGGGACGTGCCTTGGCCTGTACGTCGGGACGTGCGTTGGGCTCTACGTCGGGATTTAGCTTACTTTCAGCTCTACGTCGGGACGTGCGTTGGGCTCTACGTCGGGACGTGCGTTGGCCTCTACGTTGGGATTTAGCTTACTTTCAGCTCTACGTCGGGACGTCCGTTGGCCTCTACGTCGGGATTTAGCTTACTTTCAGCTCTACGTCGGGACGTGCGTTGGGCTCTACGTCGGGACATGCGTTGTGCTCTACGTCGGGACGTGCGTTGGGCTCTACGTCGGGATTTAGCTAACTTTCAGCTCTACGTCGGGACGTGCGTTGGGCTCTTCGTCGGGACGTGCGTTGGGCTCTACGTCGGGACGTGCGTTGGGCTCTACGTCGGGACGTGCGTTGGGCTCTACGTCGGGATTTAGCTTACTTTCAGCTCTACGTCGGGACGTGCGTTGGGCTCTACGTCGGGACGTACGTTGGGCTCTACGTCGGGACGTGCGTTGGGCTCTACGTCGGGATTTAGCTTACTTTCAGGTCTACGTCGGGACGTGCGTTGGGCTCTACGTCGGGACATGCTTTGGGATATACGTCAGGACGTGCGCTGGGCTCTAAGTCGGGACGTGCGTTGGGCTCTACGTCGGGACGTGCGTTGGGCTCTACGTCTGTAGTTAGCTAACTTTCAGCTCTACGTCGGGACGTGCGTTGGGCTCTACGTTGGGACTTTCGTTGGGCTCTACGTCGGGACTTGCGTTGGGCTCTACGTCGGGACGTGCGTTGGGCTCTACATCTGTAGTTAGCTAACTTTCAGCTCTACGTCGGGACGTGCGTTGGGCTCTACGTCTGTAGTTAGCTAAGTTTCAGCTCTACGTCGGGACGTGCGTTTGGCGCTACGTCGGGACGTGCGTTGGGCTCTACGTCGGGACGTGCGTTGGGCTCTACGTCGGGACGTGCGTTGGGCTCTACGTCGGGACGTGCGTTGGCCTCTACGTCGGGACGTGCGTTGGCCTCTACGTCGGGATTTAGCTTACTTTCAGCTCTACGTCGGGACGTGCGTTGGGCGCTACGTCGGGACGTGCGTTGGGCGCTACGTCGGGACGTGCGTTGGGCGCTGGTTCGGGAAGTGCGTTGGGCGCTACGTCGGGATTTAGCTTACTTTCAGCTCTACATCGGGACGTGCGTTGGGCTCTACGTCGGGACGTGCGTTGGGCTCTACGTCGGGACGTGCGTTGGGCTCTACGTCGGGACATGCGTTGGGCTCTACGTCGGGATTTAGCTTACTTTCAGCTCTACGTCGGGACGTGCGTTGGCCTCTACGTCGGGACGTGCGTTGGCCTCTACGTCGGGATTTAGCTTACTTTCAGCTCTACGTCGGGACATGCGTTGGCCTCTACGTCGGGACGTGCGTTGGCCTCTACGTTGGGATTTAGCTTACTTTCAGCTCTACGTCGGGACGTGCGTTTGGCTCTACGTCGGGACGTGCGTTGGACTCTACGTCGGGACACGCGTTGGGCTCTACGTCGGGACGCGCGTTGGGCTCTACGTCTGTAGTTAGCTAACTTTCAGCTCTACGTCGGGATGTGCGTTGGGCTCTACGTCTGTAGTTAGTTAACTTTCAGCTCTACATCGGGACGTGCGTTGGGCGCTACGTCGGGACGTGCGTTGGGCGCTACGTCGGGATTTAGCTTACTTTCAGCTCTACGTCGGGACGTGCGTTGGGCTCTACGTCGGGACGTGCGTTGGGCTCTACGTAGGGATTTAGCTTACTTTAAGCTCTACGTCGGGACGTGCGTTGGGCTCTACGTCGGGACGTGCGCTGGCCTCTACGTCGGGACGTGCGCTGGCCTCTACGTCGGGACGTGCGCTGGCTTCTACGTCGGGACGTGCGTTGGCCTCTACGTCGGGATTTAGCTTACTTTCAGCTCTACGTCGGGACGTGCCTTGGCCTGTACGTCGGGACGTGCGTTGGGCTCTACGTCGGGATTTAGCTTACTTTCAGCTCTACGTCGGGACGTGCGTTGGGCTCTACGTCGGGACGTGCGTTGGGCTCTACGTCGGGACGTGCGTTGGGCTCTACGTCTGTAGTTAGCTAACTTTCAGCTCTACGTCGGGACGTGCGTTGGGCTCTACGTCGGGACGTGCGTTGGGCTCTATGTCGGGACGTGCGTTGGGCTCTTCGTCGGGATTTAGCTAACTTTCAGCTCTACATCGGGACGTGCGTTGGGCTCTACGTCGGGACGTGCGTTCGCCTCTACGTCGGGATTTAGCTTACTTTCAGCTCTACGTCGGGATGTGCGTTATGCTCTACGTCGGGACGTGCGTTGGGCTCTACGTCGGGACGTGCGTTGGGCTCTACATCTGTAGTTAGCTAACTTTCAGCTCTACGTCGGGACGTGCGTTGGGCTCTATGTCTGTAGTTAGCTAATTTCAGCTCTACGTCGGGACGTGCGTTGGGCTCTACGTCTGTAGTTAGCTAACTTTCAGCCCTACGTCGGGACGTGCGTTGGGCTCTACGTCGGGACGTGCGTTGGGCTCCACGTCGGGACGTGCGTTGGGCTCTACGTCGGGATTTAGCTTGCTTTCAGCTCTACGTCGGGACGTGCGTTGGGCTCTACGTCGGGACGTGCGTTGGGCTCTACGTCGGGACGTGCGTTGGGCTCTACGTCGGGACGTGCGTTGGGCTCTACGTCGGGATTTAGCTTACTTTCAGCTCTACGTCGGGACGTGCGTTGGCCTCTACGTCGGGACGTGCGTTGGCCTCTACGTCGGGATTTAGCTTACTTTCAGCTCTACGTCGGGACGTGCGTTGGGCTCTACGTCGGGACGTGCGTTGGGCGCTACGTCGGGATTTAACTTACTTTCAGCTCTACGTCGGGACGTGCGTTGGGCTCTACGTCGGGACGTGCGTTGGGCTCTACGTCGGGACGTGCGTTGGTCTCTACGTCTGTAGTTAGCTAACTTTCAGGTCTACGTCGGGACGTGCGTTGGGCTCTACGTCGGGACGTGCGTTGGGCTCTACGTCGGGACGTGCGTTGGGCTCTACGTCGGGACGTGCGTTGGGCTCTACGTCGGGATTTAGCTTGCTTTCAGCTCTACGTCGGGACGTGTGTTGGGCTCTACGTCGGGACGTGCGTTGGGCTCTACGTCGGGATTTAGCTTACTTTCAGGTCTACGTCGGGATGTGCGTTGGGCTCTACGTCGGGACATGCTTTTGGATATACGTCGGGACGTGCGCTGGGCTCTACGTCGGGACGTGCTTTGGGCTCTACGTCGGGACGTGCGTTGGGCTCTCTATGTCGGGACGTGCGGTGGGCTCTACGTTGGGACGTGCGTTGGGCTCTACGTTGGGACGTGCGTTGGGCTCTACGTCGGGACGTGCGTTGGGCTCTACGTCGGGACGTGCGTTGGGCTCTACGTCGGGACCTGCGTTGGGCTCTACGTCGGGATTTAGCTTACTTTCAGGTCTACGTCGGGACATGCGTTGGCCTCTACGTCGGGACGTGCGTTGGCCTCTACGTCGGGATTTAGCTTACTTTCAGCTCTACGTCGGGACGTGTGTTGGGCTCTACGTCGGGATTTAGCTTACTTTCAGCTCTACGTCGGGACGTGCGTTGGCCTCTACGTCGGGACGTGCGTTGGCCTCTACGTCGGGATTTAGCTTACTTTCAGCTCTACGTCGGGACGTGCGTTGGCCTCTACGTCGGGATTTAGCCTACTTTCAGCTCTACGTCGGGACGTGTGTTGGGCTCTACGTCGGGATTTAGCTTACTTTTAGCTCTACGTCGGGACGTGCGTTGGGCTCTACGTCGGGACGTGCGTTGGGCTCTACGTCGGGACGTGCGTTGGGCTCTACGTCTGTAGTTAGCTAACTTTCAGCTCTACGTCGGGACGTGCGTTGGGCTCTACGTCGGGATTTAGCTTAATTTAAGCTCTACGTCGGGACGTGCGTTGGGCTCTACGTCGGGACGTGCGCTGGCCTCTACGTCGGGACGTGCGCTGGCCTCTACGTCGGCACGTGCGCTGGCCTCTACGTCGGGACGTGCGTTGGCCTTAACGTCGGGATTTAGCTTACTTTCAGCTCTACGTCGGGACGTGCCTTGGCCTGTACGTCGGGACGTGCGTTGGCCTCTACGTCGGGATTTAGCTTACTTACAGCTCTACGTCGTGACGTGCGTTGGGCTCTACGTGGGGATTTAGCTTACTTTCAGCTCTACGTCGGGACGTGCGTTGGGCTCTACGTCGGGACGTGCGTTGGGCTCTACGTCGGGACGTGCGTTGGGCTCTACGTCTGTAGTTAGCTAACTTTCAGCTCTACGTCGGGACGTGCGTTGGGCTCTACGTCGGGACGTGCGTTGGGCTCTACGTCGGGATTTAGCTTACTTTCAGCTCTATGTTGGGACGTGCGTTGGGCCCTACGTCGGGATTTAGCTTACTTTCAGCTGTACGTCGGGACGTGCGTTGGGCTCTACGTCTGTAGTTAGCTAATTTCAGCTCTACGTCGGGACGTGCGTTGGGCTCTACGTCTGTAATTAGCTAACTTTCAGCTCTACGTCGGGACGTGCGTTGGGCGCTACGTCGGGACGTGCGTTGGGCTCTACGTCGGGACGTGCGTTGGGCTCTACGTCGGGATTTAGCTTACTTTCAGCTCTACGTCGGGACGTGCGTTGGCCTCTACGTCGGGACGTGCGTTGTCCTCTACGTCGGGACGTGCGTTGGCCTCTACGTCGGGACGTGCGTTGGCCTCTACGTCGGGATTTAGCTTACTTTCAGCTCTAAGTCGGGACGTGCGTTGGGCGCTACGTCGGGACGTGCGTTGGGCGCTACTTCGGGACGTGCGTTGGGCGCTACGTCGGGATTTAGCTTACTTTCAGCTTTATGTTGGGACGTGCGTTGGCCTCTACGTCGGGATTTAGCTTACTTTCAGCTCTACGTCGGGACGTGCGTTGGGCTCTACGTCGGGACGTGCGTTGGGCTCTACGTCGGGACGTGCGTTGGGCTCTACATCTGTAGTTAGCTAACTTTCAGCTCTACGTCGGGACGTCCGTTGGGCTCTACGTCTGTAGTTAGCTAATTTCAGCTCTACGTCGGGACGTGCGTTGGGCTCTACGTCTGTAGTTAGCTAACTTTCAGCTCTATGTCGGGACGTGCGTTGGGCGCTACGTCGGGACGTGCGTTGGGCTCTACGTCGCGACGTGCGTTGGGCTCTACGTCGGGATTTAGCTTACTTTCAGCTCTACGTCGGGACGTGCGTTGGGCGCTACGTCGGGACGTGCGTTGGGCTCTACGTCGGGACGTGCGTTGGGCTCTACGTCGGGACGTGCGTTGGGCTCTACGTCGGGACGTGCGTTGGGCTCTACGTCGGGACGTGCGTTGGGCTCTACGTCGGGATTTAGCTTACTTTCAGCTCTACGTCGGGACGTGCGTTGGCCTCTACGTCGGGATTTAGCTTACTTTCAGCTCTACGTCGGGACGTGCGTTGGCCTCTACGTCGGGACGTGCGTTGGGCTCTACGTCGGGATTTAGCTTACTTTCAGCTCTACGTCGGGACGTGCGTTGGGCTCTACGTCGGGACGTGCGTTGAGCTCTACGTCGGGACGTGCGTTGGCCTCTACATCGGGATTTAGCTTACTTTCAGCTCTACGTCGGGACGTGCGTTGGGCGCTACGTCGGGACGTGCGTTGGGCGCTACGTCGGGATTTAGCTTACTTTCAGCTCTATGTCGGGACGTGCGTTGGGCTCTCTATGTCGGGACGTGCGGTGGGCTCTACGTTGGGACGTGCGTTGGGCTCTACGTCGGGACGTGCGTTGGGCTCTACGTCGGGACGTGCGTTGGGCTCTACGTCGGGACGTGCGTTGGGCTCTACGTCGGGACCTGCGTTGGGCTCTACGTCGGGATTTAGCTTACTTTCAGGTCTACGTCGGGACATGCTTTGGCCTCTACGTCGGGACGTGCGTTGGCCTCTACGTCGGGATTTAGCTTACTTTCAGCTCTACGTCGGGACGTGCGTTGGCCTCTACGTCGGGACGTGCATTGGGCTCTACGTCGGGATTTAGCTTACTTTCAGCTCTACGTCGGGACGTGTGTTGGGCTCTACGTCGGGATTTAGCTTACTTTCAGCTCTACGTCGGGAGGTGCGTTGGCCTCTACGTCGGGACGTGCGTTGGCCTCTACGTCGGTATTTAGCTTACTTTCAGCTCTACGTCGGGACGTGCGTTGGCCTCTACGTCGGGATTTAGCCTACTTTCAGCTCTACGTCGGGACGTGTGTTGGGCTCTACGTCGGGATTTAGCTTACTTTTAGCTCTACGTCGGGACGTGCGTTGGGCTCTACGTCGGGACGTGCGTTGGGCTCTACGTCGGGACGTGCGTTGGGCTCTACGTCGGGACGTGCGTTGGGCTCTACGTCTGTAGTTAGCTAACTTTCAGCTCTACGTCGGGACGTGCGTTGGGCTCTACGTCGGGATTTAGCTTAATTTAAGCTCTACGTCGGGACGTGCGTTGGGCTCTACGTCGGGACGTGCGCTGGCCTCTACGTCGGGACGTGCGCTGGCCTCTACGTCGGCACGTGCGCTGGCCTCTACGTCGGGACGTGCGTTGGCCTTAACGTCGGGATTTAGCTTACTTTCAGCTCTACGTCGGGACGTGCCTTGGCCTGTACGTCGGGACGTGCGTTGGCCTCTACGTCGGGATTTAGCTTACTTACAGCTCTACGTCGTGACGTGCGTTGGGCTCTACGTGGGGATTTAGCTTACTTTCAGCTCTACGTCGGGACGTGCGTTGGGCTCTACGTCGGGACGTGCGTTGGGCTCTACGTCGGGACGTGCGTTGGGCTCTACGTCTGTAGTTAGCTAACTTTCAGCTCTACGTAGGGACGTGCGTTGGGCTCTACGTCGGGACGTGCGTTGGGCTCTACGTCGGGATTTAGCTTACTTTCAGCTCTATGTTGGGACGTGCGTTGGGCTCTACGTCGGGATTTAGCTTACTTTCAGCTCTACGTCGGGACGTGCGTTGGGCTCTACGTCTGTAGTTAGCTAATTTCAGCTCTACGTCGGGACGTGCGTTGGGCTCTACGTCTGTAATTAGCTAACTTTCAGCTCTACGTCGGGACGTGCGTTGGGCGCTACGTCGGGACGTGCGTTGGGCTCTACGTCGGGACGTGCGTTGGGCTCTACGTCGGGATTTAGCTTACTTTCAGCTCTACGTCGGGACGTGCGTTGTCCTCTACGTCGGGACGTGCGTTGGCCTCTACGTCGGGACGTGCGTTGGCCTCTACGTCGGGATTTAGCTTACTTTCAGCTCTAAGTCGGGACGTGCGTTGGGCGCTACGTCGGGACGTGCGTTGGGCGCTACTTCGGGACGTGCGTTGGGCGCTACGTCGGGATTTAGCTTACTTTCAGCTTTATGTTGGGACGTGCGTTGGCCTCTACGTCGGGATTTAGCTTACTTTCAGCTCTACGTCGGGACGTGCGTTGGGCTCTACGTCGGGACGTGCGTTGGGCTCTACGTCGGGACGTGCGTTGGGCTCTACGTCTGTAGTTAGCTAACTTTCAGCTCTATGTCGGGACGTGCGTTGGGCGCTACGTCGGGACGTGCGTTGGGCTCTACGTCGCGACGTGCGTTGGGCTCTACGTCGGGATTTAGCTTACTTTCAGCTCTACGTCGGGACGTGCGTTGGGCGCTACGTCGGGACGTGCGTTGTCCTCTACGTCGGGACGTGCGTTGGCCTCTAAGTCGGGACGTGCGTTGGCCTCTACTTCGGGACGTGCGTTGGCCTCTACGTCGGGATTTAGCTTACTTTCAGCTCTACGTCGGGACGTGCGTTGGGCGCTACTTCGGGACGTGCGTTGGGCGCTACGTCGGGATTTAGCTTACTTTCAGCTCTACGTCGGGACGTGCGTTGGGCTCTACGTCGGGACGTGCGTTGGGCTCTACGTCGGGAAGTGCGTTGGGCTCTACGTCGGGACGTGCGTTGGGCTCTACGTCGGGATTTAGCTTACTTTCAGCTCTACGTCGGGACGTGCGTTGGCCTCTACGTCGGGATTTAGCTTACTTTCAGCTCTACGTCGGGACGTGCGTTGGCCTCTACGTCGGGACGTGCGTTGGTCTCTACGTCGGGATTTATCTTACTTTCAGCTCTACGTCGGGACGTGCGTTGGGCTCTACGTCGGGATTTAGCTTACTTTCAGCTCTACGTCAGGACGTGCGTTGGGCTCTACGTCGGGACGTGCGTTGGGCTCTACGTCGGGACGTGCGTTGGGCTCTACGTCTGTAGTTAGCTAACTTTCAGCTCTACGTCGGGACGTGCGTTGGGCTCTACGTCGGGACGTGCGTTGGGCTCTACGTCGGGACGTGCGTTGGGCTCTACGTCGGGATTTAGCTTACTTTCAGCTCTACGTCGGGACGTGCGTTGGGCTGTATGTCGGGACGTGTGTTGGGCTCTACGTCGGGACGTGCGTTGGGCTCTACGTCTGTAGTTAGCTAACTTTCTGCTCTACGTCGGGACGTGCGTTGGGCTCTACGTTTGTAGTTAGCTAACTTTCAGCTCTATGTCGGGACGTGCGTTGGGCGCTACGTCGGGACTTGCGTTGGGCTCTACGTCGGGACATGCGTTGGGCTCTACGTCGGGATTTAGTTTACTTTCAGCTCTACGTCGGGACGTGCGTTGGCCTCTACGTCGGGACGTGCGTTGGCCTCTACGTCGGGATTTAGTTTCTTTCAGCTCTACGTCGGGACGTGCGTTGGCCTCTACGTCGGGACGTGCGTTGGGCTCTACGTCGGGATTTAGCTTACTTTCAGCTCTACGTCGGGACGTGCGTTGGGCTCTACGTCGGGACATGCGTTGGGCTCTACGTCGGGACGTGCGTTGGTCTCTACGTCTGTAGTTAGCTAACTTTCAGCTCTACGTCGGGACGTGCGTTGGGCTCTACGTCGGGACGTGCGTTGGGCTCTACGTCGGGACGTGCGTTGGGCTCTACGTCGGGACGTGCGTTGAACTCTACGTCGGGATTTAGCTTACTTTCAGCTCTACGTCGGGACGTGCGTTGGGATATACGTCGGGACGTGCGTTGGGATATACGTCGGGACGTGCGCTCGGCTCTACGTCGGGACGTGCGCTCGGCTCTACGTCGGGACGTGCGTTGGGCTCTACGTCGGGACGTGCGTTGGGCTTTACGTCTGTAGTTAGCTAACTTTCAGCTCTATGTCGATACGTGCGTTGGCCTCTACGTCGGGACGTGCGTTGGCCTCTACGTCGGGAATTAGCTTACTTTCAGCTCTACGTCGGGACGTGTGTTGGGCTCTACGTCGGGATTTAGCTTACTTTTAGCTCTACGTCGGGACGTGCGTTGGGCTCTACGTCGGGACGTGCGTTGGGCTCTACGTCTGTAGTTAGCTTACTTTCAGCTCTACGTCGGGACGTGCGTTGGGCTCTACGTCGGGACGTGCGTTGGGCTCTACGTCGGGACGTGCGTTGGGCTCTACGTCGGGACGTGCGTTGGGCTCTACGTCGGGATTTAGCTTACTTTCAGCTCTACGTCGGGACGTGCGGTGGGCTCTACGTCGGGACGTGCGTTGGGCTCTACGTCGGGACGTGCGTTGGGCTCTACGTCGGGATTTAGCTTACTTTCAGCTCTACGTCGGGACGTGCGTTGGCCTCTACGTCGGGACGTGCGTTGGCCTCTACGTCGGGATTTAGCTTACTTTCAGCTCTACGTCGGGACGTGCGTTGGCCTCTACGTCGGGACGTGCGTTGGCCTCTACGTCGGGATTTAGCTTACTTTCAGCTCTACGTCGGGACGTGTGTTGGGCTCTACGTCGGGATTTAGCTTACTTTTAGCTCTACGTCGGGACGTGCGTTGGGCTCTACGTCTGTAGTTAGCTTAAATTCAGCTCTACGTCGGGACGTGCGTTGGGCTCTACGTCGGGACGTGCGTTGGGCTCTACGTCGGGACGTGCGTTGGGCTCTACGTCGGGATTTAGCTTACTTTCAGCTCTACGTCGGGACGTGCGTTGGCCTCTAAGTCGGGACGTGCGTTGGCCTCTAAGTCGGGACGTGCGTTGGCCTCTACGTCGGGACGTGCGTTGGCCTCTGCGTCGGGATTTAGCTTACTTTCAGCTCTACGTCGGGACGTGCGTTGGGCGCTACGTCGGGACGTGCGTTGGGCGCTACGTCGGGACGTGCGTTGGGCGCTACGTCGGGATTTAGCTTACTTTCAGCTCTACGTCGGGACGTGCATTGGGCTCTACGTCGGGACGTGCGGTGGGCTCTACGTCGGGACGTGCGGTGGGCTCTACGTCGGGACGTGCGTTGGGCTCTACGTCGGGATTTAGCTTACTTTCAGCTCTACGTCGGGACGTGCGTTGGCCTCTACGTCGGGACGTGCGTTGGCCTCTACGTCGGGATTTAGCTTACTTTCAGCTCTACGTCGGGACGTGCGTTGTCCTCTACGTCGGGACTTGCGTTGGCCTCTACGTCGGGAATTAGCTTACTTTCAGCTCTACGTCGGGACGTGTGTTGGGCTCTACGTCGGGATTTAGCTTACTTTTAGCTCTACGTCGGGACGTGCGTTGGGCTCTACGTCGGGACGTGCGTTGGGCTCTACGTCTGTAGTTAGCTTACTTTCAGCTCTACGTCGGGACGTGCGTTGGGCTCTACGTCGGGACGTGCGTTGGGCTCTACGTCGGGACGTGCGTTGGGCTCTACGTCGGGACGTGCGTTGGGCTCTACGTCGGGATTTAGCTTACTTTCAGCTCTACGTCGGGACGTGCGTTGGCCTCTACGTCGGGACGTGCGTTGTCGTCTACGTCGGGACGTGCGTTGGCCTCTACGTCGGGACGTGCGTTGGCCTCTACGTCGGGATTTAACTTACTTTCAGCTCTACGTCGGGACGTGCGTTGGGCTCTACGTCGGGTTTTAGCTTACTTTCAGCTCTACGTCGGGACTTGCGTTGGGCTCTAGGTCGGGACGTGCGTTGGGCTCTACGTCGGGACGTGCGTTGGGCTCTATGTCTGTAGTTAGCTAACTTTCTGCTCTACGTCGGGACGTGCGTTGGGCTCTGTCTGTAGTTAGCTAACTTTCTGCTCTACGTCGGGACGTGCGTTGGGCTCTATGTCTGTAGTTAGCTAACTTTCAGCTCTACGTCGGGACGTGCGTTGGGCGCTACGTCGGGACGTGCGTTGGGCTCTACGTCGGGACGTGCGTTGGGCTCTACGTCGGGATTTAGCTTACTTTCAGCTCTACGTCGGGACGTGCCTTGGCCTCTACGTCGGGACGTGCGTTGGCCTCTACGTCGGGACGTGCTTTGGGCTCTACGTCGGGACGTGCGTTGGCGTCTACGTCGGGATTTAGCTTACTTGCAGCTCTACGTCGGGACGTGCGTTGGGCTCTACGTCGGGACGTGCGTTGGGCTCTACGTCGGGACACGCGTGGGGCTCTACGTCGGGGCGCGCGTTGGGCTCTACGTCTGTAGTTAGCTAACTTTCAGCTCTAGGTCGGGACGCGCGTTGGGCTCTTCGTCTGTAGTTAGCTAACTTTCAGCTCTACGTCGGGACGTGCGTTGGGCTCTACGTCGGGATTTAGCTTACTTTCAGCTCTACGTCGGGACGTGCGTTGGGCTCTACGTCGGGACGTGCGTTGGGCTCTACGTCGGGACGTGCGTTGGGCTCTACGTCGGGATTTAGCTTACTTTCAGGTCTACGTTGGGACGTGCGTTGGGCTCTACGTCGGGACGTGCGTTGGGCTCTACGTCGGGACGTGCGTTGGGCTCTACGTCGGGACGTGCGTTGGGCTCTAATTCTGTAGTTAGCTAACTTTCAGCTCTACGTCGGGACGTGCGTTGGGCTCTACGTCTGTAGTTAGCTAACTTTCAGCTCTACGTCGGGACGTGCGTTGGGCTCTACATCTGTAGTTAGCTAACTTTCAGCTCTACGTCGGGACGTGCGTTGGCCTCTACGTCGGGACGTGCGTTGGCCTCTACGTCGGGACGTGCGTTGGGCTCTACGTCGGGACGTGCGTTGGGCTCTACGTCGGGACGTGCTTTGGGCTCTACGTCGGGATTTAGCTTACTTTCAGCTCTACGTCGGGACGTGCGTTGGGCTCTACGTCGGGACGTGCGTTGGGCTCTACGTCGGGACGTGCGTTGGCCTCTACGTCGGGACGTGCGTTGGCCTCTACGTCGGGATTTAGCTTACTTTCAGCTCTACGTCGGGACGTGCGTTGGGCGCTACGTCGGGACGTGCGTTGGGCTCTACGTCGGGACGTGCGTTGGGCTCTACGTCGGGATTTAGCTTACTTTCAGCTCTACGTCGGGACGTGCGTTGGGCTCTATGTCGGGACGTGCGTTGGGCTCTACGTCGGGACGTGCGTTGGGCTCTACGTCGGGATTTAGCTTACTTTCAGCTCTACGTCGGGACGTGCGTTGGCCTCTATGTCGGGACGTGCGTTGGCCTCTACGTCGGGACGTGCGTTGGCCTCTGCGTCGGGATTTAGCTTACTTTCAGCTCTACGTCGGGACGTGCGTTGGGCGCTACGTCGGGACGTGCGTTGGGCGCTACGTCGGGATTTAGCTTACTTTGAGCTCTACGTCGGGACGTGCGGTGGGCTCTACGTCGGGACGTGCGGTGGGCTCTACGTCGGGACGTGCGTTGGGCTCTACGTCGGGATTTAGCTTACTTTCAGCTCTACGTCGGGACGTGCGTTGGCCTCTACGTCGGGACGTGCGTTGGCCTCTACGTCGGGATTTAGCTTACTTTCAGCTCTACGTCGGGACGTGCGTTGGCCTCTACGTCAGGACGTGCGTTGGCCTCTACGTCGGGATTTAGCTTACTTTCAGCTCTACGTCGGGACGTGTGTTGGGCTCTACGTCGGGATTTAGCTTACTTTTAGCTCTACGTCGGGACGTGCGTTGGGCTCTACGTCTGTAGTTAGCTTACTTTCAGCTCTACGTCGGGACGTGCGTTGGGCTCTACGTCGGGACGTGCGTTGGGCTCTACGTCGGGACGTGCGTTGGCCTCTGCGTCGGGATTTAGCTTACTTTCAGCTCTACGTCGGGACGTGCGTTGGGCGCTACGTCGGGACGTGCGTTCGGCGCTACGTCGGGATTTAGCTTACTTTGAGCTCTACGTCGGGACGTGCATTGGGCTCTACGTCGGGACGTGCGGTGGGCTCTACGTCGGGACGTGCGGTGGGCTCTACGTCGGGACGTGCGTTGGGCTCTACGTCGGGATTTAGCTTACTTTCAGCTCTACGTCGGGACGTGCGTTGGCCTCTACGTCGGGACGTGCATTGGCCTCTACGTCGGGATTTAGCTTACTTTCAGCTCTACGTCGGGACGTGCGTTGGCCTCTACGTCGGGACGTGCGTTGGCCTCTACGTCGGGACGTGCGTTGGCCTCTACGTCGGGATTTAGCTTACTTTCAGCTCTACGTCGGGACGTGTGTTGGGCTCTACGTCGGGATTTAGCTTACTTTTAGCTCTACGTCGGGACGTGCGTTGGGCGCTACGTCGGGACGTGCGTTGGGCTCTACGTCGGGACGTGCGTTGGGCTCTACGTCGGGATTTAGCTTACTTTCAGCTCTACGTCGGGATGTGCGTTGGGCTCTACTTCGGGACGTGCGTTGGCCTCTACGTCGGGACATGCGTTGGCCTCTACGTCGGGATTTAGCTTACTTTCAGCTCTACGTCGGGTCGTGCGTTGGGCTCTACGTCGGGACGTGCGTTGGGCTCTACGTCGGGACGTGCGTTGAGCTCTTCGTTGGGACACGCGTTGGGCTCTACGTCGGGACGCGCGTTGGGCTCTACGTCTGTAGTTAGCTAACTTTCAGCTCTACGTCGGGACGCGCGTTGGGCTCTTCGTCTGTAGTTAGCTAACTTTCAGCTCTACGTCGAGACGTGCGTTGGGCTCTACGTCTGTGGTTAGCTAACTTTCAGCTCTACGTCGGGACGTGCGTTGGGCGCTACGTCGGGACGTGCGTTGGCCTCTACGTCGGGATTTAGCTTACTTTCAGCTCTACGTCGGGACGTGCGTTGGCCTCTACGTCGGGACGTGCGTTGGCCTCTACGTCGGGATTTAGCTTACTTTCAGCTCTACGTCGGGACGTGTGTTGGGCTCTACGTCGGGATTTAGCTTACTTTTAGCTCTACGTCGGGACGTGCGTTGGGCTCTACGTCGGGACGTGCGTTGGGCTCTACGTCTGTAGTTAGCTAACTTTCAGCTCTACGTCGGGACGTGCGTTGGGTTCTACGTCGGGACGTGCGTTGGGCTCTACGTCGGGACGTGCGTTGGGCTCTACGTCGGGACGTGCGTTGGGCTCTACGTCGGGATTTAGCTTACTTTCAGCTCTACGTCGGGACGTGCGTTGGCCTCTAAGTCGGGACGTGCGTTGGCCTCTAAGTCGGGACGTGCGTTGGCCTCTACGTCAGGACGTGCGTTGGGCTCTACGTCGGGACGTGCGTTGGGCTCTACGTCTGTAGTTAGCTAACTTTCAGCTCTACGTCGGGACGTGCGTTGGGCGCTACGTCGGGACGTGCGTTGGGCTCTACGTCGGGACGTGCGTTGGGCTCTACGTCGGGACGTGCGTTGGGCTCTATGTCGGGACGTGCGTTGGGCTCTACGTCGGGATTTAGCTTACTTTCAGCTCTACGTCGGGACGTGCGTTGGCCTCTACGTCGGGACGTGCGTTGGCCTCTAGGTCGGGACGTGCGTTGGCCTCTACGTCGGGACGTGCGTTGGCCTCTACGTCGGGATTTAGCTTACTTTCAGCTCTACGTCGGGACGTGCGTTGGGCGCTATGTCGGGACGTGCGTTGGGCGCAACGTCGGGATTTAGCTTACTTTCAGCTCTACGTCGGGACGTGCAATGGGCTCTACGTCGGGACGTGCGGTGGGCTCTACATCGGGACGTGCGTTGGGCTCTACGTCGGGATGTGCGTTGGGCTCTACGTCGGGATTTCGCTTACTTTCAGCTCTACGTCGGGACGTGCGTTGCCTCTACGTCGGGACGTGCGTTGGGTTCTACGTCGGGATTTAGCTTACTTTCAGCTCTACGTCGGGACGTGCGTTGGCCTCTACGTCGGGACGTGCGTTGGCCTCTACGTCGGGACGTGCGTTGGCCTCTACGTCGGGATTTAGCTTACTTTCAGCTCTACGTCGGGATGTCTGTTGGGCTCTACTTCGGGATTTAGCTTACTTTCAGCTCTACGTCGGGACGTGCGTTGGCCTGTACGTCGGGACGTGCGTTGTCCTCTACGTCGGGACGTGCGTTGGCCTCTAAGTCGGGACGTGCGTTGGCCTCTACGTCGGGACGTGCGTTGGCCTCTACGTCGGGATTTAACTTATTTTCAGCTCTACGTCGGGACGTGCGTTGGGCGCTACGTCGGGACGTGCGTTGGCCTCTACGTCGGGACGTGCGTTGGCCTCTACGTCGGGTCGTGCGTTGGGCTCTACGTCGGGACGTGCGTTGGGCTCTACGTCTGTAGTTAGCTAACTTACTGCTCTACGTCGGGACGTGCGTTGGGCTCTACGTCTGTAGTTAGCTAACTTTCAGCTCTACGTCGGGACGTGCGTTGGGCTCTACGTCGGGACGTGCGTTGGGCTCTACGTCGGGACGTGCGTTGGGCTCTACTTCGGGATTTAGCTTAATTTCAGCTCTACGTCGGGACGTGCGTTGGGCTCTACGTCGGGACGTGCGTTGGGCTCTACGTCGGGATTTAGCTTACTTTAAGCTCTACGTCGGGACGTGCGTTGGCCTTTACTTCGGGACGTGCGTTGGCCTCTACGTCGGGACGTGCGTTGGCATCTACGTCGGGATTTAGCTTACTTTCAGCTCTACGTCGGGACGTGCGTTGGGCTCTTCGTCTGTAGTTAGCTAACTTTCAGCTCTACGTCGGGACGTGCGTTGGGCGCTACGTCGGGACGTGCGTTGGGCGCTACGTCGGGTTTTAACTTACTTTCAGCTCTACGTCGGGACGTGCGTTGGGCTCTACGTCGGGACGTGCGTTGGGCTCTACGTCGGGACGTGCGTTGGGCTCTACTTCGGGATTTAGCTTAATTTCAGCTCTACGTCGGGACGTGCGTTGGGCTCTACGTCGGGACGTGCGTTGGGCTCTACGTCGGGACGTGCGTTGGGCGCTACGTCGGGATTTAGCTTACTTTCAGCTCTACGTCGGGACGTGCGTTGGGCTCTACGTCGGGACGTGCGTTGGCCTCTACGTCTGTAGTTAGCTAACTTTCAGCTCTACGTCGGGACGTGCGTTGGGCTCTACGTCGGGATTTAGCTTACTTTCAGCTCTACGTCGGGACGTGCGTTGGGCTCTACGTCGGGACGTGTGTTGGGCTCTACGTCTGTAGTTAGCTAACTTCAAGCTCTACGTCGGGACGTGCGTTGGGCTCTACGTCGGGACGTGCGTTGGGCTCTACGTCGGGACGTGCGTTGGGCTCTACGTCAGGATTTAGCTAACTTTTAGCTCTACGTCGGGACATGCGTTGGGCTCTACGTCGGGACGTGCGTTGGGCTCTACGTCGGGATTTAGCTTACTTTCAGCTCTACGTCGGGACGTGCGTTGGCCTCTATGTCGGGACGTGCGTTGGCCTCTACGTCGGGATTTAGCTTACTTTCAGCTCTACGTCGGGACGTGCGTTGGGCTCTACGTCGGGACGTGCGTTGGGCGCTACGTCGGGATTTAACTTACTTTCAGCTCTACGTCGGGACATGCGTTGGGCTCTACGTCGGGACATGCGTTGGGCTCTACGTCGGGACGTGCGTTGGTCTCTACGTCTGTAGTTAGCTAACTTTCAGCTCTACGTCGGGACGTGCGTTGGGCTCTACGTCGGGACGTGCATTGGGCTCTACGTCGGGACGTGCATTGGGCTCTACGTCGGGACGTGCGTTGGGCTCTACGTCGGGATTTAGCTTGCTTTCAGCTCTACGTCGGGACGTGTGTTGGGCTCTACGTCGGGACATGCGTTGGGCTCTACGTCGGGATTTAGCTTACTTTCAGGTCTACGTCGGGACGTGCGTTGGGCTCTACGTCGGGACATGCTTTGGGATATACGTCGGGACGTGCGCTGGGCTCTACGTCGGGACGTGCTTTGGGCTCTACGTCGGGACGTGCGTTGGGCTCTACGTCTGTAGTTAGCTAACTTTCAGCTCTACGTCGGGACGTGCGTTGGGCTCTACGTCGGGATTTAGCTTACTTTCAGGTCTACGTCGGGACGTGCGTTGGGCTCTACGTCGGGACATGCTTTGGGATATACGTCGGGACGTGCGTTGGGCTCTACGTCGGGACGTGCGTTGGGCGCTACGTCGGGACGTGCGTTGGGCTCTACGTCGGGACGTGCGTTGGGCTCTACGTCGGGTCGTGCGTTGGGCTCTACGTCTGTAGTTAGCTAACTTTCAGCTCTACGTCGGGATGTGCGTTTGGCGCTACGTCGGGACGTGCGTTGGGCTCTACGTCGGGACGTGCGTTGGGCGCTACGTTGGGATTTAGCTTACTTTCAGCTCTATGTCGGGACGTGCGTTGGGCTCTATGTCGGGACGTGCGTTGGGCTCTATGTCGGGACGTGCGTTGGGCTCTACGTCGGGACGTGCGTTGGGCTCTACGTCGGGATTTAGCTTACTTTCAGCTCTACGTCGGGACGTGCGTTGGCCTCTACGTCGGGACGTGCGTTGGGCTCTACGTCGGGATTTAGCTTACTTTCAGCTCTACGTCGGGACGTGCGTTGGGCTCTACGTCGGGACGTGCGTTGGGCGCTACGTCGGGATTTAACTTACTTTCAGCTCTACGTCGGGACGTGCGTTGGGCTCTACGTCGGGACATGCGTTGGGCTCTACGTCGGGATTTAGCTTACTTTCAGCTCTACGTCGGGACGTGCGTTGGCCTCTACTTCGGGATGTGCGTTGGCCTCTACGTTGGGACGTGCGTTGGCCTCTACGTCGGGATTTAGCTTACTTTCAGCTCTACGTCGGGACGTGCGTTGGGCTCTACGTCGGGACGTGCGTTGAGCTCTACGTCGGGACGTGCGTTGGGCGCTACGTCGGGACTTGCGTTGGGCGCTACGTCTGGACGTGCGTTGGGCGCTACGTCTGGACGTGCGTTGGGCGCTACGTCGGGACGTGCGTTGGGCTCTACGTCGGGACGTGCGTTGGGCTGTATGTCTGTAGTTAGCTAACTTTCAGCTCTACGTCGGGACGTGCGTTGGCCTCTACGTCGGGATTTAGCTTAATTTCAGCTCTACGTCGGGACGTACGTTGGGCTCTACGTCGGGACGTGCGTTGGGCTCTACGTCGGGACGTGCGTTGGGCTCTACGTCTGTAGTTAGGTAACTTTCAGCTCTACGTCGGGACGTGCGTTGGGCGCTACGTCGGGACGTGCGTTGGGCTCTACGTCGGGACGTGCGTTGGGCTCTATGTCTGTAGTTAGCTAACTTTCAGCTCTACATCGGGACGTGCGTTGGGCGCTACGTCGGGACGTGCGTTGGGCTCTACGTCGGGATTTAGCTTACTTTCAGCTCTACGTCGGGACGTGCGTTGGCCTCTACGTCGGGACGTGCGTTGGCCTCTACGTCGGGACGTGCGTTGGCCTCTACGTCGGGACGTGCGTTGGCCTCTACGTCGGGATTTAGCTTACTTTCAGCTCTACGACGGGATGTGTGTTGGGCGCTACGTCGGGACGTGCGTTGGGCGCTAGTTCGGGACGTGCGTTGGGCGCTACTTCGGGATTTAGCTTACTTTCAGCTCTACGTCGGGACGTGCGTTGGGCTCTACGTCGGGACGTGCGTTGGACTCTACTTCGGGACGTGCGTTGGCCTCTACGTCGGGATTTAGCTTACTTTCAGCTCTACGTCGGGACGTGCGTTGGGCTCTACGTCGGGACGTGCGTTGGCCCGTACGTCGGGATTTAGCTTACTTTCAGCTCTACGTCGGGACGTGCGTTGGCCTCTACGTCGGGACGTGCGTTGGCCTCTACGTCGGGATTTAGCTTACTTTCAGCTCTACGTCGGGACGTGCGTTGGCCTGTACGTCGGGACGTGCGTTGGCCTCTACGTCGGGATTTAGCTTACTTTCAGCTCTACGTCGGGACGTGCGTTGGGCTCTACGTCTGTAAGTGTGTTGGGCTCTACGTCGGGATTTAGCTTACTTTAAGCTCTACGTCGGGACGTGCGCTGGCCTCTACGTCGGGACGTGAGCTGGCCTCTACGTCGGGACGTGCGCTGGCCTCTACGTCGGGACGTGCGCTGGCCTCTACATCGGGACGTGCGCTGGCCTTAACGTCGGGACATGCTTTGGGCTCTACGTCGGGACGTGCGTTGGGCTCTACGTCGGGATTTAGCTTACTTTCAGCTCTATGTCGGGACGTGCGTTGGGCTCTACGTCGGGACGTGCGTTGGGCTCTACGTCGGGACGTGCATTGGCCTCTACGTCGGGATTTAGCTTACTTTCAGCTCTACGTCGGGACGTGCGTTGGGCGCTACGTCGGGACGTGCGTTGGGCGCTACGTCGGGACGTGTGTTGGGCGCTACTTCGGGACGTGCGTTGGGCGCTACGTCGGGATTTAGCTTACTTTCAGCTCTACGTCGGGACGTGCGTTGGGCTCTATGTCGGGACGTGCGTTGGGCTCTACGTCGGGACGTGCGTTGGGCTCTACGTCGGGACGTGCGTTGGGCTCTACGTCGGGATTTAGCTTACTTTCAGCTCTACGTCGGGACGTGCGTTGGCCTCTACGTCGGGACGTGCGTTGGCCTCTACGTCGGGATTTAGCTTACTTTCAGCTCTACGTCGGGACGTTCGTTGGGCTCTACGTCGGGACGTGCGTTGGGCGCTACGTCGGGACGTGCGTTGGGCGCTACGTCGGGACGTGCGTTGGGCGCTACGTCGGGACGTGCGTTGGGCGCTACGTCAGGATTTAGCTTACTTTCAGCTCTACGTCGGGACGTGCGTTGGGCTCTACGTCGGGACGTGCGTTGGGCTCTACGTCGGGACGTGCGTTGGGCTCTACGTCGGGACGTGCGTTGGGCTCTACGTCGGGACGTGCGTTGGGCTCTACGTCGGGATTTAGCTTACTTTCAGCTCTACGTCGGGACGTGCGTTGGGCTCTACGTCGGGACGTGCGTTGGCCTCTACGTTGGGATTTAGCTTACTTTCAGCTCTACGTCGGGACGTCCGTTGGCCTCTACGTCGGGATTTAGCTTACTTTCAGCTCTACGTCGGGACGTGCGTTGGGCTCTACGTCGGGACATGCGTTGTGCTCTACGTCGGGACGTGCGTTGGGCTCTACGTCGGGATTTAGCTAACTTTCAGCTCTACGTCGGGACGTGCGTTGGGCTCTTCGTCGGGACGTGCGTTGGGCTCTACGTCGGGACGTGCGTTGGGCTCTACGTCGGGACGTGCGTTGGGCTCTACGTCGGGATTTAGCTTACTTTCAGCTCTACGTCGGGACGTGCGTTGGGCTCTACGTCGGGACGTACGTTGGGCTCTACGTCGGGACGTGCGTTGGGCTCTACGTCGGGATTTAGCTTACTTTCAGGTCTACGTCGGGACGTGCGTTGGGCTCTACGTCGGGACATGCTTTGGGATATACGTCAGGACGTGCGCTGGGCTCTAAGTCGGGACGTGCGTTGGGCTCTACGTCGGGACGTGCGTTGGGCTCTACGTCTGTAGTTAGCTAACTTTCAGCTCTACGTCGGGACGTGCGTTGGGCTCTACGTTGGGACTTTCGTTGGGCTCTACGTCGGGACTTGCGTTGGGCTCTACGTCGGGACGTGCGTTGGGCTCTACATCTGTAGTTAGCTAACTTTCAGCTCTACGTCGGGACGTGCGTTGGGCTCTACGTCTGTAGTTAGCTAAGTTTCAGCTCTACGTCGGGACGTGCGTTTGGCGCTACGTCGGGACGTGCGTTGGGCTCTACGTCGGGACGTGCGTTGGGCTCTACGTCGGGACGTGCGTTGGGCTCTACGTCGGGACGTGCGTTGGCCTCTACGTCGGGATTTAGCTTACTTTCAGCTCTACGTCGGGACGTGCGTTGGGCGCTACGTCGGGACGTGCGTTGGGCGCTACGTCGGGACGTGCGTTGGGCGCTACGTCGGGACGTGTGTTGGGCGCTGTTTCGGGAAGTGCGTTGGGCGCTACGTCGGGATTTAGCTTACTTTCAGCTCTACATCGGGACGTGCGTTGGGCTCTACGTCGGGACGTGCGTTGGGCTCTACGTCGGGACGTGCGTTGGGCTCTACGTCGGGACATGCGTTGGGCTCTACGTCGGGATTTAGCTTACTTTCAGCTCTACGTCGGGACGTGCGTTGGCCTCTACGTCGGGATTTAGCTTACTTTCAGCTCTACGTCGGGACATGCGTTGGCCTCTACGTCGGGACGTGCGTTGGCCTCTACGTTGGGATTTAGCTTACTTTCAGCTCTACGTCGGGACGTGCGTTTGGCTCTACGTCGGGACGTGCGTTGGACTCTACGTCGGGACACGCGTTGGGCTCTACGTCGGGACGCGCGTTGGGCTCTACGTCTGTAGTTAGCTAACTTTCAGCTCTACGTCGGGATGTGCGTTGGGCTCTACGTCTGTAGTTAGTTAACTTTCAGCTCTACATCGGGACGTGCGTTGGGCGCTACGTCGGGACGTGCGTTGGGCGCTACGTCGGGATTTAGCTTACTTTCAGCTCTACGTCGGGACGTGCGTTGGGCTCTACGTCGGGACGTGCGTTGGGCTCTACGTAGGGATTTAGCTTACTTTAAGCTCTACGTCGGGACGTGCGTTGGGCTCTACGTCGGGACGTGCGCTGGCCTCTACGTCGGGACGTGCGCTGGCCTCTACGTCGGGACATGCGCTGGCTTCTACGTCGGGACGTGCGTTGGCCTCTACGTCGGGATTTAGCTTACTTTCAGCTCTACGTCGGGACGTGCCTTGGCCTGTACGTCGGGACGTGCGTTGGGCTCTACGTCGGGATTTAGCTTACTTTCAGCTCTACGTCGGGACGTGCGTTGGGCTCTACGTCGGGACGTGCGTTGGGCTCTACGTCGGGACGTGCGTTGGGCTCTACGTCTGTAGTTAGCTAACTTTCAGCTCTACGTCGGGACGTGCGTTGGGCTCTACGTCGGGACGTGCGTTGGGCTCTATGTCGGGACGTGCGTTGGGCTCTTCGTCGGGATTTAGCTAACTTTCAGCTCTACGTCGGGACGTGCGTTGGGCTCTACATCGGGACGTGCGTTGGGCTCTACGTCGGGACGTGCGTTGGGCTCTACGTCGGGATTTAGCTTGCTTTCAGCTCTACGTCGGGACGTGTGTTGGGCTCTACGTCGGGACGTGCGTTGGGCTCTACGTCGGGATTTAGCTTACTTTCAGGTCTACGTCGGGATGTGCGTTGGGCTCTACGTCGGGACATGCTTTTGGATATACGTCGGGACGTGCGCTGGGCTCTACGTCGGGACGTGCTTTGGGCTCTACGTCGGGACGTGCGTTGGGCTCTCTATGTCGGGACGTGCGGTGGGCTCTACGTTGGGACGTGCGTTGGGCTCTACGTTGGGACGTGCGTTGGGCTCTACGTCGGGACGTGCGTTGGGCTCTACGTCGGGACGTGCGTTGGGCTCTACGTCGGGACATGCGTTGGGCTCTACGTCGGGATTTAGCTTACTTTCAGGTCTACGTCGGGACATGCGTTGGCCTCTACGTCGGGACGTGCGTTGGCCTCTACGTCGGGATTTAGCTTACTTTCAGCTCTACGTCGGGACGTGCGTTGGCCTCTACGTCGGGACGTGCATTGGGCTCTACGTCGGGATTTAGCTTACTTTCAGCTCTACGTCGGGACGTGTGTTGGGCTCTACGTCGGGATTTAGCTTACTTTCAGCTCTACGTCGGGACGTGCGTTGGCCTCTACGTCGGGACGTGCGTTGGCCTCTACGTCGGGATTTAGCTTACTTTCAGCTCTACGTCGGGACGTGCGTTGGCCTCTACGTCGGGATTTAGCCTACTTTCAGCTCTACGTCGGGACGTGTGTTGGGCTCTACGTCGGGATTTAGCTTACTTTTAGCTCTACGTCGGGACGTGCGTTGGGCTCTACGTCGGGACGTGCGTTGGGCTCTACGTCGGGACGTGCGTTGGGCTCTACGTCTGTAGTTAGCTAACTTTCAGCTCTACGTCGGGACGTGCGTTGGGCTCTACGTCGGGATTTAGCTTAATTTAAGCTCTACGTCGGGACGTGCGTTGGGCTCTACGTCGGGACGTGCGCTGGCCTCTACGTCGGGACGTGCGCTGGCCTCTACGTCGGCACGTGCGCTGGCCTCTACGTCGGGACGTGCGTTGGCCTTAACGTCGGGATTTAGCTTACTTTCAGCTCTACGTCGGGACGTGCCTTGGCCTGTACGTCGGGACGTGCGTTGGCCTCTACGTCGGGATTTAGCTTACTTACAGCTCTACGTCGTGACGTGCGTTGGGCTCTACGTGGGGATTTAGCTTACTTTCAGCTCTACGTCGGGACGTGCGTTGGGCTCTACGTCGGGACGTGCGTTGGGCTCTACGTCGGGATGTGCGTTGGGCTCTACGTCTGTAGTTAGCTAACTTTCAGCTCTACGTCGGGACGTGCGTTGGGCTCTACGTCGGGACGTGCGTTGGGCTCTACGTCGGGATTTAGCTTACTTTCAGCTCTATGTTGGGACGTGCGTTGGGCCCTACGTCGGGATTTAGCTTACTTTCAGCTCTACGTCGGGACGTGCGTTGGGCTCTACGTCTGTAGTTAGCTAATTTCAGCTCTACGTCGGGACGTGCGTTGGGCTCTACGTCTGTAATTAGCTAACTTTCAGCTCTACGTCGGGACGTGCGTTGGGCGCTACGTCGGGACGTGCGTTGGGCGCTACGTCGGGACGTGCGTTGGGCTCTACGTCGGGACGTGCGTTGGGCTCTACGTCGGGATTTAGCTTACTTTCAGCTCTACGTCGGGACGTGCGTTGGCCTCTACGTCGGGACGTGCGTTGTCCTCTACGTCGGGACGTGCGTTGGCCTCTACGTCGGGACGTGCGTTGGCCTCTACGTCGGGATTTAGCTTACTTTCAGCTCTAAGTCGGGACGTGCGTTGGGCGCTACGTCGGGACGTGCGTTGGGCGCTACTTCGGGACGTGCGTTGGGCGCTACGTCGGGATTTAGCTTACTTTCAGCTTTATGTTGGGACGTGCGTTGGCCTCTACGTCGCGATTTAGCTTACTTTCAGCTCTACGTCGGGACGTGCGTTGGGCTCTACGTCGGGACGTGCGTTGGGCTCTACGTCGGGACGTGCTTTGGGCTCTACATCTGTAGTTAGCTAACTTTCAGCTCTACGTCGGGACGTCCGTTGGGCTCTACGTCTGTAGTTAGCTAATTTCAGCTCTACGTCGGGACGTGCGTTGGGCTCTACGTCTGTAGTTAGCTAACTTTCAGCTCTATGTCGGGACGTGCGTTGGGCGCTACGTCGGGACGTGCGTTGGGCTCTACGTCGCGACGTGCGTTGGGCTCTACGTCGGGATTTAGCTTACTTTCAGCTCTACGTCGGGACGTGCGTTGGGCGCTACGTCGGGACGTGCGTTGGGCTCTACGTCGGGACGTGCGTTGTCCTCTACGTCGGGACGTGCGTTGGCCTCTAAGTCGGGACGTGCGTTGGCCTCTACTTCGGGACGTGCGTTGGCCTCTACGTCGGGATTTAGCTTACTTTCAGCTCTACGTCGGGACGTGCGTTGGGCGCTACATCGGGACGTGCGTTGGGCGCTACTTCGGGACGTGCGTTGGGCGCTACGTCGGGATTTAGCTTACTTTCAGCTCTACGTCGGGACGTGCGTTGGACTCTACGTCGGGACGTGCGTTGGGCTCTACGTCGGGACGTGCGTTGGGCTCTACGTCGGGACGTGCGTTGGGCTCTACGTCGGGATTTAGCTTACTTTCAGCTCTACGTCGGGACGTGCGTTGGCCTCTACGTCGGGATTTAGCTTACTTTCAGGTCTACGTCGGGACGTGCGTTGGCCTCTACGTCGGGACGTGCGTTGGGCTCTACGTCGGGATTTAGCTTACTTTCAGCTCTACGTCGGGACGTGCGTTGGGCTCTACGTCGGGACGTGCGTTGAGCTCTACGTCGGGACGTGCGTTGGCCTCTACGTCGGGATTTAGCTTACTTTCAGCTCTACGTCGGGACGTGCGTTGGCCTCTACGTCGGGATTTAGCTTACTTTCAGCTCTACGTCGGGACGTGCGGTGGGCTCTACGTTGGGACGTGCGTTGGGCTCTACGTCGGGACGTGCGTTGGGCTCTACGTCGGGACGTGCGTTGGGCTCTACGTCGGGACGTGCGTTGGGCTCTACATCGGGACCTGCGTTGGGCTCTACGTCGGGATTTAGCTTACTTTCAGGTCTACGTCGGGACATGCGTTGGCCTCTACGTCGGGACGTGCGTTGGCCTCTACGTCGGGATTTAGCTTACTTTCAGCTCTACGTCGGGACGTGCGTTGGCCTCTACGTCGGGACGTGCATTGGGCTCTACGTCGGGATTTAGCTTACTTTCAGCTCTACGTCGGGACGTGTGTTGGGCTCTACGTCGGGATTTAGCTTACTTTCAGCTCTACGTCGGGAGGTGCGTTGGCCTCTACGTCGGGACGTGCGTTGGCCTCTACGTCGGTATTTAGCTTACTTTCAGCTCTACGTCGGGACGTGCGTTGGCCTCTACGTCGGGATTTAGCCTACTTTCAGCTCTACGTCGGGACGTGTGTTGGGCTCTACGTCGGGATTTAGCTTACTTTTAGCTCTACGTCGGGACGTGCGTTGGGCTCTACGTCGGGACGTGCGTTGGGCTCTACGTCGGGACGTGCGTTGGGCTCTACGTCTGTAGTTAGCTAACTTTCAGCTCTACGTCGGGACGTGCGTTGGGCTCTACGTCGGGATTTAGCTTAATTTAAGCTCTACGTCGGGACGTGCGTTGGGCTCTACGTCGGGACGTGCGCTGGCCTCTACGTCGGGACGTGCGCTGGCCTCTACGTCGGCACGTGCGCTGGCCTCTACGTCGGGACGTGCGTTGGCCTTAACGTCGGGATTTAGCTTACTTTCAGCTCTACGTCGGGACGTGCCTTGGCCTGTACGTCGGGACGTGCGTTGGCCTCTACGTCGGGATTTAGCTTACTTACAGCTCTACGTCGTGACGTGCGTTGGGCTCTACGTGGGGATTTAGCTTACTTTCAGCTCTACGTCGGGACGTGCGTTGGGCTCTACGTCGGGACGTGCGTTGGGCTCTACGTCTGTAGTTAGCTAACTTTCAGCTCTACGTCGGGACGTGCGTTGGGCTCTACGTCGGGACGTGCGTTGGGCTCTACGTCGGGATTTAGCTTACTTTCAGCTCTATGTTGGGACGTGCGTTGGGCTCTACGTCGGGATTTAGCTTACTTTCAGCTCTACGTCGGGACGTGCGTTGGGCTCTACGTCTGTAGTTAGCTAATTTCAGCTCTACGTCGGGACGTGCGTTGGGCTCTACGTCTGTAATTAGCTAACTTTCAGCTCTACGTCGGGACGTGCGTTGGGCGCTACGTCGGGACGTGCGTTGGGCTCTACGTCGGGACGTGCGTTGGGCTCTACGTCGGGATTTAGCTTACTTTCAGCTCTACGTCGGGACGTGCGTTGGCCTCTACGTCGGGACGTGCGTTGTCCTCTACGTCGGGACGTGCGTTGGCCTCTACGTCGGGACGTGCGTTGGCCTCTACGTCGGGATTTAGCTTACTTTCAGCTCTAAGTCGGGACGTGCGTTGGGCGCTACGTCGGGACGTGCGTTGGGCGCTACTTCGGGACGTGCTTTGGGCGCTACGTCGGGATTTAGCTTACTTTCAGCTTTATGTTGGGACGTGCGTTGGCCTCTACGTCGGGATTTAGCTTACTTTCAGCTCTACGTCGGGACGTGCGTTGGGCTCTACGTCGGGACGTGCGTTGGGCTCTACGTCGGGACGTGCGTTGGGCTCTACATCTGTAGTTAGCTAACTTTCAGCTCTACGTCGGGACGTCCGTTGGGCTCTACGTCTGTAGTTAGCTAATTTCAGCTCTACGTCGGGACGTGCGTTGGGCTCTACGTCTGTAGTTAGCTAACTTTCAGCTCTATGTCGGGACGTGCGTTGGGCGCTACATCGGGACGTGCGTTGGGCTCTACGTCGCGACGTGCGTTGGGCTCTACGTCGGGATTTAGCTTACTTTCAGCTCTACGTCGGGACGTGCGTTGGGCGCTACGTCGGGACGTGCGTTGTCCTCTACTTCGGGACGTGCGTTGGCCTCTAAGTCGGGACGTGCGTTGGCCTCTACTTCGGGACGTGCGTTGGCCTCTACGTCGGGATTTAGCTTACTTTCAGCTCTACGTCGGGACGTGCGTTGGGCGCTACTTCGGGACGTGCGTTGGGCGCTACGTCGGGATTTAGCTTACTTTCAGCTCTACGTCGGGACGTGCGTTGGGCTCTACGTCGGGACGTGCGTTGGGCTCTACGTCGGGACGTGCGTTGGGCTCTACGTCGGGACGTGCGTTGGGCTCTACGTCGGGATTTAGCTTACTTTCAGCTCTACGTCGGGACGTGCGTTGGCCTCTACGTCGGGATTTAGCTTACTTTCAGCTCTACGTCGGGACGTGCGTTGGCCTCTACGTCGGGACGTGCGTTGGCCTCTACGTCGGGATTTATCTTACTTTCAGCTCTACGTCGGGACGTGCGTTGGGCTCTACGTCGGGATTTAGCTTACTTTCAGCTCTACGTCAGGACGTGCGTTGGGCTCTACGTCGGGACGTGCGTTGGGCTCTACGTCGGGACGTGCGTTGGGCTCTACGTCGGGATTTAGCTTACTTTCAGCTCTACGTCGGGACGTGCGTTGGGCTGTATGTCGGGACGTGTGTTGGGCTCTACGTCGGGACGTGCGTTGGGCTCTACGTCTGTAGTTAGCTAACTTTCTGCTCTACGTCGGGACGTGCGTTGGGCTCTACGTTTGTAGTTAGCTAACTTTCAGCTCTATGTCGGGACGTGCGTTGGACGCTACGTCGGGACTTGCGTTGGGCTCTACGTCGGGACGTGCGTTGGGCTCTACGTCGGGATTTAGTTTACTTTCAGCTCTACGTCGGGACGTGCGTTGGCCTCTACGTCGGGACGTGCGTTGGCCTCTACGTCGGGATTTAGTTTCTTTCAGATCTACGTCGGGACGTGCGTTGGTCTCTACGTCGGGACGTGCGTTGGGCTCTACGTCGGGATTTAGCTTACTTTCAGCTCTACGTCGGGACGTGCGTTGGGCTCTACGTCGGGACATGCGTTGGGCTCTACGTCGGGACGTGC
Organism: Leptosomus discolor; assembly: GCF_034619465.1. Taxonomy (NCBI): domain Eukaryota; kingdom Metazoa; phylum Chordata; class Aves; order Leptosomiformes; family Leptosomidae; genus Leptosomus; species Leptosomus discolor. The sequence continues at coordinate 364,461 of NW_028237935.1, forward strand.
GTTGGTCTCTACGTCTGTAGTTAGCTAACTTTCAGCTCTACGTCGGGACGTGCGTTGGGCTCTACGTCAGGACGTGCGTTGGGCTCTACGTCGGGACGTGCGTTGGGCTCTACGTCGGGACGTACGTTGGGCTCTACGTCGGGACGTGCGTTGAACTCTACGTCGGGATTTAGCTTACTTTCAGGTCTACGTCGGGACGTGCGTTGGGCTCTACGTCGGGACATGTTTTGGGATATACGTCGGGACGTGCGCTCGGCTCTACGTCGGGACGTGCGCTCGGCTCTACGTCGGGACGTGCGTTGGGCTCTACGTCGGGACGTGCGTTGGGCTTTACGTCTGTAGTTAGCTAACTTTCAGCTCTATGTCGATACGTGCGTTGGGCTATGTTGGGACTTTCGTTGGGCTCTACGTTGGGACGTGCGTTGGGCTCTACGTCGGGACGTGCGTTGGGCTCTACATCTGTAGTTAGCTAACTTTCAGCTCTACGTCGGGACGTGCGTTGGGCTCTACGTCGGGACGTGCGTTGGGCTCTAGGTCGGGACGTGCGTTGGGCTCTACGTCGAGACGTGCGTTGGGCTCTACGTCGGGATTTAGCTTACTTTCAGCTCTACGTCGGGACGTGCGTTGGGCTCTACGTCGGGACGTGCGTTGGCCTCTACGTCGGGACGTGCGTTGGCCTCTACGTCGGGATTTAGCTTACTTTCAGCTCTACGTCGGGACGTGCGTTGGGCGCTACGTCGGGACGTGCGTTGGGCGCTACTTCGGGACGTGCCTTGGGCGCTACGTCGGGATTTAGCTTACTTTCAGCTCTACGTCGGGACGTACGTTGGGCTCTCTATGTCGGGACGTGCGGTGGGCTCTACGTTGGGACGTGCGTTGGGCTCTACGTCGGGACGTGCGTTGGGCTCTACGTCGGGACGTGCGTTGGGCTCTACGTCGGGACCTGCGTTGGGCTCTACGTCGGGATTTAGCTTACTTTCAGGTCTACGTCGGGACGTGCGTTGGGCTCTACGTCGGGATGTGCGTTGGGCTCTACGTCGGGATTTAGCTTACTTTCAGCTCTACGTCGGGACGTGCGTTGGCCTCTACGTCGGGACGTGCGTTGGCCTCTAAGTCGGGATTTAGCTTACTTTCAGCTCTACATCGGGACGTGTGTTGGGCTCTACGTCGGGATTTAGCTTACTTTCAGCTCTACGTCGGGACGTGCGTTGGGCTCTACGTCGGGACGTGCGTTGGGCTCTACGTCAGGACGTGCGTTGGGCGCTACGTCGGGATTTAGCTTACTTTCAGGTCTACGTCGGGACGTGCGTTGGGCTCTACGTCGGGACATGTTTTGGGATATACGTCGGGACGTGCGCTCGGCTCTACGTCGGGACGTGCGCTCGGCTCTACGTCGGGACGTGCGTTGGGCTCTACGTCGGGACGTGCGTTGGGCTTTACGTCTGTAGTTAGCTAACTTTCAGCTCTATGTCGATACGTGCGTTGGGCTCTATGTTGGGACTTTCGTTGGGCTCTACGTTGGGACGTGCGTTGGGCTCTACGTCGGGACGTGCGTTGGGCTCTACATCTGTAGTTAGCTAACTTTCAGCTCTACGTCGGGACGTGCGTTGGGCTCTACGTCTGTAGTTAGCTAACTTTCAGCTCTACGTCGGGACGTGCGTTGGGCTCTAGGTCGGGACGTGCGTTGGGCTCTACGTCGAGACGTGCGTTGGGCTCTACGTCGGGATTTAGCTTACTTTCAGCTCTACGTCGGGACGTGCGTTGGGCTCTACGTCGGGACGTGCGTTGGCCTCTACGTCGGGACGTGCGTTGGCCTCTACGTCGGGATTTAGCTTACTTTCAGCTCTACGTCGGGACGTGCGTTGGCCGCTACGTCGGGACGTGCGTTGGGCGCTACTTCGGGACGTGCCTTGGGCGCTACGTCGGGATTTAGCTTACTTTCAGCTCTACGTCGGGACGTACGTTGGGCTCTCTATGTCGGGACGTGCGGTGGGCTCTACGTTGGGACGTGCGTTGGGTTCTACGTCGGGACGTGCGTTTGGCTCTACGTCGGGACCTGCGTTGGGCTCTACGTCGGGATTTAGCTTACTTTCAGGTCTACGTCGGGACGTGCGTTGGGCTCTACGTCGGGATGTGCGTTGGGCTCTACGTCGGGATTTAGCTTACTTTCAGCTCTACGTCGGGACGTGCGTTGGCCTCTACGTCGGGACGTGCGTTGGCCTCTAAGTTGGGATTTAGCTTACTTTCAGCTCTACGTCGGGACGTGTGTTGGGCTCTACGTCGGGATTTAGCTTACTTTCAACTCTACGTCGGGACGTGCGTTGGGCTCTACGTCGGGACGTGCGTTGGCCTCTACGTCGGGATTTAGCTTACTTTCAGCTGTACGTCGGGACGTGTGTTGGGCTCTACGTCGGGATTTACCTTACTTTCAGCTCTACGTCGGGACGTGCGTTGGGCTCTACGTCGGGACGTGCGTTGGCCTCTACGTCGGGACGTGCGTTGGCCCGTACGTCGGTATTTAGCTTACTTTCAGCTCTACGTCGGGACGTGCGTTGGCCTCTACGTCGGGACGTGCGTTGGCCTCTTCGTCGGGATTTAGCTTACTTTCAGGTCTACGTCGGGACGTGTGTTGGGCTCTACGTCGGGATTTAGCTTACTTTAAGCTCTACGTCGGGACGTGCGTTGGGCTCTACGTCGGGACGTGCGCTGGCCTCTACGTCGGGACGTGCGCTGGCCTCTACGTCGGGACGTGCGTTGGCCTTAACGTCGGGATTTAGCTTACTTTCAGCTCTACGTCGGGACGTGCCTTGGCCTGTACGTCGGGACGTGCGTTGGCCTCTACGTCGGGGTTTAGCTTACTTACAGCTCTACGTCGGGACGTGCATTGGGCTCTAAGTCGGGATTTAGCTTACTTTCAGCTCTACGTCGGGACGTGCGTTGGGCTCTACGTCGGGACGTGCGTTGGGCTCTACGTCGGGATTTAGCTAACTTTCAGCTCTACGTCGGGACGTGCGTTGGGCTCTACGTCGGGACGTGCGTTGGGCTCTACGTCGGGACGTGCGTTGGGCTCTACGTCGGGATTTAGCTTACTTTCAGCTCTATGTTGGGACGTGCGTTGGCCTCTACGTCGGGATTTAGCTTACTTTCAGCTCTACGTCGGGACGTGCGTTGGGCGCTACGTCGGGACGTGCGTTGTCCTCTACGTCGGGACGTGCGTTGGCCTCTAAGTCGGGACGTGCGTTGGCCTCTACTTCGGGACGTGCGTTGGCCTCTACGTCGGGATTTAGCTTACTTTCAGCTCTACGTCGGGACTTGCGTTGGGCGCTACATCGGGACGTGCGTTGGGCGCTACTTCGGGACGTGCGTTGGGCGCTACGTCGGGATTTAGCTTACTTTCAGCTCTACGTCAGGACGTGCGTTGGGCTCTACGTCGGGACGTGCGTTGGGCTCTACGTCGGGACGTGCGTTGGGCTCTACGTCGGGATTTAGCTTACTTTCAGCTCTACGTCGGGACGTGCGTTGGCCTCTACGTCGGGATTTAGCTTACTTTCAGCTCTACGTCGGGACGTGCGTTGGCCTCTACGTCGGGACGTGCGTTGGCCTCTACGTCGGGATTTATCTTACTTTCAGCTCTACGTCGGGACGTGTGTTGGGCTCTACGTCGGGATTTAGCTTACTTTCAGCTCTACGTCAGGACGTGCGTTGGGCTCTACGTCGGGACGTGCGTTGGGCTCTACGTCGGGACGTGCGTTGGGCTCTACGTCTGTAGTTAGCTAACTTTCAGCTCTACGTCGGGACGTGCGTTGGGCTCTACGTCGGGACGTGCGTTGGGCTCTACGTCGGGACGTGCGTTGGGCTCTACGTCGGGATTTAGCTTACTTTCAGCTCTACGTCGGGACGTGCATTGGGCTCTACGTCGGGACGTGTGTTGGGCTCTACGTCGGGACGTGCGTTGGGCTCTACGTCTGTAGTTAGCTAACTTTCTGCTCTACGTCGGGACGTGCGTTGGGCTCTACGTTTGTAGTTAGCTAACTTTCAGCTCTATGTCGGGACGTGCGTTGGGCGCTACGTCGGGACTTGCGTTGGGCTCTACGTCGGGACGTGCGTTGGGCTCTACGTCGGGATTTAGTTTACTTTCAGCTCTACGTCGGGACGTGCGTTGGCCTCTACGTCGGGACGTGCGTTGGCCTCTACGTCGGGATTTAGTTTCTTTCAGCTCTACGTCGGGACGTGCGTTGGCCTCTACGTCGGGACGTGCGTTGGGCTCTACGTCGGGATTTAGATTACTTTCAGCTCTACTTCGGGACGTGCGTTGGGCTCTACGTCGGGACATGCGTTGGGCTCTACGTCGGGACGTGCGTTGGTCTCTACGTCTGTAGTTAGCTAACTTTCAGCTCTACGTCGGGACGTGCGTTGGGCTCTACGTCGGGACGTGCGTTGGGCTCTACGTCGGGACGTGCGTTGAGCTCTACGTCGGGACGTGCGTTGAACTCTACGTCGGGATTTAGCTTACTTTCAGGTCTACTTCGGGACGTGCGTTGGGCTCTACGTCGGGACATGTTTTGGGATATACGTCGGGACGTGCGCTCGGCTCTACGTCGGGACGTGCGCTCGGCTCTACGTCGGGACGTGCGTTGGGCTCTACGTCGGGACGTGCGTTGGGCTTTACGTCTGTAGTTAGCTAACTTTCAGCTCTATGTCGATACGTGCGTTGGGCTATGTTGGGACTTTCGTTGGGCTCTACGTTGGGACGTGCGTTGGGCTCTACGTCGGGACGTGCGTTGGGCTCTACATCTGTAGTTAGCTAACTTTCAGCTCTACGTCGGGACGTGCGTTGGGCTCTACGTCTGTAGTTAGCTAACTTTCAGCTCTACGTCGGGACGTGCGTTGGGCTCTAGGTCGGGACGTGCGTTGGGCTCTACGTCGAGACGTGCGTTGGGCTCTACGTCGGGATTTAGCTTACTTTCAGCTCTACGTCGGGACGTGCGTTGGGCTCTACGTCGGAACGTGCGTTGGCCTCTACGTCGGGACGTGCGTTGGCCTCTACGTCGGGATTTAGCTTACTTTCAGCTCTACGTCGGGACGTGCGTTGGGCGCTACGTCGGGACGTGCGTTGGGCGCTACTTCGGGACGTGCCTTGGGCGCTACGTCGGGATTTAGCTTACTTTCAGCTCTACGTCGGGACGTACGTTGGGCTCTCTATGTCGGGACGTGCGGTGGGCTCTACGTTGGGACGTGCGTTGGGCTCTACGTCGGGACGTGCGTTGGGCTCTACGTCGGGACGTGCGTTGGGCTCTACGTCGGGACCTGCGTTGGGCTCTACGTCGGTATTTAGCTTACTTTCAGGTCTACGTCGGGACGTGCGTTGGGCTCTACGTCGGGATGTGCGTTGGGCTCTACGTCGGGATTTAGCTTACTTTCAGCTCTACGTCGGGACGTGCGTTGGCCTCTACGTCGGGACGTGCGTTGGCCTCTAAGTCGGGATTTAGCTTACTTTCAGCTCTACGTCGGGACGTGTGTTGGGCTCTACGTCGGGATTTAGCTTACTTTCAGCTCTACGTCGGGACGTGCGTTGGGCTCTACGTCGGGACGTGCGTTGGGCTCTACGTCAGGACGTGCGTTGGGCGCTACGTCGGGATTTAGCTTACTTTCAGGTCTACGTCGGGACGTGCGTTGGGTTCTACGTCGGGACATGTTTTGGGATATACGTCGGGACGTGCGCTCGGCTCTACGTCGGGACGTGCGCTCGGCTCTACGTCGGGACGTGCGTTGGGCTCTACGTCGGGACGTGCGTTGGGCTTTACGTCTGTAGTTAGCTAACTTTCAGCTCTATGTCGATACGTGCGTTGGGCTCTATGTTGGGACTTTCGTTGGGCTCTACGTTGGGACGTGCGTTGGGCTCTACGTCGGGACGTGCGTTGGGCTCTACATCTGTAGTTAGCTAACTTTCAGCTCTACGTCGGGACGTGCGTTGGGCTCTACGTCTGTAGTTAGCTAACTTTCAGCTCTACGTCGGGACGTGCGTTGGGCTCTAGGTCGGGACGTGCGTTGGGCTCTACGTCGAGACGTGCGTTGGGCTCTACGTCGGGATTTAGCTTACTTTCAGCTCTACGTCGGGACGTGCGTTGGGCTCTACGTCGGGACGTGCGTTGGCCTCTACGTCGGGACGTGCGTTGGCCTCTACGTCGGGATTTAGCTTACTTTCAGCTCTACGTCGGGACGTGCGTTGGCCGCTACGTCGGGACGTGCGTTGGGCGCTACTTCGGGACGTGCCTTGGGCGCTACGTCGGGATTTAGCTTACTTTCAGCTCTACGTCGGGACGTACGTTGGGCTCTCTATGTCGGGACGTGCGGTGGGCTCTACGTTGGGACGTGCGTTGGGTTCTACGTCGGGACGTGCGTTGGGCTCTACGTCGGGACCTGCGTTGGGCTCTACGTCGGGATTTAGCTTACTTTCAGGTCTACGTCGGGACGTGCGTTGGGCTCTACGTCGGGATGTGCGTTGGGCTCTACGTCGGGATTTAGCTTACTTTCAGCTCTACGTCGGGACGTGCGTTGGCCTCTACGTCGGGACGTGCGTTGGCCTCTAAGTTGGGATTTAGCTTACTTTCAGCTCTACGTCGGGACGTGTGTTGGGCTCTACGTCGGGATTTAGCTTACTTTCAACTCTACGTCGGGACGTGCGTTGGGCTCTACGTCGGGACGTGCGTTGGCCTCTACGTCGGGATTTAGCTTACTTTCAGCTGTACGTCGGGACGTGTGTTGGGCTCTACGTCGGGATTTACCTTACTTTCAGCTCTACGTCGGGACGTGCGTTGGGCTCTACGTCGGGACGTGCGTTGGGCTCTACGTCGGGATTTAGCTTACTTTCAGCTCTACGTCGGGACGTGCGTTGGCCTCTACGTCGGGACGTGCGTTGGCCCGTACGTCGGTATTTAGCTTACTTTCAGCTCTACGTCGGGACGTGCGTTGGCCTCTACGTCGGGACGTGCGTTGGCCTCTTCGTCGGGATTTAGCTTACTTTCAGGTCTACGTCGGGACGTGTGTTGGGCTCTACGTCGGGATTTAGCTTACTTTAAGCTCTACGTCGGGACGTGCGTTGGGCTCTACGTCGGGACGTGCGCTGGCCTCTACGTCGGGACGTGCGCTGGCCTCTACGTCGGGACGTGCGTTGGCCTTAACGTCGGGATTTAGCTTACTTTCAGCTCTACGTCGGGACGTGCCTTGGCCTGTACGTCGGGACGTGCGTTGGCCTCTACGTCGGGGTTTAGCTTACTTACAGCTCTACGTCGGGACGTGCATTGGGCTCTAAGTCGGGATTTAGCTTACTTTCAGCTCTACGTCGGGACGTGCGTTGGGCTCTACGTCGGGACGTGCGTTGGGCTCTACGTCGGGATTTAGCTAACTTTCAGCTCTACGTCGGGACGTGCGTTGGGCTCTACGTCGGGACGTGCGTTGGGCTCTACGTCGGGACGTGCGTTGGGCTCTACGTCGGGATTTAGCTTACTTTCAGCTCTATGTTGGGACGTGCGTTGGCCTCTACGTCGGGATTTAGCTTACTTTCAGCTCTACGTCGGGACGTGCGTTGGGCTCTACGTCTGTAGTTAGCTAATTTCAGCTCTACGTCGGGACGTGCGTTGGGCTCTACGTCTGTAGTTAGCTAACTTTCAGCTCTACGTCGGGACGTGCGTTGGGCGCTACGTCGGGACGTGCGTTGGGCTCTACGTCGGGACGTGCGTTGGGGTCTACGTCGGGATTTAGCTTACTTTCAGCTCTACGTCAGGACGTGCGTTGGCCTCTACGTCGGGACGTGCGTTGTCCTCTACGTCGGGACGTGCGTTGGCCTCTACGTCGGGACGTGCGTTGGCCTCTACTTTGGGACGTGCGTTGGCCTCTACGTCGGGATTTAGCTTACTTTCAGCTCTAAGTCGGGACGTGCGTTGGGCGCTACGTCGGGACGTGCGTTGGGCGCTACTTCGGGACGTGCGTTGGGCGCTACGTCGGGATTTAGCTTACTTTCAGCTCTACGTCGGGACGTGCGTTGGGCTCTACGTCGGGACGTGCGTTGGGCTCTAGGTCGGGACGTGCATTGGGCTATAGGTCGGGACGTGCGTTGGGCTCTACGTCGGGATTTAGCTTACTTTCAGCTCTATGTTGGGACGTGCGTTGGCCTCTACGTCGGGATTTAGCTTACTTTCAGCTCTACGTCGGGACGTGCGTTGGGCTCTACGTCGGGACGTGCGTTGGGCTCTACGTCGGGACGTGCGTTGGGCTCTACGTCGGGACGTTCGTTGGGCTCTACATCTGTAGTTAGCTAACTTTCAGCTGTACGTCGGGACGTGCGTTGGGCTCTACGTCTGTAGTTAACTAATTTCAGCTCTACGTCGGGACGTGCGTTGGGCTCTACGTCTGTAGTTAACTAATTTCAGCTCTACGTCGGGACGTGCGTTGGGCTCTACGTCTGTAGTTAGCTAACTTTCAGCTCTACATCGGGACGTGCGTTGGGCTCTACGTCGGGACGTGCGTTGGGCTCTACGTCGGGATTTAGCTTACTTTCAGCTCTACGTCGGGACGTGCGTTGGGCGCTACGTCGGGACGTGCGTTGTCCTCTGCGCCGGGACGTGCGTTGGCCTCTAAGTCGGGACGTGCGTTGGCCTCTACGTCGGGACGTGCGTTGGCCTCTACGTCGGGATTTAGCTTACTTTCAGCTCTACGTCGGGACGTGCGTTGGGCGCTACGTCGGGACGTGCGTTGGCCTCTACGTCGGGATTTAGCTTACTTTCAGCTCTACGTCGGGACGTGCGTTGGCCTCTACGTCGGGACGTGCGTTGGCCTCTACGTCGGGATTTAGCTTACTTTAAGCTCTACGTCGGGACGTGCGCTGGCCTCTACGTCGGGACGTGCGCTGGCCTCTACGTCGGGACGTGCGCTGGCCTCTACGTCGGGACGTGCGCTGGCCTCTATGTCGGGACGTGCGTTGGCCTTAACGTCGGGACATGCTTTGGGCTCTACGTCGGGACGTGCGTTGGGCTCTACGTTGGGATTTAGCTTACTTTCAGCTCTACGTCGGGACGTGCGATGGGCTCTACGTCGGGACGTGCGTTGGGCTCTACGTCGGGACGTGCGTTGGCCTCTACGTCGGGATTTAGCTTACTTTCAGCTCTACGTCGGGACGTGCGTTGGGCGCTACGTCGGGACGTGCGTTGGGCGCTACGTCGGGACGTGTGTTGGGCGCTACTTCGGGACGTGCATTGGGCGCTACGTCGGGATTTAGCTTACTTTCAGCTCTACGTCGGGACGTGCGTTGGGCTCTATGTCGGGACGTGCGTTGGGCTCTACGTCGGGACGTGCGTTGGGCTCTACGTCGGGACGTGCGTTGGGCTCTACGTCGGGATTTAGCTTACTTTCAGCTCTACGTCGGGACGTGCGTTGGCCTCTACGTCGGGACGTGCGTTGGCCTCTACGTCAGGATTTAGCTTACTTTCAGCTCTACGTCGGGACGTGCGTTTGGCTCTACGTCGGGACGTGCGTTGGGCGCTACGTCGGGATTTAACTTACTTTCAGCTCTACGTCGGGACGTGCGTTGGGCTCTACGTCGGGACATGCGTTGGGCTCTACGTCGGGATGTGCGTTGGTCTCTAGGTCTGTAGTTAGCTAACTTTCAGCTCTACGTCGGGACGTGCGTTGGGCTCTACGTCAGGACGTGCGTTGGGCTCTACGTCGGGACGTGCGTTGGGCTCTACGTCGGGATTTAGCTTGCTTTCAGCTCTACGTCGGGACGTGCGTTGGGCTCTACGTCGGGACGTGCGTTGGGCTCTATGTCGGGACGTGCGTTGGGCTCTACGTCGGGACGTGCGTTGGGCTCTACGTCGGGACGTGCGTTGGGCTCTACGTCGGGATTTAGCTTACTTTCAGCTCTACGTCGGGACGTGCGTTGGCCTCTACGTCGGGACGTGCGTTGGCCTCTACGTCGGGATTTAGCTTTGTTTCAGCTCTACGTCGGGACGTGCGTTGGGCGCTACGTCGGGATTTAACTTACTTTCACCTCTACGTCGGGACGTGCGTTGGGCTCTACGTCGGGACATGCGTTGGGCTCTACGTCGGGACGTGCGTTGGTCTCTACGTCTGTAGTTAGCTAACTTTCAGCTCTACGTCGGGACGTGCGTTGGGCTCTACGTCGGGACGTGCGTTGGGCTCTACGTCGGGACGTGCGTTGGGCTCTACGTCGGGATTTAGCTTGCTTTCAGCTCTACGTCGGGACGTGTGTTGGGCTCTACGTCGGGACGTGCGTTGGGCTCTACGTCGGGATTTAGCTTACTTTCAGGTCTACGTCGGGACTTGCGTTGGGCTCTACGTCGGGACATGCTTTTGGATATACGTCGGGACGTGCGCTGGGCTCTACGTCGGGACGTGCTTTGGGCTCTACGTCGGGACGTGCGTTGGGCTCTACGTCTGTAGTTAGCTAACTTTCAGCTCTACGTCGGGATGTGCGTTGGGCTCTACGTTGGGACTTTCGTTGGGCTCTACGTTGGGACGTGCGTTGGGCTCTACGTCGGGACGTGCGTTGGGCTCTACATCTGTAGTTAGCTAACTTTCAGCTCTACGTCGGGACGTGCGTTGGGCTCTACGTCTGTAGTTAGCTAACTTTCAGCTCTACGTCGGGACGGGCGTTGGGCTCTACGTCGGGACGTGCGTTGGGCTCTACGTCGGGATTTAGCTTACTTTCAGCTCTACGTCGGGACGTGCGTTGGGCTCTACGTCGGGACGTGCGTTGAGCTCTACGTCGGGACGTGCGTTGGCCTCTACGTCGGGATTTAGCTTACTTTCAGCTCTACGTAGGGACGTGCGTTGGGCGCTACGTCGGGATTTAGCTTACTTTCAGCTCTATGTCGGGACGTGCGTTGGGCTCTCTATGTCGGGACGTGCGGTGGGCTCTACGTTGGGACGTGCGTTGGGCTCTACGTCGGGACGTGCGTTGGGCTCTACGTCGGGACCTGCGTTGGGCTCTACGTCGGGATTTAGCTTACTTTCAGGTCTACGTCGGGACATGCGTTGGCCTCTACGTCGGGACGTGCGTTGGCCTCTACGTCGGGATTTAGCTTACTTTCAGCTCTACGTCGGGACGTGCGTTGGCCTCTACGTCGGGACGTGCATTGGGCTCTACGTCGGGATTTAGCTTACTTTCAGCTCTACGTCGGGACGTGTGTTGGGCTCTACGTCGGGATTTAGCTTACTTTCAGCTCTACGTCGGGACGAGCGTTGGCCTCTACGTCGGGACGTGCGTTGGCCTCTACGTCGGTATTTAGCTTACTTTCAGCTCTACGTCGGGACGTGCGTTGGCCTCTACGTCGGGACGTGCGTTGGCCTCTACGTCGGGATTTAGCCTACTTTCAGCTCTACGTCGGGACGTGTGTTGGGCTCTACGTCGGGATTTAGCTTACTTTTAGCTCTACGTCGGGACGTGCGTTGGGCTCTACGTCGGGACGTGCGTTGGGCTCTACGTCGGGACGTGCGTTGGGCTCTACGTCTGTAGTTAGCTAACTTTCAGCTCTACGTCGGGACGTGCGTTGGGCTCTACGTCGGGACGTGCGTTGGGCTCTACGTCGGGATTTAGCTTACTTTCAGCTCTATGTTGGGACGTGCGTTGGGCTCTACGTCGGGATTTAGCTTACTTTCAGCTCTACGTCGGGACGTGCGTTGGGCTCTACGTCTGTAGTTAGCTAATTTCAGCTCTACGTCGGGACGTGCGTTGGGCTCTACGTCTGTAATTAGCTAACTTTCAGCTCTACGTCGGGACGTGCGTTGGGCGCTACGTCGGGACGTGCGTTGGGCTCTACGTCGGGACGTGCGTTGGGCTCTACGTCGGGATTTAGCTTACTTTCAGCTCTACGTCGGGACGTGCGTTGGCCTCTACGTCGGGACGTGCGTTGTCCTCTACGTCGGGACGTGCGTTGGCCTCTACGTCGGGACGTGCGTTGGTCTCTACGTCGGGATTTAGCTTACTTTCAGCTCTAAGTCGGGACGTGCGTTGGGCGCTACGTCGGGACGTGCGTTGGGCGCTACTTCGGGACGTGCGTTGGGCGCTACGTCGGGATTTAGCTTACTTTCAGCTTTATGTTGGGACGTGCGTTGGCCTCTACGTCGGGATTTAGCTTACTTTCAGCTCTACGTCGGGACGTGCGTTGGGCTCTACGTCGGGACGTGCGTTGGGCTCTACGTCGGGACGTGCGTTGGGCTCTACATCTGTAGTTAGCTAACTTTCAGCTCTACGTCGGGACGTGCGTTGGGCTCTACGTCTGTAGTTAGCTAATTTCAGCTCTACGTCGGGACGTGCGTTGGGCTCTACGTCTGTAGTTAGCTAACTTTCAGCTCTATGTCGGGACGTGCGTTGGGCGCTACGTCGGGACGTGCGTTGGGCTCTACGTCGCGACGTGCGTTGGGCTCTACGTCGGGATTTAGCTTACTTTCAGCTCTACGTCGGGACGTGCCTTGGGCGCTACGTCGGGACGTGCGTTGTCCTCTACGTCGGGACGTGCGTTGGCCTCTAAGTCGGGACGTGCGTTGGCCTCTACGTCGGGACGTGCGTTGGCCTCTACGTCGGGACGTGCGTTGGCCTCTACGTCGGGATTTAGCTTACTTTCTGCTCTACGTCGGGACGGGCGTTGGGCGCTACTTCGGGACGTGCGTTGGGCGCTACGTCGGGATTTAGCTTACTTTCAGCTCTACGTCGGGACGTGCGTTGGGCTCTACGTCGGGACGTGCGTTGGGCTCTACGTCGGGACGTGTGTTGGGCTCTACGTCGGGACGTGCGTTGGGCTCTACGTCGGGATTTAGCTTACTTTCAGCTCTACGTCGGGACGTGCGTTGGCCTCTACGTCGGGATTTAGCTTACTTTCAGCTCTACGTCGGGACGTGCGTTGGCCTCTACGTCGGGACGTGCGTTGGCCTCTACGTCGGGATTTATCTTACTTTCAGCTCTACGTCGGGACGTGTGTTGGGCTCTACGTCGGGATTTAGCTTACATTCAGCTCTACGTCAGGACGTGCGTTGGGCTCTACGTCGGGACGTGCGTTGGGCTCTACGTCGGGACGTGCGTTGGGCTCTACGTCGGGACGTGCGTTGGGCTCTACGTCTGTAGTTAGCTAACTTTCAGCTCTACGTCGGGACGTGCGTTGGGCTCTATGTCGGGACGTGCGTTGGGCTCTACGTCGGGACGTGCGTTGGGCTCTACGTCGGGACGTGCGTTGGGCTCTACGTCTGTAGTTAGCTAACTTTCTGCTCTACGTCGGGACGTGCGTTGGGCTCTACGTTTGTAGTTAGCTAACTTTCAGCTCTATGTCGGGACGTGCGTTGGGCGCTACGTCGGGACTTGCGTTGGGCTCTACGTCGGGACGTGCGTTGGCCTCTACGTCGGGACGTGCGTTGGCCTCTACGTCGGGATTTAGTTTCTTTCAGCTCTACGTCGGGACGTGCGTTGGCCTCTACGTCGGGACGTGCGTTGGGCTCTACGTCGGGATTTAGCTTACTTTCAGCTCTACGTCGGGACGTGCGTTGGGCTCTACGTCGGGACATGCGTTGGGCTCTACGTCGGGACGTGCGTTGGTCTCTACGTCTGTAGTTAGCTAACTTTCAGCTCTACGTCGGGACGTGCGTTGGGCTCTACGTCGGGACGTGCGTTGGGCTCTACGTCGGGACGTGCGTTGGGCTCTACGTCGGGATTTAGCTTACTTTCAGCTCTACGTCGGGACGTGCGTTGGGCTCTACGTCGGGACGTGCGTTGGGCTCTACGTCGGGATTTAGCTTACTTTCAGGTCTACGTCGGGACGTGCGTTGGGCTCTACGTCGGGACATGTTTTGGGATATACGTCGGGACGTGCGCTCGGCTCTACGTCGGGACGTGCGTTGGGCTCTACGTTGGGACGTGCGTTGGGCTTTACGTCTGTAGTTAGCTAACTTTCAGCTCTATGTCGATACGTGCGTTGGGCTCTATGTTGGGACTTTCGTTGGGCTCTACGTTGGGACGTGCGTTGGGCTCTACGTCGGGACGTGCGTTGGGCTCTACATCTGTAGTTAGCTAACTTTCAGCTCTACGTCGGGACGTGCGTTGGGCTCTACGTCTGTAGTTAGCTAACTTTCAGCTCTACGTCGGGACGTGCGTTGGGCTCTAGGTCGGGACGTGCGTTGGGCTCTACGTCGAGACGTGCGTTGGGCTCTACGTCGGGATTTAGCTTACTTTCAGCTCTACGTCGGGACGTGCGTTGGGCTCTACGTCGGGACGTGCGTTGGCCTCTACGTCGGGACGTGCGTTGGCCTCTACGTCGGGATTTAGCTTACTTTCAGCTCTACGTCGGGACGTGCGTTGGGCGCTACGTCGGGACGTGCGTTGGGCGCTACTTCGGGACGTGCCTTGGGCGCTACGTCGGGATTTAGCTTACTTTCAGCTCTACGTCGGGACGTACGTTGGGCTCTCTATGTCGGGACGTGCGGTGGGCTCTACGTTGGGACGTGCGTTGGGCTCTACGTCGGGACGTGCGTTGGGCTCTACGTCGGGATGTGCGTTGGGCTCTACGTCGGTATTTAGCTTACTTTCAGCTCTACGTCGGGACGTGCGTTGGCCTCTACGTCGGGACGTGCGTTGGCCTCTTCGTCGGGATTTAGCTTACTTTCAGGTCTACGTCGGGACGTGTGTTGGGCTCTACGTCGGGATTTAGCTTACTTTAAGCTCTACGTCGGGACGTGCGTTGGGCTCTACGTCGGGACGTGCGCTGGCCTCTACGTCGGGACGTGCGCTGGTCTCTACGTCGGGACGTGCGTTGGCCTTAACGTCGGGATTTAGCTTACTTTCAGCTCTACGTCGGGACGTGCCTTGGCCTGTACGTCGGGACGTGCGTTGGCCTCTACGTCGGGATTTAGCTTACTTACAGCTCTACGTCGGGACGTTCATTGGGCTCTAAGTCGGGATTTAGCTTACTTTCAGCTCTACGTCGGGACGTGCGTTGGGCTCTACGTCGGGACGTGCGTTGGGCTCTACGTCGGGATTTAGCTAACTTTCAGCTCTACGTTGGGACGTGCGTTGGGCTCTACGTCGGGACGTGCGTTGGCCTCTACGTCGGGACGTGCGTTGGCCTCTACGTCGGGATTTAGCTTACTTTCAGCTCTACGTCGGGACGGGCGTTGGGCGCTACTTCGGGACGTGCGTTGGGCGCTACGTCGGGATTTAGCTTACTTTCAGCTCTACGTCGGGACGTGCGTTGGGCTCTACGTCGGGACGTGCGTTGGGCTCTACGTCGGGACGTGTGTTGGGCTCTACGTCGGGACGTGCGTTGGGCTCTACGTCGGGATTTAGCTTACTTTCAGCTCTACGTCGGGACGTGCGTTGGCCTCTACGTCGGGATTTAGCTTACTTTCAGCTCTACGTCGGGACGTGCGTTGGCCTCTACGTCGGGACGTGCGTTGGCCTCTACGTCGGGATTTATCTTACTTTCAGCTCTACGTCGGGACGTGTGTTGGGCTCTACGTCGGGATTTAGCTTACATTCAGCTCTACGTCAGGACGTGCGTTGGGCTCTACGTCGGGACGTGCGTTGGGCTCTACGTCGGGACGTGCGTTGGGCTCTACGTCGGGACGTGCGTTGGGCTCTACGTCTGTAGTTAGCTAACTTTCAGCTCTACGTCGGGACGTGCGTTGGGCTCTATGTCGGGACGTGCGTTGGGCTCTACGTCGGGACGTGCGTTGGGCTCTACGTCGGGACGTGCGTTGGGCTCTACGTCTGTAGTTAGCTAACTTTCTGCTCTACGTCGGGACGTGCGTTGGGCTCTACGTTTGTAGTTAGCTAACTTTCAGCTCTATGTCGGGACGTGCGTTGGGCGCTACGTCGGGACTTGCGTTGGGCTCTACGTCGGGACGTGCGTTGGCCTCTACGTCGGGACGTGCGTTGGCCTCTACGTCGGGATTTAGTTTCTTTCAGCTCTACGTCGGGACGTGCGTTGGCCTCTACGTCGGGACGTGCGTTGGGCTCTACGTCGGGATTTAGCTTACTTTCAGCTCTACGTCGGGACGTGCGTTGGGCTCTACGTCGGGACATGCGTTGGGCTCTACGTCGGGACGTGCGTTGGTCTCTACGTCTGTAGTTAGCTAACTTTCAGCTCTACGTCGGGACGTGCGTTGGGCTCTACGTCGGGACGTGCGTTGGGCTCTACGTCGGGACGTGCGTTGGGCTCTACGTCGGGACGTGCGTTGGGCTCTACGTCGGGATTTAGCTTACTTTCAGCTCTACGTCGGGACGTGCGTTGGGCTCTACGTCGGGACGTGCGTTGGGCTCTACGTCGGGATTTAGCTTACTTTCAGGTCTACGTCGGGACGTGCGTTGGGCTCTACGTCGGGACATGTTTTGGGATATACGTCGGGACGTGCGCTCGGCTCTACGTCGGGACGTGCGTTGGGCTCTACGTTGGGACGTGCGTTGGGCTTTACGTCTGTAGTTAGCTAACTTTCAGCTCTATGTCGATACGTGCGTTGGGCTCTATGTTGGGACTTTCGTTGGGCTCTACGTTGGGACGTGCGTTGGGCTCTACGTCGGGACGTGCGTTGGGCTCTACATCTGTAGTTAGCTAACTTTCAGCTCTACGTCGGGACGTGCGTTGGGCTCTACGTCTGTAGTTAGCTAACTTTCAGCTCTACGTCGGGACGTGCGTTGGGCTCTAGGTCGGGACGTGCGTTGGGCTCTACGTCGAGACGTGCGTTGGGCTCTACGTCGGGATTTAGCTTACTTTCAGCTCTACGTCGGGACGTGCGTTGGGCTCTACGTCGGGACGTGCGTTGGCCTCTACGTCGGGACGTGCGTTGGCCTCTACGTCGGGATTTAGCTTACTTTCAGCTCTACGTCGGGACGTGCGTTGGGCGCTACGTCGGGACGTGCGTTGGGCGCTACTTCGGGACGTGCCTTGGGCGCTACGTCGGGATTTAGCTTACTTTCAGCTCTACGTCGGGACGTACGTTGGGCTCTCTATGTCGGGACGTGCGGTGGGCTCTACGTTGGGACGTGCGTTGGGCTCTACGTCGGGACGTGCGTTGGGCTCTACGTCGGGATGTGCGTTGGGCTCTACGTCGGTATTTAGCTTACTTTCAGCTCTACGTCGGGACGTGCGTTGGCCTCTACGTCGGGACGTGCGTTGGCCTCTTCGTCGGGATTTAGCTTACTTTCAGGTCTACGTCGGGACGTGTGTTGGGCTCTACGTCGGGATTTAGCTTACTTTAAGCTCTACGTCGGGACGTGCGTTGGGCTCTACGTCGGGACGTGCGCTGGCCTCTACGTCGGGACGTGCGCTGGTCTCTACGTCGGGACGTGCGTTGGCCTTAACGTCGGGATTTAGCTTACTTTCAGCTCTACGTCGGGACGTGCCTTGGCCTGTACGTCGGGACGTGCGTTGGCCTCTACGTCGGGATTTAGCTTACTTACAGCTCTACGTCGGGACGTTCATTGGGCTCTAAGTCGGGATTTAGCTTACTTTCAGCTCTACGTCGGGACGTGCGTTGGGCTCTACGTCGGGACGTGCGTTGGGCTCTACGTCGGGATTTAGCTAACTTTCAGCTCTACGTTGGGACGTGCGTTGGGCTCTACGTCGGGACGTGCGTTGGCCTCTACGTCGGGACGTGCGTTGGCCTCTACGTCGGGATTTAGCTTACTTTCAGCTCTACGTCGGGACGGGCGTTGGGCGCTACTTCGGGACGTGCGTTGGGCGCTACGTCGGGATTTAGCTTACTTTCAGCTCTACGTCGGGACGTGCGTTGGGCTCTACGTCGGGACGTGCGTTGGGCTCTACGTCGGGACGTGTGTTGGGCTCTACGTCGGGACGTGCGTTGGGCTCTACGTCGGGATTTAGCTTACTTTCAGCTCTACGTCGGGACGTGCGTTGGCCTCTACGTCGGGATTTAGCTTACTTTCAGCTCTACGTCGGGACGTGCGTTGGCCTCTACGTCGGGACGTGCGTTGGCCTCTACGTCGGGATTTATCTTACTTTCAGCTCTACGTCGGGACGTGTGTTGGGCTCTACGTCGGGATTTAGCTTACATTCAGCTCTACGTCAGGACGTGCGTTGGGCTCTACGTCGGGACGTGCGTTGGGCTCTACGTCGGGACGTGCGTTGGGCTCTACGTCGGGACGTGCGTTGGGCTCTACGTCTGTAGTTAGCTAACTTTCAGCTCTACGTCGGGACGTGCGTTGGGCTCTATGTCGGGACGTGCGTTGGGCTCTACGTCGGGACGTGCGTTGGGCTCTACGTCGGGACGTGCGTTGGGCTCTACGTCTGTAGTTAGCTAACTTTCTGCTCTACGTCGGGACGTGCGTTGGGCTCTACGTTTGTAGTTAGCTAACTTTCAGCTCTATGTCGGGACGTGCGTTGGGCGCTACGTCGGGACTTGCGTTGGGCTCTACGTCGGGACGTGCGTTGGCCTCTACGTCGGGACGTGCGTTGGCCTCTACGTCGGGATTTAGTTTCTTTCAGCTCTACGTCGGGACGTGCGTTGGCCTCTACGTCGGGACGTGCGTTGGGCTCTACGTCGGGATTTAGCTTACTTTCAGCTCTACGTCGGGACGTGCGTTGGGCTCTACGTCGGGACATGCGTTGGGCTCTACGTCGGGACGTGCGTTGGTCTCTACGTCTGTAGTTAGCTAACTTTCAGCTCTACGTCGGGACGTGCGTTGGGCTCTACGTCGGGACGTGCGTTGGGCTCTACGTCGGGACGTGCGTTGGGCTCTACGTCGGGACGTGCGTTGGGCTCTACGTCGGGATTTAGCTTACTTTCAGCTCTACGTCGGGACGTGCGTTGGGCTCTACGTCGGGACGTGCGTTGGGCTCTACGTCGGGATTTAGCTTACTTTCAGGTCTACGTCGGGACGTGCGTTGGGCTCTACGTCGGGACATGTTTTGGGATATACGTCGGGACGTGCGCTCGGCTCTACGTCGGGACGTGCGTTGGGCTCTACGTTGGGACGTGCGTTGGGCTTTACGTCTGTAGTTAGCTAACTTTCAGCTCTATGTCGATACGTGCGTTGGGCTCTATGTTGGGACTTTCGTTGGGCTCTACGTTGGGACGTGCGTTGGGCTCTACGTCGGGACGTGCGTTGGGCTCTACATCTGTAGTTAGCTAACTTTCAGCTCTACGTCGGGACGTGCGTTGGGCTCTACGTCTGTAGTTAGCTAACTTTCAGCTCTACGTCGGGACGTGCGTTGGGCTCTAGGTCGGGACGTGCGTTGGGCTCTACGTCGAGACGTGCGTTGGGCTCTACGTCGGGATTTAGCTTACTTTCAGCTCTACGTCGGGACGTGCGTTGGGCTCTACGTCGGGACGTGCGTTGGCCTCTACGTCGGGACGTGCGTTGGCCTCTACGTCGGGATTTAGCTTACTTTCAGCTCTACGTCGGGACGTGCGTTGGGCGCTACGTCGGGACGTGCGTTGGGCGCTACTTCGGGACGTGCCTTGGGCGCTACGTCGGGATTTAGCTTACTTTCAGCTCTACGTCGGGACGTACGTTGGGCTCTCTATGTCGGGACGTGCGGTGGGCTCTACGTTGGGACGTGCGTTGGGCTCTACGTCGGGACGTGCGTTGGGCTCTACGTCGGGATGTGCGTTGGGCTCTACGTCGGTATTTAGCTTACTTTCAGCTCTACGTCGGGACGTGCGTTGGCCTCTACGTCGGGACGTGCGTTGGCCTCTTCGTCGGGATTTAGCTTACTTTCAGGTCTACGTCGGGACGTGTGTTGGGCTCTACGTCGGGATTTAGCTTACTTTAAGCTCTACGTCGGGACGTGCGTTGGGCTCTACGTCGGGACGTGCGCTGGCCTCTACGTCGGGACGTGCGCTGGTCTCTACGTCGGGACGTGCGTTGGCCTTAACGTCGGGATTTAGCTTACTTTCAGCTCTACGTCGGGACGTGCCTTGGCCTGTACGTCGGGACGTGCGTTGGCCTCTACGTCGGGATTTAGCTTACTTACAGCTCTACGTCGGGACGTTCATTGGGCTCTAAGTCGGGATTTAGCTTACTTTCAGCTCTACGTCGGGACGTGCGTTGGGCTCTACGTCGGGACGTGCGTTGGGCTCTACGTCGGGATTTAGCTAACTTTCAGCTCTACGTTGGGACGTGCGTTGGGCTCTACGTCGGGACGTGCGTTGGGCTCTACGTCGGGACGTGCGTTGGGCTCTACGTCGGGATTTAGCTTACTTTCAGCTCTATGTTGGGACGTGCGTTGGCCTCTACGTCGGGATTTAGCTTACTTTCAGCTCTACGTCGGGACGTGCGTTGGGCTCTACGTCTGTAGTTAGCTAATTTCAGCTGTACGTCGGGACGTGCGTTGGGCTCTACGTCTGTAGTTAGCTAACTTTCAGCTCTACGTCGGGACGTGCGTTGGGCGCTACGTCGGGACGTGCGTTGGGCTCTACGTCGGGACGTGCGTTGGGGTCTACGTCGGGATTTAGCTTACTTTCAGCTCTACGTCAGGACGTGCGTTGGCCTCTACGTCGGGACGTGCGTTGTCCTCTACGTCGGGACGTGCGTTGGCCTCTACGTCGGGACGTGCGTTGGCCTCTACTTCGGGACGTGCGTTGGCCTCTACGTCGGGATTTAGCTTACTTTCAGCTCTAAGTCGGGACGTGTGTTGGGCGCTACTTCGGGACGTGCGTTGGGCGCTACGTCGGGATTTAGCTTACTTTCAGCTCTACGTCGGGACGTGCGTTGGGCTCTACGTCGGGACGTGCGTTGGGGTCTACGTCGGGATTTAGCTATCTTTCAGCTCTACGTCGGGACGTGCGTTGGGCTCTACGTCGGGACGTGCGTTGGGCTCTAGGTCGGGACGTGCGTTGGGCTCTACGTCGGGATTTAGCTTACTTTCAGCTCTATGTTGGGACGTGCGTTGGCCTCTACGTCGGGATTTAGCTTACTTTCAGCTCTACGTCGGGACGTGCGTTGGGCTCTACGTCGGGACGTGCGTTGGGCTCTACGTCGGGACGTGCGTTGGGCTCTACGTCGGGACGTTCGTTGGGCTCTACATCTGTAGTTAGCTAACTTTCAGCTGTACGTCGGGACGTGCGTTGGGCTCTACGTCTGTAGTTAGCTAACTTTCAGGTCTACGTCGGGACGTGCGTTGGGCTCTACGTCGGGACGTGCGTTGGGCTCTACGTCGGGATTTAGCTTACTTTCAGCTCTACGTCGGGACGTACGTTGGGCGCTACGTCGGGACGTGCGTTGTCCTCTACGCCGGGACGTGCGTTGGCCTCTAAGTCGGGACGTGCGTTGGCCTCTACGTCGGGACGTGCGTTGGCCTCTACGTCGGGATTTAGCTTACTTTCAGCTCTACGTCGGGACGTGCGTTGGGCGCTACGTCGGGACGTGCGTTGGGCGTTGCTTCGGGACGTGCGTTGGGCGCTACGTCGGGATTTAGCTTACTTTCAGCTCTACGTCGGGACGTGCGTTGGGCTCTACGTTGGGACGTGCGGTGGGCTCTACGTCGGGACGTGCGTTGGGCTCTACGTCGGGATATAGCTTACTTTCAGCTCTACGTCGGGACGTGCGTTGGCCTCTACTTCGGGACGTGCGTTGGCCTCTACTTCGGGATTTAGCTTACTTTCAGCTCTACGTCGGGACGTGCGTTGGCCTCTACGTCGGGACGTGCGTTGGCCTCTACGTCGGGATTTAGCTTACTTTCAGCTCTACGTCGGGACGTGTGTTGGGCTCTACGTCGGGATTTAGCTTACTTTCAGCTCTACGTCGGGACGTGCGTTGGGCTCTACGTCGGGACGTGCGTTGGGCTCTACGTCGGGACGTGCGTTGGGCTCTACGTCTGTAGTTAGCTAACTTTCAGCTCTACGTCGGGACGTGCGTTGGGCTCTATGTCGGGACGTGCGTTGGGCTCTACGTCGGGACGTGCCTTGGGCTCTACGTCGGGATTTAGCTTACTTTCAGCTCTATGTCGGGACGTGCGTTGGGCTCCACGTCGGGACGTGCGTTGGGCTCTACGTCGGGACGTGCGTTGGGCTCTACGTCTGTCGTTAGCTAACTTTCTGCTCTACGTCGGGACGTGCGTTGGGCTCTACGTTTGTAGTTAGCTAACTTTCAGCTCTACGTCGGGACGTGCGTTGGGCTCTACGTCGGGACGTGCGTTGGGCTCTACGTCGGGACGTGCGTTGGGCTCTACGTCGGGATTTAGTTTACTTTCAGCTCTACGTCGGGACGTGCGTTGGGCTCTACGTCGGGACGTGCGTTGGCCTCTACGTCGGGACGTGCGTTGGCCTCTACGTCGGGACGTGCGTTGGCTTCTACGTCGGGATTTAGCTTACCTTCAGCTCTACGTCGGGACGTGCGTTGGGCTCTACGTCGGGACGCGCGTTGGGCTCTACGTCGGGACGCGCGTTGGGCTCTACGTCTGTAGTTAGCTAACTTTCAGCTCTACGTCGGGACGCGCGTTGGGCTCTTCGTCGGTAGTTAGCTAACTTTCAGCTCTACGTCGGGACGTGCGTTGGGCTCTAGGTCGGGACGTGCGTTGGGCTCTAGGTCGGGACGTGCGTTGGGCTCTAGGTCGGGATTTAGCTTACCTTCAGGTCTACGTCGGGACGTGCGTTGGGCTCTACGTCGGGACGTGCGTTGGGCTCTACGTCGGGACGTGCGTTGGGCTCTACATCTGTAGTTAGCTAAGTTTCAGCTCTATGTCGGGACGTGCGTTGGGCTCTACGTCTGTAGTTAGCTAACTTTCAGCTCTACGTCGGGACGTGCGTTGGGCTCTACGTCGGGACGTGCGTTGGGCTCTACGTCTGTAGTTAGCTTACTTTCAGCTCTATGTCGGGACGTGCGTTGGGCTCTACGTCGGGATTTAGCTAACTTTCAGCTCTACGTCGGGACGTGCGTTGGGCTCTACATCTGTAGTTAGCTAACTTTCAGCTCTACGTCAAGACGTGCCTTGGGAGCTACGTCGGAACGTGCGTTGGGCTCTACGTCGGGACGTGCGTTGAGCTCTACGTCGGGACGTGCGTTGGGCTCTACGTCGGGATTTAGCTTACTTTCAGCTCTACGTCGGGACGTGCGTTGGGCTCTACGTCGGGACGTGCGTTGGCCTCTACGTCGGGATTTAGCTTACTTGCAGCTCTACGTCGGGACGTGCGTTGGACGCTACGTCGGGACGTGCGTTGGGCGCTACGTCGGGACATGCGTTGGGCGCTACTTCGGGACATGTGTTGGGCGCTATGTCGGGATTTAGCTTACTTTCAGCTCTACCTCGGGACGTGCGTTGGGCTCTATGTCGGGATGTGCGTTGGGCTCTACGTCAGGACGTGCGTTGGGCTCTACGTCGGGACGTGCGTTGGGCTCTACGTCGGGATTTAGCTTACTTTCAGATCTACGTCGGGACGTGCGTTGGCCTCTACGTCGGGACGTGCGTTGGCCTCTACGTCGGGATTTAGCTTACTTTCAGCTCTACATCGGGACGTGCGTTGGCCTCTACGTCGGGACGTGCGTTGGGCTCTACGTCGGGATTTAGCTTACTTTCAGCTCTACGTCGGGACGTGCGTTGGCCTCTACGTCGGGATTTAGCTTACTTTCAGCTCTACGTCGGGACGTGCGTTGGGCTCTAAGTCGGGACGTGCGTTGGGCTCTACGTCGGGATTTAGCTTACTTTAAGCTCTACGTCGGGACGTGCGTTGGACTCTACGTCGGGACGTGCGTTGGGGTCTACGTCGGGACGTGCGTTGGGCTCTACGTCGGGATTTAGCTTACTTTCAGGTCTACGTCGGGACGTGCGTTGGGCTCTACGTCGGGACGTGCGTTGGGCTCTACGTCGGGACGTGCGTTGGGCTCTACGTCGGGACGTGCGTTGGGCTCTACGTCGGGATTTAGTTTACTTTCAGCTCTACGTCGGGACGTGCGTTGGCCTCTACGTCGGGACGTGCGTTGGGCTCTACGTCGGGACGTGCGTTGGCCTCTACGTCGGGACGTGCGTTGGCTTCTACGTCGGGATTTAGCTTACCTTCAGCTCTACGTCGCGACGTGCGTTGGGCTCTACGTCGGGACGTGCGTTGGGCTCTACGTCGGGACGCGCGTTGGGCTCTACGTCGGGACGCGCGTTGGGCTCTACGTCGGGACGCGCGTTGGGCTCTACGTCTGTAGTTAGCTAACTTTCAGCTCTACGTCGGGACGCGCGTTGGGCTCTTCGTCTGTAGTTAGCTAACTTTCAGCTCTACGTCGGGACGCGCGTTGGGCTCTTCGTCTGTAGTTAGCTAACTTTCAGCTCTACGTCGGGACGTGCGTTGGGCTCTACGTCGGGACGTGCGTTGGGTTCTAGGTCGGGACGTGCGTTGGGCTCTAGGTCGGGATTTAGCTTACCTTCAGGTCTACGTCGGGACGTGCGTTGGGCTCTACGTCGGGACGTGCGTTGGGCTCTACGTCGGGACGTGCGTTGGGCTCTACGTCTGTAGTTAGCTAATTTTCAGCTCTATGTCGGGACGTGCGTTGGGCTCTACGTCTGTAGTTAGCTAACTTTCAGCTCTACGTCGGGACGTGCGTTGGGCTCTACGTCGGGACGTGCGTTGGGCTCTACGTCGGGATTTAGCTAACTTTCAGCTCTACGTCGGGACGTGCGTTGGGCTCTACATCTGTAGTTAGCTAACTTACAGCTCTACGTCAAGACGTGCGTTGGGAGCTACGTCGGAACGTGCGTTGGGCTCTACGTCGGGACGTGCGTTGAGCTCTACGTCGGGACGTGCGTTGGGCTCTACGTCGGGATTTAGCTTACTTTCAGCTCTACGTCGGGACGTGCGTTGGGCTCTACGTCGGGACGTGCGTTGGCCTCTACGTCGGGATTTAGCTTACTTTCAGCTCTACGTCGGGACGTGCGTTGGGCGCTACGTCGGGACGTGCGTTGGGCGCTACGTCGGGACGTGCATTGGGCGCTACTTCGGGACATGTGTTGGGCGCTATGTCGGGATTTAGCTTACTTTCAGCTCTACGTCGGGACGTGCGTTGGGCTCTACGTCGGGACGTGCGTTGGCCTCTACGTCGGGATTTAGCTTACTTTCAGGTCTACGTCGGGACGTGCGTTGGGCTCTACGTCGGGACGTGCGTTGGGCTCTAAGTCGGGACGTGCGTTGGGCTCTACGTCGGGATTTAGCTTACTTTTCAGCTCTACGTCAGGACGTGCGTTGGGCTCTACGTCGGGACGTGCGTTGGCCTCTACGTCAGGACGTGCGTTGGCCTCTACGTCGGGATTTAGCTTACTTTCAGCTCTACGTCGGGACGTGCGTTGGGCTCTACGTCGGGACGTGCGTTGGGCTCTACGTCGGGATTTAGCTTACTTTGAGCTCTACGTCGGGACGTGCGTTGGGCTCTACGTCGGGACGTGCGTTGGGCTCTACGTCGGGATTTAGCTTACTTTCAGCTCTACGTCGGGACGTGCGTTGGCCTCTACGTCGGCATTTAGCTTACTTTCAGCTCTACGTCGGTACGTGCGTTGGGCTCTACGTCGGGACGTGCGTTGGGCTCTACGTCGGGACGTGCGTTGGGCTCTACGTCGGGATTTAGCTTACTTTAAGCTCTACGTTGGGACGTGCGTTGGGCTCTACGTCGGGACGTGCGTTGGGCTTTACGTCGGGATTTAGCTTACTTTCAGGTCTACGTCGGGACGTGCGTTGGGCTCTACGTCGGGACGTGCGTTGGGCTCTACGTCGGGACGTGTGTTGGGCTCTACGTCGGGATTTAGCTTACTTTTCAGGTCTACGTCGGGACGTGCGTTGGGCTCTACTTCGCGACGTGCGTTTGGCTCTACGTCTGTAGTTAGCTAACTTTCAGCTCTACGTCGGGACGTGCGTTGGGCTCTACGTCGGGACGTGCGTTGGGCTCTACGTCGGGACGTGCGTTGGGCTCTACGTCTGTAGTCAGCTAATTTTCAGCTCTACGTCGGGACGTGCGTTGGGCTCTACGTCGGGACGTGCGTTGGGCTCTACGTCGGGATTTAGCTTACTTTGAGCTCTACGTCGGGACGTGCGTTGGGCTCTACGTCGGGACGTGCGTTGGGCTCTACGTCGGGATTTAGCTTACTTTCAGTTCTACGTCGGGACGTGCATTGGCCTCTACGTCGGCATTTAGCTTACTTTCAGCTCTACGTCGGGACGTGCGTTGGGCTCTACGTCTGGAGGTGCGTTGGGCTCTACGTCGGGAGGTGCGTTGGGCTCTACGTCGGGACGTGCGTTGGGTTCTACGTCGGGACCTGCGTTGGGCTCTACGTCTGTAGTTAGCTAACTTTCTGCTCTACGTCGGGACGTGCGTTGGGCTCTACGTCTGTAGTTAGCTAACTTTCAGCTCTACCTCGGGACGTGCGTTGGGCTGTACGTCGGGACGTGCGTTGGGCTCTACGTTGGGACGTGCGTTGGGCTCTACGTCGGGATTTAGCTTACTTTCAGCTCTACGTCGGGACGTGCGTTGGCCTCTACGTCGGGACGAGCGTTGGGCGCTACGTCAGGACGTGCGTTGGCCTCTACGTCGGGACGTGCGTTGGCCTCTACGTCGGGATTTAGCTTACTTTCAGCTCTACGTCGGGACACGCGTTGGGCTCTACGTCGGGACGTGCGTTGGGCTCTACGTCGGGACACGCGTTGGGCTTTACGTCGGGACGCGCGTTGGGCTCTACGTCTGTAGTTAGCTAACTTTCAGCTCTACGTCGGGACGCGCGTTGGGCTCTTCGTCTGTAGTTAGCTAAGTTTCAGCTCTACGTCGGGACGTGCGTTGGGCTCTACGTCGGGATTTAGCTTACTTTCAGCTCTACGTCGGGACGTGCGTTGGCCTCTACGTCGGGACGTGCGTTGGCCTCTACGTCGGGATTTAGCTTACTTTCAGCTCTACGTCGGGACGTGCGTTGGGCGCTACGTCGGGACGTGCGTTGGGCGCTACTTCGGGACATGTGTTGGGCGCTACGTCGGGATTTAGCTTACTTTGAGCTCTACGTCGGGACGTGCGTTGGGCTCTAAGTCGGGATGTGCATTGGGCTCTATGTCGGGACGTGCGTTGGGCTCTACGTCGGGACGTGCGTTGGGCTCTACGTCGGGATTTAGCTTACTTTCAGCTCTACGTCGGGACGTGCGTTGGCCTCTACGTCGGGACGTGCGTTGGCCTCTACGTCGGGATTTAGCTTACTTTCAGCTCTACATCGGGACGTGCGTTGGGCTCTACGTCGGGACGTGCGTTGGGCTCTACGTCGGGATTTAGCTTACTTTCAGCTCTACGTCGGGACGTGCGTTGGACTCTACGTCGGGACGTGCGTTGGGCTCTACGTCGGGACGTGCGTTGGGTTCTACGTCGGGACGTGCGTTGGGCTCTACGTCTGTAGTTTGCTAACTTTCAGCTCTGCGTCGGGACGTGCGTTGGGCTCTACGTCGGGACGTGCATTGGGCTCTACGTCGGGACGTGCGTTGGGCTCTACGTCGGGATTTAGCTTACTTTAAGCTCTACGTCGGGACGTGCGTTGGGCTCTACGTCGGGACGTGCGTTGGGTCTACGTCCGGACGTGCGTTGGGCTCTATGTCGGGATTTATCTTACTTTCAGGTCTACGTCGGGACGTGCGTTGGGCTCTACGTCGGGACGTGCGTTGGCCTCTAAGTCGGGACGTGCGTTGGCCTCTACGTCGGGATTTAGCTTACTTTCAGCTCTACGTCGGGACGTGCGTTGGGCGCTAGGTCGGGACGTGCGTTGGGCGCTAGGTCGGGACGTGCGTTGGGCGTTGCTTCGGGACGTGCGTTGGGCGCTACGTCGGGATTTAGCTTACTTTCAGCTCTACGTCGGGACGTGCGTTGGGCTCTACGTTGGGACGTGCGGTGGGCTCTACGTCGGGACGTGCGTTGGGCTCTACGTCGGGATTTAGCTTACTTTCAGCTCTACGTCGGGACGTGCGTTGGCCTCTACGTCGGGACGTGCGTTGGCCTCTACTTCGGGATTTAGCTTACTTTCAGCTCTACGTCGGGACGTGCGTTGGCCTCTACGTCGGGACGTGCGTTGGCCTCTACGTCGGGATTTAGCTTACTTTCAGCTCTACGTCGGGACGTGTGTTGGGCTCTACGTCGGGATTTAGCTTACTTTCAGCTCTACGTCGGGACGTGCGTTGGGCTCTACGTCGGGACGTGCGTTGGGCTCTACGTCGGGACGTGCGTTGGGCTCTACGTCTGTAGTTAGCTAACTTTCAGCTCTACGTCGGGACGTGCGTTGGGCTCTATGTCGGGACGTGCGTTGGGCTCTACGTCGGGACGTGCGTTGGGCTCTACGTCGGGATTTAGCTTACTTTCAGCTCTACGTCGGGACGTGCGTTGGGCTCCACGTCGGGACGTGCGTTGGGCTCTACGTCGGGACGTGCGTTGGGCTCTACGTTTGTAGTTAGCTAACTTTCAGCTCTACGTCGGGACGTGCGTTGGGCTCTACGTCGGGACGTGCGTTGGGCTCTACGTCGGGACGTGCGTTGGGCTCTACGTCGGGATTTAGTTTACTTTCAGCTCTACGTCGGGACGTGCGTTGGCCTCTACGTCGGGACGTGCGTTGGGCTCTACGTCGGGACGTGCGTTGGCCTCTACGTCTGGACGTGCGTTGGCTTCTACGTCGGGATTTAGCTTACCTTCAGCTCTACGTCGCGACGTGCGTTGGGCTCTACGTCGGGACGTGCGTTGGGCTCTACGTCGGGACACGCGTTGGGCTCTACGTCGGGACGCGCGTTGGCTCTACGTCTGTAGTTAGCTAACTTTCAGCTCTACGTCGGGACGCGCGTTGGGCTCTTCGTCTGTAGTTAGCTAACTTTCAGCTCTACGTCGGGACGCGCGTTGGGCTCTTCGTCTGTAGTTAGCTAACTTTCAGCTCTACGTCGGGACGTGCGTTGGGCTCTACGTCGGGACGTGCGTTGGGCTCTACGTCGGGACGTGCGTTGGGCTCTAGGTCGGGATTTAGCTTACCTTCAGGTCTACGTCGGGACGTGCGTTGGGCTCTATGTCGGGACGTGCGTTGGGCTCTACGTCGGGACGTGCGTTGGGCTCTACGTCTGTAGTTAGCTTATTTTCAGCTCTATGTCGGGACGTGCGTTGGGCTCTACGTCTGTAGTTAGCTAACTTTCAGCTCTACGTCGGGACGTGCGTTGGGCTCTACATCTGTAGTTAGCTAACATTCAGCTCTACGTCAAGACGTGCGTTGGGCGCTACGTCGGAACGTGCGTTGGGCTCTACGTCGGGATTTAGCTTACTTTAAGCTCTACGTCGGGACGTCCGTTGGGCTCTACGTCGGGATTTAGCTTACTTTCAGCTCTACGTCGGGACGTGCGTTGGGCTCTAAGTCGGGACGTGCGTTGGGCTCTACGTCGGGATTTAGCTTACTTTAAGCTCTACGTCGGGACGTGCGTTGGGCTCTACGTCGGGACGTGCGTTGGGGTCTACGTCGGGACGTGCGTTGGGCTCTACGTCGGGATTTAGCTTACTTTCAGGTCTACGTCGGGACGTGCGTTGGGCTCTACGTCGGGACGTGCGTTGGGCTCTACGTCGGGATTTAGCTTACTTTTCAGCTCTACGTCGGGACGTGCGTTGGCCTCTACGTCGGGACGTGCGTTGGCCTCTACGTCAGGACGTGCGTTGGCCTCTACGTCGGGATTTAGCTTACTTTCAGCTCTACGTCGGGACGTGCGTTGGATGCTACGTCGGGACGTGCATTGGGCGCTACGTCGGGACGTGCGTTGGGCGCTACTTCGGGACGTGCGTTGGGCGCTACGTTGGAATTTAGCTTACTTTCAGCTCTACGTCGGGATGTGCGTTGGGCTCTACGTCGGGACGTGCGTTGGGCTCTACGTCGGGACGTGTGTTGGGCTCTACGTCGGGACGTGCGTTGGGCTCTACGTCGGGATTTAGCTTACTTTCAGCTCTACGTCGGGACGTGCGTTGGGCTCTACGTCGGGACGTGCGTTGGGCTCTACGTCGGGATTTAGCTTACTTTCAGCTCTACGTCGGGACGTGCGTTGGGCTCTACGTCGGGACGTGCGTTGGGCTCTACGTCGGGACGTGCGTTGGGCTCTACGTCGGGACGTGCGTTGGGTTCTACGTCGGGACGTGCGTTGGGCTCTGCGTCTGTAGTTTGCTAACTTTCTGCTCTACGTCGGGACGTGCGTTGGGCTCTACGTCTGTAGTTAGCTAACTTTCAGCTCTACGTCGGGACGTGCGTTGGGCTCTACGTCGGGACGTGCGTTGGGCTCTACGTCGGGACGTGCGTTGGGCTCTACGTCGGGATTTAGCTTACTTTAAGCTCTACGTCGGGACGTGCGTTGGGCTCTACGTCGGGACGTGCGTTGGGCTCTACGTCGGGACGTGCGTTGGGCTCTACGTCGGGATTTAGCTTACTTTTCAGGTCTACGTCGGGACGTGCGTTGGGCTCTACGTCGGGACGTGCGTTGGGCTCTACGTCTGTAGTTAGCTAACTTTCAGCTCTACGTCGGGACGTGCGTTGGGCTCTACGTCGGGACGTGCGTTGGGCTCTACGTCTGTAGTTAGGTAATTTTCAGCTCTACGTCGGGACGTGCGTTGGCCTCTACGTCGGGACGTGCGTTGGGCGCTACGTCGGGACGTGCGTTGGCCTCTACGTCGGGACGTGCGTTGGCCTCTACGTCGGGATTTAGCTTACTTTCAGCTCTACGTCGGGACGTGCGTTGTTCTCTACGTCGGGACGTGCGTTGGGCTCTACGTCGGGACGTGCGTTGGGCTCTACGTCGGGACGCGCGTTGGGCTCTACGTCTGTAGTTAGCTAACTTTCAGCTCTACGTCGGAACGCGCGTTGGGCTCTTCGTCTGTAGTTAGCTAACTTTCAGCTCTACGTCGGGACGTGCGTTGGGCTCTACGTCGGGACGTGCGTTGGGCTCTACGTCGGGATTTAGCTTACTTTCAGGTCTACGTCGGGACGTGCGTTGGGCTCTACGTCGGGACGTGCGTTGGGCTCTACGTCGGGATTTAGCTTACTTTCAGCTCTACGTCGGGACGTGCGTTGGGCTCTACTTCGGGACGTGCGTTGGGCTCTACGTCGGGACGTGCGTTGGGCTCTATGTCGGGATTTAGCTTATCTTCAGCTCTACGTCGGGACGTGCGTTGGCCTCTACGTCGGGACGTGCGTTGGCCTCTACGTCGGGATTTAGCTTACTTTCAGCTCTACGTCGGGACGTGCGTTGGCCTCTACGTCGGGACGTGCGTTGGGCGCTACGTCGGGACGTGCGTTGGGCTCTACGTCGGGATTTAGCTTACTTTCAGCTCTACGTCGGGACGTGCGTTGGGCTCTACGACGGGACGTGCGTTGGGCTCTACGTCGGGACGTGCGTTGGGCTCTACGTCGGGATTTAGCTTACTTTCAGCTCTACGTCGGGACGTGCGTTGGGCTCTACGTCGGGACGTGCGTTGGGCACTACGTCGGGACGTGCGTTGGGCACTACGTCGGGACGTGCGTTGGGCTCTACGTCGGGACGTGCGTTGGGCTCTACGTCGGGACGTGCGTTGGGCTCTACGTCGGGATTTAGCTTACTTTCAGCTCTACGTCGGGACGTGCGTTGGGCTCTACGTCGGGACGTGCGTTGGGCACTACGTCGGGACGTGCGTTGGGCTCTACTTCGGGATTTAGCTTACTTTCAGGTCTACGTCGGGACGTGCGTTGGGCTCTACTTCGGGACGTGCGTTGGGCTCTACGTCGGGACGTGCGTTGGGCTCTACGTTGGGATTTAGCTTACTTTCAGCTCTACGTCGGGACGTGCGTTGGGCTCTACGTCGGGATTTAGCTTGCTTTCAGCTCTACGTCGGGACGTGCGTTGGCCTCTACGTCGGGACGTGCGTTGGGCGCTTCGTCGGGACGTGCGTTGGGCTCTACGTCGGGATTTAGCTTACTTTCAGGTCTACGTCGGGACGTGCGTTGGGCTCTACGTCGGGACGTGCGTTGGGCTCTACGTCGGGACGTGCGTTGGGCGCTACGTCGGGATTTAGCTTACTTTCAGCTCTACGTCGGGACATGCGTTGGGCTCTACTTCGGGACGTGCGTTGGGCTCTACGTCGGGACGTGCGTTGGGCTCTATGTCGGGATTTAGCTTATCTTCAGCTCTACGTCGGGACGTGCGTTGGCCTCTACGTCGGGACGTGCGTTGGCCTCTACGTCGGGATTTAGCTTACTTTCAGCTCTACGTCGGGACGTGCGTTGGCCTCTACGTCGGGACGTGCGTTGGGCGCTACGTCGGGACGTGCGTTGGGCTCTACGTCGGGATTTAGCTTACTTTCAGGTCTACGTCGGGACGTGCGTTGGGCTCTACGTCGGGACGTGCGTTGGGCTCTACGTCGGGACGTGCGTTGGGCTCTACGTCGGGATTTAGCTTACTTTCAGCTCTACGTCGGGACGTGCGTTGGGCTCTACGTCGGGACGTGCGTTGGGCTCTACGTCTGGACGTGCGTTGGGCTCTACGTTGGGATTTAGCTTACTTTCAGCTCTACGTCGGGACGTGCGTTGGGCTCTACGTCGGGACGTGCGTTGGGCTCTACGTCAGGATTTAGCTTACTTTCAGCTCTACGTCGGGACGTGCGTTGGCCTCTACGTCGGGACATGCGTTGGGCGCTACGTCGGGACGTGCGTTGGGCTCTACGTCGGGACGTGCGTTGGCCTCTACGTCGGGATTTAGCTTACTTTCAGCTCTACGTCGGGACGTGCGTTGGGCTCTACGTCGGGATTTAGCTTACTTTCAGCTCTACGTCGGGACGTGCGTTGGGCTCTACGTCGGGACGTGCGTTGGGCTCTACGTCTGTAGTTAGCTAACTTTCAGCTCTACGTCGGGACGTGCGTTGGGCTCTATGTCGGGACGTGCGTTGGGCTCTACGTCGGGACGTGCGTTGGGCTCTACGTCGGGATTTAGCTTACTTTCAGCTCTACGTCGGGACGTGCGTTGGGCTCCACGTCGGGACGTGCGTTGGGCTCTACGTCGGGATGTGCGTTGGGCTCTACGTTTGTAGTTAGCTAACTTTCAGCTCTACGTCGGGACGTGCGTTGGGCTCTACGTCGGGACGTGCGTTGGGCTCTACGTCGGGACGTGCGTTGGGCTCTACGTCGGGATTTAGTTTACTTTCAGCTCTACGTCGGGACGTGCGTTGGCCTCTACGTCGGGACGTGCGTTGGGCTCTACGTCGGGACGTGCGTTGGCCTCTACGTCTGGACGTGCGTTGGCTTCTACGTCGGGATTTAGCTTACCTTCAGCTCTACGTCGCGACGTGCGTTCGGCTCTACGTCGGGACGTGCGTTGGGCTCTACGTCGGGACACGCGTTGGGCTCTACGTCGGGACGCGCGTTGGGCTCTACGTCTGTAGTTAGCTAACTTTCAGCTCTACGTCGGGACGCGCGTTGGGCTCTTCGTCTGTAGTTAGCTAACTTTCAGCTCTACGTCGGGACGCGCGTTGGGCTCTTCGTCTGTAGTTAGCTAACTTTCAGCTCTACGTCGGGACGTGCGTTGGGCTCTACGTCGGGACGTGCGTTGGGCTCTACGTCGGGACGTGCGTTGGGCTCTAGGTCGGGATTTAGCTTACCTTCAGGTCTACGTCGGGACGTGCGTTGGGCTCTATGTCGGGACGTGCGTTGGGCTCTACATCGGGACGTGCGTTGGGCTCTACGTCTGTAGTTAGCTTACTTTCAGCTCTATGTCGGGACGTGCGTTGGGCTCTACGTCTGTAGTTAGCTAACTTTCAGCTCTACGTCGGGACGTGCGTTGGGCTCTACATCTGTAGTTAGCTAACATTCAGCTCTACGTCAAGACGTGCGTTGGGCGCTACGTCGGAACGTGCGTTGGGCTCTACGTCGGGATTTAGCTTACTTTAAGCTCTACGTCAGGACGTCCGTTGGGCTCTACGTCGGGATTTAGCTTACTTTCAGCTCTACGTCGGGACGTGCGTTGGGCTCTAAGTCGGGACGTGCGTTGGGCTCTACGTCGGGATTTAGCTTACTTTAAGCTCTACGTCGGGACGTGCGTTGGGCTCTACGTCGGGACGTGCGTTGGGGTCTACGTCGGGACGTGCGTTGGGCTCTACGTCGGGATTTAGCTTACTTTCAGGTCTACGTCGGGACGTGCGTTGGGCTCTACGTCGGGACGTGCGTTGGGCTCTACGTCGGGACGTGCGTTGGGCTCTACGTCGGGATTTAGCTTACTTTTCAGCTCTACGTCGGGACGTGCGTTGGCCTCTACGTCGGGACGTGCGTTGGCCTCTACGTCAGGACGTGCGTTGGCCTCTACGTCGGGATTTAGCTTACTTTCAGCTCTACGTCGGGACGTGCGTTGGATGCTACGTCGGGACGTGCATTGGGCGCTACGTCGGGACGTGCGTTGGGCGCTACTTCGGGACGTGCGTTGGGCGCTACGTTGGAATTTAGCTTACTTTCAGCTCTACGTCGGGATGTGCGTTGGGCTCTATGTCGGGATGTGCGTTGGGCTCTACGTCGGGACGTGTGTTGGGCTCTACGTCGGGACGTGCGTTGGCCTCTACGTCGGCATTTAGCTTACTTTCAGCTCTACGTCGGGACGTGCGTTGGGCTCTACGTCGGGACGTGCGTTGGGCTCTAGGTCGGGACGTGCGTTGGGCTCTACGTCGGGACGTGCGTTGGGTTCTACGTCGGGACGTGCGTTGGGCTCTACGTCTGTAGTTAGCTAACTTTCTGCTCTACGTCGGGACGTGCGTTGGGCTCTACGTCTGTAGTTAGCTAACTTTCAGCTCTACGTCGGGACGTGCGTTGGGCTCTACGTCGGGATTTAGCTTACTTTCAGCTCTACGTCGGGACGTGCGTTGGGCTCTACGTCGGGACGTGCGTTGGGCTGTACGTCTGTAGTTAGCTAACTTTCAGCTCTACGTCGGGACGTGCGTTGGGCTCTATGTCGGGACGTGCGTTGGGCTCTACGTCGGGACGTGCGTTGGGCTCTACGTCGGGATTTAGCTTACTTTCAGCTCTACGTCGGGACGTGCGTTGGGCTCCACGTCGGGACGTGCGTTGGGCTCTACGTCGGGATGTGCGTTGGGCTCTACGTTTGTAGTTAGCTAACTTTCAGCTCTACGTCGGGACGTGCGTTGGGCTCTACGTCGGGACGTGCGTTGGGCTCTACGTCGGGACGTGCGTTGGGCTCTACGTCGGGATTTAGTTTACTTTCAGCTCTACGTCGGGACGTGCGTTGGCCTCTACGTCGGGACGTGCGTTGGGCTCTACGTCGGGACGTGCGTTGGCCTCTACGTCTGGACGTGCGTTGGCTTCTACGTCGGGATTTAGCTTACCTTCAGCTCTACGTCGCGACGTGCGTTCGGCTCTACGTCGGGACGTGCGTTGGGCTCTACGTCGGGACACGCGTTGGGCTCTACGTCGGGACGCGCGTTGGGCTCTACGTCTGTAGTTAGCTAACTTTCAGCTCTACGTCGGGACGCGCGTTGGGCTCTTCGTCTGTAGTTAGCTAACTTTCAGCTCTACGTCGGGACGCGCGTTGGGCTCTTCGTCTGTAGTTAGCTAACTTTCAGCTCTACGTCGGGACGTGCGTTGGGCTCTACGTCGGGACGTGCGTTGGGCTCTACGTCGGGACGTGCGTTGGGCTCTAGGTCGGGATTTAGCTTACCTTCAGGTCTACGTCGGGACGTGCGTTGGGCTCTATGTCGGGACGTGCGTTGGGCTCTACATCGGGACGTGCGTTGGGCTCTACGTCTGTAGTTAGCTTACTTTCAGCTCTATGTCGGGACGTGCGTTGGGCTCTACGTCTGTAGTTAGCTAACTTTCAGCTCTACGTCGGGACGTGCGTTGGGCTCTACATCTGTAGTTAGCTAACATTCAGCTCTACGTCAAGACGTGCGTTGGGCGCTACGTCGGAACGTGCGTTGGGCTCTACGTCGGGATTTAGCTTACTTTAAGCTCTACGTCAGGACGTCCGTTGGGCTCTACGTCGGGATTTAGCTTACTTTCAGCTCTACGTCGGGACGTGCGTTGGGCTCTAAGTCGGGACGTGCGTTGGGCTCTACGTCGGGATTTAGCTTACTTTAAGCTCTACGTCGGGACGTGCGTTGGGCTCTACGTCGGGACGTGCGTTGGGGTCTACGTCGGGACGTGCGTTGGGCTCTACGTCGGGATTTAGCTTACTTTCAGGTCTACGTCGGGACGTGCGTTGGGCTCTACGTCGGGACGTGCGTTGGGCTCTACGTCGGGATTTAGCTTACTTTTCAGCTCTACGTCGGGACGTGCGTTGGCCTCTACGTCGGGACGTGCGTTGGCCTCTACGTCAGGACGTGCGTTGGCCTCTACGTCGGGATTTAGCTTACTTTCAGCTCTACGTCGGGACGTGCGTTGGATGCTACGTCGGGACGTGCATTGGGCGCTACCTCGGGACGTGCGTTGGGCGCTACTTCGGGACGTGCGTTGGGCGCTACGTTGGAATTTAGCTTACTTTCAGCTCTACGTCGGGATGTGCGTTGGGCTCTATGTCGGGATGTGCGTTGGGCTCTACGTCGGGACGTGTGTTGGGCTCTACGTCGGGACGTGCGTTGGCCTCTACGTCGGCATTTAGCTTACTTTCAGCTCTACGTCGGGACGTGCGTTGGGCTCTACGTCGGGACGTGCGTTGGGCTCTAGGTCGGGACGTGCGTTGGGCTCTACGTCGGGACGTGCGTTGGGTTCTACGTCGGGACGTGCGTTGGGCTCTACGTCTGTAGTTAGCTAACTTTCTGCTCTACGTCGGGACGTGCGTTGGGCTCTACGTCTGTAGTTAGCTAACTTTCAGCTCTACGTCGGGACGTGCGTTGGGCTCTACGTCGGGACGTGCGTTGGGGTCTACGTCGGGACGTGCGTTGGGCTCTACGTCGGGATTTAGCTTACTTTAAGCTCTACGTCGGGACGTGCGTTGGGCTCTACGTCGGGACGTGCGTTGGGCTCTACGTCGGGACGTGCGTTGGGCTCTACGTCGGGATTTAGCTTACTTTTCAGGTCTACGTCGGGACGTGCGTTGGGCTCTACGTCGGGACGTGCGTTGGGCTCTACGTCGGGACGTGCGTTGGGCTCTACGTCTGTAGTTAGCTAACTTTCAGCTCTACGTCGGGACGTGCGTTGGGCTCTACGTCGGGACGGGCGTTGGGCTCTACGTCTGTAGTCAGCTAATTTTCAGCTCTACGTCGGGACGTGCGTTGGGCTCTACGTCGGGACGTGCGTTGGGCTCTACGTCGGGACGTGCGTTGGGCTCTACGTCGGGATTTAGCTTACTTTCAGCTCTACGTCGGGACGTGCGTTGGGCTCTACGTCGGGACGTGCGTTGGGCTCTACGTCGGGATTTAGCTTACTTGCAGCTCTACGTCGGGACGTGCATTGGCCTCTACGTCGGCATTTAGCTTACTTTCATCTCTACGTCGGGACGTGCGTTGGGCTCTACGTCGGGAGGTGCGTTGGGCTCTACGTCGGGAGGTGCGTTGGGCTCTACGTCGGGACGTGCGGTGGGTTCTACGTCGGGACCTGCGTTGGGATCTACGTCTGTAGTTAGCTAACTTTCTGCTCTACGTCGGGACGTGCGTTGGGCTCTACGTCTGTAGTTAGCTAACTTTCAGCTCTACGTCGGGACGTGCGTTGGGCTCTACGTTGGGACGTGCGTTGGGCTCTACGTCGGGATTTAGCTTACTTTCAGCTCTAAATCGGGACGTGCGTTGGCCTCTACGTCGGGACGTGCGTTGGGCGCTACGTCGGGACGTGCGTTGGCCTCTACGTCGGGACGTGCGTTGGCCTCTACGTCGGGATTTAGCTTACTTTCAGCTCTACGTCGGGACGTGCGTTGGCCTCTACGTCGGGACGTCCGTTGGGCTCTACGTCGGGACGTGCGTTGGGCTCTACGTCGGGACGCGCGTTGGGCTCTACGTCTGTAGTTAGCTAACTTTCAGCTCTACGTCGGAACGCGCGTTGGGCTCTTCGTCTGTAGTTAGCTAACTTTCAGCTCTACGTCGTGACGTGCGTTGGGCTCTACGTCGGGATTTAGCTTACTTTCAGGTCTACGTCGGGACGTGCGTTGGGCTCTACGTCGGGACGTGCGTTGGGCTCTACGTCGGGATTTAGCTTACTTTCAGCTCTACGTCGGGACGTGCGTTGGGCTCTACTTCGGGACGTGCGTTGGGCTCTACGTCGGGACGTGCGTTGGGCTCTATGTCGGGATTTAGCTTATGTTCAGCTCTACGTCGGAACGTGCGTTGGCCTCTACGTCGGGACGTGCGTTGGCCTCTACGTCGGGATTTAGCTTACTTTCAGCTCTACGTCGGGACGTGCGTTGGCCTCTACGTCGGGACGTGCGTTGGGCGCTACGTCGGGACGTGAGTTGGGCTCTACGTCGGGATTTAGCTTACTTTCAGGTCTACGTCGGGACGTGCGTTGGGCTCTACGTCGGGACGTGCGTTGGGCTCTACGTCGGGACGTGCGTTGGGCTCTACGTCGGGACGTGCATTGGGCTCTACGTTGGGATTTAGCTTACTTTCAGCTCTACGTCGGGACGTGCGTTGGGCTCTACGTCGGGACGTGCGTTGGGCTCTACGTCGGGATTTAGCTTGCTTTCAGCTCTACGTCGGGACGTGCGTTGGCCTCTACGTCGGGACGTGCGTTGGGCGCTACGTCGGGACGTGCGTTAGGCTCTACGTCGGGATTTAGCTTACTTTCAGGTCTACGTCG
Organism: Leptosomus discolor; assembly: GCF_034619465.1. Lineage (NCBI taxonomy): Eukaryota > Metazoa > Chordata > Aves > Leptosomiformes > Leptosomidae > Leptosomus > Leptosomus discolor. The sequence goes on from NW_028237935.1 coordinate 403,175, forward strand.
GGACGTGCGTTGGGCTCTACGTCGGGACGTGCGTTGGGCTCTACGTCGGGACGTGCGTTGGGCTCTACGTCGGGATTTAGCTTACTTTCAGCTCTACGTCGGGACGTGCGTTGGGCTCTACTTCGGGACGTGCGTTGGGCTCTATGTCGGGATTTAGCTTATCTTCAGCTCTACGTCGGGACGTGCGTTGGCCTCTACGTCGGGACGTGCGTTGGCCTCTACGTCGGGATTTAGCTTACTTTCAGCTCTACGTCGGGACGTGCGTTGGCCTCTACGTCGGGACGTGCGTTGGGCGCTACGTCGGGACGTGCGTTGGGCTCTACGTCGGGATTTAGCTTACTTTCAGGTCTACGTCGGGACGTGCGTTGGGCTCTTCGTCGGGACGTGCGTTGGGCTCTACGTCGGGACGTGCGTTGGGCTCTACGTCGGGATTTAGCTTACTTTCAGCTCTACGTCGGGACGTGCGTTGGGCTCTACGTCGGGACGTGCGTTGGGCACTACGTCGGGACGTGCGTTGGGCTCTACTTCGGGATTTAGCTTACTTTCAGGTCTACGTCGGGACGTACGTTGGGCTCTACTTCGGGACGTGCGTTGGGCTCTACGTCGGGACGTGCGTTGGGCTCTACGTTGGGATTTAGCTTACTTTCAGCTCTACGTCGGGACGTGCGTTGGGCTCTACGTCGGGACGTGCGTTGGGCTCTACGTCAGGATTTAGCTTACTTTCAGCTCTACGTCGGGACGTGCGTTGGCCTCTACGTCGGGACATGCGTTGGGCGCTACGTCGGGACGTGCGTTGGCCTCTACGTCGGGACGTGCGTTAGCCTCTACGTCGGGATTTAGCTTACTTTCAGCTCTACGTCGGGACATGCGTTGGCCTCTACGTCGGGACGTGCGTTGGGCTCTACGTCGGGACGTGCGTTGGTTTCTACGTCGGGACGCGCGTTGGGCTCTTCGTCTGTAGTTAGCTAAGTTTCAGCTCTACGTCGGGACGTGCGTTGGGCTCTACGTCGGGACGTGCGTTGGGCTCTACGTCGGGACGTGCGTTGGGCTCTACGTCCGGATTTAGCTTACTTTCAGCTCTACGTCGGGACGTGCGTTGGGCTCTACGTCGGGACGTGCGTTGGGCTCTACGTCGGGACGTGCGTTGGGCACTACGTCGGGACGTGCGTTGGGCTCTACTTCGGGATTTAGCTTACTTTCAGGTCTACGTCGGGACGTGCGTTGGCCTCTACGTCGGGACGTGCGTTGGCCTCTACGTCGGGATTTAGCTTACTTTCAGCTCTACGTCGGGACGTGCGTTGGGCGCTACGTCGGGACGTGCGTTGGGCGCTAGGTCGGGACGTGCGTTGGGCATTGCTTCGGGACGTGCGTTGGGCGCTACGTCGGGATTTAGCTTACTTTCAGCTCTACGTCGGGACGTGCGTTGGCCTCTACGTCGGGACGTGCGTTGGCCTCTACTTCGGGATTTAGCTTACTTTCAGCTCTACGTCGGGACGTGCGTTGGGCTCTACGTCGGGACTTGCGTTGGGCTCTACGTCGGGATTTAGCTTACTTTCAGCTCTACGTCGGGACGTGCGTTGGGCTCCACGTCGGGACGTGCGTTTGGCTATACGTCGGGACGTGCGTTGGGCTCTACGTTTGTAGTTAGCTAACTTTCAGCTCTATGTCGGGACGTGCGTTGGGCTCTACGTCGGGACGTGGTTGGGCTCTACGTCGGGACGTGCGTTGGGCTCTACGTCGGGATTTAGCTTACTTTCAGCTCTACGTCGGGACGTGCGTTGGGCTCTACGTCGGGACGTGCGTTGGGCACTACGTCGGGACGTGCGTTGGGCTCTACTTCGGGATTTAGCTTACTTTCAGGTCTACGTCGGGACGTGCGTTGGCCTCTACGTCGGGACGTGCGTTGGCCTCTACGTCGGGATTTAGCTTACTTTCAGCTCTACGTTGGACGTGCGTTGGGCGCTACGTCGGGACGTGCGTTGGGCGCTAGGTCGGGACGTGCGTTGGGCGTTGCTTCGGGACGTGCGTTGGGCGCTACGTCGGGATTTAGCTTACTTTCAGCTCTACGTCGGGACGTGCGTTGGCCTCTACGTCGGGACGTGCGTTGGCCTCTACTTCGGGATTTAGCTTACTTTCAGCTCTACGTCGGGACGTGCGTTGGGCTCTACGTCGGGACTTGCGTTGGGCTCTACGTCGGGATTTAGCTTACTTTCAGCTCTACGTCGGGACGTGCGTTGGGCTCTACGTCGGGACGTGCGTTGGGCTCTACGTCGGGACGTGCGTTGGGCTCTACGTCGGGACACGCGTTGGGCTCTACGTCGGGACGCGCGTTGGGCTCTACGTCTGTAGTTAGCTAACTTTCAGCTCTACGTCGGGACGCGCGTTGGGCTCTTCGTCTGTAGTTAGCTAACTTTCAGCTCTACGTCGGGACGCGCGTTGGGCTCTTCGTCTGTAGTTAGCTAACTTTCAGCTCTACGTCGGGACGTGCGTTGGGCTCTACGTCGGGACGTGCGTTGGGCTCTACGTCGGGACGTGCGTTGGGCTCTAGGTCGGGATTTAACTTACTTTCAGCTCTACGTCGGGACGTGCATTGGGCGCTACGTCGGGACGTGCGTTGGGCTCTACGTCGGGACGTGCGTTGGGCTCTACGTCGGGACGTGCGTTGGGCTCTACATCAGGATTTAGCTTACTTTCAGCTCTACGTCGGGACGTGCGTTGGGCTCTACGTCGGGACGTGCGTTGGGCTCTACGTCTGTAGTTAGCTAACTTTCTGCTCTACGTCGGGACGTGCGTTGGGCGCTATGTCGGGACGTGCGTTGGGCTCTACGTCGGGACGTGCGTTGGGCTCTACATCAGGATTTAGCTTACTTTCAGCTCTACGTCGGGACGTGCGTTGGGCTCTACGTCGGGACGTGCGTTGGGCTCTACGTCGGGACGTGCGTTGGGCTCTACGTCGGGACGTGCGTTGGGCTCTACGTCTGTAGTTAGCTAACTTTGTGCTCTACGTCGGGACGTGCGTTGGGCTCTACGTCTGTAGTTTGCTAACTTTCAGCTCTACGTCGGGACGTGCGTTGGGCGCTACGTCGGGACGTGCGTTGGGCTCTACGTCGGGACGTGCGTTGGGCTCTAAGTCGGGACGTGCGTTGGGCTCTACCTCGGGATTTAGCTTAATTTCAGCTCTACGTCGAGACGTGCGTTGGCCTCTACGTCGGGACGTGCGTTGGCCTCTACATCGGGACGTGCGTTGGGCTCTACGTCGGGACGTGCGTTGGGCTCTACGTCGGGATTTAGCTTACTTTCAGCTCTACGTCGGGACGTGCGTTGGGCTCTACGTCGGGACGTGCGTTGGGCTCTACGTCGGGACACGCGTTGGGCTCTACGTCGGGACGCGCGTTGGGCTCTACGTCTGTAGTTAGCTAACTTTCAGCTCTACGTCGCGACGTGCGTTGGGCTCTACGTTGGGACGTGCGTTGGGCTCTACGTCGGGATGTGCGTTGGGTTCTACGTCGGGACGTGCGTTGAGCTCTACGTCGGGATTTAGCTTACTTTCAGCTCTACGTCGGGACGTGCGTTAGGCTCTACGTCGGGACGTGCGTTGGGCTCTACGTCGGGACGTGCGTTGGGCTCTACGTCGGGATTTAGCTTACTTTCAGGTATACGTCGGGACGTGCGTTGGGCTCTACGTCGGGACGTGCGTTGGGCTCTACGTCTGTAGTTAGCTAACTTTCAGTTCTACGTCGGGACGTGCGTTGGGCTCTACATCTGTAGTTAGCTAACTTTCAGCTCTACGTCGGGACGTGCGTTGGGCGCTACGTCGGAACTTGCGTTGGGCTCTACGTCGGGACGTGCGTTGGGCTCTACGTCGGGATTTAGCTTACTTTCAGCTCTACGTCGGGACGTGCGTTGGGCTCTACGTCGGAAAGTGCGTTGGGCTCCACGTCGGGACGTGCGTTGGGCTCTACGTCTGTAGTTAGCTAACTTTCTGCTCTACGTCGGGACGTGCGTTGGGCTCTACGTCTGTAGTTAGCTAACTTTCAGCTCTACGTCGGGACGTGCGTTGGGCGCTACGTCGGGACGTGCGTTGGGCTCTACGTCGGGACGTCCGTTGGGCTCTACGTCGGGACGTGCGTTGGGCTCTACGTCGGGATTTAGCTTACTTTCAGCTCTACGTCGAGACGTGCGTTGGCCTCTACGTCGGGACGTGCGTTGGCCTCTATATCGGGACGTGCGTTGGTCTCTACGTCGGGACGTGCGTTGGCCTCTACGTCGGGATTTAGCTTACTTTCAGCTCTACGTCGGGACGTGCGTTGGGCTCTACGTCAGGACGTGCGTTGGGCTCTACGTCTGTAGTTAGCTAACTTTCAGCTCTACATCGGGACGTGCGTTGGGCTCTACGTCTGTAGTTAGCTAACTTTCAGCTCTACGTCGGGACGTGCGTTGGGCGCTACGTCGGGACGTGCGTTGGGCGCTACGTCGGGACGTGCGTTGGGCTCTACGTCGGGACATGCGTTGGGTTCTACGTCGGGATTTAGCTTACTTTCAGCTCTACGTCGGGACGTGCGTTGGCCTCTACGTCGGGACGTGCGTTGGCCTCTACGTCGGGACGTGCGTTGGCCTCTACGTCGGGATTTAGGTTACTTTCAGCTCTACGTCGGGACGTGCGTTGGGCTCTACGTCGGGACGTGCGTTGGGCTCTACGTCTGTAGTTAGCTAACTTTCAGCTCTACATCGGGACGTGCGTTGGGCTCTACGTCTGTAGTTAGCTAGCTTTCAGCTCTACGTCGGGACGTGCGTTGGGCGCTACGTCGGGACGTGCGTTGGGCTCTACGTCGGGACATGCGTTGGGCTCTACGTCGGGATTTAGCTTACTTTCAGCTCTACGTCGGGACGTGCGTTGGCCTCTACGTCGGGACGTGCGTTGGCCTCTACGTCGGGATTTAGCTTACTTTCAGCTCTACGTCGGGACGTGCATTGGGCGCTACGTCGGGACGTGCGTTGGGCGCTACGTCGGGACGTGCGTTGGGCGGTAATTCGGGAAATGCGTTGGGCGCTACGTCGGGATTTAGCTTACTTTCAGCTCTACGTCGGGACGTGCGTTGGGCTCTATGTCGGGACGTGCGTTGGGCTCTACGTCGGGACGTGCGTTGGGCTCTACGTCGGGATTTAGCTTACTTTCAGCTCTACGTCGGGACGTGCGTTGGCCTCTACATTGGGACGTGCGTTGGCCTCTACGTCGGGATTTAGCTTACTTTCAGCTCTACGTCGGGACGTGCGTTGGCCTCTACGTCGGGACGTGCGTTGGCCTCTACGTCGGGATTTAGCTTACTTTCAGCTCTACGTCGGGACGCGCGTTGGGCTCTACGTCGGGATTTAGCTTACTTTCAGCTCTACGTCGGGACGTGCGTTGGGCTCTACGTCGGGACGTGCGTTGGGCTCTACGTCGGGACGTGCGTTGGGCTCTACGTCGGGACGTGCGTTGGGCTCTACGTCGGGATTTAGCTTACTTTCAGCTCTACGTCGGGACGTGCGTTGGCCTCTACGTCGGGACGTGCGTTGGCCTCTACGTCGGGACGTGCGTTGGCCTCTACGTCGGGACGTGCGTTGGGCTCTACGTCGGGATTTAGCTTACTTTCAGCTCTACGTCGGGACGTGCGTTGGGCTCTACGTCGGGACGTGCGTTGGGCTCTACGTCGGGACACGCGTTGGGCTCTACGTCGGGACGCGCGTTGGGCTCTACGTCTGTAGTTAGCTAACTTTCAGCTCTACGTCGGGACGCGCGTTGGGCTCTTCGTCTGTAGTTAGCTAACTTTCAGCTCTACGTCGGGACGTGCGTTGGGCTCTACGTTGGGACGTGCGTTGGGCTCTACGTCGGGATGTGCGTTGGGTTCTACGTCGGGACGTGCGTTGAGCTCTACGTCGGGATTTAGCTTACTTTCAGCTCTACGTCGGGACGTGCGTTGGGCTCTACGTCGGGACGTGCGTTGGGCTCTACGTCGGGACACGCGTTGGGCTCTACGTCGGGACGCGCGTTGGGCTCTACGTCTGTAGTTAGCTAACTTTCAGCTCTACGTCGGGACGCGCGTTGGGCTCTTCGTCTGTAGTTAGCTAACTTTCAGCTCTACGTCGGGACGTGCGTTGGGCTCTACGTTGGGACGTGCGTTGGGCTCTACGTCGGGATGTGCGTTGGGTTCTACGTCGGGACGTGCGTTGAGCTCTACGTCGGGATTTAGCTTACTTTCAGCTCTACGTCGGGACGTGCGTTAGGCTCTACGTCGGGACGTGCGTTGGGCTCTACGTCGGGACGTGCGTTGGGCTCTACGTCGGGATTTAGCTGACTTTCAGGTGTACGTCGGGACGTGCGTTGGGCTCTACGTCGGGACGTGCGTTTGGCTCTACGTCTGTAGTTAGCTAACTTTCAACTCTACGTTGGGACGTGCGTTGGGCTCTACGTCTGTAGTTAGCTAACTTTCAGTTCTACGTCGGGACGTGCGTTGGGCTCTACATCTGTAGTTAGCTAACTTTCAGCTCTACGTCGGGACGTGCGTCGGGCGCTACGTCGGAACGTGCGTTGGGCTCTACGTCGGGACGTGCGTTGGGCTCTACGTCGGGACGTGCGTTGGGCTCTACGTCGGGATTTAGCTTACTTTCAGCTCTACGTCGGGACGTGCGTTGGCCTCTACGTCGGGACGTGCGTTGGCCTCTACGTCGGGACGTGCTTTGGCCTCTACGTCGGGATTTAGCTTACTTTCAGCTCTACGTTGGGACGTGCGTTGGGCTCTACGTCGGAACGTGCGTTGGGCTCCACGTCGGGACGTGCGTTGGGCTCTACGTCTGTAGTTAGCTAACTTTCTGCTCTACGTCGGGACGTGCGTTGGGCTCTACGTCTGTAGTTAGCTAACTTTCAGCTCTACGTCGGGACGTGCGTTGGGCTCTACATCTGTAGTTAGCTAACTTTCAGCTCTACGTCGGGACGTGCGTTGGGCGCTACGTCGGAACGTGCGTTGGGCTCTACGTCGGGACGTGCGTTGGGCTCTACGTCGGGACGTGCGTTGGGCTCTACGTCGGGATTTAGCTTACTTTCAGCTCTACGTCGGGACGTGCGTTGGCCTCTACGTCGGGACGTGCGTTGGCCTCTACGTCGGGACGTGCGTTGGCCTCTACGTCGGGATTTAGCTTACTTTCAGCTCTACGTCGGGACGTGCGTTGGGCTCTACGTCGGAACGTGCGTTGGGCTCCACGTCGGGACGTGCGTTGGGCTCTACGTCTGTAGTTAGCTAACTTTCTGCTCTACGTCGGGACGTGCGTTGGGCTCTAAGTCTGTAGTTAGCTAACTTTCAGCTCTACGTCGGGACGTGCGTTGGGCACTACGTCGGGACGTGCGTTGGGCTCTACGTCGGGACGTCCGTTGGGCTCTACGTCGGGACGTGCGTTGGGCTCTACGTCGGGATTTAGCTTACTTTCAGCTCTACGTCGAGACGTGCGTTGGCCTCTACGTCGGGACGTGCGTTGGCCTCTACATCGGGACGTGCGTTGGCCTCTACGTCGGGACGTGCGTTGGCCTCTACGTCGGGATTTAGCATACTTTCAGCTCTACGTCGGGACGTGCGTTGGGCTCTACGTCGGGACGTGCGTTGGGCTCTACGTCTGTAGTTAGCTAACTTTCAGCTCTACATCGGGACGTGCGTTGGGCTCTACGTCTGTAGTTAGCTAACTTTCAGCTCTACGTCGGGACGTGCGTTGGGCGCTACGTCGGGACGTGCGTTGGGCTCTACGTCGGGACATGCGTTGGGCTCTACGTCGGGATTTAGCTTACTTTCAGCTCTACGTCGGGACGTGCGTTGGCCTCTACGTCGGGACGTGCGTTGGCCTCTACGTCGGGATTTAGCTTACTTTCATCTCTTCGTCGGGACGTGCATTGGGCGCTACGTCGGGACGTGCGTTGGGCGCTACGTCGGGACGTGCGTTGGGCGGTACTTCGGGAAATGCGTTGGGCGCTACGTCGGGATTTAGCTTACTTTCAGCTCTACGTCGGGACGTGCGTTGGGCTCTATGTCGGGACGTGCGTTGGGCTCTACGTCGGGACGTGCGTTGGGCTCTACGTCGGGATTTAGCTTACTTTCAGCTCTACGTCGGGACGTGCGTTGGCCTCTACATTGGGACGTGCGTTGGCCTCTACGTCGGGATTTAGCTTACTTTCAGCTCTACGTCGGGACGTGCGTTGGCCTCTACGTCGGGACGTGCGTTGGCCTCTACGTCGGGATTTAGCTTACTTTCAGCTCTACCTCGGGACGCGCGTTGGGCTCTACGTCGGGATTTAGCTTACTTTCAGCTCTACGTCGGGACGTGCGTTGGGCTCTACGTCGGGACGTGCGTTGGCCTCTACGTCGGGACGTGCGTTGGGCTCTACGTCTGTAGTTAGCTAACTTTCAGCTCTACGTCGGGTCGTGCGTTGGGCTCTACGTCGGGACGTGCGTTGGGCTCTACGTCGGGATTTAGCTTACTTTCAGCTCTACGTCGGGACGTTCGTTGGGCTCTACGTCGGGACGTGAGTTGGGCTCTACGTCGGGACTTGCGTTGGGCTCTACGTCGGGATTTAGCTTACTTTCAGCTCTACGTCGGGACGTGCGTTGGCCTCTAAGTCGGCATTTAGCTTACTTTCAGCTCTACGTCGGGACGTGCGTTGGGCTCTACGACGGGACGTGCGTTGGGCTCTACGTCGGGACGTGCGTTGGGTTCTACGTCGGGACGTGCGTTGGGCTCTACGTCTGTAGTTAGCTAACTTTCTGCTCTACGTCGGGACGTGCGTTGGGCTCTACGTCTGTAGTTAGCTAACTTTCAGCTCTACGTCGGGACGTGCGTTGGGCGCTACGTCGGGACGTGCGTTGGGCTCTACGTCGGGACGTGCGTTGGGCTCTACGTCAGGATTTAGGTTACTTTCAGCTCTACGTCAGGACGTGCGTTGGCCTCTACGCCGGGACGTGCGTTGGGCTCTACGTCGGGACGTGCGTTGGCCTCTACGTCGCGACGTGCGTTGGCCTCTACGTCGGGATTTAGCTTACTTTCAGCTCTACGTCGGGACATGCGTTGGCCTCTACGTCGGGATGTGCGTTGGGCTCTACGTCGGGACACGCGTTGGGCTCTACGTCGGGACGTGCGTTGGGCTCTACGTCTGTAGTTAGCTAACTTTCAGCTCTACGTCGGGACGTGAATTGTGCTCTACGTCTGTAGTTAGCTAACTTTCAGCTCTACGTCGGCACGTGCGTTGGGCTCTACGTCGGTACGTGCGTTGGGCTCTACGTCGGGATTTAGCTTACTTTCAGCTCTACGTCGGACGTGCGTTGGGCTCTACGTCGGGACGTGCGTTGGGCTCTACGTCGGGACGTGCGTTGGGCTCTACGTCGGGATTTAACTTAATTTTAGCTCTACGTCGGGACGTGCGTTGGGCTCTACGTCTGTAGTTAGCTAACTTTCAGCTCTACGTCGGGACGTGCGTTGGGCTCTATGTCGGGACGTGCGTTGGGCGCTACGTCGGGACGTGCGTTGGGCGCTACGTCGGGACGTGCGTTGGGCTCTACGTCGGGACGTGCGTTGGGCTCTACGTCGGGATTTAGCTTAATTTTAGCTCTACGTCGGGACGTGCGTTGGGCTCTACGTCTGTAGTTAGCTAACTTTCACCTCTACGTCGGGACGTGCGTTGGGCTCTATGTCGGGACGTGCGTTGGGCGCTACGTCGGGACGTGCGTTGGGCTCTACGTCGGGACGTGCTTTGGGCTCTACGTCGGGATTTAGCTTACTTTCAGCTCTACGTCGGGACGTGCGTTGGGCTCTACGTCGGGACGTGCGTTGGGCTCTATGTCGGGACGTGCGTTGGGTTCTACGTCGGGACGTGCGTTGGGCTCCACGTCTGTAGTTAGCTAACTTTCAGCTCTACGTCGGGACGCGCGTTGGGCTCTTCGTCTGTAGTTAGCTAACTTTCAGCTCTACGTCGGGACGTGCGTTGGCCTCTACGTCGGGACGTGCGTTGGGCGCTACGTCGGGACGTGCGTTGGCCTCTACGTCGGGACGTGCGTTGGCCTCTACGTCGGGACGTGCGTTGGGCTCTACGTCGGGATTTAGCTTACTTTCAGCTCTACGTCGGGACGTGCGTTGGGCTCTACGTCAGGACGTGCGTTGGGCTCTACGTCGGGACACGCGTTGGGATCTACGTCGGGATTTAGGTTACTTTCAGCTCTACGTTGGGACGTGCGTTAGGCGCTATGTCGGGACGTGCGTTGGGCTCTACGTCGGGACGTGCTTTGGGCTCTACGTCGGGACGTGCGTTGGGCTCTACGTCGGGATTTAGCTTACTTTCAGCTCTACGTCGGGACGTGCGTTGGGCTCTACGTCGGGACGTGCGTTGGGATCTACGTCTGTAGTTAGCTAACTTTCTGCTCTACGTCGGGACGTGCGTTGGGCTCTACGTCGGGACGTGCGTTGGGCTCTACGTCGGGACGTGCTTTGGGCTCTACGTCGGGATTTAGCTTACTTTCAGCTCTACGTCGGGACGTGCGTTGGCCTCTACGTCGGCATTTAGCTTTCAGCTCTACGTCGGGACGTGCGTTGGGCTCTACGTCGGGACGTGCGTTGGGCTCTACGTCGGGACGTGCGTTGGGCTCTACGTCTGTAGTTAGCTAACTTTCACCTCTACGTCGGGACGTGCGTTGGGCTCTACGTCGGGACGTGAGTTGGGCTCCACGTCGGGACGTGCGTTGGGCTCTACGTCGGGATTTAGCTTACTTTCAGCTCTACGTCGGGACGTGCGTTGGCCTCTACGTCGGCATTTACCTTTCAGCTCTACGTCGGGACGTGCGTTGGGCTCTACGTCGGGACGTGCGTTGGGCTGTACGTCGGGACGTGCGTTGGGCTATACGTCGGGACGTGCGTTGGGCTCTACGTCTGTAGTTAGCTAACTTTCTGCTCTACGTCAGGACGTGCGTTGGTCTCTACGTCGGGACGTGCGTTGGGCGCTACGTCGGGACGTGCGTTGGCCTCTACGTCGGGATTTAGCTTACTTTCAGCTCTACGTCGGGACGTCCGTTGGCCTCTACGTCGGGACGTGCATTGGTCTCTACGTCGGGACACGCGTTGGGCTCTACGTCGCGACGCGCGTTGGGCTCTACGTCTGCAGATAGCTAACTTTCAGCTCTACGTCGGGACGCGCGTTGGGCTCTTCGTCTGTAGTTAGGTAACTTTTAGCTCTACGTCGGGACGTGCGTTGGGCTCTACTTCGGGACGTGCGTTGGGCTCTAGATCAGGATTTATTTTACTTTCAGCTCTACGAGGGGACGTCTGTTGGGCTCGACATCAGGATTTAGCGTACTTTCAGCTCTACGTCGGGACGTGTGTTGGGCTCTACGTCGGGACGTGTGTTGGGCTCCACGTCGGGACGCGTGTTGGGCTGAATGTCGGGACGTGTGTTGGGCTCTACGTCGGGATTTAGTTACTTTCAGCTCTACGTCGGGACGTGTGTTGGCCTCTACGTCGCGACGTGTGTTGGACTCTACGTCGCGACGTGTGTTGGGCTGTACGTCGCGACGTGTGTTGGGCTCTGCGTCGGGACGTGTGTTGGGCTCTACGTCGGGACGTGTGTTGGGCTCTACGTCGGGACGTGTTTTGGGCACTAGATCAGGATTTATCTTACTTTCAGCTCTACGAGGGGACGTGTCTTGGGCTCAACATCAGGATTTAGCGTACTTTCAGCTCTACGTGGGGACCTGTGTTGGGCTCTACGTCGGGACGTGTGTTGGGCTCCACGTCGGGACGCGTGTTGGGCTGCATGTCGGGACGTGTGTTGGGCTCTACATCGGGACGTGTGTTGGGCTCCACGTCGGGACACGTGTTGGGCTGCATGTCGGGACGTGTGTTGGGCTCTACGTCGGGACGCGCGTTGGGCTCTTCGTCTGTAGTTAGCTAACTTTCAGCTCTACGTCGGGACGTGCGGTGGGCTCTACATCGGGACGTGCGTTGGGCTCTACGTCGGGATTTAGCTTACTTTCAGCTCTACGTCGGGACGTGCGTTGGGCTCTACGTCGGGACGTGCGTTGGGCTCTACGTCAGGACGTGCGTTGGGCTCTACGTCGGGATTTAGCTTACTTTCAGCTCTACGTCGGGACGTGCGTTGGGCTGTACGTCGGGACGTGCGTTGGGCTCTACGTCTGTAGTTAGCTAACTTTCAGCTCTACGTCGGGACGTGCATTGGGCTCTATGTCGGGACGTGCGTTGGGCTCTACGTCGGGACGTGCGTTGGGCTCTACGTCGGGACGTGCGTTGGGCTCTACGTCGGGATTTAGCTTACTTTCAGCTCTACGTCGGGACGTGCGTTGGCCTCTACGTCGGAACGTGCGTTGGGCTCCACGTCGGGACATGCGTTGGGCTCTACGTCTGTAGTTAGCTAACTTTCTGCTCTACGTCGGGACGTGCGTTGGGCGCTACGTCGGGACGTGCGTTGGGCTCTACGTCGGGACGTCCGTTGGGCTCTACGTCGGGACGTGCGTTGGGCTCTACGTCGGGATTTAGCTTACTTTCAGCTCTACGTCGAGACGTGCGTTGGCCTCTACGTCGGGACGTGCGTTGGCCTCTACGTCGGGACGTGCGTTGGCCTCTACGTCGGGATTTAGCTTACTTTCAGCTCTACGTCGGGACGTGCATTGGGCGCTACGTCGGGACGTGCGTTGGGCGCTACGTCTGTAGTTAGCTAACTTTCTGCTCTACGTCGGGACGTGCGTTGGGCTCTAAGTCTGTAGTTAGCTAACTTTCAGCTCTACGTCGGGACGTGCGTTGGGCACTACGTCGGGACGTGCGTTGGGCTCTACGTCGGGACGTCCGTTGGGCTCTACGTCGGGACGTGCGTTGGGCTCTACGTCGGGATTTAGCTTACTTTCAGCTCTACGTCGAGACGTGCGTTGGCCTCTACGTCGGGACGTGCGTTGGCCTCTACATCGGGACGTGCGTTGGCCTCTACGTCGGGACGTGCGTTGGCCTCTACGTCGGGATTTAGCTTACTTTCAGCTCTACGTCGGGACGTGCGTTGGGCTCTACGTCGGGACGTGCGTTGGGCTCTACGTCTGTAGTTAGCTAACTTTCAGCTCTACATCGGGACGTGCGTTGGGCTCTACGTCTGTAGTTAGCTAACTTTCAGCTCTACGTCGGGACGTGCGTTGGGCGCTACGTCGGGACGTGCGTTGGGCTCTACGTCGGGACATGCGTTGGGCTCTACGTCGGGATTTAGCTTACTTTCAGCTCTACGTCGGGACGTGCGTTGGCCTCTACGTCGGGACGTGCGTTGGCCTCTACGTCGGGATTTAGCTTACTTTCAGCTCTTCGTCGGGACGTGCATTGGGCGCTACGTCGGGACGTGCGTTGGGCGCTACGTCGGGACGTGCGTTGGGCGGTACTTCGGGAAATGCGTTGGGCGCTACGTCGGGATTTAGCTTACTTTCAGCTCTACGTCGGGACGTGCGTTGGGCTCTATGTCGGGACGTGCGTTGGGCTCTACGTCGGGACGTGCGTTGGGCTCTACGTCGGGATTTAGCTTACTTTCAGCTCTACGTCGGGACGTGCGTTGGCCTCTACATTGGGACGTGCGTTGGCCTCTACGTCGGGATTTAGCTTACTTTCAGCTCTACGTCGGGACGTGCGTTGGCCTCTACGTCGGGACGTGCGTTGGCCTCTACGTCGGGATTTAGCTTACTTTCAGCTCTACCTCGGGACGCGCGTTGGGCTCTACGTCGGGATTTAGCTTACTTTCAGCTCTACGTCGGGACGTGCGTTGGGCTCTACGTCGGGACGTGCGTTGGCCTCTACGTCGGGACGTGCGTTGGGCTCTACGTCTGTAGTTAGCTAACTTTCAGCTCTACGTCGGGTCGTGCGTTGGGCTCTACGTCGGGACGTGCGTTGGGCTCTACGTCGGGATTTAGCTTACTTTCAGCTCTACGTCGGGACGTTCGTTGGGCTCTACGTCGGGACGTGAGTTGGGCTCTACGTCGGGACTTGCGTTGGGCTCTACGTCGGGATTTAGCTTACTTTCAGCTCTACGTCGGGACGTGCGTTGGCCTCTAAGTCGGCATTTAGCTTACTTTCAGCTCTACGTCGGGACGTGCGTTGGGCTCTACGACGGGACGTGCGTTGGGCTCTACGTCGGGACGTGCGTTGGGTTCTACGTCGGGACGTGCGTTGGGCTCTACGTCTGTAGTTAGCTAACTTTCTGCTCTACGTCGGGACGTGCGTTGGGCTCTACGTCTGTAGTTAGCTAACTTTCAGCTCTACGTCGGGACGTGCGTTGGGCGCTACGTCGGGACGTGCGTTGGGCTCTACGTCGGGACGTGCGTTGGGCTCTACGTCAGGATTTAGGTTACTTTCAGCTCTACGTCAGGACGTGCGTTGGCCTCTACGCCGGGACGTGCGTTGGGCTCTACGTCGGGACGTGCGTTGGCCTCTACGTCGCGACGTGCGTTGGCCTCTACGTCGGGATTTAGCTTACTTTCAGCTCTACGTCGGGACGTGCGTTGGCCTCTACGTCGGGATGTGCGTTGGGCTCTACGTCGGGACACGCGTTGGGCTCTACGTCGGGACGTGCGTTGGGCTCTACGTCTGTAGTTAGCTAACTTTCAGCTCTACGTCGGGACGTGAATTGTGCTCTACGTCTGTAGTTAGCTAACTTTCAGCTCTACGTCGGCACGTGCGTTGGGCTCTACGTCGGTACGTGCGTTGGGCTCTACGTCGGGATTTAGCTTACTTTCAGCTCTACGTCGGACGTGCGTTGGGCTCTACGTCGGGACGTGCGTTGGGCTCTACGTCGGGACGTGCGTTGGGCTCTACGTCGGGATTTAACTTAATTTTAGCTCTACGTCGGGACGTGCGTTGGGCTCTACGTCTGTAGTTAGCTAACTTTCAGCTCTACGTCGGGACGTGCGTTGGGCTCTATGTCGGGACGTGCGTTGGGCGCTACGTCGGGACGTGCGTTGGGCGCTACGTCGGGACGTGCGTTGGGCTCTACGTCGGGACGTGCGTTGGGCTCTACGTCGGGATTTAGCTTAATTTTAGCTCTACGTCGGGACGTGCGTTGGGCTCTACGTCTGTAGTTAGCTAACTTTCACCTCTACGTCGGGACGTGCGTTGGGCTCTATGTCGGGACGTGCGTTGGGCGCTACGTCGGGACGTGCGTTGGGCTCTACGTCGGGACGTGCTTTGGGCTCTACGTCGGGATTTAGCTTACTTTCAGCTCTACGTCGGGACGTGCGTTGGGCTCTACGTCGGGACGTGCGTTGGGCTCTATGTCGGGACGTGCGTTGGGTTCTACGTCGGGACGTGCGTTGGGCTCCACGTCTGTAGTTAGCTAACTTTCAGCTCTACGTCGGGACGCGCGTTGGGCTCTTCGTCTGTAGTTAGCTAACTTTCAGCTCTACGTCGGGACGTGCGTTGGCCTCTACGTCGGGACGTGCGTTGGGCGCTACGTCGGGACGTGCGTTGGCCTCTACGTCGGGACGTGCGTTGGCCTCTACGTCGGGACGTGCGTTGGGCTCTACGTCGGGATTTAGCTTACTTTCAGCTCTACGTCGGGACGTGCGTTGGGCTCTACGTCAGGACGTGCGTTGGGCTCTACGTCGGGACACGCGTTGGGATCTACGTCGGGATTTAGGTTACTTTCAGCTCTACGTCGGGACGTGCGTTAGGCTCTATGTCGGGACGTGCGTTGGGCTCTACGTCGGGACGTGCTTTGGGCTCTACGTCGGGACGTGCGTTGGGCTCTACGTCGGGATTTAGCTTACTTTCAGCTCTACGTCGGGACGTGCGTTGGGCTCTACGTCGGGACGTGCGTTGGGATCTACGTCTGTAGTTAGCTAACTTTCTGCTCTACGTCGGGACGTGCGTTGGGCTCTACGTCGGGACGTGCGTTGGGCTCTACGTCGGGACGTGCTTTGGGCTCTACGTCGGGATTTAGCTTACTTTCAGCTCTACGTCGGGACGTGCGTTGGCCTCTACGTCGGCATTTAGCTTTCAGCTCTACGTCGGGACGTGCGTTGGGCTCTACGTCGGGACGTGCGTTGGGCTCTACGTCGGGACGTGCGTTGGGCTCTACGTCTGTAGTTAGCTAACTTTCACCTCTACGTCGGGACGTGCGTTGGGCTCTACGTCGGGACGTGAGTTGGGCTCCACGTCGGGACGTGCGTTGGGCTCTACGTCGGGATTTAGCTTACTTTCAGCTCTACGTCGGGACGTGCGTTGGCCTCTACGTCGGCATTTACCTTTCAGCTCTACGTCGGGACGTGCGTTGGGCTCTACGTCGGGACGTGCGTTGGGCTGTACGTCGGGACGTGCGTTGGGCTATACGTCGGGACGTGCGTTGGGCTCTACGTCTGTAGTTAGCTAACTTTCTGCTCTACGTCAGGACGTGCGTTGGTCTCTACGTCGGGACGTGCGTTGGGCGCTACGTCGGGACGTGCGTTGGCCTCTACGTCGGGATTTAGCTTACTTTCAGCTCTACGTCGGGACGTCCGTTGGCCTCTACGTCGGGACGTGCATTGGTCTCTACGTCGGGACACGCGTTGGGCTCTACGTCGCGACGCGCGTTGGGCTCTACGTCTGCAGATAGCTAACTTTCAGCTCTACGTCGGGACGCGCGTTGGGCTCTTCGTCTGTAGTTAGGTAACTTTCAGCTCTACGTCGGGACGTGCGTTGGGCTCTACGTCGGGACGTGCGTTGGGCTCTAGATCAGGATTTATTTTACTTTCAGCTCTACGAGGGGACGTCTGTTGGGCTCGACATCAGGATTTAGCGTACTTTCAGCTCTACGTCGGGACGTGTGTTGGGCTCTACGTCGGGACGTGTGTTGGGCTCCACGTCGGGACGCGTGTTGGGCTGAATGTCGGGACGTGTGTTGGGCTCTACGTCGGGATTTAGTTACTTTCAGCTCTACGTCGGGACGTGTGTTGGCCTCTACGTCGCGACGTGTGTTGGACTCTACGTCGCGACGTGTGTTGGGCTGTACGTCGCGACGTGTGTTGGGCTCTGCGTCGGGACGTGTGTTGGGCTCTACGTCGGGACGTGTGTTGGGCTCTACGTCGGGACGTGTTTTGGGCACTAGATCAGGATTTATCTTACTTTCAGCTCTACGAGGGGACGTGTCTTGGGCTCAACATCAGGATTTAGCGTACTTTCAGCTCTACGTGGGGACCTGTGTTGGGCTCTACGTCGGGACGTGTGTTGGGCTCCACGTCGGGACGCGTGTTGGGCTGCATGTCGGGACGTGTGTTGGGCTCTACATCGGGACGTGTGTTGGGCTCCACGTCGGGACACGTGTTGGGCTGCATGTCGGGACGTGTGTTGGGCTCTACGTCGGGACGCGCGTTGGGCTCTTCGTCTGTAGTTAGCTAACTTTCAGCTCTACGTCGGGACGTGCGGTGGGCTCTACGTCGGGACGTGCGTTGGGCTCTACATCGGGACGTGCGTTGGGCTCTACGTCGGGATTTAGCTTACTTTCAGCTCTACGTCGGGACGTGCGTTGGGCTCTAAGTCGGGACGTGCGTTGGGCTCTACGTCAGGACGTGCGTTGGGCGCTACGTCGGGACGTGCGTTGGGCGGTACTTCGGGAAATGCGTTGGGCGCTACGTCGGGATTTAGCTTACTTTCAGCTCTACGTCGGGACGTGCGTTGGGCTCTATGTCGGGACGTGCGTTGGGCTCTACGTCGGGACGTGCGTTGGGCTCTACGTCGGGATTTAGCTTACTTTCAGCTCTACGTCGGGATGTGCTTTGGCCTCTACATTGGGACGTGCGTTGGCCTCTACGTCGGGATTTAGCTTACTTTCAGCTCTACGTCGGGACGTGCGTTGGCCTCTACGTCGGGACGTGCGTTGGGCTGCATGTCGGGACGTGTGTTGGGCTCTACGTCGGGATTTAGTTACTTTCAGCTCTACGTCGGGACGTGTGTTGGCCTCTACTTCGCGACGTGTGTTGGACTCTACGTCGCGACGTGTGTTGGGCTGTACGTCGCGACGTGTGTTGGGCTCTGCGTCGCGACTTGTGTTGGGCTCTGCGTCGGGACGTGTGTTGGGCTCTACGTCGGGACGTGTTTTGGGCACTAGATCAGGATTTATCTTACTTTCAGCTCTACGAGGGGACGTGTCCTGGGCTCGACATCAGGATTTAGCGTACTTTCAGCTCTACGTGGGGACCTGTGTTGGGCTCTACGTCGGGACGTGTGTTGGGCTCCACGTCGGGACGCGTGTTGGGCTGCATGTCGGGACGTGTGTTGGGCTCTACGTCGGGACGTGTGTTGGGCTCCACGTCGGGACACGTGTTGGGCTGCATGTCGGGACGTGTGTTGGGCTCTGCATCGGGACGTGTGTTGGGCTCTACGTCGGGATTTAGTTACTTTCAGCTCTACGTCGGGACGTGTGTTGGGCTCTACGTCGGGACTTGTGTTGGGCTCTACGTCACGACGTGTGTTGGACTCTGCGTCGGGACGTGTGTTGGGCTCTGCGTCGGGACGTGTGTTGGGCTCTACGTCGGGACGTGCGTTGGGCTCTACGTCGGGACGTGCGTTGGGCTCTACGGCGGGACGTGCGTTGGGCTCTACGTCTGTAGTTAGCTAACTTTCAGCTCTACGTCGGGACGTGCGTTGGGCTCTAGGTCGGGACGTGCGTTGGGCTCTACGTCGAGACGTGCGTTGGGCTCTACGTCGGGATTTAGCTTACTTTCAGCTCTACGTCGGGACGTGCGTTGGGCTCTACGTCTGTAGTTAGCTAACTTTCAGCTCTACGTCGGGACGTGCGTTGGGCTCTACGTCGGGACGTGAGTTGGGCTCTACGTCGGGACGTGCGTTGGGCTCTACGTCGGGATTTAGCTTACTTTCAGCTCTACGTCGGGACGTGCGTTGGCCTCTAAGTCGGCATTTAGCTTACTTTCAGCTCTACGTCGGGACGTGCGTTGGGCTCTACGTCGGGACGTGCGTTGGGCTCTACGTCGGGACGTGCGTTGGGTTCTACGTCGGGACGTGCGTTGGGCTCTACGTCTGTAGTTAGCTAACTTTCTGCTCTACGTCGTGACGTGCGTTGGGCTCTACGTCTGTAGTTAGCTAACTTTCAGCTCTACGTCGGGACGTGCGTTGGGCGCTACGTCGGGACGTGCGTTGGGCTCTACGTCGGGACGTGCGTTGGGCTCTACGTCGGGATTTGGGTTACTTTCAGCTCTACGTCAGGACGTGCGTTGGCCTCTACGTCGGGACGTGCGTTGGCCTCTACGTCGGGATTTAGCTTACTTTCAGCTCTACGTCGGTACGTGCGTTGGCCTCTACGTCGGGACGTGCGTTGGGCTCTACGTCGGGACACGCGTTGGGCTCTACGTCGGGACGCGCGTTGGGCTCTACGTCTGTAGTTAGCTAACTTTCAGCTCTACGTCGGGACGCGCGTTGGGCTCTACGTCGGTACGTGCGTTTGGCTCTACGTCGGGATTTAGCTTACTTTCAGCTCTACGTCGGGACGTGCGTTGGGCTCTAGATCAGGATTTATTTTACTTTCAGCTCTACGAGGGGACGTGTGTTGGGCTCGACATCAGGATTTAGCGTACTTTCAGCTCTACGTCGGGACGTGTGTTGGGCTCTACGTCGGGACGTGTGTTGGGCTCCACGTCGGGACGCGTGTTGGGCTGCATGTCGGGACGTGTGTTGGGCTCTACGTCGGGATTTAGTTACTTTCAGCTCTACGTCGGGACGTGTGTTGGGCTCTGCGTCGCGACGTGTGTTGGGCTCTGCTTCGGGAATTGTGTTTGGCTCTACGTCGGGACGTGTGTTGGGCTCTACGTCGGGACGTGTTTTGGGCACTAGATCAGGATTTATCTTACTTTCAGCTCTACGAGGGGACGTGTCTTGGGCTCGACATCAGGATTTAGCGTACTTTCAGCTCTACGTGGGGACCTGTGTTGGGCTCTACGTCGGGACGTGTGTTGGGCTCCACGTCGGGACGCGTGTTGGGCTGCATGTCGGGACGTGTGTTGGGCTCTACGTCGGGACGTGTGTTGGGCTCCACGTCGGGACACGTGTTGGGCTGCATGTCGGGACGTGTGTTGGGCTCTGCGTCGGGACGTGTGTTGGGCTCTACGTCGGGATTTAGTTACTTTCAGCTCTACGTCGGGATGTGTGTTGGGCTCTACGTCGGGACTTGTGTTGGGCTCTACGTCACGACGTGTGTTGGACTCTGCGTCGGGACGTGTGTTGGGCACTGCGTCGGGACGTGTGTTGGGCTCTACGTCGGGACGTGCGTTGGGCTCTACGTCGGGACGTGCGTTGGGCTCTACTTCGGGATTTAGCTTACTTTCAGCTCTATGTCGGGACGTGCGTTGGGCTCTACGTCAGGATTTAGCTTACTTTCAGCTCTACGTCGGGACGTGCGTTGGGCTCTATGTCGGGACGTGCGTTGGGCTCTACGTCGGGACGTGTGTTGGGCTCTACGTCGGGACGTGCGTTAGGCTCTACATCTGTAGTTAGCTAACTTTCAGCTCTACGTCGGGACGTGCGTTGGGCTCTACGTCGGGACGTGCGTTGGGCTCTACGTCGGGACGTGTTTTGGGCTCTACGTCGGGACGTGTGTTGGGCTCTACGTCAGGATTTAGGATAATTTCAGCTCTACGTCGGGTCGTGCGTTGGGCACTATGTCGGGACGTGCGTTGGGCTCTACGTCGGGACGTGCGTTGGGCTCTACGTCGGGACGTGCGTTGGCTCTACGTCGGGACGTGTGTTGGCATCTACATCATGATTTAGGTTAATTTCAGCTCTACGTCGGGTCGTGTGTTGGGCACTACGTCGGGACGTGTGTTGGGCTCTACATCAGGATTTAGATTACTTTCAGCTCTACGTCGGGACGTGTGTTGGGCTCTACGTCGGGAAGTGTGTTGGGCTCTACATCAGGATTTGATTACTTTCAGCTCTTCGTCGGGACGTGTGTTGGGCTCTACGTTGGGACATGTGTTGGGCTGTACATCAGGATTTAGCTTACTTTTAGCTCTACGTGGGGACGTGTGTTGCGCTCGACATCAGGATTTAGCTTACTTTTAGCTCTACGTCAGGAGATGTGTTGGGCTCTACGTCGGGACGTGTGTTGGGCTCTACATCAGGATTTAGATTACTTTCAGCTCTACGTCGGGACGTGTGTTGGGCTCTACGTCGGGACGTGTGTTGGGCTCTACGTCGGGACGTGTGTTGGGCTCTACATCAGGGTTTACCTTACTTTCAGCTCTACGTCGGGACGTGTGCTGGGCTCTACGTCGGGACGTGTGCTGGGCTCTACGTCGGGACGTGTGCTGGGCTCTACGTCGCGACGTGTGTTGGAGTCTGCCTCGGGACGTGTGTTGGGCTCTACGTCGGGACGTGGGTTGGACTCTACATCAGGATTTAGCTTACTTTCAGCTCTACGTCGGGACGTGTGTTGGGCTCTACATCATGATTTAGCTTACTTTCAGCTCTACGTCGGGACGTGTGTTGGGCTCTACATCAGGATTTAGCTTGTTTTCAGCTCTACCTCGGGACGTGCGTTGGGCTCTACGTCGGGATGTGCGCTGGGCTCTACGTCGGGACGTGCGCTGGGCTCTACGTCGGGACGTGCGTTGGGCTCTACGTCGGGACTTGCGTTGGGCTCTACGTCGGGACGTGCGTTGTGCTCTACATCAGGGTTTAGCTTACTTTCACCTCTACGTCGGGACGTGTGTTGGGCTCTACATCGGGACGTGTGTTGCGCTCTACGTCGGGACGTGTGTTGGGCTCTACGTTGGGACGTGTGTTGGGCTGTACGTCGGGACGAGTGTTGGGCTCTACTTCGGGACGTGTGTTGGTCTCTACATAAGGATTTAGCTTACTTTCAGCTCTACGTCGGGACGTGTGTTGGGCTCTACGTCGGGACGTGCGTTGGGCTCTACGTCGGGACGTGCGTTGGGCTCTACGTCGGGACGTGCGTTGGGCTCTACGTCGGGACGTGTGTTGGGATCTACATCAGGATTTTGGTTAATTTCAGCACTACGTCGGGTCGTGTGTAGGGCACTACGTCGGGACGTGTGTTGGGCTCTACATCAGGTTTTAGCTTACTTTCAGCTCTACGTCGGGACGTGTGTTGGGCTCTACGTCGGGACGTGTGTTGGGCTCTACATCAGGATTTGGATTACTTTCAGCTCTTCGTCGGGACATGTGTTGGGCTGTACATCAGGATTTAGCTTACTTTTAGCTCTACGTGGGGACGTGTGTTGGGCTCGACATCAGGTTTTAGCTTACTTTTAGCTCTACGTCGGGACATGTTTTGGGCTCTACGTCGGGACGTGTGTAGGTCTGTACATCAGGATTTAGATTACTTTCAGTTCTACGTCGGGATGTGTGTTGGGCTCTACGTCGGGACGTGTGTTGGGCTCTACATCAGGGTTTACCTTACTTTCAGCTCTACATCGGGACGTGTGCTGGGCTCTACATCGAGACGTATGTTGGGCTCTACATCAGGGTTTACCTTACTTTCAGCTCTACGTCGGGACGTGCGTTGGGCTCTATGTCGGGACGTGCGTTGGGCTCTACGTCAGGATTTAGCTTACTTTCAGCTCTACGTCGGGACGTGTGCTGGGCTCTACCGCGGGACGTTTGCTGGGCTCTACATCCCGACGTGTGTTGGAGTCTTCCTCGGGACGTGTGTTGGGCTCTACGTCGGGACGGGTGTTGGGATCTACATCAGGATTTAGCCTGTTTTCAGCTCTACGTCGGGACGTGTGTTGGGCTCTACGTCGGGACGTGCGTTGGGCTCTACGTCGGGACGTGTGTTGGGATCTACATCAGGATTTTGGTTAATTTCAGCACTACGTCGGGTCGTGTGTAGGGCACTACGTCGGGACGTGTGTTGGGCTCTACATCAGGTTTTAGCTTACTTTCAGCTCTACGTCGGGACATGTGTTGGGCTCTACGTCGGGACGTGTGTTGGGCTCTACATCAGGATTTGGATTACTTTCAGCTCTTCGTCGGGACGTGTGTTGGGCTCTACGTCGGGACATGTGTTGGGCTGTACATCAGGATTTAGCTTACTTTTAGCTCTACGTTTGGACGTGTGTTGGGCTCGACATCAGGTTTTAGCTTACTTTTAGCTCTACGTCGGGACATGTTTTGGGCTCTACGTCGGGACGTGTGTAGGTCTGTACATCAGGATTTAGATTACTTTCAGCTCTACGTCGGGATGTGTGTTGGGCTCTACGTCGGGACGTGTGTTGGGCTCTACATCAGGGTTTACCTTACTTTCAGCTCTACATCGGGACGTGTGCTGGGCTCTACATCGAGACGTATGTTGGGCTCTACATCAGGGTTTACCTTACTTTCAGCTCTACGTCGGGACGTGCGTTGGGCTCTATGTCGGGACGTGCGTTGGGCTCTACGTCAGGATTTAGCTTACTTTCAGCTCTACGTCGGGACGTGTGCTGGGCTCTACCGCGGGACGTTTGCTGGGCTCTACATCCCGACGTGTGTTGGAGTCTTCCTCGGGACGTGTGTTGGGCTCTACGTCGGGACGGGTGTTGGGATCTACATCAGGATTTAGCCTGTTTTCAGCTCTACGTCGGGACGTGTGTTGGGCTCTACGTCGGGACGTGTGTTGGGCTCTACGTCGGGACGTGTGTTGGGCTCTAGATCAGGATTTATTTTACTTTCAGCTCTACGAGGGGACGTGTGTTGGGCTCGACATCAGGATTTAGCGTACTTTCAGCTCTACGTGGGGACGTGTGTTGGGCTCTACGTCGGGACGTGTGTTGGGCTCCACGTCGGGACGCGTGTTGGGCTGCATGTCGGGACGTGTGTTGGGCTCTACGTCGGGATTTAGTTACTTTCAGCTCTACGTCGGGACGTGTGTTGGGCTCTACGTCGCGACGTGTGTTGGACTCTACGTCGCGACGTGTGTTGGGCTCTACGTCGCGACGTGTGTTGGGCTCTGCGTCGCGACGTGTTTTGGGCACTAGATCAGGATTTATCTTACTTTCAGCTCTACGAGGAGACGTGTCTTGGGCTCGACATCAGGATTTAGCGTACTTTCAGCTCTACGTGGGGACCTGTGTTGGGCTCTACGTCGGGACGTGTGTTGGGCTCCACGTCGGGACGCGTGTTGGGCTGCATGTCGGGACGTGTGTTGGGCTCTACGTCGGGACCTGTGTTGCGCTCCACGTCGGGACGCGTGTTGGGCTGCATGTCGGGACGTGTGTTGGGCTCTGCGTCGAGACGTGTGTTGGGCTCTATGTCGGGATTTAGTTACTTTCAGCTCTACGTCGGGACGTGTGTTGGGCTCTACGTCGGGATTTGTGTTGGGCTCTACGTCGCGACGTGTGTTGGACTCTGCGTCGGGACGTGTGTTGAGCTCTACATCAGGATTTAGCTTACTTTCAGCTCTACGTCGGGACGTGTGTTGTGCTCTACATCGGGATGTTTGTTGGGCTCTACATCAGGATTTAGCTTACTTTCAGCTCTACGTCGGGACGTGTGTTGGGCTCTACGTCGGGACGTGTGTTGGGCTCTACGTCGGGACGTGTGTTGGGCTCTACATCAGGATTTAGCTTACATTCAGCTCTACGTCGGGACGTGTGTTGGGCTCTACGTCGGGACGTGTGTTGGGCTCCACGTCGGGACGTGCGTTGGGCTCTATGTCGGGACGTGCGTTGGGCTCTATGTCGGGACGTGCGTTGGGCTCTACGTCTGTAGTTAGCTAACTTTCAGCTCTACGTCGGGACGTGCGTTGGGCTCTACGTCGGGACGTGCATTGGGCTCTACGTCGGGACGTGCGTTGGGCTCTACGTCGGGACGTGAGTGGGCTCTACGTCAGGATTTAGCTTACTTTCAGCTCCACGTCGGGACGTGCGTTGGGCTCTACGTCAGGACGTGCGTTGGGCTCTACGTCGGGACGTGCGTTGGGCTCTACGTCAGGATTTAGCTTACTTTCAGCTCTACGTCGGGACGTGCGTTGGGCTCTACGTCAGGATTTAGCTTACTTTCAGCTCTACGTAGGGACGTGCGTTGGGCTCTACGTCGGGACGTGTGTTGGGCTCTACGTCGGGACGTGCGTTAGGCTCTACGTCTGTAGTTAGCTAACTTTCAGCTCTACGTCGGGACGTGCGTTGGGCTCTACGTCGGGACGTGCGTTGGGCTGTACATCGGGACGTGCGTTGGGCTCTACGTCGGGACGTGCGTTGGGCTCTACGTCGGGACGTGTGTTGGGCTCTACGTCGGGACGTGTGTTGGGCTCTACGTCAGGATTTAGGTTAATTTCAGCTCTTCGTCGGGTCGTGCGTTGGGCACTACGTCGGGACGTGCGTTGGGCTCTACGTCGGGACGTGCGTTGGGCTCTACGTCGGGACGTGTGTTGGGATTTACATCAGGATTTAGGTTAATTTCAGCTCTACGTCGGGTCATGTGTTGGGCACTACGTCGGGACATGTGTTGGGCTGTACATCAGGATTTAGCTTACTTTTAGCTCTACGTGGGGACGTGTGTTGCGCTCGACATCAGGATTTAGCTTACTTTTAGCTCTACGTCGGGAGATGTGTTGGGCTCTACGTCGGGACGTGTGTTGGGCTCTACATCAGGATTTAGATTACTTTCAGCTCTACGTCGGGACGTGTGTTGGGCTCTACGTCGGGACGTGTGTTGGGCTCTACGTCGGGACGTGTGTTGGGCTCTACATCAGGGTTTACCTTACTTTCAGCTCTACGTCGGGACGTGTGCTGGGCTCTATGTCGGGACGTGTGCTGGGCTCTACGTCGGGACGTGTGCTGGGCTCTACGTCGCGACGTGTGTTGGAGTCTGCCTCGGGACGTGTGTTGGGCTCTACGTCGGGACGTGTGTTGGACTCTACATCAGGATTTAGCTTACTTTCAGCTCGACGTCGGGACGTGTGTTGGACTCTACATCAGGATTTAGCTTACTTTCAGCTCTACGTTGGGACGTGTGTTGGGCTCTACATCAGGATTTAGCTTGTTTTCAGCTCTACATCGGGACGTGCGTTGGGCTCTACGTCGGGACGTGCGCTGGGCTCTACGTCGGGACGTGCGCTGGGCTCTACCTCGGGACGTGTGTTGGGCTCTACGTCGGGACGTGTGTTGGGCTCTACGTCGGGACGTGTGTTGCGCTCTACGTCGGGACGTGTGTTGGGCTCTACGTCGGGACGTGTGTTGGGCTCTACGTCGGGACGAGTGTTGGGCTCTACTTCGGGACGTCTGTTGGTCTCTACATAAGGATTTAGCTTACTTTCAGCTCTACGTCGGGACGTGTGTTGGGCTCTACGTCGGGACGTGCGTTGGGCTCTACGTCGGGACGTGTTTTGGGCACTAGATCAGGATTTATCTTACTTTCAGCTCTACGAGGGGACGTGTCTTGGGCTCGACATCAGGATTTAGCGTACTTTCAGCTCTACGTGGGGACCTGTGTTGGGCTCTACGTCGGGACGTGTGTTGGGCTCCACGTCGGGACGCGTGTTGGGCTGCATGTCGGGACGTGTGTTGGGCTCTACGTCAGGATTTAGTTACTTTCAGCTCTACGTCGGGACGTGTGTTGGGCTCTACGTCGGGACGTGTGCTGGGCTCTACGGCGGGACGTGTGCTGGGCTCTACATCGCGACGTGTGTTGGAGTCTGCCTCGGGACGTGTGTTGGGCTCTACGTCGGGACGTGTGTTGGGATCTACATCAGGATTTAGCTTGTTTTCAGCTCTACGTCGGGACGTGTGTTGGGCTCTACGTCGGGACGTGTGTTGGGCTCTACGTCGGGACGTGTGTTGGGCTCTAGATCAGGATTTATTTTACTTTCAGCTCTACGAGGGGACGTGTGTTGGGCTCGACATCAGGATTTAGTGTACTTTCAGCTCTACGTCGGGACGTGTGTTGGGCTCTACGTCGGGACGTGTGTTGGGCTCCACGTCGGGACGCGTGTTGGGCTGCATGTCGGGACGTGTGTTGGGCTCTACGTCGGGATTTAGTTACTTTCAGCTCTACATCGCGACGTGTGTTGGGCTCTACGTCGCGACGTTTGTTGGGCTCTGCGTCGCGACGTGTGTTGGGCTCTGCGTCGGGACGTGTGTTGGGCTCTACGTCGGGACGTGTGTTGGGCTGTACGTCGGGACGTGTTTTGGGCACTAGATCAGGATTTATCTTACTTTCAGCTCTACGAGGGGACGTGTGTTGGGCTCGACATCAGGATTTAGCGTACTTTCAGCTCTACGTGGGGACCTGTGTTGGGCTCTACGTCGGGACGTGTGTTTGGCTCTACGTCGGGACGTGTGTTGGGCTCCACGTCGGGATGTGTGTTGGGCTCTACATCAGGTTTAGCTTATATTCAGCTCTACGTCGGGACGTCTGTCGGGCTCTACGTCGGGACATCTGTTGGGCTCTACGTCGTGACATGTGTTGGGCTCTGCGTCGGGACGTGTGTTGGTCTCTACGTCAGGATTTAGCTTACTTTCAGCTCTATGTCGGGACGTGTGTTGGGCTCTTCATCGGGACGTGTGTTGGGCTCTACGTCGGGACGTGTGTTGGGCTCTACATCAGGATTTAGCTTACTTTTAGCTCTACGTCGGGACATGCGTTGGGCTCTACGTCGGGACATGCATTGGGCTCTACGTCGGGACGTGTGTTGGGCTCTACGTCGGGACGTGTGTTGGGCTCTACGTCGGGACGTGTGTTGGGCTCTACATCAGGACTTAGCTTACTTTCGGCTCTACGTCGGGACGTGCGTTGGGCTCTACGTCGGGACGTGCGTTGGGCTCTACGTCGGGACGTGTGTTGGGCTCTACGTCGGGACGTGCGTTGGGCCCTACGTCGGGACGTGTGTTGGGCTCTTCGTCGGGACGTCTGTTCGGCTCTACGTCGGGATGTAGCTTACTTTCAGCTCTATGTCGGGACGTGTGTTGGGCTCTATGTCGGGACGTGTGTTGGGCTCTACGTCGCGATGTGTGTTGGGCTCTACGTCGAGACGTATGTTGGGCTCTACATCAGGGTTTACCTTACTTTCAGCTCTACGTCGGGACGTGAGTTTGTGTCTACGTCGGGACGTGTGCTGGTCTATACGTCGGGACGTGTGCTGGGCTCTACGTCGGGACGTGTGTTGGGCTCTACGTCGCGACTTGTGTTGGAGTCTGGCCCGGGACGTGTGTTGGGCTCTACGTCGGGACGTGTGTTGGGCTCTACGTCGGGACGTCGGTTGGCTCTACGTCGGGACGTGTGATGGGCTCTACGTCGGGACGTGGGTTGGGCTCTACGTCGGGACGTGGGTTGGGCTCTACGTCGGGACGTCTGTTCGGCCCTACGTCGGGACGTGGGTTGGGCTCTACGTCGGGACGTCTGTCGGGCTCTACGTCGGGACATCTGTTGGGCTCTACGTCGTGACATCTGTTGGTCTCTGCGTCGGGACGTGTGTTGGTCTCTACGTCAGGATTTAGCTTACTTTCAGCTCTATGTCGGGACGTGT
This sequence comes from Leptosomus discolor, assembly GCF_034619465.1. NCBI lineage: Eukaryota > Metazoa > Chordata > Aves > Leptosomiformes > Leptosomidae > Leptosomus > Leptosomus discolor. Next base: position 431,664 of record NW_028237935.1, read on the forward strand.
GTTGGGCTCTTCATCGGGACGTGTGTTGGGCTCTACGTCGGGACGTGTGTTGGGCTCTACATCAGGATTTAGCTTACTTTTAGCTCTACGTCGGGACGTGTGTTGGGCTCTACGTCGGGACATGCGTTGGGCTCTACGTCGGGACGTGTGTTGGGCTCTACGTCGGGACGTGTGTTGGGCTCTACGTCGGGACGTGTGTTGGGCTCTACATCAGGACTTAGCTTACTTTCGGCTCTACGTCGGGACGTGCGTTGGGCTCTACGTCGGGCCGTGTGTTGGGTTCTACGTCTGTAATTAGCTAACGTTCAGCTCTACATCGAGACGTGTGTTGGGCTCTACGTCTGTAGTTAGCTGACTTTCAGCTGTACGTCGGGACGTGTGTTGGGCTCTACATCAGGATTTAGCTTACTTTCAGCTCTACGTCGGGACGTGCGTTGGGCTCTACGTCGGGACGTCCGTTGGGCCCTTCGTCGGGACGTGTGTTGGGTTCTACGTCTGTAGTTAGCTAACGTTCAGCTCTACATCGAGACGTGTGTTGGGCTCTATGTCGGGACGTGTGTTGGGCTCTATGTCCGGACGTGTGTTGGGCTCTACGTCGCGACGTGTGTTGGGCTCTACGTCGAGACGTATGTTGGGCTCTACATCAGGGTTTATCTTACTTTCAGCTCTACGTCGGGACGTGAGTTTGTGTCTACGTCGGGACGTGTGTTGGGCTCTACGTCGGGACGTGTGTTGGGCTCTACGTCGGGACGTCGGTTGGCTCTACATCGGGACGTGTGATGGGCTCTACGTCGGGACGTGGGTTGGGCTCTACGTCGGGACGTGGGTTGGGCTCTACGTCGGGACGTCTGTCGGCCCCTACGTCGGGACGTGGGTTGGGCTCTACGTTGGGACGTCTGTCGGGCTCTACGTCGGGACATCTGTTGGGCTCTACTTCGTGACATGTGTTGGGCTCTGCGTCGGGACGTGTGTTGGTCTCTACGTCAGGATTTAGCTTACTTTCAGCTCTATGTCGGGACGTGTGTTGGGCTCTTCATCGGGACGTGTGTTGGGCTCTACTTCGGGACGTGTGTTGGGCTCTACATCAGGATTTAGCTTACTTTTAGCTCTACGTCGGGACGTGTGTTGGGCTCTACGTCGGGACATGCGTTGGGCTCTACGTCGGGACGTGTGTTGGGCTCTACGTCGGGACGTGTGTTGGGCTCTACGTCGGGACGTGTGTTGGGCTCTACATCAGGACTTAGCTTACTTTCGGCTCTACGTCGGGACGTGCGTTGGGCTCTACGTCGGGACGTGCGTTGGGCTCTACGTCGGGACGTGTGTTGGGTTCTACGTCTGTAGTTAGCTAACGTTCAGCTCTACATCGAGACGTGTGTTGGGCTCTACGTCTGTAGTTAGCTGACTTTCAGCTGTACGTCGGGACGTGTGTTGGGCTCTACATCAGGATTTAGCTTACTTTCAGCTCTACGTCGGGACGTGCGTTGGGCTCTACGTCGGGACGTGCGTTGGGCCCTACGTCGGGACGTGTGTTGGGTTCTACGTCTGTAGTTAGCTAACGTTCAGCTCTACATCGAGACGTGTGTTGGGCTCTACGTCTGTAGTTAGCTGACTTTCAGCTGTACGTCGGGACGTGTGTTGGGCTCGACATCAGGATTTAGCTTGTTTTCAGCTCTACGTCGGGACGTGTGTTGGGCTCTACGTCGGGACGTGTGTTGGGCTCTACAGCGGGACGTGTGTTGGGCTCTACATCAGGTTTAGCTTATATTGAGCTCTACGTCGGGACGTGTGTTGGGCTCTACGTCGGGACGTGTGTTGGGCTCTACATCAGTGTTTAGCTTACTTTCACCTCTACGTCGGGACATGTGTTGGGCTCTACGTCGGGACGTGTGTTGGGCTCTACGTCCGAACGTGTGTTGGGCTCTACGTCGGGACGTGTGTTGGGCTCTACGTCGGGACGTGTGTTGGGCTCCACGTCGGGACGCGTGTTGGGCTGCATGTCGGGACGTGTGTTGGGCTCTACGTCAGGATTTAGTTACTTTCAGCTCTACGTCGGGACGTGTGTTGGGCTCTACGTCGGGACGTGTGCTGGGCTCTACGGCGGGACGTGTGCTGGGCTCTACATCGCGACGTGTGTTGGAGTCTGCCTCGGGACGTGTGTTGGGCTCTACGTCGGGACGTGTGTTGGGATCTACATCAGGATTTAGCTTGTTTTCAGCTCTACGTCGGGACGTGTGTTGGGCTCTACGTCGGGACGTGTGTTGGGCTCTACGTCGGGACGTGTGTTGGGCTCTAGATCAGGATTTATTTTACTTTCAGCTCTACGAGGGGACGTGTGTTGGGCTCGACATCAGGATTTAGTGTACTTTCAGCTCTACGTCGGGACGTGTGTTGGGCTCTACGTCGGGACGTGTGTTGGGCTCCACGTCGGGACGCGTGTTGGGCTGCATGTCGGGACGTGTGTTGGGCTCTACGTCGGGATTTAGTTACTTTCAGCTCTACATCGCGACGTGTGTTGGGCTCTACGTCGCGACGTTTGTTGGGCTCTGCGTCGCGACGTGTGTTGGGCTCTGCGTCGGGACGTGTGTTGGGCTCTACGTCGGGACGTGTGTTGGGCTGTACGTCGGGACGTGTTTTGGGCACTAGATCAGGATTTATCTTACTTTCAGCTCTACGAGGGGACGTGTGTTGGGCTCGACATCAGGATTTAGCGTACTTTCAGCTCTACGTGGGGACCTGTGTTGGGCTCTACGTCGGGACGTGTGTTTGGCTCTACGTCGGGACGTGTGTTGGGCTCCACGTCGGGATGTGTGTTGGGCTCTACATCAGGTTTAGCTTATATTCAGCTCTACGTCGGGACGTCTGTCGGGCTCTACGTCGGGACATCTGTTGGGCTCTACGTCGTGACATGTGTTGGGCTCTGCGTCGGGACGTGTGTTGGTCTCTACGTCAGGATTTAGCTTACTTTCAGCTCTATGTCGGGACGTGTGTTGGGCTCTTCATCGGGACGTGTGTTGGGCTCTACGTCGGGACGTGTGTTGGGCTCTACATCAGGATTTAGCTTACTTTTAGCTCTACGTCGGGACATGCGTTGGGCTCTACGTCGGGACATGCATTGGGCTCTACGTCGGGACGTGTGTTGGGCTCTACGTCGGGACGTGTGTTGGGCTCTACGTCGGGACGTGTGTTGGGCTCTACATCAGGACTTAGCTTACTTTCGGCTCTACGTCGGGACGTGCGTTGGGCTCTACGTCGGGACGTGCGTTGGGCTCTACGTCGGGACGTGTGTTGGGCTCTACGTCGGGACGTGCGTTGGGCCCTACGTCGGGACGTGTGTTGGGCTCTTCGTCGGGACGTCTGTTCGGCTCTACGTCGGGATGTAGCTTACTTTCAGCTCTATGTCGGGACGTGTGTTGGGCTCTATGTCGGGACGTGTGTTGGGCTCTACGTCGCGATGTGTGTTGGGCTCTACGTCGAGACGTATGTTGGGCTCTACATCAGGGTTTACCTTACTTTCAGCTCTACGTCGGGACGTGAGTTTGTGTCTACGTCGGGACGTGTGCTGGTCTATACGTCGGGACGTGTGCTGGGCTCTACGTCGGGACGTGTGTTGGGCTCTACGTCGCGACTTGTGTTGGAGTCTGGCCCGGGACGTGTGTTGGGCTCTACGTCGGGACGTGTGTTGGGCTCTACGTCGGGACGTCGGTTGGCTCTACGTCGGGACGTGTGATGGGCTCTACGTCGGGACGTGGGTTGGGCTCTACGTCGGGACGTGGGTTGGGCTCTACGTCGGGACGTCTGTTCGGCCCTACGTCGGGACGTGGGTTGGGCTCTACGTCGGGACGTCTGTCGGGCTCTACGTCGGGACATCTGTTGGGCTCTACGTCGTGACATCTGTTGGTCTCTGCGTCGGGACGTGTGTTGGTCTCTACGTCAGGATTTAGCTTACTTTCAGCTCTATGTCGGGACGTGTGTTGGGCTCTTCATCGGGACGTGTGTTGGGCTCTACGTCGGGACGTGTGTTGGGCTCTACATCAGGATTTAGCTTACTTTTAGCTCTACGTCGGGACGTGTGTTGGGCTCTACGTCGGGACATGCGTTGGGCTCTACGTCGGGACGTGTGTTGGGCTCTACGTCGGGACGTGTGTTGGGCTCTACGTCGGGACGTGTGTTGGGCTCTACATCAGGACTTAGCTTACTTTCGGCTCTACGTCGGGACGTGCGTTGGGCTCTACGTCGGGCCGTGTGTTGGGTTCTACGTCTGTAATTAGCTAACGTTCAGCTCTACATCGAGACGTGTGTTGGGCTCTACGTCTGTAGTTAGCTGACTTTCAGCTGTACGTCGGGACGTGTGTTGGGCTCTACATCAGGATTTAGCTTACTTTCAGCTCTACGTCGGGACGTGCGTTGGGCTCTACGTCGGGACGTCCGTTGGGCCCTTCGTCGGGACGTGTGTTGGGTTCTACGTCTGTAGTTAGCTAACGTTCAGCTCTACATCGAGACGTGTGTTGGGCTCTATGTCGGGACGTGTGTTGGGCTCTATGTCCGGACGTGTGTTGGGCTCTACGTCGCGACGTGTGTTGGGCTCTACGTCGAGACGTATGTTGGGCTCTACATCAGGGTTTATCTTACTTTCAGCTCTACGTCGGGACGTGAGTTTGTGTCTACGTCGGGACGTGTGTTGGGCTCTACGTCGGGACGTGTGTTGGGCTCTACGTCGGGACGTCGGTTGGCTCTACATCGGGACGTGTGATGGGCTCTACGTCGGGACGTGGGTTGGGCTCTACGTCGGGACGTGGGTTGGGCTCTACGTCGGGACGTCTGTCGGCCCCTACGTCGGGACGTGGGTTGGGCTCTACGTTGGGACGTCTGTCGGGCTCTACGTCGGGACATCTGTTGGGCTCTACTTCGTGACATGTGTTGGGCTCTGCGTCGGGACGTGTGTTGGTCTCTACGTCAGGATTTAGCTTACTTTCAGCTCTATGTCGGGACGTGTGTTGGGCTCTTCATCGGGACGTGTGTTGGGCTCTACTTCGGGACGTGTGTTGGGCTCTACATCAGGATTTAGCTTACTTTTAGCTCTACGTCGGGACGTGTGTTGGGCTCTACGTCGGGACATGCGTTGGGCTCTACGTCGGGACGTGTGTTGGGCTCTACGTCGGGACGTGTGTTGGGCTCTACGTCGGGACGTGTGTTGGGCTCTACATCAGGACTTAGCTTACTTTCGGCTCTACGTCGGGACGTGCGTTGGGCTCTACGTCGGGACGTGCGTTGGGCTCTACGTCGGGACGTGTGTTGGGTTCTACGTCTGTAGTTAGCTAACGTTCAGCTCTACATCGAGACGTGTGTTGGGCTCTACGTCTGTAGTTAGCTGACTTTCAGCTGTACGTCGGGACGTGTGTTGGGCTCTACATCAGGATTTAGCTTACTTTCAGCTCTACGTCGGGACGTGCGTTGGGCTCTACGTCGGGACGTGCGTTGGGCCCTACGTCGGGACGTGTGTTGGGTTCTACGTCTGTAGTTAGCTAACGTTCAGCTCTACATCGAGACGTGTGTTGGGCTCTACGTCTGTAGTTAGCTGACTTTCAGCTGTACGTCGGGACGTGTGTTGGGCTCGACATCAGGATTTAGCTTGTTTTCAGCTCTACGTCGGGACGTGTGTTGGGCTCTACGTCGGGACGTGTGTTGGGCTCTACAGCGGGACGTGTGTTGGGCTCTACATCAGGTTTAGCTTATATTGAGCTCTACGTCGGGACGTGTGTTGGGCTCTACGTCGGGACGTGTGTTGGGCTCTACATCAGTGTTTAGCTTACTTTCACCTCTACGTCGGGACATGTGTTGGGCTCTACGTCGGGACGTGTGTTGGGCTCTACGTCCGAACGTGTGTTGGGCTCTACGTCGGGACGTGTGTTGGGCTCTACGTCGGGACGTGTGTTGGGCTCTACGTCGGGACGTGTGTTGTGCTCGACATCAGGATTTAGCTTACTTTCAGCTCTACTTCAGGACGTGTGTTGGGCTCTACGTCGGGACGTGTGTTGGGCTCTTCGTCGGGACATCTGTTCGGCTCTACGTCGGGATGTAGCTTACTTTCAGCTCTATGTCGGGACGTGTGTTGGGCTCTATGTCGGGACGTGTGTTGGGCTCTACGTCGCGACGTGTGTTGGGCTCTACGTCGAGACGTATGTTGGGCTCTACATCAGGGTTTACCTTACTTTCAGCTCTACGTCGGGACGTGAGTTTGTGTCTACGTCGGGACGTGTGCTGGGCTCTACGTCGGGACGTGTGCTGGGCTCTACGTCGGGACGTGTTTTGGGCTCTACGTCGCGACTTGTGTTGGAGTCTGGCCCGGGACGTGTGTTGGGCTCTACGTCGGGACGTGTGTTGGGCTCTACGTCGGGACGTCGGTTGGCTCTACGTCGGGACGTGTGATGGGCTCTACGTCGGGACGTAGGTTGGGCTCTACGTCGGGACGTGGGTTGGGCTCTACGTCGGGACGTCTGTCGGGCCCTACGTCGGGACGTGGGTTGGGCTCTACGTCGGGACGTCTGTCGGGCTCTACGTCGGGACATCTGTTGGGCTCTACGTCGTGACATGTGTTGGGCTCTGCGTCGGGACGTGTGTTGGTCTCTACGTCAGGATTTAGCTTACTTTCAGCTCTATGTCGGGACGTGTGTTGGGCTCTTCATCGGGACGTGTGTTGGGCTCTACGTCGGGACGTGTGTTGGGCTCTACATCAGGACTTAGCTTACTTTCGGCTCTACGTCGGGACGTGCGTTGGGCTCTACGTCGGGACGTGCGTTGGGCTCTACGTCGGGACGTGTGTTGGGCTCTACGTCGGGACGTGCGTTGGGCCCTACGTCGGGACGTGTGTTGGGTTCTACGTCTGTAGTTAGCTAACGTTCAGCTCTACATCGAGACGTGTGTTGGGCTCTACGTCTCTACTTAGCTGACTTTCAGCTGTACGTCGGGACGTGTGTTGGGCTCTACATCAGGATTTAGCTTACTTTCAGCTCTACGTCGGGAAGTGTGTTGGGCTCGACATCAGGATTTAGCTTGTTTTCAGCTCTACGTCGGGACGTGTGTTGGGCTCTACGTCGGGACGTGTGTTGGGCTCTACGTCGGGACGTGTGTTGGGCTCTACATCAGGTTTAGCTTATATTGAGCTCTACGTCGGGACGTGTGTTGGGCTCTACGTCGGGACGTGTGTTGGGCTCTACATCAGTGTTTAGCTTACTTTCACCTCTACGTCGGGACATGTGTTGGGCTCTACGTCGGGACGTGTGTTAGGCTCTACGTCCGAACGTGTGTTGGGCTCTACGTCGGGACGTGTGTTGGGCTCTACGTCGGGACGTGTGTTGGGCTCTACGTCGGGACGTGTGTTGTGCTCGACATCAGGATTTAGCTTACTTTCAGCTCTACTTCAGGACGTGTGTTGGGCTCTACGTCGGGACGTGTGTTGGGCTCTTCGTCGGGACATCTGTTCGGCTCTACGTCGGGATGTAGCTTACTTTCAGCTCTATGTCGGGACGTGTGTTGGGCTCTATGTCGGGACGTGTGTTGGGCTCTACGTCGCGACCTGTGTTGGGCTCTACGTCGCGACGTGTGTTGGGCTCTACGTCGAGACGTATGTTGGGCTCTACATCAGGGTTTACCTTACTTTCAGCTCTACGTCGGGACGTGAGTTTGTGTCTACGTCGGGACGTGTGCTGGGCTCTACGTCGGGACGTGTGCTGGGCTCTACGTCGGGACGTATTTTGGGCTCTACGTCGCGACTTGTGTTGGAGTCTGGCCCGGGACGTGTGTTGGGCTCTACGTCGGGACGTGTGTTGGGCTCTACGTCGGGACGTCGGTTGGCTCTACGTCGGGACGTGTGATGGGCTCTACGTCGGGACGTGGGTTGGGCTCTACGTCGGGACGTGGGTTGGGCTCTACGTCGGGACGTCTGTCGGGCCCTACGTCGGGACGTGGGTTGGGCTCTACGTCGGGACGTCTGTCGGGCTCTACGTCGGGACATCTGTTGGGCTCTACGTCGTGACATGTGTTGGGCTCTGCGTCGGGACGTGTGTTGGTCTCTACGTCAGGATTTAGCTTACTTTCAGCTCTATGTCGGGACGTGTGTTGGGCTCTTCATCGGGACGTGTGTTGGGCTCTACGTCGGGACGTGTGTTGGGCTCTACATCAGGATTTAACTTACTTTTAGCTCTACGTCGGGACGTGTGTTGGGCTCTACGTCGGGACATGCATTGGGCTCTACGTCGGGACGTGTGTTGGGCTCTACGTCGGGACGTGTGTTGGGCTCTACGTCGGGACGTGTGTTGGGCTCTACATCAGGACTTAGCTTACTTTCGGCTCTACGTCGGGACGTGCGTTGGGCTCTACGTCGGGACGTGCGTTGGGCTCTACGTCGGGACGTGCGTTGGGCTCTACGTCGGGACGTGCGTTGGGCCCTACGTCGGGACGTGTGTTGGGTTCTACGTCTGTAGTTAGCTAACGTTCAGCACTACATCGAGACGTGTGTTGGGCTCTACGTCTGTAGTTAGCTGACTTTCAGCTGTACGTCGGGACGTGTGTTGGGCTCTACATCAGGATTTAGCTTACTTTCAGCTCTACGTCGGGAAGTGTGTTGGGCTCGACATCAGGATTTAGCTTGTTTTCAGCTCTACGTCGGGACGTGTGTTGGGCTCTACGTCGGGACGTGTGTTGGGCTCTACATCAGGTTTAGCTTATATTGAGCTCTACGTCGGGACGTGTGTTGGGCTCTCCGTCGGGACGTGTGTTGGGCTCTCCGTCGGGACGTGTGTTGGGCTCTACGTGGGGATTTAGCTTACTTCCAGCTCTACGTCGGGACGTGTGTTGGACTCTACGTCGGGACGTGTGTTGGGCTCTACATCGGAACGTGTGTTGGGCTCTACGTCGGGACGTGGGTTGGGCTCTACGTCGGGACGTGTGTTGGGCTCTGCGTCGCGACGAGTGTTGGACTCTGCGTCGGGACGTGTGTTGGGCTCTACGTCGGGACGTGTGTTGGTCTCTACGTCGGGACGTGTGTTGGGCTCTACGTCGGGACTTGTGTTGGTCTCTACGTCGGGACGTGTGTTGTGCTCTACGTCGGGACTTGTGTTGGGCTCTACGTCGGGACGTGTGTTGGGCTCTACGTCGGGACGTGTGTTGGGCTCTACATCAGGATTTAGCTTTTTTTCAGCTCTACGTGGGGACGTGTGTTGGGCTCGACATCAGGGTTTACCTTACTTTCACCTCTACGTCGGGACGTGTGTTGGGTTCTACGTCGGGACGTATGTGGGGCTCTACGTCGGGACGTGTGTTGGGCTCTACATCAGGATTTAGCTTACTTTTAGCTCTACGTCGGGACGTGTGTTGGGCTCTACATCAGGATTTAAATTACTTTCAGCTCTACGTCGGGACGTGTGTTGGGCTCTACATCAGGATTTAGATTACTTTCAGCTCTAAGTCGGAACGTGTGTTGGGCTCTACGTCGGGACGTGTGTTGGGCTCTACATCAGGATTTAGCGTACCTACAGCTCTACGTCGGGACGTGCGTTGGGCTCTACGTCGGGACGTGCGTTGGGCTCTACGTCGGGACGTGTATTGGGCTCTACATCTGGATTTAGCTTATTTTCAGCTCTACGTCGGGACGTGTGTTGGGCTCTACGTCGCGACGTGTGTTGGTCTCTGCTTCGGGACGTGCGTTGGGCTCTACGTCGGGACGTGCGTTGGGCTCTACGTCGGGACGTGCGTTGGGCTCTACGTCGGGACGTGTGTTGGGCTCTACGTCGGGACGTGTGTTCGGCTCTACATCAGGATTTAGCTTACTTTCAGCTCTACGTCGGGACGTGTGTTGGGCTCTACTTCGGGACGTGTGTTGGCCTTGACATCAGGATTTAGCTTACTTTCAGCTCTACGTCGGGACGTGTGTTGGGCTCTACGTCGGGACGTGTGTTGGGCTCTAGGTCGGGACCTGTGTTGGGCTCTACGTCGGGACATGTGTTGGAGTCTGCCTCGGGACGTGTGTTGGGCTCTACGTCGGGACGTGTGTTGGGCTCTACATCAGGACGTGTGTTGGGCTCTACATCAGAATTTAGCGTACTTTCAGCTCTACTTCGGGACGTGTGTTGGGCTCTACGTCGGGATGTGTGTTGGGCTCTACATCAGGATTTAGCTTACTTTCAGCTCTACGTGGGGACGTGTGTTTGGCTCGACATCAGGACTTAGCTTACTTTCAGCTCTACTTCGGGACGTGTCTTGGGCTCTACGTCGAGACGTCTGCTGGGCTCTACGTCGGGACATGTGTTGGGCTCTCCATCAGGATTTAGCGTACTGTCAGCTCTACGTCGGGACGTGTGTTGGGCTCTACGTCGGGACGTGTGTTAGGCTCTACGTCGGGACGTGTGTTGGGCTCTACATCAGGATTTAGCTTACTTTCAGCTCTACGTTGGGACGTGTGTTGGGCTCTACATCGGGACGTGTGTTGGGCTCTACCTCAGGATTTAGCGTACTTTCAGCTCTGCGTCGGGACGAGTGTTGGGCTCTACATCTGTAGTTAGATAACTTTCAGATCTACGTCGGGACATGTGTTGGGCTCTACATCGGGACGTGTGTTGGGCTCTACGTCGGGACGTGTGTTGGGCTCTACGTCGGGACGTGTGTTGGGCTCTACGTCGGGACGTGTGTTGGGCTCTACATTGTAGATAGCTAACTTTCAGCTCTACGTCGGCACGTGCGTTGGGCTCTACGTCGGCACGTGCGTTGGGCTCTACGTCGGGACGTGCGTTGGGCTCTACGTCGGGACGTGCGTTGGGCTCTACGTCGGGACGTGTGTTGGGCTCTACATCAGGATTTAGCTTAATTTCAGCTCTACGTCGGGACGTGTGTTGGGCTCTACGTCGGGACGTGTGTTGGGCTCTACGTCGGGACGTGTGTTGGGCTCCATGTCGGGACTTGTGTTGGGCTCTACGGCTGTTGTTAGCTAACTTTCAGCTCTACGTTGGGACGTATGTTGGGCCCTACGTTGGGACGTGTGTTGGGCCCTACGTCGGTACGTGTGTTGGGCCCTACGTCGGTACGTGAGTTGGGCCCTACGTCGGGACGTGTGTTGGGTTCTACGTCTGTAGTTAGCTAACGTTCAGCTTTACGTCGAGACGTGTGTTGGGCTCTACGTCTGTAGTTAGCTGACTTTCAGCTGTACGTCGGGTCGTGTGTTGGGCTCTACATCAGGTTTAGCTTATATTGAGCTCTACGTCGGGACGTGTGTTGGGCTCTACGTCGGGACGTGTGTTGGGCTCTACATCAGTGTTTAGCTTACTTTCACCTCTACGTCGGGACATGTGTTTGGCTCTACGTCGGGACGTGTGTTGGGCTCTACGTCCGGACGTGTGTTGTGCTCTACGTCGGGACGTGTGTTTGGCTCTACATCGGGACATGTGTTGGGCTCTACGTCGGGATGTGTGTTGGGCTCTACATCAGTATTTAGCTTACTTTGAGCTCTTCGTTGGGACGTGTGTTAGGCTCGGCATCAGGATTTAGCTTACTTTCAGGTCTACGTCGAGACGTGTGTTGGGCTCTACGTCTGTAGTTAGCTGACTTTCAGCTGTACGTCGGGTCGTGTGTTGGGCTCTACGTCGGGACGTGGGTTGGGCTCTACGTCGGGACGTGGGTTGGGCTCTACGTCGGGACGTGGGTTGGGCTCTACATCAGGATTTAGCGTACTTTTAGCTCTACTTCGGGACGTGTGTTGGGCTCTACGTCGGGACGTGGGTTGGGCTCTACGTCGGGACGTGGGTTGGGCTCTACGTCGGGATGTGGGTTGGGCTCTACGTCGGGACGTGTGCTGGGCTCTACGTCGAGACGTGGGTTGGGCTCTACATCAGGATGTAGCGTACTTTTAGCTCTACTTCGGGACGTGTGTTGGGCTCTACGTCGGGACGTGTGCTGGGCTCTACGTCGGGACGTGTGCTGGGCTCTACGTCAGGACGTGTGTTGGGCTCTACATCAGGATTTAGCGTACTTTTAGCTCTGCTTCGGGACGTGTGTTGGGCTCTACGTCGGGACGTGTGTTGGGCTCTACATCAGGATTTAGCTTACTTTCAGCTCGACGTCGGAACGTGTGTTGGGCTCTACGTCGGGACGTGTGTTGGGCTCTACGTCAGGATTTAGCTTACTTTCAGCCGTACGTCGGGACGTGTGTTGGGCTCTACGTCGGGACGTGTGTTGGGCTCTACGTCGGGACGTGTGTTGGGCTCTACATCAGGATCTTGCATACTTTCAGTTCTACGTCGGGACACGTGTTATGCTCTAAGTCGGGACGTGTGTTGGGCTCTACATCAGATTTAGCTTACTTTCAGCTCTACGTCAGGACGTGTGTTGGGCTCTACGTCGGGACGTGTGTTGGGCTCTACATCAGGATTTAGCGTACTTTCAGCTCAACTTAGGGACGTGTGTTGGGCTCTATGTCGGGACGTGTGTTGGGCTCTATGTCGGGACGTGTGTTGGGCTCTACGTCGGGATTTAGCTTACTTTCAGCTCTACGTCGGGACGTGTGTTGGGCTCTATGTCGGGAAGTGTGTTGGGCTCTACGTCGCGACGTGTGTTGGGCTCTACATCGAGACGTATGTTGGGCTCTACATCAGGGTTCAGCTTACTTTCAGCTCTACGTCGGGACGTGAGTTCGGGTCTACGTCGGGTCGTGTGCTGGGCTCTACGTCGGGACGTGTGTTGGGCTCTACGTTGCGACGTGTTTTGGCCTCTACGTCGGGACGTGTGTTGGGCTCTACATCAGGATTTAGCGTACTTTCAGCTCTACTTCGGGACGTGTGTTGGGCTCTACGTTGGGACGTGTGTTGGGCTCTACATCAGGATTTAGCTTACTTTCAGCTCTACGTCGGACATGTGTTGGGCTCTACGTTGGGACGTGTGTTGGGCTCTACATCAGGATTTAGCTTACTTTCAGCTCTACGTCTGGGCGAGTGTTAGGCTCTAAGTCGGGACGTGTGTTGGGCTCTACATCAGGATTTAGCGTACTTTTAGCTCTACTTCGGGACGTGTGTTGGGCTCTACGTCGGGACGTGTGTTGGGCTCTACATCAGGATTTAGCTTACTTTCAGCTCTACTTCGGGACATGTGTTGGGCTCTACGTTGGGACTTGTGTTGGGCTCTACATCAGGATTTAGCTTACTTTCATCTCTACGTCTGGGCGAGTGTTGGGCTCTAAGTCGGGACGTGTGTTGGGCTCTACATCAGGATTTAGCTTACTTTCAGCTCTACGTGGGGACGTGTGTTTGGCTCTACGTCGGGACGTGTGTTGGGCTCTATATCGGGACATGTGTTGGGCTCTACGTTGGGACGTCTGTTGGGATCTACGTCGGGACGTGTGTTGGGGTCTACGTCGGGACGTTTGTTGGGCTCTACGTTGGGACGTGGGTTGGGCTCTACGTCGGGATGTGTGTTGGGCTCTACGTCGGGACGTGGGTTGGGCTCTACGTCGGGATTTAGCTTACTTTCAGCTCTACGTCGGGACGTGTGCTGGGCTCTACGTCGCGACGTGTGTTGGGCTCTACGTCGGGATGTGCGTTGGGCTCTACGTCGGGACGTGCGTTGGGCTCTACGTCGGGACGTGTGTTGGGCTCTATGTCGGGACGTGTTTTGGACTCTACGTCGGGATGTGTGTTGGGCTCTACATCAGGATTTAGCTTACTTTCAGCTCTACGTGGGGACGTGTGTTTGGCTCGATATCAGGATTTAGCGTACTTTCAGCTCTACGTCGGGACGTGTGTTGGGCTCTACGTCGGGATGTGTGTTGGGCTCTACATCAGGATTTAGCTTAATTTCAGCTCTACGTGGGGACGTGCGTTTGGCTCGACATTAGGACTTAGCTTACTTTCAGCTCTACTTCGGGACGTGTCTTGGGCTCTACGTCGGGACCTGTGCTGTGCTCTACGTGGGGACGTGTGCTGGGCTCTACGTCGGGACATGTGTTGGGCTCTTCGTCGGGACGTCTGTTGGGCTCTACGTCGGGTTTTAGCTTCCTTTCAGCTCTACGTCGGGACGTGTGTTGGGCTCTATATCAGGATTTAGCTTACTTTCAGCTCTACGTCGGGACGTGTGTTGGGCTCTACATCAGGATTTAGCTTGTTTTCAGCTCTACGTAGGGAGGTGTGTTGGGCTCTACGTCGGGACGTGTGTTGGGCTCTACCTCGGGACGTGTGTTGGGCTCTACGTCGGGACGTGTGTTGGGCTCTAGATCAGGATTTAGCTTACTTTCAGCTCTACGAGGGGATGTGTGTTGGGCTCGACATTAGGATTTAGCTTATTATCAGCTGTACGTTGGGACGCGTGTTGGGCTCTACATCGGGAAGTGTGTTGGGCTCTAGATCAGGATTTAGCTTACTTTCAGCTCTACGAGGGGACGTGTGTTGGGCTCGACATCAGGATTTAGCTTACTTTCAGCTCTACGTCGGGACATATGTTGGGCTCTACATCGGGACGTATGTTGCGCTCTACGTCGGGACGTGTGTTGGGCTCTACGTCTGGACCAGTGTTGGGCTCTACGTCGGGACGAGTGTTGGGCCCTACGTCGGGACGAGTGTTGGGCTCTACGTCGGGACGAGTGTTGGGCTCTACGTCGGGACGAGTGTTGGGCTCTACATAACCATTTAGCTTACTTTCAGCTGTACGTCGGGATGTGTGTTGGGCTCTACGTCGGGACGTGTGTTGGGCTCTACGTCGGGACGTGTGTTGGGCTCTACATCAGGATCTAGCTTGTTTTCAGCTCTACTTCGGGACACGTGTTATGCTCTAAGTTGGGACGTGTGTTGGGCTCTAATTCGGGACGTGTGTTGGGCTCTACGTCGGGACGTATGTTGGGCTCTACATCAGGATCTAGCATACTTTCAGTTCTACGTCGGGACACGTGTTATGCTCTAAGTCGGGACGTGTGTTGGGCTCTACATCAGATTTAGCTTCCTTTCAGCTGTACGTTGGGACGTGTGTTGGGCTCTACGTCGGAATGTGTGTTGGGCTCGACATCAGGATTTAGCTTACTTTCAGCTCTACGTCGGGACGTGTGTTGGGCTCTACGTCGGGACGTGTGTTGGGCTCTACATCAGGATTTAGCGTACTTTCAGCTCTACTTCGGGACGTGTGTTGGGCTCTACGTCGGGACGTGTGTTGGGCTCTATGTTGGGACGTGTGTTGGGCTCTACGTCGGGATTTAGCTTACTTTCAGCTCTACGTCGGGACGTGTGTTGGGCTCTACGTCGGGACGTGTGTTGGGCTCTACGTCGCGACGTGTGTTGGGCTCTACGTCGAGACGTATGTTGGGCTCTACATCAGGGTTCAGCTTACTTTCAGGTCTACGTCGGGACGTGAGTTCGGGTCTACGTCGGGACGTGTGCTGGGCTCCACGTCGGGACTTCTGTTGGGTTCTACGTTGCACTGTGTGTTGGGATCTACGTCGAGACGTATGTTGGGCTCTACATCAGGATTTAGCGTACTTTCAGCTCTACTTCTGGACGTGTGGTGGGCTCTACGTTGGGACGTGTGTTGGGCTCTACATCAGGATTTAGCTTACTTTCAGCTCTACGTCGGGACATGTGTTGGGCTCTACGTTGGGACGTGTGTTGGGCTCTACATCAGGATTTAGCTTACTTTCAGCTCTACGTCTGGGCGAGTGTTGGGCTCTAAGTCAGGACGTGTGTTGGGCTCTACATCAGGATTTAGCTTACTTTCAGCTCTACGTGGGGACGTGTGTTTGGCTCTACGTCGGGACGTCTGTTGGGCTCTACGTTGGGACGTGTGTTGGGCTCTACGTCGGGACGTTTGTTGGGCTCTACGTCGGGACGTGTGTTGGCCTCTACGTCGGGACGTGTGTTGGGCTCTACGTCAGGACGTGTGTTGGGCTCTACGTCGGGACGTGGGTTGGGCTCTACGTCGGGACGTGGGTTGGGCTCTACGTCGGGACGTGGGTTGGGTTCTACGTCGGGACGTGGGTTGGGCTCTACGTCGGGACGTGGGTTGGGGTCTAGATCAGGAATTAGCTTACTTTCAGCTCTACGAGGGGACGTGTGTTGGTCTCGACATCAGGATTTAGCTTACTTTCAGCTCTACGTCGGGACATGTGTTGGGCTCTACGTCGGGACGTGTGTTGCGCTCTACGTCGGGACGTGTGTTGGGCTCTACGTCGGGACGCGTGTTGGGCTGCATGTCGGGACGTGTGTTGAGCTCTACGTCGGGACATGTTTTGGGTTCTGCGTCGGGACGTGTGTTGGGCTCTACGTCGGGACGTGTGTTGGGCTTTACGTCGCGACGTGTGTTGGGCTCTACGTCGCGACGTGTGTTGGACTCTGCGTCGGGATGTGTGTTGGGTTCTGCGTCGGGACGTGTGTTGGGCTCTACGTCGGGACGTGTGTTGGGCTCTACGTCGGGACGTGTGTTGGGCTCTACATCAGGATTTAGCTTACTTTCATCTCTACGTCGGGACGTGTGTTGGGCTCTACGTCGGGATGTGTGTTCGGCTCTACTTCGGGATGTGTGTTGGGCTCTACATAAGGATTTAGCTTACTTTCAGCTCTACGTGGGGACGTGTGTTTGGCTCGACATCAGGACTTAGCTTACTTTCAGCTCTACTTCGGGACGTGTGCTGGGCTCTGTGTCGGGACGTGTGCTGGGCTCTACGTCGGGATGTGTGCTGGGCTCTACATCGGGACGTGTGTTGGGCTCTTCGTCGGGACGTCTGTTGGGCTCTACGTCGTGATTTAGCTTACTTTCAGCTCTACGTCGGGACGTGTGCTGGGCTCTACGTCGCGACATGTGTTGGGCTCTACGTCGGGATGTGCGTTGGGCTCTACGTCGGGACGTGCGTTGGGCTCTACGTCGGGACGTGTGTTGGGCTCTATGTCGGGACGTGTGTTGGACTCTACGTCGGGATGTGTGTTGGGCTCTACATCAGGATTTAGCTTACTTTCAGCTCTACGTGGGGACGTGTGTTTGGCTCGATATCAGGATTTAGCGTACTTTCAGCTCTACGTCGGGACGTGTGTTGGGCTCTACGTCGGGATGTGTGTTGGGCTCTACATCAGGATTTAGCTTAATTTCAGCTCTACGTGGGGACGTGCGTTTGGCTCGACATTAGGACTTAGCTTACTTTCAGCTCTACTTCGGGACGTGTCTTGGGCTCTACGTCGGGACCTGTGCTGTGCTCTACGTGGGGACGTGTGCTGGGCTCTACGTCGGGACGTGTGCTGGGCTCTACGTCGGGACATGTGTTGGGCTCTTCGTCGGGACGTCTGTTGGGCTCTACGTCGGGTTTTAGCTTCCTTTCAGCTCTACGTCGGGACGTGTGTTGGGCTCTATATCAGGATTTAGCTTACTTTCAGCTCTACGTCGGGACGTGTGTTGGGCTCTACATCAGGATTTAGCTTGTTTTCAGCTCTACGTAGGGAGGTGTGTTGGGCTCTACGTCGGGACGTGTGTTGGGCTCTACCTCGGGACGTGTGTTGGGCTCTACGTCGGGACGTGTGTTGGGCTCTAGATCAGGATTTAGCTTACTTTCAGCTCTACGAGGGGATGTGTGTTGGGCTCGACATTAGGATTTAGCTTATTATCAGCTGTACGTTGGGACGCGTGTTGGGCTCTACATCGGGAAGTGTGTTGGGCTCTAGATCAGGATTTAGCTTACTTTCAGCTCTACGAGGGGACGTGTGTTGGGCTCGACATCAGGATTTAGCTTACTTTCAGCTCTACGTCGGGACATATGTTGGGCTCTACATCGGGACGTATGTTGCGCTCTACGTCGGGACGTGTGTTGGGCTCTACGTCTGGACCAGTGTTGGGCTCTACGTCGGGACGAGTGTTGGGCCCTACGTCGGGACGAGTGTTGGGCTCTACGTCGGGACGAGTGTTGGGCTCTACGTCGGGACGAGTGTTGGGCTCTACATAACCATTTAGCTTACTTTCAGCTGTACGTCGGGATGTGTGTTGGGCTCTACGTCGGGACGTGTGTTGGGCTCTACGTCGGGACGTGTGTTGGGCTCTACATCAGGATCTAGCTTGTTTTCAGCTCTACTTCGGGACACGTGTTATGCTCTAAGTTGGGACGTGTGTTGGGCTCTAATTCGGGACGTGTGTTGGGCTCTACGTCGGGACGTATGTTGGGCTCTACATCAGGATCTAGCATACTTTCAGTTCTACGTCGGGACACGTGTTATGCTCTAAGTCGGGACGTGTGTTGGGCTCTACATCAGATTTAGCTTCCTTTCAGCTGTACGTTGGGACGTGTGTTGGGCTCTACGTCGGAATGTGTGTTGGGCTCGACATCAGGATTTAGCTTACTTTCAGCTCTACGTCGGGACGTGTGTTGGGCTCTACGTCGGGACGTGTGTTGGGCTCTACATCAGGATTTAGCGTACTTTCAGCTCTACTTCGGGACGTGTGTTGGGCTCTACGTCGGGACGTGTGTTGGGCTCTATGTTGGGACGTGTGTTGGGCTCTACGTCGGGATTTAGCTTACTTTCAGCTCTACGTCGGGACGTGTGTTGGGCTCTACGTCGGGACGTGTGTTGGGCTCTACGTCGCGACGTGTGTTGGGCTCTACGTCGAGACGTATGTTGGGCTCTACATCAGGGTTCAGCTTACTTTCAGGTCTACGTCGGGACGTGAGTTCGGGTCTACGTCGGGACGTGTGCTGGGCTCCACGTCGGGACTTCTGTTGGGTTCTACGTTGCACTGTGTGTTGGGCTCTACGTCGAGACGTATGTTGGGCTCTACATCAGGATTTAGCGTACTTTCAGCTCTACTTCTGGACGTGTGTTGGGCTCTACGTTGGGACGTGTGTTGGGCTCTACATCAGGATTTAGCTTACTTTCAGCTCTACGTCGGGACATGTGTTGGGCTCTACGTTGGGACGTGTGTTGGGCTCTACATCAGGATTTAGCTTACTTTCAGCTCTACGTCTGGGCGAGTGTTGGGCTCTAAGTCAGGACGTGTGTTGGGCTCTACATCAGGATTTAGCTTACTTTCAGCTCTACGTGGGGACGTGTGTTTGGCTCTACGTCGGGACGTCTGTTGGGCTCTACGTTGGGACGTGTGTTGGGCTCTACGTCGGGACGTGTGTTGGGCTCTACGTCGGGACGTGTGTTGGCCTCTACGTCGGGACGTGTGTTGGGCTCTACGTCAGGACGTGTGTTGGGCTCTACGTCGGGACGTGGGTTGGGCTCTACGTCGGGACGTGGGTTGGGCTCTACGTCGGGACGTGGGTTGGGTTCTACGTCGGGACGTGGGTTGGGCTCTACGTCGGGACGTGGGTTGGGGTCTAGATCAGGAATTAGCTTACTTTCAGCTCTACGAGGGGACGTGTGTTGGTCTCGACATCAGGATTTAGCTTACTTTCAGCTCTACGTCGGGACATGTGTTGGGCTCTACGTCGGGACGTGTGTTGCGCTCTACGTCGGGACGTGTGTTGGGCTCTACGTCGGGACGCGTGTTGGGCTGCATGTCGGGACGTGTGTTGAGCTCTACGTCGGGACATGTTTTGGGTTCTGCGTCGGGACGTGTGTTGGGCTCTACGTCGGGACGTGTGTTGGGCTTTACGTCGCGACGTGTGTTGGGCTCTACGTCGCGACGTGTGTTGGACTCTGCGTCGGGATGTGTGTTGGGTTCTGCGTCGGGACGTGTGTTGGGCTCTACGTCGGGACGTGTGTTGGGCTCTACGTCGGGACGTGTGTTGGGCTCTACATCAGGATTTAGCTTACTTTCATCTCTACGTCGGGACGTGTGTTGGGCTCTACGTCGGGATGTGTGTTCGGCTCTACTTCGGGATGTGTGTTGGGCTCTACATAAGGATTTAGCTTACTTTCAGCTCTACGTGGGGACGTGTGTTTGGCTCGACATCAGGACTTAGCTTACTTTCAGCTCTACTTCGGGACGTGTGCTGGGCTCTGTGTCGGGACGTGTGCTGGGCTCTACGTCGGGATGTGTGCTGGGCTCTACATCGGGACGTGTGTTGGGCTCTTCGTCGGGACGTCTGTTGGGCTCTACGTCGGGATTTAGCTTACTTTCAGCTCTACGTCGGGACGTGTGCTGGGCTCTACGTCGCGACGTGTGTTGGGCTCTACGTCGGGATGTGCGTTGGGCTCTACGTCGGGACGTGCGTTGGGCTCTACGTCGGGACGTGTGTTGGGCTCTATGTCGGGACGTGTGTTGGACTCTACGTCGGGATGTGTGTTGGGCTCTACATCAGGATTTAGCTTACTTTCAGCTCTACGTGGGGACGTGTGTTTGGCTCGATATCAGGATTTAGCGTACTTTCAGCTCTACGTCGGGACGTGTGTTGGGCTCTACGTCGGGATGTGTGTTGGGCTCTACATCAGGATTTAGCTTAATTTCAGCTCTACGTGGGGACGTGCGTTTGGCTCGACATTAGGACTTAGCTTACTTTCAGCTCTACTTCGGGACGTGTCTTGGGCTCTACGTCGGGACCTGTGCTGTGCTCTACGTGGGGACGTGTGCTGGGCTCTACGTCGGGACGTGTGCTGGGCTCTACGTCGGGACATGTGTTGGGCTCTTCGTCGGGACGTCTGTTGGGCTCTACGTCGGGTTTTAGCTTCCTTTCAGCTCTACGTCGGGACGTGTGTTGGGCTCTATATCAGGATTTAGCTTACTTTCAGCTCTACGTCGGGACGTGTGTTGGGCTCTACATCAGGATTTAGCTTGTTTTCAGCTCTACGTAGGGAGGTGTGTTGGGCTCTACGTCGGGACGTGTGTTGGGCTCTACCTCGGGACGTGTGTTGGGCTCTACGTCGGGACGTGTGTTGGGCTCTAGATCAGGATTTAGCTTACTTTCAGCTCTACGAGGGGATGTGTGTTGGGCTCGACATTAGGATTTAGCTTATTATCAGCTGTACGTTGGGACGCGTGTTGGGCTCTACATCGGGAAGTGTGTTGGGCTCTAGATCAGGATTTAGCTTACTTTCAGCTCTACGAGGGGACGTGTGTTGGGCTCGACATCAGGATTTAGCTTACTTTCAGCTCTACGTCGGGACATATGTTGGGCTCTACATCGGGACGTATGTTGCGCTCTACTTCGGGATGTGTGTTGGGCTCTACATAAGGATTTAGCTTACTTTCAGCTCTACGTGGGGACGTGTGTTTGGCTCGACATCAGGACTTAGCTTACTTTCAGCTCTACTTCGGGACGTGTGCTGGGCTCTGTGTCGGGACGTGTGCTGGGCTCTACGTCGGGATGTGTGCTGGGCTCTACGTCGGGACGTGTGTTGGGCTCTTCGTCGGGACGTCTGTTGGGCTCTATGTCAGGATTTAGCTTGTTTTCAGCTCTACATCGGGACGTGTGTTTGGCTCTACGTCGGGACGTGTGTTGGGCTCTACGTCGGGACGTGTGTTGGGCTCTAGATCAGGATTTAGCTTACTTTCAGCTCTACGAGGGGACGTGTGTTGGGCTCGACATCAGGATTTAGCTTACTTTCAGCTCTACGTCGGGACGTGTGTTGGGCTCTACGTCGGGACGTGTGTTGGGCTGTACGTCGCGACGTGTGTTGGGGTGCATGTCGGGACGTGTGTTGAGCTCTACGTCGGGACGTGTTTTGGGCTCTACGTCGGGACGTGTGTTGGGCTCTACGTCGGGATTTAGTTACTTTCAGCTCTACGTCGGGATGTGTGTTGGGCTCTACGTCGGGACGTGTGTTGGGCTCTACGTCGGGACGAGTGTTGGGCTCTACGTCGGGACGAGTGTTGGGCTCTACATAAGGATTTATCTTACTTTCAGCTCTACGTCGGGACGTGTGTTGGACTCTATGTCGGGACGTGTGTTGGGCTCCACGTCGGGACGTGTGTTCGGATCTACATCAGGATTTAGCTTAATTTCAGCTCTACGTCGGGACGTGTTTTGGGCACTGCGTTGGGACGTGTGCTGGGCTCTACGTCGGGACGTGTGTTGGGCTCTACATCAGGATTTAGATTACTTTCAGCTCTTCGTCTGGACGTGTGTTGGGCTCTACGTCGAGACATGTGTTGGGCTCTACATCAGAATTTAGCTTACTTTCAGCTCTACGTGGGGACGTGTGTTGGGCTTGACATCAGGATTTAGCTTACTCTCAGCTCTACGTCGGGACGTGTGTTGGGCTCTACGTCGGGACGTGTGTTAGGCTCTACGTCGGGACGTGTTTTGGGCTCTACGTCGGGAAGCGTGTTGGGCCCTACATCAGGATTTAGCGTACTTTCAGCTCTACGTCGGGACGTGCGTTGGGCTCTACGTCGGGACGTGTGTTGGGCTCTACGTCGGGACGTGTGTTGGGCTCTACGTCGGGACGTCTGTTGGGTTCTACATCGCGATGTGTGTTAGGCTCTACGTCGAGACGTATGTTCGGCTCTACATCAGGATTTAGCTTACTTTCAGCTCTACGTCGGGACGTGTGTTGGGCTCTACGTCGGGACGTGTGTTGGGCTCTACGTCGGGACGTGTGTTGGGCTCTATATCAGGATTTAGCTTACTTTCAGCTCTACGTCGGGACATGTGTTGGGCTCTACGTCGGGACGTGTGCTGGGCTCTATGTCGGGACGTGTGCTGGGCTCTACGTCAGGACGTGTGTTGGGC
Organism: Leptosomus discolor; assembly: GCF_034619465.1. Lineage (NCBI taxonomy): Eukaryota > Metazoa > Chordata > Aves > Leptosomiformes > Leptosomidae > Leptosomus > Leptosomus discolor. The sequence goes on from NW_028237935.1 coordinate 454,276, forward strand.
TCTACATCAGGATTTAGCGTACTTTTAGCTCTGCTTCGGGACGTGTGTTGGGCTCTACGTCGGGACGTGTGCTGGGCTCTACGTCAGGACGTGTGTTGGGCTCCACATCAGGATTTAGCTTACTTTCAGCTCTACGTCGGGACGTGTGTTGGGCTCTACGTCGGGACGTGTATTGGGCTCTACATCAGGATTTAGCTTACTTTCAGCTCTACGTCGGGACGTGTGTTGGGCTCTACGTCGGGACGTGTGTTGTTGGGCTCTACGTCGTGACGTGTTTTGGGCTCTACGTCGGGACGTCTGTTGGGTTCTACATCAGGGTTTAGCTTACTTTCACCTCTACGTCGGGACATGTGTTGGGCTCTACGTCGGGACGTGTGTTGGGCTCTACGTCGGGACGTGTGTTGGGCTCTACATCAGGATTTAGCGTACTTTCAGCTCTACGTCGGGACGTGTGTTGGGCTCTACGTCGGGACGTGTGTTGGGCTCTACGTCGGCACGTGTGTTGGGCTCTACATCAGGATTTAGCTTACTTTCAGCTCTACGTCGGGAAATGTGTTATGCTCTTTGTCGGGACGTGTGTTGGGCTCTACATCAGATTTAGCTTTCTTTCAGCTCTACGTCGGGACTTGTGTTGGGCTCTACATCAGGATTTAGCTTGTTTTCAGCTCTACTTCGGGACGTGTGTTGGGCTCTACATCGGGACGTGTGTTGGGCTCTACATCAGGATTTAGCTTACTTACAGCTCTACGTCGGGACATGTGTTGGGCTCTACGTTGGGACGTGTGTTGGGCTCTACATCAGGACTTAGCTTACTTTCAGCTCTACGTCGGGACGTGTGTTGGGCTCTACGTTGGGATGTGTGTTGGGCTCTACATCAGGATTTAGCTTACTTTCAGCTCAACGTCGGGATGTGTGTTGGGCTATACGTCGGGATGTCTGTTGGTCTCTACGTCGGGACGTGTTTTGGGTTCTACATCAGGATTTAGCTTACTTTCACCTCTATGTCGGGACGTGTGTTGGGCTCTACGTCGGGACGTGTGTTGGGCTCCATGTCGGGACGTGTGTTGCGCTCTACGTCGGGACGTGTGTTGGGCTCTACGTCGGGACGTGTGTTGGGCTCCATGTCGGGACGTGTGTTGGGTTCTACGTCGGGACGTATGTGGTGGGCTCTACGTCGGGACGTGTGGTGGGCTCTACGGCGGGACGTGTGTTGGGCTCTACATCAGGATTTAGCTTACTTTCAGCTGTACGTCGGGACGTGTGTTGGGCTCTACGTTGGGACGTGTGTTGGGCTCTACGTCGGGACGTGTGTTGGGCTTTACGTCCGGACGTGTGTTGGGCTCTACGGCGGGATGTGTGTTGGGCTCTACGTCGGGACGTGTGTTGGGCTCTATATCAGGATTTAGCTTACTTTCAGCTGTACGTCGGGACGTGTGTTGGGCTCTATATCAGGATTTAGCTTACTTTCGGCTGTACGTCGGTACGTGTGTTGGGCTCTACGTCGAGACATGTGTTGGGCTCTACATCAGGATTTAGCTTACTTTCAGCTCTACGAGGGGACGTGTGTTGGGCTCGACATCATTTTTTAGCTTACTTTCAGCTCTACGTCGGGACGTGCGTTGGGCTCTACGTCGGGACGTGCGTTGGGCTCTACGTCAGGACGTGCGTTGGGCTCTACGTCGGGACGTGTGTTGGGCTCTACATCAGGATTTAGCGTACTTTCAGCTCTACGTCGGGACGTGTGTTGGGCTCTACGTCGGGACGTGTGTTGGGTTCTACGTCGCGACGTGTGTTGGGCTCTACGTCGAGACGTATGTTGGGCTCTACATCAGGATTTAGCTTACTTTCAGCTCTACGTCGGGACGTGTGTTGGGCTCTACGTCGGGACGTGTGCTGGGTTCTACGTCGCGACGTGTGTTGGGCTCTACGTCGAGACGTATGTTGGGCTCTACATCAGGATTTAGCTTACTTTCAGCTCTACGTCGGGACGTGTGTTGGGCTCCACGTCGGGACGTGTGTTGGGTTCTACGTCGCGACGTGTGTTGGGCTCTACGTCGGGACGTGTGCTGGGCTCTACGTCGGGGTTTAGCTTACATTCAGCTCTACGTCGGGACGTGTGTTGGGCTCTGCGTCGGGACGTGTGTTGAGCTCTACGTTGGGACGTCTGTTGGGCTCTACGTCGGGACGTTTGTTGGGCTCTATGTGGGGGTTTAGCATACATTCAGCTCTATGTCGGGACGTGTGTTGGGCTCCACGTCGGGACGTGTGTTGGGCTCCATGTCGGGACGTGTGTTGGGCTCTACGTCGGAACGTGTGTTGGGCTCTATGTCTGTAGTTAGCTAACTTTCATCTCTACGTCGGGACGTGTGTTGGGCTCTACGTCGGGACGTGTGTTGGGCTCTACGTCGGGACGTTTGTTGGGCTCTACGTGGGGGTTTAGCATACATTCAGCTCTACGTCGGGACGTGTGTTGGGCTCCACGTCGGGACGTGTGTTGGGCTCCATGTCGGGACGTGTGTTGGGCTCCATGTCGGGACGTGTGTTGGGCTCTATGTCTGTAGTTAGCTAACTTTCATCTCTACGTCGGGACTTGTGTTGGGCTCTACGTCGGGACGTGTGTTGGGCTCTACGTCGGGACCTGTGTGGGGCTCTACGTCGGGACGTGTGTTGGGCTCTACGTCGGGACGTGTGTTGGGCTCTACATCAGGATTTAGCTTACTTTCCGCTCTACGTCGGGACGTGTGTTTGGCTCTACGTCGCGACGTGTGTTGGGCTCTACATCAGGATTTAGCTTCCTTTCAGCTCTACGTCGGGACGTGTGTTGGGCTCTACGTCGGGACGTGTGTTGGGCTCCACGTCGGGACGTGCGTTGGGCTCTACCTCGGGACGTGTGTTGGGCTCTACGTCGGGACGTGTGTTGGGCTCTACGTCGGGACGTGTATCGGGCTCTGCGTCTGTAGTTAGCTAAATTTCAACTCTACGTCGGGACGTGCGTTGGGCTCTACGTCGGGACGTGCGTTGGTCTCTACGTCGGGACGTGCGTTGGGCTCTCCGTCGGGACGTGTGTTGGGCTCTATATCAGGATTTAGCTTACTTTCGGCTCTACGTCGGGACGTGTGTTGGGCTCTACGTCGGGAAGTGTGTTGGGCTCTACGTCGGGAAGTGTGTTGGGCTCTACATCGGGAAGTGTGTTGGGCTCTAAGTCGGGACGTGTGTTGGGCTCTACGTCGGGAAGTGTGTTGGGCTCTACATCAAGATTTAGCTTCTATTCAGCTCTACGTCGGGACGTGTGTTGGGCTCTACGTCGGGACGTGTGTTGGGCTCTACGTCGGGACATGTGTTGGGCTCCACATCAGGATTTAGCTTACTTTCAGCTCTACGTCGGGACGTGTGTTGGGCTCTACGTCGGGACGTGTGTTGGGCTCTACATCAGGATTTAGCTTACTTTCAGCTCTACGTCGGGACGTGTGTTGGGCTCTACGTCGGGAAGTGTGTTGGGCTCTACGTCGGGACGTGTGTTGGGCTCCACGTCGGGACGTGCGTTGGGCTCTACCTCGGGACGTGTGTTGGGCTCTACGTCGAGACGTGTGTTGGGCTCTACGTCGGGACGTGTGTTGGGCTCTACGTCGGGACGTGTGTTGGGCTCTACATCAGGATTTAGCTTACTTTCAGCTCTACGTCGGGACGTGTGTTGGGCTCTACGTCGGGACATGTGTTGGGCTCTACGTCGGGACGTGTGTTGGGCTATACGTCGGGACATGTGTTGGGCTCTACATCAGGATTTAGCATACTTTCAGCTCTACGTCGGGACGTGTGCTGGGCTCTACGTCGGGACGTGTGCTGGGCTCTACGTCGGGACGTGTGCTGGGCTCTACGTCGGGGTTTAGCTTACATTCAGCTCTACGTCGGGACGTGTGTTGGGCTCTGCGTCGGGACGTGTGTTGAGCTCTACGTTGGGACGTCTGTCGGGCTCTACGTCGGGACGTTTGTTGGGCTCTACGTGGTGGTTTAGCATACATTCAGCTCTACGTCGGGACGTGTGTTGGGCTCCATGTCGGGACGTGTGTTGGGCTCTACGTCGGAACGTGTGTTGGGCTCTATGTCTGTAGTTAGCTAACTTTCATCTCTACGTCGGGACGTGTGTTGGGGTCTACGTCGGGACGTGTGTTGGGCTCTACGTCGGGACATGTGTTGGGCTATACGTCGGGACGTGTGTGGGGCTCTACATCACGATTTAGCTTACTTTCTGCTCTACGTCGGGACGTGGGTTCGGTTCCACGTAGGGACGTGTGTTGGGCTCTACGTCGGGACGTGTGTTGGGCTCTACTTCGGGACTTGTGTTGGGCTCTACATCAGGATTTAGCTTACTTTCTGCTCTACGTCGGGACGTGGGTTGGGTTCTACGTAGGGACGTGTGTTGGGCTCTACGTCGGGACGTGTGTTGGGCTCTACGTCGGGAAGTGTGTTGGGCTCTACGTCGGGAAGTGTGTTGGGCTCTACGTCGGGAAGTCTGTTGGGCTCTACTTCAGGATTTAGCTTCCTTTCAGCTCTACGTCGGGACGTGTGTTGGGCTCTACGTCGGGACGTGTGTTGGGCTCTACTTCGGGACTTGTGTTGGGCTCTACATCACGATTTAGCTTACTTTCTACTCTATGTCGGGACGTGGGTTCGGTTCCACGTAGGGACGTGTGTTGGGCTCTACGTCGGGACGTGTGTTGGGCTCTACTTCGGGACTTGTGTTGGGCTCTACATCAGGATTTAGCTTACTTTCTGCTCTACGTTGGGACGTGGGTTGGGTTCTACGTAGGGACGTGTGTTGGGCTCTACGTCGGGACGTGTGTTGGGCTCTACGTCGGGAAGTGTGTTGGGCTCTACGTCGGGAAGTGTGTTGGGCTCTACATCAAGATTTAGCTTCCTTTCAGCTCTACGTCGGGACGTGTGTTGGGCTCCACGTCGGGACGTGTGTTGGGCTCTACGTTGGGACGTGTGTTGGGCTCTACGTCTAGACTTGTGTTGGGCTCTACATCAGGATTTAGCTTACTTTGAGCTCTATGTCGGGACGTGTGTTGGGCTCTACGTCGGGACGTGCGTTGGGCTCTACGTCGGGACGTGCGTTGGGCTCTACGTCGGGATTTAGCTTACTTTCAGCTCTACGTCGGGACGTGCGTTGGGCTCTACGTCGGGACGTGCGTTGGGCTCTACGTCGGGACGTGCGTTGGGCTCTACGTCGGGACGTGCGTTGGGCTCTACGTCTGTAGTTAGCTAACTTTCGGCTCTACGTCGGGACGTGCGTTGGGCTCTACGTCGGGACATGTGTTTCTAAGCAGAGAATAGAAACGCTTCCGCAAGTCTATTAAGATTCCTGATAAGATGGTAAAAGGAAAAGCAAAGAAAGAAGTCTGTCTTATTTGATGGGGACAGGAAATAACACCGTATTACATAACCCATTAAATGTTCCAAGCTTTACTTCACACTAAAGCTCAATGCCAATGGTTTTATATATGTGTGTGTGTGTTTTTGTAAAAACCTGTGTAGCTGTTCTGGCAGATCTGCACTGATCCATTGCCATAATTTTTTTTTCCCAGTGGTTCAAATCTCTGACACCAACCCAGTGCTCTAGTACAAAAATACTAGAGTACAATAGTTCAATTTCTAGTGCTAAGGTCTAAATTGTTTTCCCTGTGGTTTGAGAGTGAAAATTTGGCACATCAAACAGGCCACAAGATCATCCAAATTAAACTTCATCCAAACAATTGAACCCACTCCTGTAAACACAGTAAGCAAATTTATATCCAAGCATTTGGCTTTACATTGTTTCGAATTATTTGCTAGCATATATGGAACGTGATAAAACAGGTGATTACTCAATCACTGGCATAAAATGCACCAAAAATAAATATAAGCTAATATTAGTTGGCAAGTTCTGAATGATCCAGAGGTTCCCTTTAACATGCGCATTTGAGCTTCAGATTTGGGAAAGAAAAAGTTTTCTTTTAGTCTTGAGTGTTCACGGATTACGTCCACTGCATAGTAAACTGCTTTTCATGGTATTTTAATAGCACTGTGGTGTTAAAAATACGCGCGTAACTATAGTATCATTTTGCCAGAATGCATTTAAAGAGTATGCTGAAAGATATATTTCAATGGCAAATGGTGACAGAACAAGAATATATTGGGGGTGCTTTCTTTGGAGATTTAATGGGTCACTTCTTAAATATACATGAAGTGGTAAAGCCGCAAAGGACCGGCTACATTGAATGAGGGTCTCACTCCAAAATCACTGAGGGAATTTTTTAACACTTTGGATCTGATCTAAATGTTCACTTGGTGTAAACATCTGGAAGATGTTTACTTTCTACAGTTACAGCCCAGGCCAACCGAGGAGAGAGGAGTGATGGCCTGTAGTGAGTTATGTGCTCAGCATTGTTGCCCAAAGGCCAGTGTAGTTGAAGGGACACCGGCCTAACTGCATCTGTGCTGAGGAGTAGCCAGAGAAGGCGTGCCGTTTAAGTAGGTCTTTAATTTGAAGGAGCCCAACTGAAAGGCATCCTGTCTCTGGATGCAGCCATTGACTGTTCCCTGCTGCAAGGCATTGGCATACACATGCATGGCCCTGTTACACAGTCTGACGCATGGCTTCTCATAGGATAGGACCCAGAAATGCTTGAGCTGCCTGCCTTTTCTCAAAGGGGCTCTACGCACACAGATGCTAGCATACCTCCATGGAGCTCCCCCTAAGAAGTCTGTGGCAATGCTGCATACAGCAATTGCCTGTGATTTTCTCGTGGTTCTTCCCTTTAGTTGCAAAAGGATTTGAGCAAAGCTAGTTTGTTCCTTCCAGCATGGGCCACGTTCTCTGTGCAGGTGCACCACTGTAATTAAAACTGGAGTAACTCTAATGACTCCCATTTACTCAGGTTACTGCAAGCTGGTCCTGAGATGAAGCATAGATCTTGCTGCCTCCTCCTCCTAACATAATTGTTAAGGACATAAACTACAACTGCGTTCACTGTGACTACTGAACTAGAGGGTAAACAGGCTTAGCACAGTAATATAGAGGATTTAAAGTCATGGGTTCTTATGCCTGTTAACGGTCTAGTTCCAAAGATCTGATCCAGGTTCTGTTTATCTGTGGTGTAAATCTAGACTAATTCGATGTGCTCAGTGGAATTGTGGCTGTATAAAGCTGAATGAGAAGAGAATCAGCATGTAGGTATCAAACGTGGTGGACAGATGTCCCCTTCAGGATTCTTCTGTTTCAGTGGTAGGGGATATCACCTCCAGCTTTTCTTCAGTCACCTGCAACAATCTGGCAAACTCGACTGCAGAAAAAGCAGTCTTTCTGCTACCTAGGAGAGATATTCTACCGTTATACTTCAACCCTGTGTGAAGAAGGGACATCCGTTCATTGCTTGAAAATAGGACTTGGAGGCAGCTCCTCAGTAAAATTTAAGCCAAATATAGTTTCTGCCCTTCTGAAATATTTTGAAGGGAAGGAAAGAAGCGGAGGACTGTCATACTAAGAACTTCTACCTTCATGTTTTTATAAAACTCGTGGGTCACTGCCCTTGTTTTTCACCTGGACAGCTGCATCTAAAGGCCTGTAAGGCTCGAGAGATTAAATGCATTGCAAGTATAAGAGCGGAAAGACACCTAAAGACAGCATAACCTGGATTCCATCTTTCAGTTTTTAAGAAATGCTGAATTTTGATAATGATATTACATAAGGTAAATTAGGAGTTATTTTTTGGTATCCATCCAAACCTTCCTGGGTAAGATGTGATTTGACCTAAAGAGGAGACAGGCTCAAGAAGAAAACCAGACATGCAAAATTGTTTGGCTGTTCTTGCTTGCTCTGATAAATACCACGGCCGGAGCTAGGGTAGCTTCTCTGAAAAGATGACTGTATTTATCATGCTATCAGATGTTTACTAAAAAGAATTATGCTCTTACTCAGTGGTATTGTAATAGAGGACATAAATTAACACAGTGTTTTGGAACTATGCATATTTTTTTCAGCCAAACATTTGGCCTGCGGCCCAGATAACAATGAGGTTTAGGGCAAAGCTGTGCACTCTGAGTAACCCATGGGATCAACAGCTCCCTTTCCCAACACACATTTTATTTTTACCTTTCCATTCTGTCTCTTCCTTCCCAATTGGAAAAGCAAAATTGAGACAGTAATGAAAACAATGAGACACAATACATTGATTCAAGGATTCCAAGTGCTCCTTGCCCATATACATCTTCCGTGTCCTTTTTGGTCATCAAAATGCCTTTGAATTAAGGAGGAACTTAGAGCAATGCTCTCAGGCAAGAGAAAGAGAGACCATGTGAGGTGGAAAGATGGGTCTGCAAGACAGGGACAACTTGGAAAGCCATACTCTAAGACTGCAAAACCTCTTTCTTCAGTGAAAAGATACATACTGATCATTTCCTCATTGGTTACTGCCATCACACACAAGGCAACTCGCTTCTCCTGTTCCGGCGTAAAACTGGCCAGTTTTTTTTTCCTTCTCTTTTAGGGCTCAAACTGGCAAAGTGCATGTTAAGGTTCAAGGCCTTGAGAAACTCTGGAGCAACTGGAAAGTTCTCCTGGGTTATAGTATCATTTACTGATAGAGCTTTACCTCTGCTGATGCCCCTATTACTGTCCACAAAGTCAGACTCCTCTGCTTACGGATTTGTTAAGAGCAGTCTTCTAAAGGACACACTCCCTTGGCCTTTAGGGACCAGCATAAAACTCGCATACAGTGCCCGTGTTTTCAGGAGACTAAGACTCTGGCTGGTTGCCAACACAAGTGAGAAAAGGATAATGGATCTTATCCCTTTGAAGAACAGACACAATATAGCAGCCTTTCTCCTCCATCCCCTTTGAAGTACACGACAACACAGAGGAGACAATGAAAAAGACGGAAATTTAATGTGAATGCACCTAGGAGTAATCAAAAAAAGATCCTCTTCTGCAATTTGACCAGAAAAGCACACCCTTCTCGAAGGAAGGAACTCCCATCTAAAAGGAAGTTCATTCAGAGTGAGGGAGGTCATGAATGTGCAGCATACGGCATATGCTACACCTGTTCCTTATACAGACACTCATGGGGTTAAGAGAGATGATATGGTTGATCTAATCTAATGGTACACTGTGGCCAAGACGGAAAGCCAAGTCTCCTGTTACCATCCTCACTCCCACTGTTTGTGTCATGCCATTTCTGGGTTCATCAGAACACTTCATGAGGCAATTCAATCATTCAACCCAACAGAAAACCAGTCCAAGCAAAAAAGAAATGGATTTGCCCTCTTCTGGGCTAGTAAGCTCAGTCAGCAACGGACAGAGCAGGAAAGAACTGGTAGCACTGAGAGTGACACTGAGAGTGGCGACTGGAAAGGAAGAAGACCACTCTCACTGGGCAGCAGTGTGTGGCTAGTCTGGTTCTTGGCATGCAGTAAGACTACCCTTGAATGGAATCAGTTCCTCAGTCTCACTCTTCACAAAGCATGCTGATTAATTAGTGCACAGCAAATTTGTATCATACCTTATTGCGCAGTAACTTCCAATGGCAGACATAGCTCTTCTCACGCTGGCAAAGCTTCATAAACCAATAGGGCAGCAGGGATCAATGCCAGCAGGGAAGCTGTCTCTGCTTTGACAGGGAAAAAAAAAAATCTAAGAAGAGATGCTTTCCTTCCAGAAAGGCAGTGAGACACAACTGCTGTGTTCTCTCATAGGTACCCACTGGGGTGGAAAATGTTTTCCCTGTGGGAATGCTGCTTTCAGCAAGGTGTCAGAGAACAATGCTGTCACCAGCCCCAGCCACATATGATTTCCATGTCTCTTTCTATCTTTTCTTCTCACATAGTTACTTGTGCGCTTTATCTGGCTGGAGCAGGGCCATTTATCTCCTATGGTACATTGCTTCCCAGGTCAAGTCTGCCTCTCCCTTCCCCCTTCTCTCCTCAACAGCTTGAAAAACATACCTTAAATTCTGTAAAGTAATCGAAGGCCTTGTTCTCTGCCATCAAAAGAGTCTAAAGGGCTTGCTGTGAAAGATGCTGGACAGTTCTGGTACTGGCAACCTCCGTACTCCTGCCAGCCAAAATTCTGCTCGTGACGAGACTAAGACTATATCTCTCCACTACCGCTCTCTTCTGCCACTGCCAAAAGAGGAGTGAGAATAAAGCAGGATCCTCAGGGTCTCTGTACTGAAAGCAACTAAGGAGCAAAGAAGTGAGAATAGAAGCTGAAATGAAGGACTGAAGAGCACGCAGTAGGAAGAATGGATATGTGTGATTTGTGGTGTTGTATGAGCACCTGGAGTTTCAGTATGCCTGGGTCTATCCCATCTACACTCCACTTACTCTTAAACTGGGCTGTGAGAATAAATTTAGTGTTGCCTGCAGATGTGTAACCACTTCTCATACTGTACCTTTTCCGCTTGGCAAGAAAGCACTATCTCTAGCTAAAAGCTGAAAGTAAAGCTGTCTCTGTTTTTTGTGCACAGACTGACAGGTCAGTCTGTGTTGCTTCCCTCTGGTGAGGAAACTCCTGAGAGTATTGAGTCATTGGTTTCCTGCCATTGCTGGGGCAGAGCAGAAGCACAGTGTCTGACCTCAAAGAGGACTCAGTTCAGGGCTCCTACTTCTGCAACATTAATGACTGAATTTTGCAGATACTGACATTTCACCTCAGCAAATGGTAGTCTGACAAGGACTGGCAAATAGGGAAGCTCAGAGAGGAGCCAACACATACCTGATTCCCACAGAGTCTGTTGTCTTCCTGCAAACAGATGACCTTCACAGACAGCCAGGTGGCAAGCACGTGGGAACACTTGGAATTTTTAGAGGAAAAATGTGGCAGGCTTTTTTTTGCAGCAGGTATTTGCTCATCCTCTTGCTGACTCTCCATTTCCCAATTACCTGCAAAATGCCTTCTTTTAGAGAAGACTCCCATAGAAAGGTTTACTGCACGAGTGTTTACTGTTTAAGAGTTTCAGTCCAGAGCAAGTATGTCACAAATTCTGTCCCTTCTGGCAATTGGCCCTTAGCAAAAGATTTCTCTAAGGTTTAAACTGAATGGCGGCATGCGTGTGCATTTCGTACTGACAAGTAAGAGGTTACGGCTGTCGGGGGCAGTTTGTTCATGAGCCAGCCAATTTTGTAGCAAGGATGCATTGGATCTGCGATGGAGGAACATTATGGTTTCTATTCCTCTGACAAACGTGCACGCTTCAAATGATGCCAGTCCTTCCTCAGCTTATCCTAGTGCTCACTGCAATTTATATGCCAAAACCATTGCTATTCCTCTCCCTGGCATCCCAGCTGGGAGAGCTCTGGGAAGGGAGAGAATCAATTTTCCTGGCAAGCAGTAGGTCACATGGCAGCATGTTTTGCCCATTTTTTCTCTGCCAAGCCCCATCCTAACATACCCTTGTCCTCTGCCGATTCTGATAGGCTGGTCTTTTTCCAGAGTGGACTGGGAAACTAGCTAAAAAAATAAAACAATCAACCAGCTTCTGCTCAATGCCAGATGCTGTGCTTTGTAAAAATGGCTCAGGTGAGATCCTGCTGGCCAAGTCAGTAGGAGATTTGCCAGTGGTGTACAGGATGCCACATCAGGCTTTTCCAGCAAGAAGCAGTCTTGGAATTTATTACAGAAAGTATCCTTTCATACTAACAACAACCACCCGCAAGATTTGGTTCCAAAGGAGTCCAAAATGCAGTGTACAGACTGGATGTAGAGGTGTAATGGATTAAGGATGGGAAATGTTTCTTTCGGATTCATTTTCAAGACAGCAGTTTTCCTATTTTTTTATGCCAGGCCAGACACTTCAAAAACTACAGGCATAACTGCTTCATGCTGTAGCCTGAATCGCTTCAACCATTCTGTCAGAGACATCCTCCCTGCACTAGTAATTTTCATCCCTCCTCTACCTCAGTTCACCTATATGCAGAATACAGCTAATAACATCCCCTCAAGTAAAGCACCTTCCATTGACTGTCTTGCTGAATATCGTGGTCAGCTGTTTTGGTCGTGGACTATTTTTTACCCCATGAATTACTGGGCAGCATCCAGCATAACTGGGAACTCTCAGTACTCCTATAATAAAAGAAGTACTTGTAACACTGGCACCATTCATAAGGCAGCATGCCATCCTAACCACCAGCTTAACCCATCAGCTCTCGGCACATTCCCAGGTTTAGGCTTGGAATCTTGATGACTATGACAGACCACCAGGATACATGTCCAGCTGTTAGGATGTGCTTCTTTCCCCTTCCTCTGACAGGTACCAGGCTACCAGAGTCTAAGCAGCAACCTGCAAGATGGCTCAAGGCTTCCACTGGGAGACCATTTCCTATGCCAGCAAGCAGTGCCTGGCATCTTCCATGGCTCACTCCTGCTCACTGTCATTTGTATTCCAAAATTAAGCCTCAAAATTAATGAGGAGATTAAGTTAGAGAATAAGATTCAAAGTTCTAGGTTGCTGCAAACAAGACACCTTGGATTAATCAGCATACATGTTTAAAACAGATTATAATGACTGGTGGTGTCAAAGTGGAGCTGAAAAATACAGTTTATAAAAGCGCTGGATTAAGCAGGCAGCTTCATGGCATCAGGCAAAGCAGAGGGAATAACTGCATCACTGAAAAGCATACACGTCTGCTTAACTCTGACTCAAAAAGATGCATATGCCTGTGTCCAAATTTGCATCTGATTGGCTTTGTTCTTAAAAAAGATACTCGAGTGTTTTGCTGTACTTCAGCATGACACAAGAAACAGGCGTGCAGTACCAAAGCAAGCACAAGCCACATCAATGCACGTGCAAAAGACCAAAGGCTTTGCACTTATTGTGTGAAATATGATTATTACCAAAAGGCAAGTGCACATGCAAAAAGATTTCTAGTGCACTCAATGTGATTTGCCAGTGTGTCGCATGCTGATCAACACAGCACACTGCAGTCCTAATTCTGGAGTCCTTAAAATCAACTGTGCACTACAGCTGCATATGATAAGTGCTTCACTGTCGGATTTTCCTTACTTCAGATTTGTTCCTCTTTGGACATCTTTCTAAGTTGGTTTTATTTTATGAACTGTTTTAGTTGCTTGAGTCTCTTTTCATTCATGTTAGCAGACCAGTCAGAGCAGGGACTAGCAATGGGGCTCTGGTCTTCCCTATGACACTGACTTTCCAGCAATCATTGGGCAAGCTCCTGAAACTCTGGGACTACTGAGGATTAAAGGCCCTTTATGCTCTCCTGCCAAAACTGGGGTGACAGGAAGTGGATGTGACTTCAGTTTGCTGTAAAGTTTCTTTTGCTTGTGAAAAGGGCATTTCTAGGTCTCCCTCTCTCCCTGCCTCCATTTATCCAGGTCCCTGTTGATTGTGGGAAGTGTGGTGGGTTTCCACTGGCGCTTTTGTTGTATTTTCTTCCTCTGGTTGAGGAAAGGAAGTGATGGAGCACCTTGGTGGGCACTCAACAGCCAGCCAAGGTCAACCCATGGCAGTTTGCTTCTACTGGGCTCTCTGTTCCTGTTTTTTCCTTCTTGCATGTTTCTTGTACCCCATCGCTTTTGAAAGTTTCTACCTCTCCGTTCCTGTCTTTTAACTTCTCACTTAAGTCTCTTGAACCCAGTCGCTTTTTAAATTTTCTTGCAACCTCTCTCTTGCTCTCCCCCTCCCTGACCTAATTTTAATTTCTTGCCTATGTTTCTCGTCTCCTGTTGTTTTTCACATTTTTGCCTGCATCCCTTTACGCAGGTCCATATACCTATTCTTTTAATTCTTGTACCCTTTCACATTTAAAATATTCTTTCTGCTTTTCCCTCTGTCCATCTCCCTGTCTCTAGTTCTTAATTCTTCCCTCTGTGTCCTCTACCCAACCACTTCTTCAGTTTTGCTTCTTCCATCTGTCACCCTGCCCCCATGTGTTATTTCTTGCCTGTGTTTCCCGTACTCCATCGCTTTTTGAAATATTTGTTCTACATGTGTTTCTATTTGGCTCCCTGTTTCTATTTTTAATTTCTTGCCTATGTTTCTTTTCCCCTGTTGCTTTAGAATTTGTCCCTGGCCCTTGTTTTGCCTCTGTCTCGTCAGTCCCTTCTGCCTCACTCCCCATCTCTCCCATTTGTCTCTCAGTCCCTATTTTCTGGTGCAATCTCTCAGCTCTTCTCTCTACACCCTTGTCCCCCTCTCCATCCCTCTCTTGTTCATGGTGTCCCATTTTCTGGCTCCCTCTCCCAATTTCTTAATGCTTTCCCGTGTTTCTTGTGCCTCACTGCATTGCAATTTCTCTTTCTCATTTTCCCTCCCTCTGGCACCCTGTCCCTCCTTTTTTAATTCCTCTCTCTGTCCTGTATGCTCTCACTTAAAAAAAAAAAAAAATTCTTCCTCAATTTTCTTCTATCCACCTCCCCAACCCTATTTTTAAATTATTTCTGTTTCTTGTACCCTGTTGCTCTTAAAGATTTCTATCTACTTTTATCCCACATCCTGTCTTTATTTTTTAATTATGCCTTATCTTTCCTTACCACCATCCTTTTAAATTTTTCTTTCTCTGTCTCCATTTTTGTTGGCTGTCACTTTCTGTATTTTTATATCTTTCCCCTTTATTTCCCTAATCCCTATTGCTTACACTGTATTTTCTACATCTACTCTTTGCTTTTTGATATCTTAAGTTTTAACTTTTTCTTTTTCTTCAGTGCCTTTGCTTTATAGATTTTTCTTTCTACTTCTCCATTACTATTTTTATTTTTTTCCCTTATTTCCTTAATCCCCATCACTTTTAAAAGTTTCTGTCTACAGACTTGCTTGTCTGTGTTTCACTGTCACGGTTTGGCTGGTCCAGAATCACAGCCCAGCAATGCTCAGCAGGCTGTTAGCAGTTTGAGTCAGCTACAGGTGTAGCCCGGACCATTGTGTCATGCTCAGTATAAAGCGGGAAGGTTTGCTGAGGAAGGGGATCTCCCGCGGGGCTCCTGCAGGGCTCTCTCCTTTCCCTGCTTCTCCTTGCTCCCGAGGACCCCTCTCCTGTCGATCGTGGCTGCTGCACGTTCATTTGGCCCAGTGTAACTTTGCATGCCTCTGTTGGTAGTGGTGCTGTCTCGTTAAACCCGATTTCACTTCGACCCGCAGGTCTCCTCCCCTTTTCTCGACGCCCCTCCCTGGCTAGTGAGGGGTCATCGGGGGACAGGGCAGCTGTTGCCGTGTAGCCCCGGACACGGGCTGGAGGGGCACGTTCGCTGCCTTTTCTGTCCATCGCCCCCGGATTTCCTCAGAGCCCGCGCTTCTTAAATGGGCTTTCTGCGCGTTTCAGTTCGCTTTGCGGTGCTCTGCTGCCACCATGCGGCCAAGGGCAGGTACTGCAGCCCCGACCCGCGCATGCGCGGTGTCGCTCGCTGTTTCCACGCTGCCGTTCGCCCGCAGCGGCCATGCGAGACCGCGGGGGCTGCCTGGCGCCGTCTGCTGCCTCCCGGTAAGGCAGCCCCGCTGCCGCTCCGCGGGCGCGGGGCCGGCGCTGCCGTTCTGCCCCTCGCCCTCTGCCCGTTCGCGCGCCGGCTCCGGCCCCTCCGGCGCGTCGGTGGTGGGCGGGGCAAGCGCGTGCCGGGCAAACGCGTGCCCGGCAGCAGCACGGCGGCGCGCCGGGGGAGGGCCGAGGCCACCGGTGAGGCGAGCGAGTCATCCCTTTCGGCGGGTGCGCGGGGTCTCCTGGTCGGCGGCGGCCCGGAGGTGCCGTCCCGCTCCCTTCTCCCGCCCCTGGTGCGCGTGCTTTGGCGCTGCCCAGCGGTGCTCCCGCCCGCCCAGGGGTGTGTCTTCCATGCTCCCCCCGCCCGGCAGGGGGCGCGCTTTGCCGCATCCCCCCGTCCTGGTGGGCGCGTGTTCCTGCATCCTGTCGCGCCGCCGGAAGCGTCACTTCCGCCTCTCTCCCCGCCCCTCCGGGGCGCGTGGCTTCCTGCACTCTCCGGTGCACCGCCCGGCAGTGCGAGTCGCGGCAGGAGCGGCGCGGTCACCGAACGTTGCGGGGCTGGGGCTGCGGCTGGGGCTCTTCTGGCTCGGGCTCCGCCGGGGGAGCGGGTGAGTGGGGAGCGGGCGATCGACCGGTGGGTCCCGGGGAAAGCCGTGAGGCGGGCGGCCAGGCCGGCGGGGCCCGTGTCGGAGGCGCGGAGCGGGGGGGGGCTGCGGGCGGAGCCGCGCCGTGTGGGAAGGAGCGGGGGGGAGCCGCGCCGTGGGGGGGAGGGTGGGGAGGGCGATGTCCCCGCAGGGCCGGAAGCCGGGCAGGCGCCTCTCGCGACACGGCGGGAGCGGCGGTCCCGGGGCGCGGCGCTGCCGGGCTGCCCTGCCGGTGCGCCGGAGCGGGCCGGGCGGTGCTCGCCGGTGTCTGGGGCGGGGCGGCGGGGCCTGCTCGGTGCCGGGCAAAGGGGACGGAAAGGGGCCGGCTGGGGCTCCAGGGGGCCCTGCCCGGCCCCTCGGGCAGAACCTTGCTCGGTCTTCTCGCCGCTGGCCGGGCGACCTGACCAAGAGGTTCCTGTTCCGCCGCCTCTTCCCGGCGTCGCGTTCCGCGTCCCACGAGGGAGATCCCGCGCGGGCGGATGCGGTCGGTGCTTGGGCGATGGCCCACGTGGGGCTGGGGGAGCGCGGAGGGGCCAGGGCGAGTGGAAGGGCCCCGCCGCCCCTCCCCACCCAAGCCCGGGGCAGAGAAGCTGGAGACAAAACGCCGTTAATGGAGCACGGTTCGTTCCCCGGGAGGTCTCTTGGGAGTCGAGAGTGGTTTTTTTTTCCGGGCCGAGGAACAGACTTTCCTCCGTGGTAAGTGCAGAGCTGCCTGTTGCCGCCTTGAGAGTTTCTCTTCTCGTGGTTCACCCTGATTTTATGGGTGGGGTGGAGATGGCTTTTTATTTTTAGATGCCCGAGTACATTGTCAGTAACCTGTGGTGTGAGGACAGTGAACTCTTGAGCACCTAGATGCCGGTAGAAATGTAACCAAAGACACAGGATGGACAGTGATGTTTAAACTTGGTTTATAGTCGATTTGGTTTTTTCATTAGAGTGTTGATGACTGCTTGTCCTGTGGTTCAGTCCACATGCTATTCCGTGGAGCCCTCAGTCTGGGACTTTTATGTGTTAAAAAAAAAAAAGCTTGTCCTTCAAAAAAAAGAACTAGTCCTTCGTAGGACTGAGGTATAGACTTGGGGAGTCTCTTAAAGACGTGATCAGAATTAAAGCTGGATTTCACTTAACGTTGCTGCTGTTTGTCTTTGCTTTTGTTACTGTCCCCACCGCTCCGTCATGATTGGGAGCTCCGAATCATGCCCTTTTTTTTTTTTCCAATTTGTAACGCCTTTCTCCCCCCTGCCCCTCTCCTAGGACTGTAGCGTACAGACCCTTCATTTAAACGTTAGTTTGTTTCCTCACAATTGAGTTCTGATGATTGAAATCACAGAAATGACACCTGTCTGTCTTACAGATTCGGAGTATTTCTGAACATGTACCCTCACAGACAAATGCTGTGGGGATACGCATCTTCTGCACTTCATCCTCCAGCAGGACAATCCGCCGAGACGGGGACGAGCTGTGAAGGGGCAGTTTCTGCAAGGAGGCGGTTGACAAGGACAGGTGGGTCGCTGTACATTTTAAGGATAGTATTCGATTTGGGATGTCTAGGGTGAGGAAACCCTGGCTCTGTGTAGGCTTGAGAAAAGGTGCGTAGTTATCTGTGTCGATCTAAGGAAGGGAGTTCTGGTGAGACTGAAGCTGCCAATGAGTCAGAAGGAGGAAAAAAAAGAAAAAAAAAAAAAAGGCAGAAAGCACCCAGTTTTCTATGAAAACCAAAATCTCTAGTGGCCTGTCTCAACAGCTGTACCAAAGATGATGCAAAATGCTTTTTCCTCCACTCGGTTGTAGTCATTGCAAACCTTCGCCGAAATAGGAAGCTTTTGATTCCTAGCCCGCTTTGTGCTAAAAGGTGGCTTGTTTTTTTTTTTTTTCCTCTCTCAGCAGACTATCAACTGGCATCATTTCACCATGGTGACCCTTTCTTCTGCCCTGGAGGTACAAGACTGGCCCAGAGGATCCCGAGTGGCCTGCAAGGACAAGGTACATCTGCCCCGTGCGTCTGCATTTTTCCCCAGGTACTTGTAGTACGGACTTTAAAGTGAACGTGAAGAACGTGCCAGCTCTCCTTCTCTAGTTTTGATAGGAAGTGCTTCAGCAGAAACACTCAAAATAAGATCTGTTCTGGAGCACGTTGTGCCTGTGTGAAGTGTACTCCCCTCCGTTTATTTGCTCTTCCTGAGAGCGTGCGTAGCTTTCTGTTTTGTGTGCTTGCTGAGAAACGATTCTGTGAGAATCGTGTGGTGCTGAAAGGGGAAAGAAACTGTGTGTCAGAGTTTGGATGTTCTGAAGAAATGGACTGTGTTCCAGATAAAAGCTTTCTCCTTTTTCAGTCCTTAAGTGTTTAAAATATCTCATAGGGGTACGTGAAAACCT
Source organism: Leptosomus discolor (assembly GCF_034619465.1). Classification (NCBI taxonomy): domain Eukaryota; kingdom Metazoa; phylum Chordata; class Aves; order Leptosomiformes; family Leptosomidae; genus Leptosomus; species Leptosomus discolor. Next base: position 472,758 of record NW_028237935.1, read on the forward strand.
GACTGAGATACTGACATCTGTACTAAGAGCAATCAAGGTCGTGGGTTGGGGTTTTTTTTGTGTTGTGTTGTTTTGTTTTGTTGTTTGGGGTTTTTTTGCTTGTTTGGTGGGTTTTTTCCCCCCACCTCTCTCTGGCAAATCTTCCAGTCCTGTTTGGTAGCCTTAAGCATTGCAGAACTGGGTAGTTGATTTCTGCATTGTGTCGTCATCCCTGTCCGTCATCGTCCCGTCCGTGTGTGTGTCGTGTGTGTGTGTGTCCCCCAAAGTAAAATAGTATGGGGATCTCTTATCTTACTAATTTTTTATAAGTTTCATTTCTGATAGGAAAAAACCCCAAACAGTTCATGTTGTGTAATATACAAATGAACTTGCCTTGTTTAAACTGTAACCGCCCGCGAGCTTCAGGGTACGATTGAAGAGGGTGTTTAAGCAATTCGGTATTTCTTCTATGTGTTTAAAAAGAGAGGCTGCTGAATGTTATGGGTGGTTTTCCCCATATTTGGAGGGAGCACTCCAAAGTACTTTATTTCTGTCTGGCTTTCGGTGGTGCATTTCCCTGGCCATTTGGTGGCATCTCTCCTGGGCGGTGCAGCTGCCCAGATGTCCCTCCTAATGGTGTAATGCACAAGAAACCCCCCAGTCGGATGGGAACGGTGTATTTTGGAGACAGGTGATTTAATGGTATCTGCTTGCAGCTGGGTGAGTGCAGTTAACGCAAACATCAAATCAAATACTTTGGTAGTGTAAGCGTTTTTGTTGGATGTACATGAACATCCACGTGCTTTTTCGGTATAAAGTGAACGACTGAGATTTGTTCTTTCTTTAAAGAACGTTTTAAACATGACTTTGTTATGTTTATTTAGAGTTTTACACTTCACTCTGCAGATTTATTGACTGAGCAAGCGAGACATGCAGCAGCAGCGGCGGTGGCGCAAGGGCTGTAGCTGTTATGGTGAGTCCGAGGATGGTACGAGGTCTTCATGCGGTCTCACGGGCGGGGGGGGGGGGGGGGGGGGGGTGTATCTCCCCCCAGGGGTGCTGTGAGAAAGGGACGAGACGTTTTCCAGCACTATCAAGGGTGTTTGCTTTTATGCTGAGAATGCTTTCAAAATTGTATTGATGAGTCTTAGTATTGATTTTTTTTTTTAAATTTTTTTTTAAGCGTACCGATGGCTCTGGCTTTGAACAGATGTGTTGTAGTTTGAGCTGACCTCCTTTAGCTCAACTGCTATCCTATCCCTCATTCTCACTGAATTCTTCTGCTTTCTCCTGTGTTACTTTTCTCATATGCTGAGACATAACTTGGGATTTTTGTTCTTGAGCTGCCGTGTTGTGTCTGGTGCTGCTCGGCAGCTCCCCCTGCCCAGGTTTGCCTGCCGGCCGTTCAGCGTGCTCGCCCGGCGGCGCCAGCCCTGCGGCCGGAGGCTCCTGGCTCTGTCTCCAGCGGGGACCTGCGGGTGCTGCAGCCGGGGCTGTCCGGTGGGGAGAGTCCGGGGCCCAGAGGGTCTCCTCCCCGCTGTTCTGCCCGCCCCCGCCCCCCCCATCCCTGTCGTCCGTCGTGTCGTCCCGTCCCGTCCCCCCCCCCCCCCCCCCCCCCAAGTGATTCCCATGGAGATGTTGCCCCATGCGAGGTTTTTGCGGGACGTGCCCCCGAACCCCCTGCCCTCCGACCTTGTGCCCCCTCCGCCCCACCATGCTCGGCACCGCCCTCCCACCGCCCCTCGGGTGCCGCCTGCACCCGCCGACTTGCCCCTCGCCCCCAGCCCAAGCTCAGACCCGCCCCTTCCCCGCTCCCGCCCCGCCGGGGGCGTGTCCTCCCGCCCCAGGGGCGCGGGGCCGGCGGGCGCTCGGCGCGCAACGCGCGGGGCTGCAGCGTCGGGGCCGCCCCGGGCACGCGCCGCCCGGCGGGCGCTGCTGCCGCGCGGCCAAAGCGCGGTCCCGCAGCGCGGCGGTCGCGCGCCGGGCGTGGACCTTCCGGCGCGCCGGCGGCGGCTCGCGCATGCGCGGTGCGCGAGAGCAGCATGGCGGCGGGTGAGGGGCGAGGCCGGCGGTGAGGCGAGCTCGCTCCTTCGGCTGGTGCGGGAGTCTCTGCTGGCCGCTGGCCGCCGGGGGTGGCGGGACGGGAAGCCTCAAGGCCCGTGCTGCGGCGGGCAGCCCCGGGGAGCTCCCGGGAGCTGGTGGGAGGGAAGAGGGGAAGGAGGCGGACGCCCCTCCAGGCGCCGGGTGCCTTCCCAACTCGCCAGAGCTCCCCTTGAGCCTTCCCCGGCCCCGCTGGCCCCGCGCAGCTGCCTCCAGCTCCAGCACCTCCCCTGCAGCCTGTCTCCCCAGGTCATCCTGTTGTGATGGCAGCAAGCTGGCCCTCGGATGCACTTGATTCTGCCTTAACGTGGATGCCATTAGCTGCAGTGCAGGGAAAAAGTGGCATCTCCAGAAGCTGCTGTGGAAGGAGGCGATTTGGCCGGGGATGATCTACGATCATAATGGTCACTGATTCTCCTTGTCTCCCAGAGGCTGCACTGAGGGCACAGGTGTCTCTTCCTCCCCTGAGGATGCTGTTGTCTGCACCCGCCTCGGTCTTGCCTGGGTTGTCTCTGCCTGACCTCGCTCTCGTCGCGGCGTGGGGGCAAAAAGGGGCGGGCGGAGCGCTTGCTGGCTGTGGGCAGTGGACAGGAGCTGCTGCGGCTGAAGCTGGAGAGGCCAGAGAAAGGTAAAGAAGAAGGAATCAGAGGCCGGCCGGCCGGCAGCTGCCTCCCACCGCAGGCAAGCGGAGAGTCCATGTGCGTAACCCACGGCGTGGTACGGCCGTGTGACGCATGAACGAGCGAGGCTACATGTCTAGGAAGCCTTGTCTCGCAAGAGTTGAGACAGCCATGTAATCTTTTAGGTGGAGAACCACCATGTGACCGGAGCTGCAGAAGAGGAAGGGAGGAGAGGAAGAGAAGGAAGCGTCTGAACGGGCAAATTCTCCTGGCAGCACTGAGAACAAGGGATGCGGTGAGTCCTGGGCCCTCGGGGCCCCATCGCCCCACTTGTGTGTCCCAGGCCCTCCCTATCCCCCTCCCCTGGCCCCCTGTCTTTCACATGGTGCTGGGATTTCCCCCTTGCCCGCCCCCGTCTTTTTTTTTTTTTTTTTTTATCCCTCCCCTGTCTCAGTCTCTCTCTGTCCAGCTCCTGGTCTCTAATTTTAAATTCCCCTCTCTCTCTGGAAGCCTGTCAGGACTTTTCTCTGTCTGGCTCTCTGTCCCTGTTGTTTAATTCCTTCCTGTGTGCCCTTTTAGGCCTCACCATTTTTATTTGCTCGGTCTCTCTTGGTCCAGCACAAGATCCGGATTTTTTAAAATTCCTCCCTCTCTGCCCTGCAGCCTGTCGCTTTCGAAGTTCGTGTTGCGATTTCATTCCTTTTGCCGTCTCTCCCTGCTGGGATTTTTCAATTCCTCCCTGTCTGTCTCGCAGCCCGTTGTTGCTTTCTTGTTCTCTCTGTCTCTGTTGGGCTCCCTGTCCCTGTCTTGACCCACTTCTAAAAATGCCTTCCTCTCTGCCTCGTATGCATTGTTCTTGAAACTTCCGTTTCCCGACGTCTCTCTGTAGGTTGCTCCTGGTCCCAGATGTTTATTTCTTCCCTCTCTGTCCTGTGGCCTGTTGCGATTTGGTGTTTCTGCGTGTCTCCTGTTCCCGGCTCTCGGTCCCCGTTTTTCAGTTTCTCTCTCTCAGCCCTGTAGCCCACTGCTGTTATCTGTCTGTCCTCATCTCTCTCTGGCCAGTTGCCTCTCCCCACATATGTGGTTCCTCCCTCTGCCCTGTGGCCCGTCACTGGTTTTCCGTTCTCTGTCCTGCTCCTTTTCCCCGAGTCTTCAGTTGCTCCCTCTCTGTCCTGTAGCCCATCAAGGGGCTTTGTTTCTTTCTCCATCGCTCCCTGTCCGTCTCCCTGCCCCATCTTTTTAATCCTTCCCTTGCTGCCGTGTGGCGGCTCCCCGCTATCTTCCCTTTCTTCATATCTCTCTCTGGACGGCTCCCGCTTCCCTGTTTTTCAGTTTCTTCCTTCTGGGCCCTGTAGCCTGTGGTGATTGTGCTGCTTTCTCCTTCTCTCTGTCCGGCTGTGGATCCCATTTCTTTAATTCCTCCTGCTTCTCCCTGTAGCCTGTCTTTCTGTCTGCCCTCTCCCCCTTTATCTGTCTCCCCACTCCACCTCTGGCGCCCTGTACCTGTGTTTTAATTCTTCCCTTTCTGCCCTCCAGCTGTTGCTGTGCTTCCTGCGTGTGTCACACTGGGTCCGGCCCCTCATCTCTGTCTTTTCATTCCTCCCGCTCCTCCCTGGAGCTTGTCGCTGTCATTTTCTTTTGCTGTTGCTCTGTCTGGCTCCAGATCCTCGCAGCTTCCCCCCACCCCTGCCCCGCCTCGTTGCTCCTGGCTGTTTTTTCTGTCTCGATCTCTCTGTGCCTGGCTCTGGCTCCCTGTTGTTTCACTCCTCCCTCTCTGTCCTGTAGCCCATCGGCACATTTTCTTTCGTTGGGCTCTCTTTGGCCGTTTCCCTGTCCCTGTTGTTCAGTTTCTTCCTTCTCAGCCCTGTAGTGTGCCGTGATTCTTTTTCTTTCTCCCCCTCTCCCAGCTCCCAGTCCCTCCCTTTTAATTCCTCCCTCTCTGTCCTGTTGCCTGTCAGGAGTCGTGTGTCCTGGAGTCCCCGGCCCACCCCCCCCCCCCAGCCCCTTCTCACTTTCGCACTTCCTGTCCGTGTTTTTTAATTCCTCCTCCTTTGCTGTGTAGCCTGTTGCTTTTTTCTTTTCTCCATCTCTGTGTCTCAGTGCCCCCATTTTTTAATTCTTACTCTCTGCCCTCTACCCTACCCCTATTTTCACCTTTCTCTGACCCTCTGTATCCAGCTCCCTGTCCCTATCGATTATTTTCTCCCTCTTACTCCTGCACCCGCTGCTATTCCCTGCTGTCGCCATCCCTCTCTGTTCAGCTCTCTGTCCCCAGATTTTAATTCCTTCTTCTGCCCCTCCGTAGCCTGTCTGGGTTTTCCCCCTGCTCTCTGTCTGGCTCCCTCTCTCTGCCTTTTCATTCCACATTCTCTGTCCCATAGCCCCAGGCTATTTGTCTGTGTTTCTCAGTCTCTTCTGTCTGGCTCCCTGCTGCTGTTTTTTCTTTCCTCCTTATTTGTCTCATAGCCCATCACTGTTTCGTGGTTTGTTTTTTTTTTTTCTGTCTCTTTGTCCAGCTCCCAGTCCCTGCTCTTGAATTCCTCTTCCCTGTAGCCCGCTGCTGTTTTTTTCTGTTCTCGATCACGCTCTGTCTGGTCCCCTGTCCCTGTTGGTCAATTCTTCCTTCTCTGCCCTGCAGCCCCTGCAGTCTTGTACTTTTTTCTGTCTCTCTCTGGCCGGAGCTCTGTTGCTGCTCATGAGTTCCTCCCTCTCTGCCCTGTAGCCTGTTGCTTTTGTCCTTTCTCCGTCTCGCTTTCTCTGGCTCCCTGATGACGCTATTTTAATATTCCCTCCCTTTTTGTATGAATCGCTATACTTTTTGCTCTCCAGCTTTTTTTTTTTCCTGGCTCCCCGGCTCTATTTTTTAATTCTTCCACCTGTAGTGTGTAGCTCTGTGGTTTGTACCGTGTTGTTGTTCCCCCCACCCCCGCCCCTCCCCTCCATCGTTGGCTGTCTTGGCTCCCTGTCCCTGTTGTTTCATCCTCCCTCTCTGCCCTGTTCTTTGTTGTCTTTCTCCATGTGTCTCGGTCCAGCTTCCTGCCCCTGTTCTTCTTTCCTTCCTCTCTGTCGTGCTGCCTGTCCCAGTTTTGTCCTGCGTCTCCGTCCTCCTTTGTCAGTCTCTGCCCTGCTCCCTTCTCCCTCTATCTGCTGCCTCTCTTCTTCTCTCCCTGCTGCTTCTTTCTCCACCTGTCGGGCTCCCTGTCCCTGTCTTTCTCTCGCCATCCTGTTCCCTGCCTCAGGCGCTCTCGCTGCATCCGCTACCTGCGTGACTGAAGAAACGTTCGCAGTCTCCTTTGCCCTCCCAGCTGCGTTTGCAGTCCCTTCACAGCAGGCGAGGGGCTGTGAGGGAGCCCAGGGGAGGAGGTGCTGCGCTGCGGGGGTCGAGTGATGGCCCCCCGCTCCTGCGGCACGGCCCAGCCCTCGCCACAGCCGCCGCACGAGCTGTGGGCTCGTTGCCAGGGCCGCATGGCTGCCTGCGGGCGTCCGGCTCGGGCACCATGCTCAGCGCTGCATCCGGCGAGCAGCAGGCTGTCCTGCCGGCGGGCGCCGCCGGTAACGGCCGCGCGATGCTGCAGGGCCTGTGGGATGGGGCCGCCGTGCCCGCTGCCACTTCCCCGTGAGGAAAGGCCGCTGCTGCCCCCTGGGCACAGGGCTGGTGGGCGTGCTCTTTTCACCCGCCTGGCTCCCTGACCCCGTTTTCCTTCCACAGACCAGGACTCTGTGTCCTTTCTTTATCTGTGTCTCCCCCTCTCTGTTCTTTTCCCGGTACCTCTCTTTCTCTGCTCCTCAGTTCCTCTCCCTCACCTTATTTTTCTCTTTCTGTTCCTCTGCCCAGCTCCCCATGGCTGTGTTTTCGTTCTCCGTACCTGCTGCCCCAGCGTGGACTGCCGAGCGGTCCCAGGGAAGGGTGAGTGGACGGGCTCTGAGCCCCAGAGCAGGCGTGTTCCTCGCACTTAGATGGGTTTGCAAATAAACCCTCGCTCTGTCTCCTTTGTACTTGCTGAGCAGCGGTCAGAGAGTCCAGGGGAGCAGGTACACAGCGGGGGTAAGGGGCCATGGCTGCAGCTGCGGGCTGGTGCCGGAGGAGCCCCGGAGGGAGCCAGCGAGGCTGATGGCGATGGCCGCTCTGTGTCATGGGGCCGCAGCCCCAGGGGATGGTGCTGCTAGGGCACGCCTGCCCGAGAGTGCCGACAGCAGACGTCGGGCCCCGTCAGGGCAGCTCCCAGGGGTTTTGTGAGCTGGTGGAGAGGAAGGAGGAAGAGGGGCAGATGGCTGCCTCCGGGCACCTGGAGGCCTTCCCACCCCCTGGAAAAGTGCTCCGGCCTGCGCGCCCCATGCAGCTGCCCACAGCTCCAGCACCTGTCCCGTAGCCCCTGACCACCCCAGACCCTGCCCTCGCAGCAGCAAGCTGACCCGCGAACGTGCTTTATTGCCCCATAAGCACGGGTGCCGTTGGCAATGGTCTGGGGCAGGAGGGGGCGTCTCCAGGAGCTCCTGCAGAAGGAGGGGTTCCTGCCTGGGGAAAGGGGTGGCTGTCGCTGTGGACAACAGTTGGCCGTTCTTTGTGTCTCCCAGGGGCAGCGCTGAGGACTTGGTTGCCGGTTCCTCCCCGGGGATGTTGCTGACTGCACCTGGCTCAGGTTTGTGTCCTTATTCTCCCAGTTAAAGCGGTTCCGTTAGTTTAATTCCCTGCCCGGTCACGTTGCTGGTGCCGCAGATACCTGCAGTAGAAGAGCAGGTGTCGGCCTTTGCGGTACGGGTCGCTGTCTTTGCTCAGTGCTTTGTACCCCGTGACACGGAGGCAGGTGAGGAAACTCCCCGCTGCTCCTCCGGCCGCCCTTGTGTCTGCTGGGGGTCGCCCCAGCCCCTTTCCCAGGGGATTGCAGGAAGGGTGGTGAGCAGGGCCCCGGGTGTACGAGCCCTGGCCTCTGCACAGGGAGCCCGTTCTGCTCCGGGGCTGCTGCGGTGCGGGCGCTCCGCTGGTCTGGTCGCTGGCGGCAGCTCTTGGAGCCGGCTGGGCTGCGCGGGCGTCGGGGGTTTGCTCACGGCAAGAAGCGGAGGCGTCGGTGTGAGGGAAGAGTTTCGAGACCGGCCGAGGTTCGGCTGTAGGCATAGTAGGAAGTACCCTTTTATGCAGTTGTTTTTGTTGTTTCAGGCTGGCGGTTTTCCGCTGAGGGTTTGGGGGTGGCAAAATGGTTTAATAGCCTGCCATTTTTTTTTTTTAAATTTTAGATGCATTGCATTTTTCTGGAATTCCTGACTATGGGAGATGGAACCTTGTTTTTTTTCCCCACCGTTTTTACTGTGTGCTGTGTAAGTTGCTGATGTCTTGATCTATGCTCTTTTTTCTCTCTTAATAGGACTGATGGTGAAATTGTCCAGCGAGGGTTAGGGTGAGCATCTTGTACTCGCCTGTATACGGAGCTTGAGAGTTTCTCGAGAAGGCATCTTCCCCAGAACTTCTCAGAGAAGAGGGTCTGCGTTCTTTGCGCTGGTAACAGTCTCCAGCCAGGGTCTGTCTTCTGTCGTAGGCCCGGGCACGCGAGCCTTCCCATTACTCCGTTTCTGACTTTTTCATGACGCGCCTGATGAGACGTGTCGTAGTGCCGGTCACAGCAGTTACGTTTCCGTGTAGTTTTTCACCTGTTGTGTGTTTAGCACCGGTTTCTGTGGTTGTAAGGTGCCTGTGTTAGATCTTTCAGCCGCCGTGGTTTTTCCGTCAGCTGACCGCCGCTGTGATTCCTTGAGGGGTTCAGTGGTAAGGAGGCGGTCGGTGGTGCTTGTTCCGTGTGCGCTATACTGCACATTAATGAGGTCTCGATGCTCCGGAGGTTTATTCTTTTGCGGTAGGCGGGCGCATCGGTAGCCGCACCGAGGGTCTCGTGCTCCTCGACTCACCGGGGTACCGCCGACCGAGCGCTCCCCGTCTCGCGCGAGAAGCTCCACACACAGATCTGTCCAGCACGTCTCGTGTCCGAGAAGGTGACGAGTGGTCCAGGATGCGCTGGGGTATCCGCTGTCGAGCGGTCTGTTCTCACGGAGCCCTCTTCTGGGACGACGACTTCTCCGCGTCCTGTGGATGTTGGGTCTTGGGGCCCGGCTTCTCGCGCGTCCACCGTTGCGGTTGCGGCCGCGGCCGTATCTTTTCGTCAGGGGCCGTGGCATTTGACTTCCGGGGTGGAAGGTGCTAAGGGTCATACGCGTAGGGCCAGGTGTTGCTTTGGCTTTGGTTTTCTGTGATGGCTGGCTGGCTGTTGTTGGAGTCTAGAGGGTATTCCTACATGGAAAGGAGATCTCCGGAACCGTTAAGCTGTTGCTCCGCAGCCGGGTGACTCGTTCGATGCCGTTTTCAGATGCAGTGAGACGAGCCGTGCACCAAAGGGTTAGAGGAGGGGCGGGGGAGCGGCCATAAGAAGGTGGGTTGGCACGCAGTGTCAGCGGGCAGATGCGGCCGATGGCTGTGTGAGCAGCTGACAGGTCTTGGTAGGTTTGTTGTATTCCAAAGGCACGAAGTAGCGAGCGAAGCAGGGTATCGGCACTGCGGGTGGCTGGGGCGAGGTGAGCTGGGACTGGTGGGCTGCAGCAGAGAAGTTACTTTTCAGGCGTTGTGTCGTTTGTGAAGTTTATAAGCATCCCTTATGGGTTGTGTTTTACAGGTGGTACCGGAGCCTCAACGCGGCAGCTGGCAGAGGTAGGGTGGGTGGGCGGCCGAGGTAGAGGAGGAGGAGAGGGGAATGGGCATGGGCAGGCTGTGGTTTCGGGCGGTATCTCAGCACGTGCCTTTTGTTTTGGCTTTCGCAGGTCACGCACGTAGCCTCGGAGGGGCGAAGCTGCGCGCCGACCAGCGGCCTGAGGAGGCGAGGCGGTTGTCAGCCGGGCCGGCGTCCAAGAGCGGAGCATCCTGCGGCAGCTCGGTCAAGCGTTTCTGTGCGTTTGTGCAGGTGTTACGCAGCTGCCTTTGGAGTTGGGTGAGCTTTTGAGGTGGTGAGCTAAGGAGCAGCAAGGAGGAGCGTGGGGCTGGTGATTTCTCCCAAGCGTGACGGTATTTCTCTGTCTGTTGCTACCTTAGGGGGGCCGCAAGCGATGACAGCTGCAGCGTCCAACACGGGAATCGGTGCGGAGCAGTTGAGCGGAAGACCACGTTCCTTTTGAGGAGGAGGGTGTTTCGAGGAGGTCTGTGGTGACCCGTGTGACAGCTACCACTGTCAGCGGTGTGTGTGTTTTTTTTTTTTTCTTTTCTGTAGGCGATGAGGAGGAACGTGGCAACTGCAGGAGTAATCAGGTTAGTTGATGTGGTTTCTGCTGAGGATGGACGCGGATCCCCAGCCCTCTGGAAGCGAAGCTGAGGGACCAGGGACCGTTGTCCTGCAGTGCGTAACTTTGATTTCAGTTGGAAAAGGGATTTTCCTGGAATGGAAATCTTTCTCCTTCAAAGAAATTGCGTTGTACGAACTGCCTGTCGGACTCTGTGTGCTTGGCTGTAGAAGTCATGAGCAGTGAGACTTTTTGCCCTCTTTTGAAAAACAAAACAACAGCAAAGTCAATTTGTTTCCAAAGACTGAAGCACAGCAAGTGTTCCAAAAGTGGATGGCGTCGCTGGTCTTTACATTCTTGGTTGCAACGGTCGAGATACGATTAAAAAATGTTCCTCTGCGTGCTTTGGTACAGCCAGAAGCCTTAGTGCATCTGCCAGTCCTGTTCGGTGGCCTTACCTGTTGCAGCCCTGGGGATTTGAATTTCTTTTTTTTTTTTTTTCTTTTTAATGAGTAAAACCATGTGGGGGATCTATTATTTCACTGATCTTTTCCTGTCATATATGAAACTCTAGAGAAAGTTAAAATTGTATAATTGGCAGAATGACTAACGCGGTTTAAACTCGCTGCCGAATCAGTACAGCATGTAATGTATGAGGTGTACTTAAGCGGTCAGGGGTTTCTCTAACTCTTTCCAAGCCAGAGGCAGCTGCATGTTACTGAGTTTCTTCCCTGTGTTTTGACAGAGCGCTCTGAAGTACTTGGTTTCTAATCATGTGACATGATAGAACAAGGTGGGGCAGGAGCAGAGTCAATTAACAACTGTGTATTTTGGAGACAGGTGTAAGCATAGATCTAGATGGGGGTGTACAGCCTTGTTCTGCAGCAGCGCTCTAAGGAAGGGCATCAAACATGAGCAAGAGCAGTTGCTTTTCTGCTAAGAAGGGGTTGGAAATCGTATCTGTTTGTCTTTCTATGGAGTGTTAAGTATTCAAATCACTCTGGTTTGTAGAGGATGTGTCTGTATTTCGGGCTGGTCTCCTTCAGTTCGACTGCTCTCCTGTCCCTCGTTCTATTGAATTCCTCTCCTTGCTTCTGTGTTGTTCTTCTAATGTGCTGAACTATGGCTGGGGCCTTTTGTTTCCCGATGTCTTGCTGTGAGTGTCCGGTGCTGCGCAGCAGCTCGCCCCCCCCCCCAGGTTTGCCTGCCGGTGGCTCAGCACTCTCGCCCCGCGGGGCCAGCTCTGTCTCTGTCCAAGCTTTCTGCCACGGCTGTCCGGTGGGGAAAGGGGCAGTTGTTGCTCTGGGGAGCCCGTCCGGGCGTGGTCCGAGACGGGGAACGTGGCAGAGCCGAGTGCGAGCAAGAGCCATGGCACCGTCCTTTGGCGGACGCCCTGCCACCCCTCTGCTGTGCGGCAGCCGGCGTCGATGATCTGGCGGGGGGCAGGCATCGAGCATGGATTCTGTCTCGTGGGCTGTGGCAGGTGAGTGCTCGTCTGTGGGTTATGCCGGGGAGAGCCGTTGGTGTCGGTCATCCCCCACCCCTCTCCGGGTCCCCCTGTACCCCCAGTGTCAGAGAAAGACGCAGGTGCTGCTGCGCCGCTGTGACCGCACGGGGGTGCTGCGTGAAACGGCGCTTTGTGCTGCCTGCGCGTGGGGGGTGTGCGGTACTGCAGGCCGGGGTACGCGCATGCGCGCTGGCGGCCGCCCGCGGCGCGCTCTGCTACCACGATTTGACTAGGGTTGGGTACTGGGGCGTGGTACACGCGCGTGTGCGGTGACACCGATTTGTGGCGCTCTCTGCTGCCACCCTGTGACCGAAAAGCAGTACTGCAGCCCCGAAGGCGCTGCCGCGCTCCCTGCTGCCACCCTGTGACCGAAAGTCGGTACTGCAGGCCCAGCGGAGCTTTCCGCGCTCCCTGCTGCCACCCTATGACCAAAAAGCGGTTATGCAGCCCCGGCGGCGCTGCCGCGCACCCTGCTGCCACCCTGTGACCAAAAGACGGTACTGCAGCTCCGGGTGCGCGCTGCCGCGCTCTCTCCTGCTACCGCCTACAGTGAGTGGGCTACGCACCGGACGCTCTCACCTTTGTGCCCCGCGGCGGCCCCTTCCCCTGGGGATGTTTGGAAAGGCAGTGGGCGGGGCCTGGGGTAGATGAGTCCCGGGCTCTGCCCAGGGAGCTCCTTCTGTGCGAGGTGAGAGCTGTGGGATTGGGCAAGCTCCAGCAGCACCCACAGTAGAGAGAGCCCTGGGATGCAGCTTGGGCTTTTTTTTTTTATTATTTGTCAGCAGTTTCATACGGAGTGTTAAGGGGTGATGAGAGGGTTCTAAAACACACAGCTTTTTTAACTGACAGTTTTGCTGTGGTTTTGTTCTAGGTTGTCCTGGGTTACAGTGCAAAATGTGCCAAAAGAAAAAAATATTCTATTACCATCTTCAGGAGCTGTTGAGACCAGGTGGGGCGGTGCTCTCTGCCTCCCCCCCCCCCCCCCGGACTATCTCCTGTTACTGGGCACAACAATGCCTTATCGCCTGACTCATCGATAACTCGCTCCTGGACTATCTCCTGTTAATGGCCCATCAAGGAACTGCCTCACGACTCCCCATCCCATTGTGAGATGCTCCGCCCGGGGGGGGGGGGGGGGGGGGGGGGGCGGGGGGGAAGGAGCCAAGCAGTCCATGCCAAATAAAAACAGAGATTTTGAACACCCTAGCAGCCTTCTTCCAGTGGATTCCCAGAGGAGCTTTTCCCCCCACTGGAGTTCCAGAGGACAAGAGCTACCTACCTACCACTGGACCTTCGGAGGAAGACCAGACTCTTTTACCTGATTGCTGCTTCCACAGAACTACATCCATCGCTTCAGGAGGACTGCAGCCAGCATCTTATCGGACTGCTACTGCCACCCTAACAGGGTGTCAGGTTGTATTCCTGACTCTGTCAGTGTAAACCAGTGGGTTGTTTGTTTTTTCCCTGCCTTGTGTTATATATATATATATATATATATATATATATATATATATTTATATATATATATATATTAGTAAAGAACTGTTATTCCTATTCCCCATATCTTTGCCTGAACGCCCGTTAATTTCAAAATTATAATAATTTGGAGGGAAGGGGGTTGCACTTTCCATTTCAAGGGAGGCTCCTGCCTTCCTCCACAGACACCTGTCTTTCAAACCAAGACATAGGTGCACTGGATTTTCCTGGAATTCTGAACTTCCTGCAGGATGGCAACTTGTTTTTTGTGGCAAGGGTTTGTGATCCCATTTCCTTTCCTAGGACTGAAGGTGAGATTATCGAGTAGCATGAGGATGTGCACCACATCTGCACCTGTCTATGCCCCCCCATACCCCTGTCTCTGCCTTCAGGTGGGGTTTTTCCCATGCCACCCCGATCTTTGTGGCCTTGACTCCCGTGTGTGTGCCTGGCCCTACTTGTCATGTCCCTGCCTCCCATGGGCCTGCCTTGCCTGCTTTTTTTCATGGTAGGGATGGACAACGACAAGAGTATATGTAAGAAGGCAGTCTTTATTAAGTTGCAAAAACCAAGATGGCTGAGATGGTGCAGCAGAAAAAGCGTACCCTTTTATAACCTTTCTTATCTGTCCACCTGTTCATGCACTAAGGCTGCTAAAATGATTCGCTCAATAGCTTTGTCCATTCACCTCCATTCACATAATGATTGGCTGGAGCTCCTACTGTATTTCTCACTGTACCTACTGTTCTCTTGCCAAGTTTCTGCTCTGTGGTATTACTTGCTCAGTCTCTTCTTGCTCAATCTCTTATAACTTCCTCAAACTTGTTTACAACATTCTTCATCCACTTCTTCTGTCTTTTCAAGGGTATACTGGAATGCTGTCAAGGTCAACTTCATCTTCCTCAATCAGGTTATCCCTGACAGATTTTTGTACCCACTTTATGGGTGTGCATAGCTCACACCCTATCCTCCCCCTGTGCACCTGCCTTCCTCCCCCCCCCCCCGCCCCCCCACCATGGGTGTGCCTTGCACCTGCCTCCCATTACCATGTTTTGTGTCCCCCCCCCCCTTGTCCCTGCTCCATGCACCTGCCTTGCCCCCACCGCTACAAGAAGTGCTGCTCCAGATGCAAACTGTTTTAAACAAACTGTTTGCATTCCAAACTTCGCTCTGGCACTTCCTTGGGCCCAAAATGCCATCACCAGTAGATATCAGGGGGAATGAGGGGCACCCAGCAGGGACACCCTGAAGTCTCATGGTTTCCATCAGGCTTTCCCAAGGGCAGGGGTGGGTGGGAGAGTGGAAAAGCAGTATCGCTTTTTACATTTTCTTCCTACATCTCCCTCTTCAGAGCTCCTTGTCCCTGGGTGCTTGTTCTTGCCTGTGGCCCCTGTTCCTGATGGGCTCCAGGTGTGGCCAGTGGGGCTAATAACAGGGCCGGCCCTCCTGTGGGCTATAAAGGGGCTGCCTGAGGGAGCTGATAAAGGGGAACTGGCTGAGGAGGTAGCTGGAGGTACCTCCAGAATGGAATGGCTGGTCCCTGTGGTAAGGAAGGATCCCCCTGAGCTGTCCATGATGGAGCAGACCACCAGCACACGTTGCTGGCAGCTTGGTGCCTGCATCGGCTGTGTGTGTGAGCCGCTGGCCAGCCTGGCAGTGGAGGGGAGTTGAGAGAAAAGTGTTGGGGTGCTGAAGATCTGAGCTGGTGCCAGGAGCTGGGGTGAGTCACACGTTCTCCTGTGTGTGTCCCGGTCCACCTCTGCTGCCCTGCCTGCCGCTCCTTCTGCTGCCTGGGAAAGGGCTGCCCAGGGATGGGGAGGGCCAGCAATGGCTTTCTGTCCTGGCCCCTTTGCTGTGGGAGCCTGATGGACAGCCTAACACCTTCCTGATTGCACTGGGGCTTCCCCTCAAGCCAGGGGGAGAGGCAGGGCTGGAAGAAAGTGGAGGCTGAGATGGGGTGCGAAGTCAGGGAAAATGTGGAAGTCAAGATGGGGGTGGAAATGGTGTCACTTTTTACATTGTCTTTGTAAGGCTCCCTCTTTTTGTCTTCCTGACCCTATGTGTTAGTTCTTGCCTCTGTTTCTTTTCCCCTATTGCTTTACAATATTCCGCTGTCCCTTGTCTTGTCCCTGCTTTGTGGTCCTGCTGGTCCCTTTGGCCTCTCTCTCCTGCTCCTCCTCGCTCTTATGTATTCCTCCATCTCTCCCTGGGTTTTTTGCTCAGTGTCCCAGTACTCCTCTCTCTATGCTACTGTCCTGCTCCCTGTCCCTCTCCTGTTTGCAGCATCCCGTTTACTGGCTGCCTGTCCCCCACCTCTTCTCTACCTTCCTCCTGCTTTTTCCCTTCTCTCCTGCTGCGTTTGCTGTGTTTGCACACCGAGCCTTGTAGCCAGCTAAGTGCCAGGATTTGTTCTGGGCAGAGGTGAGTAAACTTTTCCTGCCTCCTCTGTGCCCCTGGATGGTATTCAAGCCCCTGGGTGCAGAGCTCGTGGCTGTGGGCAGGTGCTGGGGAGGGGGCCATGTGCTGTGGGGCTTTGCCCAGGCCCCTGTTCCTGATGGGCTCCAGCTGGGGCAGGTGTGGCCACTGAGGCTAATGATGGGGCTGGCCCTACTTTGGGCTATGAAGGGGGCTGCCTGGGCATGCCTGCCTGCAGGAGCTGGCTGAGGAGTCAAACCAAGGGGCTTCCACAGGCAACTGTCTCCAGCTGGTCCCTGTGGCAAGGAAGGATCCCTCCCACCCATCCACAACAGAGAATGCCACCATAACACAGCACCAGGACCTTGGCGCCTCTGTTGGCTGCACACGTGTGAGCTGCTGCATGTCCAGGAAACCTCGTGAGAGAAGTGCATTGAGTCACCCACCGCCTGCTCCTAAGGTCAGGCAGCTGGCACTGTGGAGGAGGAAGGGGCAGAGACAGAGAGAAAAGCCTCGGGGCGGTGAAGGTCTGCCGTTGTCACCAGGAGCCACGTGTCCCCTCGTGTGTGTCCAGGGCCATCCCTGCCCCGGTTCTCTGGATCTCTGCCTGCCTCCTTGCCTGTCCCTGCCTCTGTCTGCCTTTCAGGCTGTCTAGTTCCCCAAAGCTTTTTGCTCTTTTGCTAGCATTGCCCTGTAAAGTGTCACCTTCTACCTTTCCTTTCTATGTCGTTTCCTTTCTGCCACCCCACCAGCTCTGATTTCATTCTTCCTCATTGCTTGTGAAACTGGCATTTCTAGGTCCCCTCTCTCCGTGTCTCAGTTTACCCAGTTGCCTATGATTTTGGGAAGGGTGGTGGTTGGGGCCTGGGGTAGATGAGCCCTGAACTCTCCCAGGAAGCTCCTTCTTACGTGCGAGGCAAGAACTCTGGGACTAGGCAGGGTCCAGCAGCACCCACAGTAGAAAGTGCCCTGGGATGAAGCTTGGGCTTTTTTTTTTTCTTGTTTTTATGTCAGCAGTTTCCTAGGGGGTGTTCAGGGGTGACAGGAGGGTTTTAAAACACACAGCCTTTTTTTTAACTGATAGTTTTGGTGCTGTTTTGTTCTAGGTGCACTGGATTTTCCCGGAATTCTGAACTTCCTGCAGGATGGCAACTTGTTTTTTGTGAGGAGTGTTTGTGACCGCATTTCCCTTCCTAGGACTTGAAGGTGAGACTATCGAGCAGCCGTGAGGATGCGCACCACGTCTGCACCTGTCTATGCCCCCCCGTACCCCTGTCTCCGCCTTCAGGTGGGGTTTTTCCCATGCCACCCCCAACTCGGTGGCCTTGCTAAGGGTGGGTGTGCCTGGCCCCAAATCCACCCGGCGCCTCCCCCCCGCCGTGAGCGTGCCTTGCTGCTGTTCTTCGGCACTGGCCACTGTAGGCGTGCCCTGCTTGCCCCCCCCCCCCGACCCCCCCCCGTGTGCCTTTTCTGCCCCGGCACCGCCCCCCCCCGTGGGCGTGCCCTGCTTCCCCGCGCCCCGCCCCGGCACCGCTCCCCCCGTGGGAGTGCCTTGCTGCTTTGCACCTCGCCCCAGCACCGCCCCCCCCCATGGCCTCGCCGACAGTGGCTGTGCCCTGCCCGGCCCCCACCCCCTCCCCTTCCCGGGTTTGCCTTTGTTATTCTGCACCCCACCCCAGCACCGCCCCCCCCGGGCGTGACTTTTTTGCCCCATGCCCCACCCTCCTGTTGGCGTGCCTTGCTGCCCCCCCCCCCCCCCGGCCCCGCCCCCCCCTTGTGTCCCATCCCCACCACTTGCCCGGGGGCGGGGCCTGGGGTATATGAGCCTCGGCCTCTGCTCAGGGAGCTCATTCTGCTCTGGGGCTGCTGGCGCTGGCAGCTCCAGACCCAGCTGCCTCTGCGGGCATGGGGCTTCGGGCGCGGACAGGAGCGCAGGCGGCTGCGGCAGGGAAGAGCTGCGGCCGGGGACACCAGGCCACCCCTGTACTCCTCAGGCCCCCATCGGCTCCAGCCCCTCAGCGAGGACCAGATGTGCTCCTGGGCCTGGCCAGGCCCTGCCGGGACGCGTTCCCCCCCGTCGGGCCCCCTGCCACCAGCTACGCCCAGCGCTGCTGCCTCTGCCCGGCCCCGGGGGCGCCGGGGCCAGAGGTTGTCGTCCCCAAGTGGGGTCACAGCATCTTTTGGGGGGGGTCGATGGCACCGACGCCGAGCCATCCTGCAGCCTGGCTTTGCACCGCAGGCATCTCTGTAAGCTGTCCGAGTTCCTCCCTCCCCTTCGTGTGCCCCTCAGTCCCCTCCATTTCCCATCCAGGCACCAGAATTAATCTGCGTGACAAGTGGCCTTCTCAGAACCACAGGCCTTCAAAGGGCCTTCTCTCACCTGCCTAGTCCTCTCAGAAGGACACGGGCGTTGCTCTGTGTGGACTCATTTGTCTTTCCTGGCACCTCTCCTGAGGTGCCTTGTCACTTGTTTTGGTTCGAGTCGCTTCAGTGTTACTTAAGGTGCTTGGTACAGTTCCTGATGCTGTGGGGTTCTTTTCCCCGACGGTTTTTCCTTGGTTTTGGTTTTTGGTTTGGGTTCGGTTTGGTTTCAACCCTATCCTGGGGTTTTCTGTCCTTTGGGACTTATTTCTGTTGAGGGAGGCAGATGGAGAAAAGTAGGAGTCTCAGTGTCTTACAACTGCTGGTGATCTACAATATTCCCTTTGCAACCAGAGAGCTCTGAGAGGAGGATTCTTGCAGGCTGTCATTCGGCTTTGTCATTCGGTCCCGTCCAGAATGTAGCGCTGGTACAAGTTCTGCAACAGACAGGAACGGGTCTAGCCTTGTTACGCGGGCTTTCTTTTTCCTTGCAGGTCGGACTTGAGACTTGCAATGGCCTTTTCCTTCGCTAAAAAAACACGCCCCGGACTCGCCGCAGACTCGGCAGCGTCGCGGATTTCGCCGGACTGCGCCGCTGGCAGAGCCGGCGGCCGACGGGGTCGCGGGCGCTCGGCACTGCGTCGGCCGGAGGCTCCCGTTGGCGCAGCAGCGACGGTCGGGGGCGGCGCAGCTGGACAGCCGGAGGTTTGGTGTCGCGGCGTATCTGCTGTGCGCGGGTTCGCTTCCCCGGGATTTTGGGCTGCTCTGGAAAAACGGGTGGCGGAGCCGGAGAGAAGAGCGGGCGGTGGCTACAGGCCGAGTCGCCGCTCGGGGAGGTTGCGCTCCGCGGAGCTTCAAGCTTTGGAGACGGAGTGCAAAACCGTCGAGCGTCCCAAGTGGACCGCGGCAGGCGTCCTGGCTCCGGTCGCGTCGAGGCGCTCCGGTGGTTTTTCCTGGGGAATTCCAAAGTGGTCAGTTTCTATTAGTTTAATTTTTACCGCTCGTTTACGTCAAAACGTTTAAAATAAAAATGTCCGTCACAGTAACCAGAATAGTCTTTGGGAGCAAATACTGCCCGTCGTCCGCTCTAGCTATTGCTTCCCGCTTTGCAGACAGTACTTACTCCCCATTGATGTAATCAAAGGGCAAGCAGCAGAATGTCAACAACAGAGCACTAACTGGAAGTAATAGCTGTAGCGAAACAACTCTAACAGGAAAAGAAAAAAATCACGCGTCCTAGTTAATCCACTTTGTGGTAAAGTCACAAAATATTAGAGCGCGCCTAAAGAGAAGAAATATTACCTAGGGTTGAGTAATGACTAAATTTAGTGGCAGATGTTACTTAATGAACCGGGCAGTAATGATTCCCGGTCCGTACTGCAATTCAAAAAATGAATAGTTTAGAGACCCTCTTGAAGTGATAAAGACAGAAAACTAATTGGGAGTCGTTAACAGCTCCATTTAAACATAACCACTGCTAAACCAATTGAACTGGAAACTAATTGGGAGGCTCTAACGCTTAAACGATCACACCGCTGTAAGCAAGCTGGGAGGCAACAGTGACTCCTGCTTAGAACCAAAAGAGTAATCGAAGCTTTAGATCTTTAGATAAAGAGAAATAAAAAAAGGAATCGTTCAATAACGGCTCCGTTTAAACGTAGGTACTAAAAGAATTCCCGGGCGGTGGTGAACTAACATAACGCTAAAAGATTTAGATTTAAAATAAAAGGAAAATTAGAAAACCAACAGGGAGTCACGACTGCCAAAATTTAAACATAGCCGTTGGGGGGGGGAGGAGGGGACGGGTACCAATTCCTTCCAAGTAGAGCTAAAAGAAAAAACCGACGCCAATTAAATCCGACGAACAAAAACTTAGATTTCATTTTAGAAACAGATCGAACGCTAACTGGGCATCATGAATGCCCGTTTAACAATACTAGCCATCTTAAACTGATGCATTAAAGATACCCCCGCAGCACCATCAGATGAAAATTTTCTCCTTGGGAAGCAGAAATAGAATACCAATTGGGAGCAGTTTAGAGTAACGGTCGTCGTGAACGTACCCCTAATTCGAGTCCTAATTCACAATCCGAAACCGTGATTTCCAACGGTAATGAACCTTTTCCTCTTGTGTCAGTCGGGTGCCTGCGCTTTGCTCCTGCTCCCTTCAGCAGCGGTACACGGAGCGCTCGCCGGCTGTGAGCCGTTCGTTCAGCGGCTTTTTGTACCAGTCAACTCTTCAATCGGGCCATTTAAATAACAGACTATTCTCTCAAATTCCAGCTCAAACGCGTGGCACGAATTAACGGCGCCCGAGGGCCACGCCATTTACTAGTGCCGCCCCGGAGCTGAGCCTGCTTATTGCGAGGCTCTTCTCGCAAGAGCCCCTCACGCACGCACGCACGCCCGCACGCCCGCAGGTCCCGTCACCGGTGCTCCGCGCCGGCCTAACCGCAGACCGGCAGGGCGGGCGGAGAAACTGCCCGGAAGCCGTGGAGAGCGAGACGGATTCGAGAGCGAGACGGATTCAACAGCGATTCCTGCCGAAACACGCAAGGAACGCAGCTCTGCACGGCGGGGCGGCGGCCTGTCCCCTCCTGGCCGCGCGGCCCCATCCCCGCCGCGGGCAGCCTCAGCCTTCAGAAGATGGCGGCGCCATACCCCCCCCCCCCCGCCCCCCTCCAAGCACCGGCCGCAGCTCCGGAGAGAAACGACGCGGATGCGGCCCCGAGACAGCGGCGCCGCCACCGCGGCCGCCGTCGGCACTCGTTTCGCGGGGGACTCACCGGCTCCTCCGGGGCTCCGGCAGGCTCCCGCCGCTTCCCCGCGGTCCTCCATGATGCCGGAAGTGCCCCTCAGTCCTCCGAACTTGCGCTCTATGGGCCCGCAGTCCTCCAGGATGCCCAAGTGCCGGTTCGGTGCGGGGGGCCCTGGAGTAGATGAGCCCCGGGCTCTGCCCAGGGAGCTCCTTCTGGGCGAGAGCTGTGGGACTGGGCAGGGTCCAGCGGCACCCACAGGAGAGAGTGCCCTGGGCTGCAGCTTGGGTTTTGGTGGGGTTTTTTTGGTTTGGTTTTTTTTTTTTTTTTTACGTCGGCAGTTTCCTACGGGGTGTTCAGGGGTGACAGGAGGGTTTTAAAACACACAGCCTTTTTTTAACTGATAGTTTTGGTGCTGTTTTGTTCTAGGTGCACTGGATTCTCCCAGAATTCTGAACTTCCTGCAGGATGGCAACTTGTTTTTTGCGAGGAGTGTTTGTGACCGCATTTCCCTTCCTCGGACTTGAAGGTGAGAATATCGAGCAGCCGTGAGGATGCGCACCACGTCCGCACCTGTCT
This sequence comes from Leptosomus discolor, assembly GCF_034619465.1. NCBI lineage: Eukaryota > Metazoa > Chordata > Aves > Leptosomiformes > Leptosomidae > Leptosomus > Leptosomus discolor. The sequence continues at coordinate 493,805 of NW_028237935.1, forward strand.
ATGCCCCCCCATCCCTCCGTCCGTGGCTGCAGGTGGGATTTTTCCCATGCCACCCCCAACTCGGTGGCCTTGCCAAGGGTGGGTGTGCCTGGCCCTACTTCTCGTGTCCCTGCCTCCAATGGGTGTGCTTTGCCTGCTTTGTGTTCCCTCTTTATGGGTGTGCATAGCTCACACTGTTGTCCTCGCCCTGTGCTTCTGCCTTGCACCTGCCTCCCATGGGCATGCATTGTCCCCCCCTTGTCTCTGCTCCATGCAGCTGCCTTGCCCCCACCTCTCCAAGTATTGCTGCTCCAGGTTTACAGCACGAATAAACTGTTAGCATTCCGAACTTTGCTCTGGCACTTCCTTGGGCCCCAAATCCCTAAGACTACCGCAAAATGCCATCACCAGTAGATGTCAGGGGGAATGAGGGGCACCCAGCAGGGACACCCTGAAGTCTCATGGTTTCCATCAGGCTTTCCCAAGGGCAGAGGTGGGTGGGAGAGTGGAAAAGCAGCATTACTTTTTACGTTTTCTTCCTACATCTCCCTCTTCTGAGCTCCTTGTCCCTGGGTGTTTGTTCTTGCCTGTGGCCCCTGTTCCTGATGGGCTCCAGGTGTGGCCAGTGGGGCTAATGGCATGACTGGCCCTGCTGTGGACTATAAAGGGGCTGCCTGAGGGAGCTGGTAAAGGGGAACTGGCTGAGGAGGAGCTGGAGGTACCTCCAGCATGGAATGGCTGGTCCCTGTGGTGAAGAAGGGTTCCTCTGAGCTGTCCGTGATGGAGCAGACCACCAGCATGTGTTGCCAAGAGCTTGGTGCCTGCATCGGCTGTGTGTGAGCCGCTGGCCAGCCTGGCAGTGGAGGGGAGTTGAGAGAAAAGTGTTGGGGCACTGAAGGTCTGAGCCGGTGCTGGGAGCTGGGGTGAGTCACATGTTCTCCCATGCACATCCTGGTCCATCTCTGCTGCCCTGCCTGTCGCTCCTTCCGCTGCCTGGGAAAGGGCTGCCCAGGGATGGGGAGCGCTAACGATGGCTTTCTGTCCTGGCCACTTTGCTGTGGAAGCCTGCCAGGCACCCTGCTGCCATTCCGATGGCACTGGGGCTTCCCCTCAAGCCAGGGGGAGGTGGCAGGGCTGGAAGAAAGTGGAGGCTGAGATGGGGTGCGAAGTCAGGGAAAATGTGGAAATCAAGAGTGGGTGGAAATGGTGTCACTTTTTACATTGTCTTTGTAAGGCTCCCTCTTTTTGTCTTCCTGACCCTATGTGTTAGTTCTTGCCTCTGTTTCTTTTCCCCTATTGCTTTACAATATTTGCCTGTCCCTCGTCTTGTCCTTGCCTTGTGGTCCTGCTGGTGCCTTTGGACTCTTTCTCCTGCTCCTCCTCTCTCTTATGTATTCCTCCACCTCTCCCTGGGTTTTTTGCTCAGTGTCCCAGTACTCCTCTCTCTATGCTACTGTCCTGCTCCCTGTCCCTCCCCTGTTTGCAGCATCCCGTTTACTGGCTGCCTGTCCCCCACCTCTTCTCTATCTTCCTCCTGTTTTTTCCCTTCTCTCCTGCTGTCCTGCTGCGTTTGAGCACTGAGCCTTGTAGCCAGCTCAGTGCCAGGATTTGTTCTGGGCAGAGGTGAGTAAACTTTTCCTGCCTCCTCTGTGCCCCTGGATGGTATTCAAGCCCCTGGGTGCAGAGCTCGTGGCTGTGAGCAGGTGCCAGGGAGGGGGCCATGTGCTGTGGGGATTTGGCCAGGCCCCTGTTCCTGACGGGCTCCAGCTGGGGCAGGTGTGGCCAGTGAGGCTAATGATGGGGCTGGCCCTGCTTTGGGCTAGGAAGGGGGCTGCCTGGGCATGCCTGCCTGCAGGAGGTGGCTGAGGAGTCAAACCAAGGGGCTTCCACAGGCAGCTGTCTCTAGCCGGTCCCTGTGGCAAGGAAGGATCCCTCCCAGCCGTCCCCAACAGAGCACGCCACCAGCACACGACACCAGGACCCTGGCGGCTCTGTTGGCCACACGTGTGAGCTGCTGCATGTCCAGGAAACCTCGTGAGAGAAGTGCATTGAGTCACGCACCGCTTACTCCTAAGGTCAGGCAGCTGGCACTGTGGAGGAGGAAGGGGCAGAAGCAGAGAGAAAAGCCTCGGGGCGGTGAAGGTCTGCCGTTGGCACCAGGAGCCACGTGTCCCCTCGTGTGTGTCCGGGCCCATCCCTGCCCTGGTTCTGCAGGTCTCTGCCTGCCTCCTTGCCTGTCCCTGCTTCTGTCTGCCTTTCAGGCTGTCTAGTTCCCCAAAGCTTTTTGCTCTTCTGCTAGCATTGCCCTGTAAAGTATCACCTTCTACCTTTCCTTTCTATGTCTCTTCCTTTCTGGCACCCCACCAGCTCTGATTTCATTCTTCCTCGTTGCTTGTGACAATGGCATTTCTAGGTCTCCCTCTCTCGGTGTCTCCGTTTATTCAGTTCCCTGTGATTGTGGGAAGGGTGGTGGTCGGGGTCTGGGTCTCTGCTCAGGGAGCTCATTCTGCTCTGAGGTTGCTGTGGTGTGGGTGCTCTGTTGGTGCTATCAGCGGTGGCAGTTTGGGAGCTGGCTGGGCTGTGTGGGTATTGCGGTTTGGACACGGAGAGAAGCAGAAGCATCTGAGGTAAGAGTTGTGGGACTGGGCGAGGTCCAGCAGCACATAGAGAGTGCCATTGGATGCCGGTTTGTTGGTTTTGATGTCAGCAATTTTATACTGAGTGTTCAGGGGTGGCAAGATACTTTAAAAACACAGAATTTTTTATAACTGAATTTTTTTTGTTCTAGCTGCACTGGATTTTCCTGGAACTCTGGACTTCATGCAGGATGTAACCTTGTTTTTTTCCCTAGTTTGGCTGACAGCTTTTCCCTTAATAGGACTGAAGGTGAGATTATTAGGTATTAGAATGTGCAACATGTATGCACCTGTATATGCCACTCCCTATCCACCTGTCCATGCCTCATTCAGAAGATGGCGGCGCCATACCCCCCCCCCCCCCCCCCCCCGCCCCCTCCAAGCACCGTCCGCAGCTCCGGAGAGAAATGACGCGGATGCGGCCCCGAGACGGCGGTGCCGCCACCGCGGCCGCCGTCGGCACTCGTTTCGCGGGGGACTCACCGGCTCCTCCAGGGCTCCGGCAGGCTCCCGCCGCTTCCCCGCGGTCCTCCATGATGCCGGAAGTGCCCCTCAGTCCTCCGAACTTGCGCTCTATGGGCCCGCAGTCCTCCAGGATGCCCAAGTGCCGGTTCGGTGCGGGGGGCCCTGGAGTAGATGAGCCCCGGGCTCTGCCCAGGGAGCTCCTTCTGGGCAAGGCGAGAGCTGTGGGACTGGGCAGGGTCCAGCGGCATCCACAGGAGAGAGCGCCCTGGGATGCAGCTTGGGTTTTGGGTGTGTTTTTTTTTGTTTTTTTTTCTTTTTTTTTTTTTTTTTTACGTCGGCAGTTTCCTAGGGGGTGTTCAGGGGTGACAGGAGGGTTTTAAAACACATAGCCTTTTTTTTAACTGATAGTTTTGGTGCTGTTTTGTTCTAGGTGCACTGGTTTTTCCCGGAATTCTGAACTTCCTGCAGGATGGCAACTTGTTTTTTGTGAGGAGTGTTTGTGACCGCATTTCCCTTCCTGGGACTTGAAGGTGAGACTATCGAGCAGCCGTGAGGATGCGCACCACGTCTGCACCTGTCTATGCCCCCCCATCCCTCCGTCTTGCGGCTATACGTCGGGTCATCTTCTGAGCTATACGTCGGGACGTCTGTTGGTCTCTACGTCGGAACGTATGTTGGTTTCTACGTCTGGCTTGACGTTAATTTCAGCTCTACTTCGGAATGTCTTTTGGGATATACGTCGGGACGTGCGTTGGGCGCTACGTCGGGACGTGCGTTGGGCGCTACGTCGGGACGTGCGTTGGGCGCTACGTCGGGATTTAGCTTACTTTCAGCTCTACGTCGGGACGTGCGTTGGGCTCTACGTCGGGACGTGCGTTGGGCTCTACGTCGGGACGTGCGTTGGGCTCTACGTCGGGATTTAGCTTACTTTCAGCTCTACGTCGGGACGTGCGTTGGCCTCTACGTCGGGACGTGTGTTGGGCTCTACGTCGGGATTTAGCTTACTTTTAGCTCTACGTCGGGACGTGCGTTGGGCTCTACGTCGGGACGTGTGTTGGGCTCTACGTCTGTAGTTAGCTAACTTTCAGCTCTACGTCGGGACGTGCGTTGGGCTCTACGTCGGGACGTGCGTTGGGCTCTACGTCGGGATTTAGCTTACTTTCAGCTCTACGTCGGGACGTGCGTTGGCCTCTAAGTCGGGACGTGCGTTGGCCTCTAAGTCGGGACGTGCGTTGGCCTCTAAGTCGGGACGTGCGTTGGCCTCTAAGTCGGGACGTGCGTTGGCCTCTAAGTCGGGACGTGCGTTGGCCTCTAAGTCGGGACGTGCGTTGGCCTCTAAGTCGGGACGTGCGTTGGCCTCTAAGTCGGGACGTGCGTTGGCTTCTACGTCGGGACGTGCGTTGGCCTCTACGTCGGGATTTAACTTACTTTCAGCTCTACGTCGGGACGTGCGTTGGGCGCTACGTCGGGACGTGCGTTGGGCTCTACGTCGGGACGTGCGTTGGGCTCTACGTCTGTAGTTAGCTAACTTTCAGCTCTACGTCGGGACGTGCGTTGGGCGCTACGTCGGGACGTGCGTTGGGCTCTACGTCGGGACGTGCGTTGGGCTCTACGTCGGGACGTGCGTTGGGCTCTACGTCGGGACGTGCGTTGGGCTCTACGTCGGGACGTGCGTTGGGCTCTACGTCGGGACGTGCGTTGGGCTCTACGTCGGGATTTAGCTTACTTTCACCTCTAGGTCGGGACGTGCGTTGGCCTCTAGGTCGGGACGTGCGTTGGCCTCTAGGTCGGGACGTGCGTTGGCCTCTAGGTCGGGACGTGCGTTGGCCTCTAGGTCGGGATTTAGCTTACTTTCAGCTCTACGTCGGGACGTGCGTTGGGCGCTATGTCGGGACGTGCGTTGGGCACTACGTTGGGATTTAGCTTACTTACAGCTCTACGTCGGGACGTGCGTTGGGCTCTACGTCGGGACGTGCGGTGGGCTCTACGTCGGGACGTGCGTTGGGCTCTACGTCGGGATTTAGCTTATTTTCAGCTCTACGTCGGGACGTGCGTTGGCCTCTACGTCGGGACGTGCGTTGGGCTCTACGTCGGGATTTAGCTTACTTTGAGCTCTACGTCGAGACGTGCGTTGGCCTCTACGTCGGGACGTGCGTTGGCCTCTACGTCGGGATTTAGCTTACTTTCAGCTCTACGTCGGGACGTGTGTTGGGCTCTACTTCGGGATTTAGCTTACTTTCAGCTCTACGTCGGGACGTGCGTTGGGCTCTACGTCGGGACGTGCGTTGGGCTCTACGTCGGGACGTGCGTTGGGCTCTACGTCGGGACGTGCGTTGGGCTCTACGTCGGGACGTGCGTTGGGCTCTACGTCGGGACGTGCGTTGGGCTCTACGTCTGTAGTTAGCTAACTTTCAGCTCTACGTCGGGACGTGCGTTGGGCTCTACGTCGGGACGTGCGTTGGGCTCTACGTCGGGACGTGCGTTGGGGTCTACGTCGGGATTTAGCTTACTTTCAGCTCTACGTCGGGACGTGCGTTGAGCTCTACGTCGGGACGTGCGTTGGGCTCTACGTCGGGAAGTGCGTTGTCCTCTACGTCGGGACGTGCGTTGTCCTCTACGTCGGGACGTGCGTTGTCCTCTACGTCGGGACGTGCGTTGGCCTCTACGTCGGGACGTGCGTTGGCCTCTAAGTCGGGACGTGCGTTGGCCTCTACGTCGGGACGTGCGTTGGCCTCTACGTCGGGACGTGCGTTGGGCGCTACGTCGGGACGTGCGTTGGCCTCTACGTCGGGTCGTGCGTTGGGCTCTACGTCGGGTCGTGCGTTGGGCTCTACGTCGGGTCGTGCGTTGGGCTCTACGTCGGGACGTGCGTTGGGCTCTACGTCTGTAGTTAGCTAACTTTCTGCTCTACGTCGGGACGTGCGTTGGGCTCTACGTCTGTAGTTAGCTAACTTTCATCTCTACGTCGGGACGTGCGTTGGGCTCTACGTCGGGACGTGCGTTGAGCTCTACGTCGGGACACGCGATGGGCTCTACGTCGGGACGCGCGTTGGACTCTACGTCTGTAGTTTGCTAACTTTCAGCTCTACGTCGGGACGCGCGTTGAGCACTTCGTCTGCAGTTAGCTAACTTTCACCTCTACGTCGGGACGTGCGTTGGGCTCTACGTCTGTAGTTAGCTAACTTTCAGCTCTACGTCGGGACGTGCGTTGGGCGCTACGTCGGGACGTGCGTTGGGCGCTACGTCGGGACGTGCGTTGGGCTCTACGTCGGGACGTGCGTTGGGCTCTACGTCGGGATTTAGCTTACTTCCAGCTCTACGTCGGGACGTGCGTTGGGCTCTACGTCGGGACGTGCGCTGGCCTCTACGTCGGGACGTGCGCTGGCCTCTACGTCGGGACGTGCGTTGGCCTCTACGTCGGGATTTAGCTTACTTTCAGCTATACGTCGGGACGTGCGTTGGCCTGTACGTCGGGACGTGCGTTGGCCTCTACGTCTGTAGTTAGCTAACTTTCAGCTCTACGTCGGGACGTGTGTTGGGCTCTACGTCGGGATTTAGCTTACTTTCAGCTCTACGTCGGGACGTGCGTTGGGCTCTACGTCGGGATTTAGCTTACTTTCAGCTCTACGTCGGGACGTGCGTTGGGCTCTACGTCTGTAGTTAGCTAACTTCAAGCTCTACGTCGGGACGTGCGTTGGGCTCTACGTCGGGACGTGCGTTGGGCTCTACGTCGGGACGTGCGTTGGGCTCTACGTCGGGACGTGCGTTGGGCTCTACGTCGGGACATGCGTTGGGCTCTACGTCGGGACGTGCGTTGGGCTCTACGTCGGGACGTGCGTTGGGCTCTACGTCAGGATTTAGCGAACTTTCAGCTCTACGTCGGGACGTGCGTTGGGCTCTACGTCGGGACGTGCGTTGGGCTCTACGTCGGGATTTAGCTTACTTTCAGCTCTACGTTGGGACGTGCGTTGGCCTCTACGTCGGGATTTAGCTTACTTTCAGCTCTACGTCGGGACGTGCGTTGGGTGCTACGTCGGGACGTGTGTTGGGCGCTACTTCGGGACGTGCGTAGGGCGCTACGTCGGGATTTAGCTTACTTTCAGCTCTACGTCGGGACGTGCGTTGGGCTCTACGTCGGGACGTGCGTTGCGCTCTACGTCGGGACGTGCGTTGCGCTCTACGTCGGGACGTGCGTTGGGCTCTACGTCGGGATTTAGCTTACTTTCAGCTCTACGTCGGGACGTGCGTTGGCCTCTACGTTGGGACGTGCGTTGGGCTCGACGTCGGGATTTAGCTTACTTTCAGCTCTACGTCGGGACGTGCGTTGGCCTCTACGTCGGGACGTGCGTTGGCCTCTACGTCGGGATTTAGCTTACTTTCAGCTCTACGTCGGGACGTGCGTTGGGCTCTACGTCGGGACGTGCGTTGGGCTCTACGTCGGGACGTGCGTTGGGCTCTACGTCGGGATATGCGTTGTGCTCTACGTCGGGACGTGCGTTGGGCTCTACGTCGGGATTTAGCTAACTTTCAGCTCTACGTCGGGACGTGCGTTGGGCTCTACGTCGGGACGTGCGTTGGGCTCTACGTCGGGACGTGCGTTGGGCTCTACGTCGGGATTTAGCTTACTTTCAGCTCTACGTCGGGACGTGCGTTGGGCTCTACGTCGGGACGTGCGTTGGGCTCTACGTCGGGATTTAGCTTACTTTCAGCTCTACGTCGGGACGTGCGTTGGGCTCTACGTCGGGACGTGCGTTGGGCTCTACGTAGGGATTTAGCTTACTTTAAGCTCTACGTCGGGACGTGCGTTGGGCTCTACGTCGGTACATGCTTTGGGATATACGTCGGGACGTGCGCTGGGCTCTAAGTCGGGACGTGCGTTGGGCTCTACGTCGGGACGCGCGTTGGGCTCTACGTCTGTAGTTAGCTAACTTTCAGCTCTACGTCGGGATGTGCGTTGGGCTCTACGTCTGTAGTTAGTTAACTTTCAGCACTACGTCGGGACGTGCGTTGGGCGCTACGTCGGGACGTGCGTTGGGCGCTACGTCGGGATTTAGCTTACTTTCAGCTCTACGTCGGGACGTGCGTTGGGCTCTACGTCGGGACGTGCGTTGGGCTCTACGTAGGGATTTAGCTTACTTTAAGCTCTACGTCGGGACGTGCGCTGGCCTCTACGTCGGGACGTGCGCTGGCCTCTACGTCGGGACGTGCGCTGGCCTCTACGTCGGGACGTGCGCTGGCCTCTACGTCGGGACGTGCGCTGGCCTCTACGTCGGGACGTGCGTTGGCCTCTACGTCGGGATTTAGCTTACTTTCAGCTCTACGTCGGGACGTGCCTTGGCCTGTACGTCGGGACGTGCGTTGGGCTCTACGTCGGGATTTAGCTTACTTTCAGCTCTACGTCGGGACGTGCGTTGGGCTCTACGTCGGGACGTGCGTTGGGCTCTACGTCTGTAGTTAGCTAACTTTCAGCTCTACGTCGGGACGTGCGTTGGGCTCTACGTCGGGACGTGCGTTGGGCTCTACGTCGGGACGTGCGTTGGGCTCTACGTCGGGATTTAGCTAACTTTCAGCTCTACATCGGGACGTGCGTTGGGCTCTACGTCGGGACGTGCTTTCGCCTCTACGTCGCGATTTAGCTTACTTACAGCTCTATGTTGGGACGTGCGTTCGCCTCTACGTCGGGATTTAGCTTACTTTCACCTCTACGTCGGGACGTGCGTTATGCTCTACGTCGGGACGTGCGTTGGGCTCTACGTCGGGACGTGCGTTGGGCTCTACATCTCTAGTTAGCTAACTTTCAGCTCTACGTCGGGACGTGCGTTGGGCTCTATGTCTGTAGTTAGCTAATTTCAGCTCTACGTCGGGACGTGCGTTGGGCTCTACGTCTGTAGTTAGCTAACTTTCAGCTCTACGTCGGGACGTGCGTTGGGCGCTACGTCGGGACGTGCGTTGGGCTCTACGTCGGGACGTGCGTTGGGCTCTACGTCGGGACGTGCGTTGGGCTCTACGTCGGGATTTAGCTTACTTTCAGCTCTACGTCGGGACGTGCGTTGGCCTCTACGTCGGGACGTGATTTGGCCTCTACGTCGGGACGTGCTTTGGCCTCTACGTCAGGACGTGCGTTGGCCTCTACGTCGGGACGTGCGTTGGCCTCTACGTCGGGATTTAGCTTACTTTCAGCTCTACGTCGGGACGTGCGTTGGCCGCAACGTCGGGATTTAGCTTACTTTCAGCTCTACGTCGGGACGTGCGTTGGCCTCTACGTCGGGACGTGCGTTGGCCTCTACGTCGGGATTTAGCTTACTTTCAGCTCTACGTCGGGACGTGCGTTGGCCTCTACGTCGGGACGTGCGTTGGCCTCTACGTCGGGATTTAGCTTACTTTCAGCTCTACGTCGGGACGTGCGTTGGGCTCTACGTAGGGACGTGCGTTGGGCTCTACGTCGGGAAGTGTGTTGGGCTCTACGTCGGGATTTAGCTTACTTTAAGCTCTACGTCGGGACATGCGCTGGCCTCTACGTCGGGACGTGCGCTGGCCTCTACGTCGGGACGTCCGCTGGCCTCTACGTCGGGACGTCCGCTGGCCTCTACGTCGGGACGTCCGCTGGCCTCTACGTCGGGATGTGCGGTGGCCTCTACGTCGGGACGTGCGTTGGCCTTAACGTCGGGACATGCTTTGGGCTCTACGTGGGGACGTGCGTTGGGCTCTACGTCGGGATTTAGCTTACTTTCAGCTCTACGTCGGGACGTGCGTTGGGCTCTACGTCGGGACGTGCGTTGGGCTCTACGTCGGGACGTGCGTTGGCCTCTACGTCGGGATTTAGCTTACTTTCAGCTCTACGTCGGGACGTGCGTTGGGCGCTACGTCGGGACGTGCGTTGGGCGCTACGTCGGGACGTGCGTTGGGCGCTACGTCGGGACGTGCGTTGGGCGCTACGTCGGGACGTGCGTTGGGCGCTACGTCGGGACGTGCGTTGGGCGCTACGTCGGGATTTAGCTTACTTTCAGCTCTACGTCGGGACGTGCGTTGGGCTCTACGTCGGGACGTGCGTTGGGCTCTACGTCGGGACGTGCGTTGGGCTCTACGTCGGGACGTGCGTTGGGCTCTACGTCGGGATTTAGCTTACTTTCAGCTCTACGTCGGGACGTGCGTTGGGCTCTACGTCGGGACGTGCGTTGGGCTCTACGTCGGGACGTGCGTTGGGCTCTACGTCGGGACGTGCGTTGGGCTCTACGTCGGGACGTGCGTTGGGCTCTACGTCGGGACGTGCGTTGGGCTCTACGTCTGTAGTTAGCTAACTTTCTGCTCTACGTCGGGACGTGCGTTGGGCTCTACGTTTGTAGTTAGCTAACTTTCAGCTCTACGTCGGGACGTGCGTTGGGCGCTACGTCGGGACGTGCGTTGGGCTCTACGTCGGGACGTGCGTTGGGCTCTACGTCGGGATTTAGTTTACTTTCAGCTCTACGTCGGGACGTGCGTTGGCCTCTACGTCGGGACGTGCGTTGGCCTCTACGTCGGGATTTAGTTTCTTTCAGCTCTACGTCGGGACGTGCGTTGGCCTCTACGTCGGGACGTGCGTTGGGCTCTACGTCGGGATTTAGCTTACTTTCAGCTCTACGTCGGGACGTGCGTTGGGCTCTACGTCGGGATTTAGCTTACTTTCAGCTCTACGTCGGGACGTGCGTTGGGCTCTACGTCGGGACATGCGTTGGGCTCTACGTCGGGACGTGCGTTGGTCTCTACGTCTGTAGTTAGCTAACTTTCAGCTCTACGTCGGGACGTGCGTTGGGCTCTACTTCGGGACGTGCGTTGGGCTCTACGTCGGGACGTGCGTTGGGCTCTACGTCGGGATTTAGCTTACTTTCAGCTCTACGTCGGGACGTGCGTTGGGCTCTACGTCGGGACGTGCGTTGGGCTCTACGTCGGGACGTGCGTTGGGCTCTACGTCGGGACGTGCGTTGGGCTCTACGTCGGGACGTGCGTTGGGCTCTACGTCGGGATTTAGCTTACTTTCAGGTCTACGTCGGGACGTGCGTTGGGCTCTACGTCGGGACATGTTTTGGGATATACGTCGGGACGTGCGCTCGGCTCTACGTCGGGACGTGCGCTCGGCTCTACGTCGGGACGTGCGTTGGGCTCTACGTTGGGACGTGCGTTGGGCATTACGTCTGTAGTTAGCTAACTTTCAGCTCTATGTCGATACGTGCGTTGGGCTCTATGTTGGGACTTTCGTTGGGCTCTACGTTGGGACGTGCGTTGGGCTCTACGTCGGGACGTGCGTTGGGCTCTACATCTGTAGTTAGCTAACTTTCAGCTCTACGTCAGGACGTGCGTTGGGCTCTACGTCTGTAGTTAGCTAACTTTCAGCTCTAGGTCGGGACGTGCGTTGGGCTCTAGGTCGGGACGTGCGTTGGGCTCTAGGTCGGGACGTGCGTTGGGCTCTACGTCGAGACGTGCGTTGGGCTCTACGTCGGGATTTAGCTTACTTTCAGCTCTACGTCGGGACGTGCGTTGGGCTCTACGTCGGGACGTGCGTTGGCCTCTACGTCGGGACGTGCGTTGGCCTCTACGTCGGGATTTAGCTTACTTTCAGCTCTACGTCGGGACGTGCGTTGGGCGCTACGTCAGGACGTACGTTGGGCGCTACTTCGGGACGTGCCTTCGGCGCTACGTCGGGATTTAGCTTACTTTCAGCTCTACGTCGGGACGTACGTTGGGCTCTCTATGTCGGGACGTGCGGTGGGCTCTACGTCGGGACGTGCGGTGGGCTCTACGTCGGGACGTGCGGTGGGCTCTACGTCGGGACGTGCGTTGGGCTCTACGTCGGGACGTGCGTTGGGCTCTACGTCGGGACGTGCGTTGGGCTCTACGTCGGGACGTGCGTTGGGCTCTACGTCGGGATTTAGCTTACTTTCAGGTCTACGTCGAGACGTGCGTTGGGCTCTTAGTCGGGATGTGCGTTGGGCTCTACGTCGGGATTTAGCTTACTTTCAGCTCTACGTCGGGACGTGCGTTGGGCGCTACGTCAGGACGTACGTTGGGCGCTACTTCGGGACGTGCCTTCGGCGCTACGTCGGGATTTAGCTTACTTTCAGCTCTACGTCGGGACGTACGTTGGGCTCTCTATGTCGGGACGTGCGTTGGGCTCTACGTCGGGACGTGCGTTGGGCTCTACGTCGGGACGTGCGTTGGGCTCTACGTCGGGACGTGCGTTGGGCTCTACGTCGGGACGTGCGTTGGGCTCTACGTCGGGATTTAGCTTACTTTCAGGTCTACGTCGAGACGTGCGTTGGGCTCTTAGTCGGGATGTGCGTTGGGCTCTACGTCGGGATTTAGCTTACTTTCAGCTCTACGTCGGGACGTGCGTTGGCCTCTACGTCGGGACGTGCGTTGGCCTCTAAGTCGGGATTTAGCTTACTTTCAGCTCTACGTCGGGACGTGTGTTGGGCTCTACGTCGGGATTTAGCTTACTTTCAGCTCTACGTCGGGACGTGTGTTGGGCTCTACGTCGGGACGTGCGTTGGGCTCTACGTCGGGATTTAGCTTACTTTCAGCTCTACGTCGGGACGTGCGTTGGCCTCTACGTCGGGACGTGCGTTGGCCCGTACGTCGGTATTTAGCTTACTTTCAGCTCTACGTCGGGACGTGCGTTGGCCTCTACGTCGGGACGTGCGTTGGCCTCTTCGTCGGGATTTAGCTTACTTTCAGGTCTACGTCGGGACGTGCGTTGGGCTCTTAGTCGGGATGTGCGTTGGGCTCTACGTCGGGATTTAGCTTACTTTCAGCTCTACGTCGGGACGTGCGTTGGGCGCTACGTCAGGACGTACGTTGGGCGCTACTTCGGGACGTGCCTTCGGCGCTACGTCGGGATTTAGCTTACTTTCAGCTCTACGTCGGGACGTACGTTGGGCTCTCTATGTCGGGACGTGCGTTGGGCTCTACGTCGGGACGTGCGTTGGGCTCTACGTCGGGACGTGCGTTGGGCTCTACGTCGGGACGTGCGTTGGGCTCTACGTCGGGACGTGCGTTGGGCTCTACGTCGGGATTTAGCTTACTTTCAGGTCTACGTCGAGACGTGCGTTGGGCTCTTAGTCGGGATGTGCGTTGGGCTCTACGTCGGGATTTAGCTTACTTTCAGCTCTACGTCGGGACGTGCGTTGGCCTCTACGTCGGGACGTGCGTTGGCCTCTAAGTCGGGATTTAGCTTACTTTCAGCTCTACGTCGGGACGTGTGTTGGGCTCTACGTCGGGATTTAGCTTACTTTCAGCTCTACGTCGGGACGTGTGTTGGGCTCTACGTCGGGACGTGCGTTGGGCTCTACGTCGGGATTTAGCTTACTTTCAGCTCTACGTCGGGACGTGCGTTGGCCTCTACGTCGGGACGTGCGTTGGCCCGTACGTCGGTATTTAGCTTACTTTCAGCTCTACGTCGGGACGTGCGTTGGCCTCTACGTCGGGACGTGCGTTGGCCTCTTCGTCGGGATTTAGCTTACTTTCAGGTCTACGTCGGGACGTGTGTTGGGCTCTACGTCGGGATTTAGCTTACTTTAAGCTCTACGTCGGGACGTGCGTTGGGCTCTACGTCGGGACGTGCGCTGGCCTCTACGTCGGGACGTGCGCTGGCCTCTACGTCGGGACGTGCGCTGGCCTCTACGTCGGGACGTGCGTTGGCCTTAACGTCGGGATTTAGCTTACTTTCAGCTCTACGTCGGGACGTGCCTTGGCCTGTACGTCGGGACGTGCCTTGGCCTGTACGTCGGGATTTAGCTTACTTACAGCTCTACGTCGGGACGTGCGTTGGGCTCTAAGTCGGGATTTAGCTTACTTTCAGCTCTACGTCGGGACGTGCGTTGGGCTCTACGTCGGGACGTGCGTTGGGCTCTACGTCGGGATTTAGCTAACTTTCAGCTCTACGTCGGGACGTGCGTTGGGCTCTACGTCGGGACGTGCGTTGGGCTCTACGTCGGGACGTGCGTTGGGCTCTACGTCGGTATTTAGCTTACTTTCAGCTCTATGTTGGGACGTGCGTTGGCCTCTACGTCGGGATTTAGCTTACTTTCAGCTCTACGTCGGGACGTGCGTTGGGCTCTACGTCTGTAGTTAGCTAATTTCAGCTCTACGTCGGGACGTGCGTTGGGCTCTACGTCTGTAGTTAGCTAACTTTCAGCTCTACGTCGGGACGTGCGTTGGGCGCTACGTCGGGATGTGCGTTGGGCTCTACGTCGGGACGTGCGTTAGGGTCTACGTCGGGATTTAGCTTACTTTCAGCTCTACGTCAGGACGTGCGTTGGCCTCTACGTCGGGACGTGCGTTGGCCTCTACGTCGGGACGTGCGTTGGCCTCTACGTCGGGACGTGCGTTGGCCTCTACTTCGGGACGTGCGTTGGCCTCTACGTCGGGATTTAGCTTACTTTCAGCTCTAAGTCGGGACGTGCGTTGGGCGCTACGTCGGGACGTGCGTTGGGCGCTACTTCGGGACGTGCGTTGGGCGCTACGTCGGGATTTAGCTTACTTTCAGCTCTACGTCGGGACGTGCGTTGGGCTCTACGTCGGGACGTGCGTTGGGGTCTACGTCGGGATTTAGCTAACTTTCAGCTCTACGTCGGGACGTGCGTTGGGCTCTAGGTCGGGACGTGCGTTGGGCTCTACGTCGGGATTTAGCTTACTTTCAGCTCTATGTTGGGACGTGCGTTGGCCTCTACGTCGGGATTTAGCTTACTTTCAGCTCTACGTCGGGACGTGCGTTCGGCTCTACGTCGGGACGTGCGTTGGGCTCTACGTCGGGACGTTCGTTGGGCTCTACATCTGTAGTTAGCTAACTTTCAGCTGTACGTCGGGACGTGCGTTGGGCTCTACGTCTGTAGTTAACTAATTTCAGCTCTACGTCGGGACGTGCGTTGGGATCTACGTCTGTAGTTAGCTAACTTTCAGCTCTACGTCGGGACGTGCGTTGGGCTCTACGTCGGGACGTGCGTTGGGCTCTACGTCGGGACGTGCGTTGGGCTCTACGTCGGGATTTAGCTTACTTTCAGCTCTACGTCGGGACGTGCGTTGGGCGCTACGTCGGGACGTGCGTTGGCCTCTAAGTCGGGACGTGCGTTGGCCTCTAAGTCGGGACGTGCGTTGGCCTCTACGTCGGGACGTGCGTTGGCCTCTACGTCGGGATTTAGCTTACTTTCAGCTCTACGTCGGGACGTGCGTTGGGCGCTACGTCGGGACGTGCGTTGGGCGCTACGTCGGGACGTGCGTTGGGCGTTGCTTCGGGACGTGCGTTGGGCGCTACGTCGGGATTTAGCTTACTTTCAGCTCTACGTCGGGACGTGCGTTGGGCTCTACGTTGGGACGTGCGGTGGGCTCTATGTCGGGACGTGCGTTGGGCTCTACGTCGGGATTTAGGTTACTTACAGCTCTACGTCGGGACGTGCGTTGGCCTCTATGTCGGGACGTGCGTTGGCCTCTACTTCGGGATTTAGCTTACTTTCAGCTCTACGTCGGGACGTGCGTTGGCCTCTACGTCGGGACGTGCGTTGGCCTCTACGTCGGGATTTAGCTTACTTTCAGCTCTACGTCGGGACGTGTGTTGGGCTCTACGTCGGGATTTAGCTTACTTTCAGCTCTACGTCGGGACGTGCGTTGTGCTCTACGTCGGGACGTGCGTTGTGCTCTACGTCGGGACGTGCGTTGGGCTCTACGTCGGGACGTGCGTTGGGCTCTACGTCGGGACGTGCGTTGGGCTCTACGTCTGTAGTTAGCTAACTCTCAGCTCTACGTCGGGACGTGCGTTGGGCTCTATGTCGGGACGTGCGTTGGGCTCTACGTCGGGACGTGCGTTGGGCTCTACGTCGGGATTTAGCTTACTTTCAGCTCTACGTCGGGACGTGCGTTGGGCTCCACGTCGGGACGTGCGTTGGGCTCCACGTCGGGACGTGCGTTGGGCTCTAC
This sequence comes from Leptosomus discolor, assembly GCF_034619465.1. Taxonomy (NCBI): domain Eukaryota; kingdom Metazoa; phylum Chordata; class Aves; order Leptosomiformes; family Leptosomidae; genus Leptosomus; species Leptosomus discolor. The sequence goes on from NW_028237935.1 coordinate 509,827, forward strand.
GTCGGGACGTGCGTTGGGCTCTACGTCTGTAGTTAGCTAACTTTCTGCTCTACGTCGGGACGTGCGTTGGGCTCTACGTTTGTAGTTAGCTAACTTTCAGCTCTACATCGGGACGTGCGTTGGGCTCTACGTCGGGACGTGCGTTGGGCTCTACGTCGGGACGTGCGTTGGGCTCTACGTCGGGACGTGCGTTGGGCTCTACGTCGGGACGTGCGTTGGGCTCTACGTCGGGATTTAGTTTACTTTCAGCTCTACGTCGGGACGTGCGTTGGGCTCTACATCGGGACGTGCGTTGGGCTCTACGTCGGGACGTGCGTTGGGCTCTACGTCGGGACGTGCGTTGGCCTCTACGTCGGGACGTGCGTTGGCCTCTACGTCGGGACGTGCGTTGGCTTCTACGTCGGGATTTAGCTTACCTTCAGCTCTACGTCGGGACGTGCGTTGGGCTCTACGTCGGGACGTGCGTTGGGCTCTACGTCGGGACGCGCGTTGGGCTCTACGTCGGGACGCGCGTTGGGCTCTACGTCTGTAGTTAGCTAACTTTCAGCTCTACGTCGGGACGCGCGTTGTGCTCTTCGTCTGTAGTTAGCTAACTTTCAGCTCTACGTCGGGACGCGCGTTGGGCTCTTCGTCTGTAGTTAACTAACTTTCAGCTCTACGTCGGGACGTGCGTTGGGCTCTACGTCGGGACGTGCGTTGGGCTCTAGGTCGGGACGTGCGTTGGGCTCTAGGTCGGGATTTAGCTTACCTTCAGGTCTACGTCGGGACGTGCGTTGGGCTCTACGTCGGGACGTGCGTTGGGCTCTACGTCGGGACGTGCGTTGGGCTCTACGTCGGGACGTGCGTTGGGCTCTACGTCGGGACGTGCGTTGGGCTCTACGTCGGGACGTGCGTTGGGCTCTACGTCGGGACGTGCGTTGGGCTCTACGTCGGGACGTGCATTGGGCTCTACGTCGGGACGTGCGTTGGGCTCTACGTCGGGACGTGCGTTGGGCTCTACGTCGGGACGTGCGTTGGGCTCTACATCTGTAGTTAGCTAAGTTTCAGCTCTATGTCGGGACGTGCGTTGGGCTCTACGTCTGTAGTTAGCTAACTTTCAGCTCTACGTCGGGACGTTCGTTGGGCTCTACGTCGGGACGTGCGTTGGGCTCTACGTCTGTAGTTAGCTTACTTTCAGCTCTACGTCGGGACGTGCGTTGGGCTCTACGTCGGGATTTAGCTAACTTTCAGCTCTACGTCGGGACGTGCGTTGGGCTCTACATCTGTAGTTAGCTAACTTTCAGCTCTACGTCAAGACGTGCGTTGGGAGCTACGTCGGAACGTGCGTTGGGCTCTACGTCGGGACGTGCGTTGAGCTCTACGTCGGGACGTGCGTTGGGCTCTACGTCGGGATTTAGCTTACTTTCAGTTCTACGTCGGGACGTGCGTTGTGCTCTACGTCGGGACGTGCGTTGGCCTCTACGTCGGGATTTAGCTTACTTTCGGCTCTACGTCGGGACGTGCGTTGGGCGCTACGTCGGGACGTGCGTTGGGCGCTACGTCGGGACGTGCGTTGGGCGCTACTTCGGGACGTGTGTTGGGCGCTATGTCGGGATTTAGCTTACTTTCAGCTCTACCTCGGGACGTGCGTTGGGCTCTACGTCGGGACGTGCGTTGGGCTCTACGTCGGGACGTGCGTTGGGCTCTACGTCGGGATTTAGTTTACTTTTAGCTCTACGTCGGGACGTGCGTTGGGCTCTACGTCGGGACGTGCGTTGGCCTCTACGTCGGGACGTGCGTTGGCCTCTACGTCGGGACGTGCGTTGGCTTCTACGTCGGGATTTAGCTTACCTTCAGCTCTACGTCGGGACGTGCATTGGGCTCTACGTCGGGACGCGCGTTGGGCTCTACGTCGGGACGTGCGTTGGGCTCTACGTCGGGATGCGCGTTGGGCTCTACGTCGGGACGCGCGTTGGGCTCTACGTCTGTAGTTAGCTAACTTTCAGCTCTACGTCGGGACGCGCGTTGGGCTCTTCGTCTGTAGTTAGCTAACTTTCAGCTCTACGTCGGGACGCGCGTTGGGCTCTTCGTCTGTAGTTAGCTAACTTTCAGCTCTACGTCGGGACGTGCGTTGGGCTCTAGGTCGGGACGTGCGTTGGGCTCTAGGTCGGGACGTGCGTTGGGCTCTAGGTCGGGATTTAGCTTACCTTCAGGTCTACGTCGGGACGTGCGTTGGGCTCTACGTCGGGACGTGCGTTGGGCTCTACGTCGGGACGTGCGTTGGGCTCTACATCTGTAGTTAGCTAAGTTTCAGCTCTATGTCGGGACGTGCGTTGGGCTCTACGTCTGTAGTTAGCTAACTTTCAGCTCTACGTCGGGACGTGCGTTGGGCTCTACGTCGGGACGTGCGTTGGGCTCTACGTCGGGACGTGCGTTGGGCTCTACGTCGGGACGTGCGTTGGGCTCTACGTCTGTAGTTAGCTTACTTTCAGCTCTATGTCGGGACGTGCGTTGGGCTCTACGTCGGGATTTAGCTAACTTTAAGCTCTACGTCGGGACGTGCGTTGGGCTCTACATCTGTAGTTAGCTAACTTTCAGCTCTACGTCAAGACGTGCGTTGGGAGCTACGTCGGGACGTGCGTTGAGCTCTACGTCGGGACGTGCGTTGGGCTCTACGTCGGGATTTAGCTTACTTTCAGCTCTACGTCGGGACGTGCGTTGGGCTCTACGTCGGGACGTGCGTTGGCCTCTACATCGGGATTTAGCTTACTTTCAGCTCTACGTCGGGACGTGCGTTGGGCGCTACGTCGGGACGTGCGTTGGGCGCTACGTCGGGACGTGCGTTGGGCGCTACGTCAGGACGTGCGTTGGGCGCTACGTCGGGACGTGCGTTGGGCGCTACTTCGGGACATGTGTTGGGCGCTATGTCGGGATTTAGCTTACTTTCAGCTCTACCTCGGGACGTGCGTTGGGCTCTATGTCGGGATGTGCGTTGGGCTCTACGTCAGGACGTGCGTTGGGCTCTACGTCGGGACGTGCGTTGGGCTCTACGTCGGGATTTAGCTTACTTTCAGATCTACGTCGGGACGTGCGTTGGCCTCTACGTCGGGACGTGCGTTGGCCTCTACGTCGGGATTTAGCTTACTTTCAGCTCTACGTCGGGATGTCCGTTGGGCTCTACGTCGGGATTTAGCTTACTTTCATCTCTCGTCGGGACGTGCGTTGGGCTCTAAGTCGGGACGTGCGTTGGGCTCTACGTCGGGATTTAGCTTACTTTCAGGTCTACGTCGGGACGTGCGTTGGGCTCTACGTCGGGAAGTGCGTTGGCCTCTACGTCGGGATTTAGCTTACTTTCAGCTCTACGTCGGGACGTGCGTTGGACGCTACGTCGGGACGTGCGTTGGACGCTACGTCGGGACGTGCGTTGGACGCTACGTCGGGACGTGCGTTGGACGCTACGTCGGGACGTGCGTTGGGCGCTACGTCGGGACGTGCGTTGGGCGCTATGTCGGGATTTAGCTTACTTTCAGCTCTACCTCGGGACGTGCGTTGGGCTCTATGTCGGGATGTGCGTTGGGCTCTACGTCAGGACGTGCGTTGGGCTCTACGTCGGGACGTGCGTTGGGCTCTACGTCGGGATTTAGCTTACTTTCAGATCTACGTCGGGACGTGCGTTGGCCTCTACGTCGGGACGTGCGTTGGCCTCTACGTCGGGATTTAGCTTACTTTCAGCACTACATCGGGACGTGCGTTGGCCTCTACGTCGGGACGTGCGTTGGCCTCTACGTCGGGATTTAGCTTACTTTCAGCTCTACGTCGGGACGTCCGTTGGGCTCTACGTCGGGATTTAGCTTACTTTCAGCTCTAAGTCGGGACGTGCGTTGGGCTCTAAGTCGGGACGTGCGTTGGGCTCTACGTCGGGATTTAGCTTATTTTAAGCTCTACGTCGGGACGTGCGTTGGGCTCTACGTCGGGACGTGCGTTGGGGTCTACGTCGGGACGTGCGTTGGGCTCTACGTCGGGATTTAGCTTACTTTCAGGTCTACGTCGGGACGTGCGTTGGGCTCTACGTCGGGACGTGCGTTGGGCTCTACGTCGGGATTTAGTTTACTTTCAGCTCTACGTCGGGACGTGCGTTGGGCTCTACGTCGGGACGTGCGTTGGGCTCTACGTCGGGACGTGCGTTGGGCTCTACGTCGGGACGTGCGTTGGGCTCTACGTCGGGACGTGCGTTGGCTTCTACGTCGGGATTTAGCTTACTTTCAGCTCTACGTCGGGACGTGCGTTGGGCTCTACGTCGGGACGTGCGTTGGGCTCTACGTCGGGACGCGCGTTGGGCTCTACGTCGGGACGCGCGTTGGGCTCTACGTCTGTAGTTAGCTAACTTTCAGCTCTACGTCGGGACGCGCGTTGGGCTCTTCGTCTGTAGTTAGCTAACTTTCAGCTCTACGTCGGGACGCGCGTTGGGCTCTTCGTCTGTAGTTAGCTAACTTTCAGCTCTACGTCGGGAGGTGCGTTGGGCTCTAGGTCGGGAGGTGCGTTGGGCTCTAGGTCGGGACGTGCGTTGGGCTCTAGGTCGGGACGTGCGTTGGGCTCTAGGTCGGGACGTGCGTTGGGCTCTAGGTCGGGATTTAGCTTACCTTCAGGTCTACGTCGGGACGTGCGTTGGGCTCTACGTCGGGACGTGCGTTGGGCTCTACGTCGGGACGTGCGTTGGGCTCTACGTCGGGACGTGCGTTGGGCTCTACGTCTGTAGTTAGCTAAGTTTCAGCTCTATGTCGGGACGTGCGTTGGGCTCTACGTCTGTAGTTAGCTAACTTTCAGCTCTACGTCGGGACGTGCGTTGGGCTCTACGTCGGGACGTGCGTTGGGCTCTACGTCTGTAGTTAGCTTACTTTCAGCTCTATGTCGGGACGTGCGTTGGGCTCTACGTCGGGATTTAGCTAACTTTCAGCTCTACGTCGGGACGTGCGTTGGGCTCTACATCTGTAGTTAGCTAACTTTCAGCTCTACGTCAAGACGTGCGTTGGGAGCTACGTCGGAACGTGCGTTGGGCTCTACGTCGGGACGTGCGTTGAGCTCTACGTCGGGACGTGCGTTGGGCTCTACGTCGGGATTTAGCTTACTTTCAGCTCTACGTCGGGACGTGCGTTGGGCTCTACGTCGGGACGTGCGTTGGCCTCTACGTCGGGATTTAGCTTACTTTCAGCTCTACGTCGGGACGTGCGTTGGGCGCTACGTCGGGACGTGCGTTGGGCGCTACGTCGGGACGTGCGTTGGGCGCTACTTCGGGACGTGCGTTGGGCTCTACGTCGGGATTTAGCTTACTTTCAGCTCTACGTCGGGACGTCCGTTGGGCTCTACGTCGGGATTTAGCTTACTTTCAGCTTTACGTCGGGACGTGCATTGGGCGCTATGTCGGGACGTGCGTTGGGCGCTACTTCGGGACGTGCGTTGGGCGCTACGTTGGAATTTAGCTTACTTTCAGCTCTACGTCGGGATGTGCGTTGGGCTCTACGTCGGGACGTGCGTTGGGCTCTACGTCGGGACGTGCGTTGGGCTCTACGTCGGCATTTAGCTTACTTTCAGCTCTACGTCGGGACGTGCGTTGGGCTCTACGTCGGGACGTGCGTTGGGCTCTACGTCGGGACGTGCGTTGGGCTCTACGTCGGGACGTGCGTTGGGCTCTACGTCGGGATTTAGCTTACTTTAAGCTCTACGTCGGGACGTGCGTTGGGCTCTACGTCGGGACGTGCGTTGGGCTCTACGTCGGGACGTGCGTTGGGCTCTACGTCTGTAGTTAGCTAACTTTAAGCTCTACGTCGGGACGTGCGTTGGGCTCTACGTTGGGATTTAGCTTACTTTAAGCTCTACGTCGGGACGTGCGTTGAGCTCTACGTCGGGATTTAGCTTACTTTAAGCTCTACGTCGGGACGTGCGTTGGGCTCTACGTCGGGACGTGCGTTGGGCTCTACGTCGGGACGTGCGTTGGGCTCTACGTCGGGACGTGCGTTGGGCTCTACGTCGGGATTTAGCTTACTTTAAGCTCTACGTCGGGACGTGCGTTGGGCTCTACGTCGGGACGTGCGTTGGGCTCTACGTCGGGACGTGCGTTGGGCTCTACGTCGGGACGTGCGTTGGGCTCTACGTCGGGACGTGCGTTGGGCTCTACGTCGGGATTTAGCTTACTTTCAGGTCTACGTCGGGACGTGCGTTGGGCTCTACGTCGGGACGTGCGTTGGGCTCTACGTCGGGACGTGCGTTGGGCTCTACGTCGGGACGTGCGTTGGGCTCTACGTCGGGATTTAGCTTACTTTCAGGTCTACGTCGGGACGTGCGTTGGGCTCTACGTCGGGACGTGCGTTGGGCTCTACGTCGGGACGTGCGTTGGGCTCTACGTCGGGACGTGCGTTGGGCTCTACGTCGGGACGTGCGTTGGGCTCTACGTCGGGACGTGCGTTGGGCTCTACGTCGGGATTTAGCTTACTTTTCAGGTCTACGTCGGGACGTGCGTTGGGCTCTACGTCGGGACGTGCGTTGGGCTCTACGTCGGGACGTGCGTTGGGCTCTACGTCTGTAGTTAGCTAACTTTAAGCTCTACGTCGGGACGTGCGTTGGGCTCTACGTCGGGACGTGCGTTGGGCTCTACGTCGGGACGTGCGTTGGGCTCTACGTCGGGACGTGCGTTGGGCTCTACGTCTGTAGTCAGCTAATTTTCAGCTCTACGTCGGGACGTGCGTTGGGCTCTACGTCGGGACGTGCGTTGGGCTCTACGTCGGGACGTGCGTTGGGCTCTACGTCGGGACGTGCGTTGGGCTCTACGTCGGGACGTGCGTTGGGCTCTACGTCGGGATTTAGCTTACTTTCAGCTCTACGTCGGGACGTGCGTTGGGCTCTACGTCGGGACGTGCGTTGGGCTCTACGTCGGGATTTAGCTTACTTTCAGCTCTACGTCGGGACGTGCATTGGCCTCTACATCGGCATTTAGCTTACTTTCAGCTCTACGTCGGGACGTGCGTTGGGCTCTACGTCGGGAGGTGCGTTGGGCTCTACGTCGGGAGGTGCGTTGGGCTCTACGTCGGGACGTGCGTTGGGTTCTACGTCGGGACCTGCGTTGGGCTCTACGTCTGTAGTTAGCTAACTTTCTGCTCTACGTCGGGACGTGCGTTGGGCTCTACGTCTCTAGTTAGCTAACTTTCAGCTCTACGTCGGGACGTGCGTTGGGCTCTACGTCTGTAGTTAGCTTACTTTCAGCTCTACGTCGGGACGTGCGTTGGGCTCTACGTCGGGATTTAGCTAACTTTCAGCTCTACGTCGGGACGTGCGTTGGGCTCTACATCTGTAGTTAGCTAACTTTCAGCTCTACGTCAAGACGTGCGTTGGGAGCTACGTCGGAACGTGCGTTGGGCTCTACGTCGGGACGTGCGTTGAGCTCTACGTCGGGACGTGCGTTGGGCTCTACGTCGGGATTTAGCTTACTTTCAGCTCTACGTCGGGACGTGCGTTGGGCTCTACGTCGGGACGTGCGTTGGCCTCTACGTCGGGATTTAGCTTACTTTCAGCTCTACGTCGGGACGTGCGTTGGGCGCTACGTCGGGACGTGCGTTGGGCGCTACGTCAGGACGTGCATTGGGCGCTACGTCGGGACGTGCGTTGGGCGCTACTTCGGGACATGTGTTGGGCGCTATGTCGGGATTTAGCTTACTTTCAGCTCTACCTCGGGACGTGCGTTGGGCTCTATGTCGGGATGTGCGTTGGGCTCTACGTCAGGACGTGCGTTGGGCTCTACGTCGGGACGTGCGTTGGGCTCTACGTCGGGATTTAGCTTACTTTCAGATCTACGTCGGGACGTGCGTTGGCCTCTACGTCGGGACGTGCGTTGGCCTCTACGTCGGGATTTAGCTTACTTTCAGCTCTACATCGGGACGTGCGTTGGCCTCTACGTCGGGACGTGCGTTGGCCTCTACGTCGGGATTTAGCTTACTTTCAGCTCTACGTCGGGATGTCCGTTGGGCTCTACGTCGGGATTTAGCTTACTTTCAGCTCTACGTCGGGACGTGCGTTGGGCTCTAAGTCGGGACGTGCGTTGGGCTCTACGTCGGGATTTAGCTTACTTTCAGGTCTACGTCGGGACGTGCGTTGGGCTCTACGTCGGGAAGTGCGTTGGCCTCTACGTCGGGATTTAGCTTACTTTCAGCTCTACGTCGGGACGTGCGTTGGACGCTACGTCGGGACGTGCGTTGGACGCTACGTCGGGACGTGCGTTGGGCGCTACGTCGGGACGTGCGTTGGGCGCTACGTCGGGACGTGCGTTGGGCGCTACTTCGGGACATGTGTTGGGCGCTATGTCGGGATTTAGCTTACTTTCAGCTCTACCTCGGGACGTGCGTTGGGCTCTATGTCGGGATGTGCGTTGGGCTCTACGTCAGGACGTGCGTTGGGCTCTACGTCGGGACGTGCGTTGGGCTCTACGTCGGGATTTAGCTTACTTTCAGATCTACGTCGGGACGTGCGTTGGCCTCTACGTCGGGACGTGCGTTGGCCTCTACGTCGGGATTTAGCTTACTTTCAGATCTACGTCGGGACGTGCGTTGGCCTCTACGTCGGGACGTGCGTTGGCCTCTACGTCGGGATTTAGCTTACTTTCAGCTCTACATCGGGACGTGCGTTGGCCTCTACGTCGGGACGTGCGTTGGCCTCTACGTCGGGATTTAGCTTAGTTTCAGCTCTACGTCGGGACGTCCGTTGGGCTCTACGTCGGGATTTAGCTTACTTTCAGCTCTAAGTCGGGACGTGCGTTGGGCTCTAAGTCGGGACGTGCGTTGGGCTCTACGTCGGGATTTAGCTTATTTTAAGCTCTACGTCGGGACGTGCGTTGGGCTCTACGTCGGGACGTGCGTTGGGGTCTACGTCGGGACGTGCGTTGGGCTCTACGTCGGGATTTAGCTTACTTTCAGGTCTACGTCGGGACGTGCGTTGGGCTCTACGTCGGGACGTGCGTTGGGCTCTACGTCGGGATTTAGTTTACTTTCAGCTCTACGTCGGGACGTGCGTTGGGCTCTACGTCGGGACGTGCGTTGGGCTCTACGTCGGGACGTGCGTTGGGCTCTACGTCGGGACGTGCGTTGGCTTCTACGTCGGGATTTAGCTTACTTTCAGCTCTACGTCGGGACGTGCGTTGGGCTCTACGTCGGGACGTGCGTTGGGCTCTACGTCGGGACGCGCGTTGGGCTCTACGTCGGGACGCGCGTTGGGCTCTACGTCGGGACGCGCGTTGGGCTCTACGTCTGTAGTTAGCTAACTTTCAGCTCTACGTCGGGACGCGCGTTGGGCTCTTCGTCTGTAGTTAGCTAACTTTCAGCTCTACGTCGGGACGCGCGTTGGGCTCTTCGTCTGTAGTTAGCTAACTTTCAGCTCTACGTCGGGACGCGCGTTGGGCTCTAGGTCGGGACGTGCGTTGGGCTCTAGGTCGGGACGTGCGTTGGGCTCTAGGTCGGGATTTAGCTTACCTTCAGGTCTACGTCGGGACGTGCGTTGGGCTCTACGTCGGGACGTGCGTTGGGCTCTACGTCGGGACGTGCGTTGGGCTCTACGTCGGGACGTGCGTTGGGCTCTACGTCTGTAGTTAGCTAACTTTCAGCTCTACGTCGGGACGTGCGTTGGGCTCTACGTCGGGACGTGCGTTGGGCTCTACGTCTGTAGTTAGCTTACTTTCAGCTCTATGTCGGGACGTGCGTTGGGCTCTACGTCGGGATTTAGCTAACTTTCAGCTCTACGTCGGGACGTGCGTTGGGCTCTACATCTGTAGTTAGCTAACTTTCAGCTCTACGTCAAGACGTGCGTTGGGAGCTACGTCGGAACGTGCGTTGGGCTCTACGTCGGGACGTGCGTTGAGCTCTACGTCGGGACGTGCGTTGGGCTCTACGTCGGGATTTAGCTTACTTTCAGCTCTACGTCGGGACGTGCGTTGGGCTCTACGTCGGGACGTGCGTTGGCCTCTACGTCGGGATTTAGCTTACTTTCAGCTCTACGTCGGGACGTGCGTTGGGCGCTACGTCGGGACGTGCGTTGGGTGCTACGTCGGGACGTGCGTTGGGCGCTACTTCGGGACGTGCGTTGGGCTCTACGTCGGGATTTAGCTTACTTTCAGCTCTACGTCGGGACGTCCGTTGGGCTCTACGTCGGGATTTAGCTTACTTTCAGCTTTACGTCGGGACGTGCATTGGGCGCTATGTCGGGACGTGCGTTGGGCGCTACTTCGGGACGTGCGTTGGGCGCTACGTTGGAATTTAGCTTACTTTCAGCTCTACGTCGGGACGTGCGTTGGGCTCTACGTCGGGACGTGCGTTGGGCTCTACGTCGGGATTTAGCTTACTTTGAGCTCTACGTCGGGACGTGCGTTGGGCTCTACGTCGGGACGTGCGTTGGGCTCTACGTCGGGACGTGCGTTGGGCTCTACGTCGGGACGTGCGTTGGGCTCTACGTCGGCATTTAGCTTACTTTCAGCTCTACGTCGGGACGTGCGTTGGGCTCTACGTCGGGACGTGCGTTGGGCTCTACGTCGGGACGTGCGTTGGGCTCTACGTCGGGACGTGCGTTGGGCTCTACGTCGGGATTTAGCTTACTTTAAGCTCTACGTCGGGACGTGCGTTGGGCTCTACGTCGGGACGTGCGTTGGGCTCTACGTCGGGACGTGCGTTGGGCTCTACGTCGGGACGTGCGTTGGGATCTACGTCTGTAGTTAGCTAACTTTAAGCTCTACGTCGGGACGTGCGTTGGGCTCTACGTCGGGATTTAGCTTACTTTAAGCTCTACGTCGGGACGTGCGTTGGGCTCTACGTCGGGATTTAGCTTACTTTAAGCTCTACGTCGGGACGTGCGTTGGGCTCTACGTCGGGACGTGCGTTGGGCTCTACGTCGGGACGTGCGTTGGGCTCTACGTCGGGACGTGCGTTGGGCTCTACGTCGGGACGTGCGTTGGGCTCTACGTCGGGATTTAGCTTACTTTAAGCTCTATGTCGGGACGTGCGTTGGGCTCTACGTCGGGACGTGCGTTGGGCTCTACGTCGGGACGTGCGTTGGGCTCTACGTCGGGATTTAGCTTACTTTCAGGTCTACGTCGGGACGTGCGTTGGGCTCTACGTCGGGACGTGCGTTGGGCTCTACGTCGGGACGTGCGTTGGGCTCTACGTCGGGACGTGCGTTGGGCTCTACGTCGGGACGTGCGTTGGGCTCTACGTCGGGATTTAGCTTACTTTTCAGGTCTACGTCGGGACGTGCGTTGGGCTCTACGTCGGGACGTGCGTTGGGCTCTACGTCTGTAGTTAGCTAACTTTAATCTCTACGTCGGGACGTGCGTTGGGCTCTACGTCGGGACGTGCGTTGGGCTCTACGTCGGGACGTGCGTTGGGCTCTACGTCTGTAGTCAGCTAATTTTCAGCTCTACGTCGGGACGTGCGTTGGGCTCTACGTCGGGACGTGCGTTGGGCTCTACGTCGGGACGTGCGTTGGGCTCTACGTCGGGATTTAGCTTACTTTCAGCTCTACGTCGGGACGTGCGTTGGGCTCTACGTCGGGACGTGCGTTGGGCTCTACGTCGGGATTTAGCTTACTTTCAGCTCTACGTCGGGACGTGCATTGGCCTCTACATCGGCATTTAGCTTACTTTCAGCTCTACGTCGGGACGTGCGTTGGGCTCTACGTCGGGAGGTGCGTTGGGCTCTACGTCGGGAGGTGCGTTGGGCTCTACGTCGGGACGTGCGTTGGGTTCTACGTCGGGACCTGCGTTGGGCTCTACGTCTGTAGTTAGCTAACTTTCTGCTCTACGTCGGGACGTGCGTTGGGCTCTACGTCTGTAGTTAGCTAACTTTCAGCTCTACGTCGGGACGTGCGTTGGGCTGTACGTCGGGACGTGCGTTGGGCTCAACGTCGGGACGTGCGTTGGGCTCTACGTCGGGATTTAGCTTACTTTAAGCTCTACGTCGGGACGTGCGTTGGCCTCTACGTCGGGACGTGCGTTGGGCGCTACGTCAGGACGTGCGTTGGCCTCTACGTCGGGACGTGCGTTGGCCTCTACGTCGGGATTTAGCTTACTTTCAGCTCTACGTCGGGACGTGCGTTGGCCTCTACGTCGGGACGCGCGTTGGGCTCTACGTCGGGACACGCGTTGGGCTCTACGTCGGGACGCGCGTTGGGCTCTACGTCTGTAGTTAGCTAACTTTCAGCTCTACGTCGGGACGCGCGTTGGGCTCTTCGTCTGTAGTTAGCTAACTTTCAGCTCTACGTCGGGACGTGCGTTGGGCTCTACGTCGGGACGTGCTTTGGGCTCTACGTCGGGACGTGCGTTGGGGTCTACGTCGGGACGTGCGTTGGGCTCTACGTCGGGATTTAGCTTACTTTCAGGTCTACGTCGGGACGTGCGTTGGGCTCTACGTCGGGACGTGCGTTGGGCTCTACGTCGGGACGTGCGTTGGGCTCTACGTCGGGATTTAGCTTACTTTCAGCTCTACGTCGGGACGTGCGTTGGGCTCTACTTCGGGACGTGCGTTGGGCACTACGTCGGGACGTGCGTTGGCCTCTACGTCGGGATTTAGCTTACTTTCAGGTCTACGTCGGGACGTGCGTTGGGCTCTACGTCGGGACGTGCGTTGGGCTCTACGTCTGTAGTTAGCTAAGTTTCAGCTCTATGTCGGGACGTGCGTTGGGCTCTACGTCTGTAGTTAGCTAACTTTCAGCTCTACGTCGGGACGTGCGTTGGGCTCTACGTCGGGACGTGCGTTGGGCTCTACGTCTGTAGTTAGCTTACTTTCAGCTCTACGTCGGGACGTGCGTTGGGCTCTACGTCTGTAGTTAGCTTACTTTCAGCTCTACGTCGGGACGTGCATTGGCCTCTACGTCGACATTTAGCTTACTTTCAGCTCTACGTCAAGACGTGCGTTGGGAGCTACGTCGGAACGTGCGTTGGGCTCTACGTCGGGAGGTGCGTTGAGCTCTACGTCGGGACGTGCGTTGGGCTCTACGTCGGGATTTAGCTTACTTTCAGCTCTACGTCGGGACGTGCGTTGGGCTCTACGTCGGGACGTGCGTTGGCCTCTACGTCGGGATTTAGCTTACTTTCAGCTCTACGTCGGGACGTGCGTTGGGCGCTACGTCGGGACGTGCGTTGGGCGCTACTTCGGGACGTGCGTTGGGCTCTACGTCGGGATTTAGCTTACTTTCAGCTCTACGTCGGGACGTCCGTTGGGCTCTACGTCGGGATTTAGCTTACTTTCAGCTTTACGTCGGGACGTGCATTGGGCGCTATGTCGGGACGTGCGTTGGGCGCTACTTCGGGACGTGCGTTGGGCGCTACGTTGGAATTTAGCTTACTTTCAGCTCTACGTCGGGACGTGCGTTGGGCTCTACGTCGGGACGTGCGTTGGGCTCTACGTCGGGACGTGCGTTGGGCTCTACGTCGGGATTTAGCTTACTTTCAGCTCTACGTCGGGACGTGCGTTGGGCTCTACGTCGGGACGTGCGTTGGGCTCTACGTCTGTAGTTAGCTAACTTTAAGCTCTACGTCGAGACATGCGTTGGGCTCTACTTCGGGACGTGCGTTGGGCTCTACGTCTGTAGTCAGCTAATTTTCAGCTCTACGTCGGGACGTGCGTTGGGCTCTACGTCGGGACGTGCGTTGGGCTCTACGTCGGGACGTGCGTTGGGCTCTACGTCGGGATTTAGCTTACTTTCAGCTCTACGTCGGGACGTGCGTTGGGCTCTACGTCGGGACGTGCGTTGGGCTCTACGTCGGGATTTAGCTTACTTTCAGCTCTACGTCGGGACGTGCATTGGCCTCTAAGTCGGCATTTAGCTTACTTTCAGCTCTACGTCGGGACGTGCGTTGGGCTCTACGTCGGGAGGTGCGTTGGGCTCTACGTCGAAAGGTGCGTTGGGCTCTACGTCGGGACGTGCGTTGGGTTCTACGTCGGGACCTGCGTTGGGCTCTACGTCTCTAGTTAGCTAACTTTCTGCTCTACGTCGGGACGTGCGTTGGGCTCTACGTCTGTAGTTAGCTAACTTTCAGCTCTACGTCGGGACGTGCGTTGGGCTGTACGTCGGGACGTGCGTTGGGCTCTACGTTGGGACGTGCGTTGGGCTCTACGTCGGGATTTAGCTTACTTTAAGCTCTACGTCGGGACGTGCGTTGGCCTCTACGTCGGGATTTAGCTTACTTTAAGCTCTACGTCGGGACGTGCGTTGGCCTCTACGTCGGGACGTGCGTTGGGCGCTACGTCAGGACGTGCGTTGGCCTCTACGTCGGGACGTGCGTTGGCCTCTACGTCGGGATTTAGCTTACTTTCAGCTCTACGTCGGGACGTGCGTTGGCCTCTACGTCGGGACGCGCGTTGGGCTCTACGTCGGGACGCGCGTTGGGCTCTACGTCGGGACACGCGTTGGGCTCTACGTCGGGACGCGCGTTGGGCTCTACGTCTGTAGTTAGCTAACTTTCAGCTCTACGTCGGGACGCGCGTTGGGCTCTTCGTCTGTAGTTAGCTAACTTTCAGCTCTACGTCGGGACGTGCGTTGGGCTCTACGTCGGGACGTGCGTTGGGCTCTACGTCGGGACGTGCGTTGGGGTCTACGTCGGGACGTGCGTTGGGCTCTACGTCGGGATTTAGCTTACTTTCAGGTCTACGTCGGGACGTGCGTTGGGCTCTACGTCGGGACGTGCGTTGGGCTCTACGTCGGGACGTGCTTTGGGCTCTACGTCGGGATTTAGCTTACTTTCAGCTCTACGTCGGGACGTGCGTTGGGCTCTACTTCGGGACGTGCGTTGGGCACTACGTCGGGACGTGCGTTGGCCTCTACGTCGGGATTTAGCTTACTTTCAGGTCTACGTCGGGACGTGCGTTGGGCTCTACTTCGGGACGTGCGTTGGGCTCTACGTCGGGACGTGCGTTGGGCTCTACGTTGGGATTTAGCTTACTTTCAGCTCTACGTCGGGACGTGCGTTGGGCTCTACGTCGGGACGTGCGTTGGGCTCTACGTCGGGACGTGCGTTGGGCTCTACGTCGGGATTTAGCTTACTTTCAGCTCTACGTCGGGACGTGCGTTGGCCTCTACGTCGGGACGTGCGTTGGGCGCTACGTCGGGACGTGCGTTGGCCTCTACGTCGGGACGTGCGTTGGCCTCTACGTCGGGATTTAGCTTACTTTCAGCTCTACGTCGGGACACGCGTTGGGCTCTACGTCGGGACGTGCGTTGGGCTCTACGTCGGGATACGCGTTGGGCTCTACGTCGGGACGCGCGTTGGGCTCTACGTCTGTAGTTAGCTAACTTTCAGCTCTACGTCGGGACGAGCGTTGGGCTCTTCGTCTGTAGTTAGCTAAGTTTCAGCTCTACGTCGGGACGTGCGTTGGGCTCTACGTCGGGATTTAGCTTACTTTCAGCTCTACGTCGGGACGTGCGTTGGCCTCTACGTCGGGACGTGCGTTGGCCTCTACGTCGGGACGTGCGTTGGCCTCTACGTCGGGACGTGCGTTGGCCTCTACGTCGGGACGTGCGTTGGCCTCTACGTCGGGATTTAGCTTACTTTCAGCTCTACGTCGGGACGTGCGTTGGGCGCTACGTCGGGACGTGCGTTGGGCGCTACTTCGGGACATGTGTTGGGCGCTATGTCGGGATTTAGCTTACTTTCAGCTCTACGTCGGGACGTGCGTTGGGCTCTATGTCGGGATGTGCGTTGGGCTCTACGTCGGGACGTGCGTTGGGGTCTACGTCGGGACGTGCGTTGGGCTCTACGTCGGGACATGCGTTGGGCTCTACGTCGGGACGTGCGTTGGGTTCTACGTCGGGACGTGCGTTGGGCTCTACGTCTGTAGTTTGCTAACTTTCAGCTCTACGTCGGGACGTGCGTTGGGCTCTACGTCGGGACGTGCGTTGGGCTCTACGTCGGGATTTAGCTTACTTTCAGCTCTACGTCGGGACGTCCGTTGGGCTCTACGTCGGGATTTAGCTTACTTTCAGCTCTACGTCGGGACGTCCGTTGGGCTCTACGTCGGGATTTAGCTTACTTTCAGCTCTACGTCGGGACGTGCGTTGGGCTCTACGTCGGGACGTGCGTTGGGCTCTACGTCGGGACCTGCGTTGGGCTCTACGTCTGTAGTTAGCTAACTTTCAGCTCTACGTCGGGACGTGCGTTGGGCTCTACGTCGGGACGTGCGTTGGGCTCTACGTCGGGATTTAGCTTACTTTCAGCTCTACGTCGGGACGTGCGTTGGGCTCTACGTCGGGACGTGCGTTGGGCTCTACGTCGGGATTTAGCTTACTTTTCAGGTCTACGTCGGGACGTGCGTTGGGCTCTACGTCGGGACATGCGTTGGGCTCTACGTCGGGACGTGCGTTGGGTTCTACGTCGGGACGTGCGTTGGGCTCTACGTCTGTAGTTTGCTAACTTTCAGCTCTACGTCGGGACGTGCGTTGGGCTCTACGTCGGGACGTGCGTTGGGCTCTACGTCTGTAGTTTGCTAACTTTCAGCTCTACGTCGGGACGTGCGTTGGGCTCTACGTCGGGACGTGCGTTGGGCTCTACGTCTGTAGTTTGCTAACTTTCAGCTCTACGTCGGGACGTGCGTTGGGCTCTACGTCGGGACGTGCGTTGGGCTCTACGTCGGGACGTGCGTTGGGCTCTACGTCGGGACGTGCGTTGGGGTCTACGTCCGGACGTGCGTTGGGCTCTACGTCGGGATTTAGCTTACTTTCAGGTCTACGTCGGGACGTGCGTTGGGCTGTACGTCGGGACGTGCGTTGGGCGCTACGTTGGGACATGCGTTGGCCTCTACGTCGGGACGTGCGTTGGCCTCTACGTCGGGACGTGCGTTGGCCTCTACGTCGGGACGTGCGTTGGCCTCTACGTCGGGACGTGCGTTGGCCTCTACGTCGGGATTTAGCTTACTTTCAGCTCTACGTCGGGACGTGCGTTGGGCTCTACGTCGGGACGTGCGTTGGGCTCTACGTCTGTAGTTAGCTAAGTTTCAGCTCTATGTCGGGACGTGCGTTGGGCTCTACGTCTGTAGTTAGCTAACTTTCAGCTCTACGTCGGGACGTGCGTTGGGCTCTACGTCGGGACGTGCGTTGGGCTCTACGTCTGTAGTTAGCTTACTTTCAGCTCTATGTCGGGACGTGCGTTGGGCTCTACGTCGGGATTTAGCTAACTTTCAGCTCTACGTCGGGACGTGCGTTGGGCTCTACATCTGTAGTTAGCTAACTTTCAGCTCTACGTCAAGACGTGCGTTGGGAGCTACGTCGGAACGTGCGTTGGGCTCTACGTCGGGACGTGCGTTGAGCTCTACGTCGGGACGTGCGTTGGGCTCTACGTCGGGATTTAGCTTACTTTCAGCTCTACGTCGGGACGTGCGTTGGGCTCTACGTCGGGACGTGCGTTGGCCTCTACGTCGGGATTTAGCTTACTTTCAGCTCTACGTCGGGACGTGCGTTGGCCTCTACGTCGGGATTTAGCTTACTTTCAGCTCTACGTCGGGACGTGCGTTGGGCGCTACGTCGGGACGTGCGTTGGGCGCTACGTCGGGACGTGCGTTGGGCGCTACGTCGGGACGTGCGTTGGGCGCTACGTCGGGACGTGTGTTGGGCGCTATGTCGGGATTTAGCTTACTTTCAGCTCTACCTCGGGACGTGCGTTGGGCTCTATGTCGGGATGTGCGTTGGGCTCTACGTCGGGACGTGCGTTGGGCTCTACGTCGGGACGTGCGTTGGGCTCTACGTCGGGACGTGCGTTGGGCTCTACGTCGGGATTTAGCTTACTTTCAGATCTACGTCGGGACGTGCGTTGGCCTCTACGTCGGGACGTGCGTTGGCCTCTACGTCGGGATTTAGCTTACTTTCAGCTCTACATCGGGACGTGCGTTGGCCTCTACGTCGGGACGTGCGTTGGCCTCTACGTCGGGATTTAGCTTACTTTCAGCTCTACGTCGGGACGTCCGTTGGGCTCTACGTCGGGATTTAGCTTACTTTCAGCTCTACGTCGGGACGTGCGTTGGGCTCTAAGTCGGGATGTGCGTTGGGCTCTACGTCGGGATTTAGCTTACTTTCAGCTCTACGTCGGGACGTCCGTTGGGCTCTACGTCGGGATTTAGCTTACTTTCAGCTCTACGTCGGGACGTCCGTTGGGCTCTACGTCGGGATTTAGCTTACTTTCAGCTTTACGTCGGGACGTCCGTTGGGCTCTACGTCGGGATTTAGCTTACTTTCAGCTTTACGTCGGGACGTGCATTGGGCGCTATGTCGGGACGTGCGTTGGGCGCTACTTCGGGACTTGCGTTGGGCGCTACGTTGGAATTTAGCTTACTTTCAGCTCTACGTCGGGATGTGCGTTGGGCTCTACGTCGGGACGTGCGTTGGGCTCTACGTCGGGACGTGCGTTGGGCTCTACGTCGGGACGTGCGTTGGGCTCTACGTCGGGATTTAGCTTACTTTGAGCTCTACGTCGGGACGTGCGTTGGGCTCTACGTCGGGACGTGCGTTGGGCTCTACGTCGGGATTTAGCTTACTTTCAGCTCTACGTCGGGACGTGCGTTGGCCTCTACGTCGGCATTTAGCTTACTTTCAGCTCTACGTCGGGACGTGCGTTGGGCTCTACGTCGGGACGTGCGTTGGGCTCTACGTCGGGACGTGCGTTGGGCTCTACGTCGGGACGTGCGTTGGGCTCTACGTCGGGACGTGCGTTGGGCTCTACGTCGGGACGTGCGTTGGGCTCTACGTCGGGATTTAGCTTACTTTAAGCTCTATGTCGGGACGTGCGTTGGGCTCTACGTCGGGACGTGCGTTGGGCTCTACGTCGGGACGTGCGTTGGGCTCTACGTCGGGACGTGCGTTGGGCTCTACGTCGGGACGTGCGTTGGGCTCTACGTCGGGACGTGCGTTGGGCTCTACGTCGGGACGTGCGTTGGGCTCTACGTCGGGATTTAGCTTACTTTCAGGTCTACGTCGGGACGTGCGTTGGGCTCTACGTCGGGACGTGCGTTGGGCTCTACGTCGGGACGTGCGTTGGGCTCTACGTCGGGATTTAGCTTACTTTTCAGGTCTACGTCGGGACGTGCGTTGGGCTCTACGTCGGGACGTGCGTTGGGCTCTACGTCTGTAGTTAGCTAACTTTAAGCTCTACGTCGGGACGTGCGTTGGGCTCTACGTCGGGACGTGCGTTGGGCTCTACGTCTGTAGTCAGCTAACTTTCAGCTCTACGTCGGGACGTGCATTGGCCTCTACGTCGGCATTTAGCTTACTTTCAGCTCTACGTCGGGAGGTGCGTTGGGCTCTACGTCGGGAGGTGCGTTGGGCTCTACGTCGGGAGGTGCGTTGGGCTCTACGTCGGGACGTGCGTTGGGTTCTACGTCGGGACCTGCGTTGGGCTCTACGTCTGTAGTTAGCTAACTTTCTGCTCTACGTCGGGACGTGCGTTGGGCTCTACGTCTGTAGTTAGCTAACTTTCAGCTCTACGTCGGGACGTGCGTTGGGCTGTACGTCGGGACGTGCGTTGGGCTCTACGTTGGGACGTGCGTTGGGCTCTACGTCGGGATTTAGCTTACTTTCAGCTCTACGTCGGGACGTGCGTTGGCCTCTACGTCGGGACGTGCGTTGGGCGCTACGTCAGGACGTGCGTTGGCCTCTACGTCGGGACGTGCGTTGGCCTCTACGTCGGGATTTAGCTTACTTTCAGCTCTACGTCGGGACGTGCGTTGGCCTCTACGTCGGGACGCGCGTTGGGCTCTACGTCGGGACACGCGTTGGGCTCTACGTCGGGACGCGCGTTGGGCTCTACGTCTGTAGTTAGCTAACTTTCAGCTCTACGTCGGGACGCGCGTTGGGCTCTTCGTCTGTAGTTAGCTAACTTTCAGCTCTACGTCGGGACGTGCGTTGGGCTCTACGTCGGGACGTGCTTTGGGCTCTACGTCGGGACGTGCTTTGGGCTCTACGTCGGGACGTGCGTTGGGGTCTACGTCGGGACGTGCGTTGGGCTCTACGTCGGGATTTATCTTACTTTCAGGTCTACGTCGGGACGTGCGTTGGGCTCTACGTCGGGACGTGCGTTGGGCTCTACGTCGGGACGTGCTTTGGGCTCTACGTCGGGATTTAGCTTACTTTCAGCTCTACGTCGGGACGTGCGTTGGGCTCTACTTCGGGACGTGCGTTGGGCAATACGTCGGGACGTGCGTTGGCCTCTACGTCGGGATTTAGCTTACTTTCAGGTCTACGTCGGGACGTGCGTTGGGCTCTACTTCGGGACGTGCGTTGGGCTCTACGTCGGGACGTGCGTTGGGCTCTACGTTGGGATTTAGCTTACTTTCAGCTCTACGTCGGGACGTGCGTTGTGCTCTACGTCGGGACGTGCGTTGGGCTCTACGTCGGGATTTAGCTTACTTTCAGCTCTACGTCGGGACGTGCGTTGGCCTCTACGTCGGGACGTGCGTTGGGCGCTACGTCGGGACGTGCGTTGGCCTCTACGTCGGGACGTGCGTTGGCCTCTACGTCGAGATTTAGCTTACTTTCAGCTCTACGTCGGGACGTGCGTTGGGCTCTACGTCGGGACGTGCGTTGGGCTCTACGTCGGGACACGCGTTGGGCTCTACGTCGGGACGCGCGTTGGGCTCTACGTCTGTAGTTAGCTAACTTTCAGCTCTACGTCGGGACGCGCGTTGGGCTCTTCGTCTGTAGTTAGCTAAGTTTCAGCTCTACGTCGGGACGTGCGTTGGGCTCTACGTCGGGATTTAGCTTACTTTCAGCTCTACGTCGGGACGTGCGTTGGCCTCTACGTCGGGACGTGCGTTGGCCTCTACGTCGGGACGTGCGTTGGCCTCTACGTCGGGACGTGCGTTGGCCTCTACGTCGGGATTTAGCTTACTTTCAGCTCTACGTCGGGACGTGCGTTGGGCGCTACGTCGGGACGTGCGTTGGGCGCTACTTCGGGATATGTGTTGGGCGCTATGTCGGGATTTAGCTTACTTTCAGCTCTACGTCGGGACGTGCGTTGGGCTCTATGTCGGGATGTGCGTTGGGCTCTACGTCGGGACGTGCGTTGGGCTCTACGTCGGGACGTGCGTTGGGCTCTACGTCGGGATTTAGCTTACTTTCAGCTCTACGTCGGGACGTGCGTTGGCCTCTACATCGGGACGTGCGTTGGCCTCTACGTCGGGATTTAGCTTACTTTCAGCTCTACATCGGGACGTGCGTTGGCCTCTACGTCGGGACGTGCGTTGGCCTCTACGTCGGGATTTATCTTACTTTCAGCTCTACGTCGGGACGTCCGTTGGGCTCTACGTCGGGATTTAGCTTACTTTCAGCTCTACGTCGGGACGTGCGTTGGGCTCTACGTCGGGACGTGCGTTGGGCTCTACGTCGGGACGTGCGTTGGGCTCTACGTCGGGACGTGCGTTGGGCTCTACGTCGGGACCTGCGTTGGGCTCTACGTCTGTAGTTAGCTAACTTTCAGCTCTACGTCGGGACGTGCGTTGGGCTCTACGTCGGGACGTGCGTTGGGCTCTACGTCGGGATTTAGCTTACTTTCAGTTCTACGTCGGGACGTGTGTTGGGCTCTACGTCGGGACGTGCATTGGGCTCTACGTCGGGATTTAGCTTACTTTTCAGGTCTACGTCGGGACGTGCGTTGGGCTCTACGTCGGGACGTGCGTTGGGCTCTACGTCGGGACGTGCGTTGGGTTCTACGTCGGGACGTGCGTTGGGCTCTACGTCTGTAGTTTGCTAACTTTCAGCTCTACGTCGGGACGTGCGTTGGGCTCTACGTCGGGACGTGCGTTGGGCTCTACGTCTGTAGTTTGCTAACTTTCAGCTCTACGTCGGGACGTGCGTTGGGCTCTACGTCGGGACGTGCATTGGGCTCTACGTCGGGACGTGCGTTGGGCTCTACGTCGGGACGTGCGTTGGGCTCTACGTCTGTAGTTTGCTAACTTTCAGCTCTACGTCGGGACGTGCGTTGGGCTCTACGTCGGGACGTGCGTTGGGCTCTACGTCTGTAGTTTGCTAACTTTCAGCTCTACGTCGGGACGTGCGTTGGGCTCTACGTCGGGACGTGCATTGGGCTCTACGTCGGGACGTGCGTTGGGCTCTACGTTGGGATTTAGCTTACTTTAAGCTCTACGTCGGGACGTGCGTTGGGCTCTACGTCGGGACGTGCGTTGGGGTCTACGTCCGGACGTGCGTTGGGCTCTACGTCGGGATTTAGCTTACTTTCAGGTCTACGTCGGGACGTGCGTTGGGCTCTACGTCGGGACGTGCGTTGGGCGCTACGTTGGGACATGCGTTGTCCTCTACGTCGGGACGTGCGTTGGCCTCTAAGTCGGGACGTGCGTTGGCCTCTACGTCGGGACGTGCGTTGGCCTCTACGTCGGGATTTAGCTTACTTTCAGCTCTACGTCGGGACGTGCGTTGGGCGCTACGTCGGGACGTGCGTTGGGCGCTAGGTCGGGACGTGCGTTGGGCGCTAGGTCGGGACGTGCGTTGGGCGTTGCTTCGGGACGTGCGTTGGGCGCTACGTCGGGATTTAGCTTACTTTCTGCTCTACGTCGGGACGTGCGTTGGGCTCTACGTCGGGACGTGCGGTGGGCTCTACGTCGGGACGTGCGTTGGGCTCTACGTCGGGATTTAGCTTACTTTCAGCTCTACGTCGGGACGTGCGTTGGCCTCTACGTCGGGACGTGCGTTGGCCTCTACTTCGGGATTTAGCTTACTTTCAGCTCTACGTCGGGACGTGCGTTGGCCTCTACGTCGGGACGTGCGTTGGCCTCTACGTCGGGATTTAGCTTACTTTCAGCTCTACGTCGGGACGTGTGTTGGGCTCTACGTCGGGATTTAGCTTACTTTCAGCTCTACGTCGGGACGTGCGTTGGGCTCTACGTCGGGACGTGCGTTGGGCTCTACGTCGGGACGTGCGTTGGGCTCTACGTCGGGACGTGCGTTGGGCTCTACGTCTGTAGTTAGCTAACTTTCAGCTCTACGTCGGGACGTGCGTTGGGCTCTATGTCGGGACGTGCGTTGGGCTCTACGTCGGGACGTGCGTTGGGCTCTACGTCGGGATTTAGCTTACTTTCAGCTCTACGTCGGGACGTCCGTTGGGCTCTACGTCGGGATTTAGCTTACTTTCAGCTCTACGTCGGGACGTGCGTTGGGCTCTACGTCGGGACGTGCGTTGGGCTCTACGTCGGGACCTGCGTTGGGCTCTACGTCTGTAGTTAGCTAACTTTCAGCTCTACGTCGGGACGTGCGTTGGGCTCTACGTCGGGACGTGCGTTGGCCTCTACGTCGGGACGTGCGTTGGCTTCTACGTCGGGATTTAGCTTACCTTCAGCTCTACGTCGGGACGTGCGTTGGGCTCTACGTCGGGACGTGCGTTGGGCTCTACGTCGGGACACGCGTTGGGCTCTACGTCGGGACGCGCGTTGGGCTCTACGTCTGTAGTTAGCTAACTTTCAGCTCTACGTCGGGACGCGCGTTGGGCTCTTCTTCTGTAGTTAGCTAACTTTCAGCTCTACGTCGGGACGCGCGTTGGGCTCTTCGTCTGTAGTTAGCTAACTTTCAGCTCTACGTCGGAACGTGCGTTGGGCTCTACGTCGGGACGTGCGTTGGGCTCTACGTCGGGACGTGCGTTGGGCTCTACGTCGGGAGGTGCGTTGGGCTCTAGGTCGGGATTTAGCTTACCTTCAGGTCTACGTCGGGACGTGCGTTGGGCTCTATGTCGGGACGTGCGTTGGGCTCTATGTCGGGACGTGCGTTGGGCTCTACGTCGGGACGTGCGTTGGGCTCTACGTCTGTAGTTAGCTTACTTTCAGCTCTATGTCGGGACGTGCGTTGGGCTCTACGTCTGTAGTTAGCTAACTTTCAGCTCTACGTCGGGACGTGCGTTGGGCTCTACATCTGTAGTTAGCTAACATTCAGCTCTACGTCAAGACGTGCGTTGGGCGCTACGTCGGAACGTGCGTTGGGCTCTACGTCGGGATTTAGCTTACTTTAAGCTCTACGTCGGGACGTCCGTTGGGCTCTACGTCGGGATTTAGCTTACTTTCAGCTCTACGTCGGGACGTGCGTTGGGCTCTAAGTCGGGACGTGCGTTGGGCTCTACGTCGGGATTTAGCTTACTTTAAGCTCTACGTCGGGACGTGCGTTGGGCTCTACGTCGGGACGTGCGTTGGGGTCTACGTCGGGACGTGCGTTGGGCTCTACGTCGGGATTTAGCTTACTTTCAGGTCTACGTCGGGACGTGCGTTGGGCTCTACGTCGGGACGTGCGTTGGGCTCTACGTCGGGACGTGCGTTGGGCTCTACGTCGGGATTTAGCTTACTTTTCAGCTCTACGTCGGGACGTGCGTTGGCCTCTACGTCGGGACGTGCGTTGGCCTCTACGTCAGGACGTGCGTTGGCCTCTACGTCGGGATTTAGCTTACTTTCAGCTCTACGTCGGGACGTGCGTTGGATGCTACGTCGGGACGTGCATTGGGCGCTACGTCGGGACGTGCGTTGGGCGCTACTTCGGGACGTGCGTTGGGCGCTACGTTGGAATTTAGCTTACTTTCAGCTCTACGTCGGGATGTGCGTTGGGCTCTATGTCGGGATGTGCGTTGGGCTCTACGTCGGGACGTGTGTTGGGCTCTACGTCGGGACGTGCGTTGGGCTCTACGTCGGGATTTAGCTTACTTTCAGCTCTACGTCGGGACGTGCGTTGGGCTCTACGTCGGGACGTGCGTTGGGCTCTACGTCGGGATTTAGCTTACTTTCAGCTCTACGTCGGGACGTGCGTTGGCCTCTACGTCGGCATTTAGCTTACTTTCAGCTCTACGTCGGGACGTGCGTTGGGCTCTACGTCGGGACGTGCGTTGGGCTCTACGTCGGGACGTGCGTTGGGCTCTACGTCGGGACGTGCGTTGGGCTCTACGTCGGGACGTGCGTTGGGTTCTACGTCGGGACGTGCGTTGGGCTCTACGTCTGTAGTTAGCTAACTTTCTGCTCTACGTCGGGACGTGCGTTGGGCTCTACGTCTGTAGTTAGCTAACTTTCAGCTCTACGTCGGGACGTGCGTTGGGCTCTACGTCGGGACGTGCGTTGGGCTCTACGTCGGGATTTAGCTTACTTTAAGCTCTACGTCGGGACGTCCGTTGGGCTCTACGTCGGGATTTAGCTTACTTTCAGCTCTAAGTCGGGACGTGCGTTGGGCTCTAAGTCGGGACGTGCGTTGGGCTCTACGTCGGGATTTAGCTTACTTTAAGCTCTACGTCGGGACGTGCGTTGGGCTCTACGTCGGGACGTGCGTTGGGGTCTACGTCGGGACGTGCGTTGGGCTCTACGTCGGGATTTAGCTTACTTTCAGGTCTACGTCGGGACGTGCGTTGGGCTCTACGTCGGGACGTGCGTTGGGCTCTACGTCGGGACGTGCGTTGGGCTCTACGTCGGGATTTAGCTTACTTTTCAGCTCTACGTCGGGACGTGCGTTGGCCTCTACGTCGGGACGTGCGTTGGCCTCTACGTCGGGACGTGCGTTGGCCTCTACGTCGGGATTTAGCTTACTTTCAGCTCTACGTCGGGACGTGCGTTGGATGCTACGTCGGGACGTGCATTGGGCGCCACGTCGGGACGTGCGTTGGGCGCTACTTCGGGACTTGCTTTGGGCGCTACGTTGGAATTTAGCTTACTTTCAGCTCTACGTCGGGATGTGCGTTGGGCTCTATGTCGGGATGTGCGTTGGGCTCTACGTCGGGACGTGTGTTGGGCTCTACGTCGGGACGTGCGTTGGGCTCTACGTCGGGATTTAGCTTACTTTCAGCTCTACGTCGGGACGTGCGTTGGGCTCTACGTCGGGACGTGCGTTGGGCTCTACGTCGGGATTTAGCTTACTTTCAGCTCTACGTCGGGACGTGCGTTGGCCTCTACGTCGGCATTTAGCTTACTTTCAGCTCTACGTCGGGACGTGCGTTGGGCTCTACGTCGGGACGTGCGTTGGGCTCTACGTCGGGACGTGCGTTGGGCTCTACGTCGGGACGTGCGTTGGGTTCTACGTCGGGACCTGCGTTGGGCTCTACGTCTGTAGTTAGCTAACTTTCTGCTCTACGTCGGGACGTGCGTTGGGCTCTACGTCTGTAGTTAGCTAACTTTCAGCTCTACGTCGGGACGTGCGTTGGGCTCTACGTCGGGACGTGCGTTGGGCTCTACGTCGGGACGTGCGTTGGGCTCTACGTCGGGATTTAGCTTACTTTAAGCTCTACGTCGGGACGTGCGTTGGGCTCTACGTCGGGACGTGCGTTGGGGTCTACGTCGGGACGTGCGTTGGGCTCTACGTCGGGATTTAGCTTACTTTCAGGTCTACGTCGGGACGTGCGTTGGGCTCTACGTCGGGACGTGCGTTGGGCTCTACGTCGGGATTTAGCTTACTTTTCAGGTCTACGTCGGGACGTGCGTTGGGCTCTACGTCGGGACGTGCGTTGGGCTCTACGTCGGGACGTGCGTTGGGCTCTACGTCTGTAGTTAGCTAACTTTCAGCTCTACGTCGGGACGTGCGTTGGGCTCTACGTCGGGACGTGCGTTGGGCTCTACGTCTGTAGTCAGCTAATTTTTCAGCTCTACGTCGGGACGTGCGTTGGGCTCTACGTCGGGACGTGCGTTGGGCTCTACGTCGGGACGTGCGTTGGGCTCTACGTCGGGATTTAGCTTACTTTCAGCTCTACGTCGGGACGTGCGTTCGGCTCTACGTCGGGACGTGCGTTCGGCTCTACGTCGGGACGTGCGTTGGGCTCTACGTCGGGATTTAGCTTACTTTCAGCTCTACGTCGGGACGTGCATTGGCCTCTACGTCGGCATTTAGCTTACTTTCAGCTCTACGTCGGGACGTGCGTTGGGCTCTACGTCGGGAGGTGCGTTGGGCTCTACGTCGGGACGTGCGTTGGGTTCTACGTCGGGACCTGCGTTGGGCTCTACGTCTGTAGTTAGCTAACTTTCTGCTCTACGTCGGGACGTGCGTTGGGCTCTACGTCTGTAGTTAGCTAAATTTCAGCTCTACGTCGGGACGTGCGTTGGGCTGTACGTCGGGACGTGCGTTGGGCTCTACGTCGGGACGTGCGTTGGGCTCTACGTCGGGATTTAGCTTACTTTCAGCTCTACGTCGGGACGTGCGTTGGCCTCTACGTCGGGACGTGCGTTGGGCGCTACGTCGGGACGTGCGTTGGCCTCTACGTCGGGACGTGCGTTGGCCTCTACGTCGGGATTTAGCTTACTTTCAGCTCTACGTCGGGACGTGCGTTGGCCTCTACGTCGGGACGTGCGTTGGGCTCTACGTCGGGACACGCGTTGGGCTCTACGTCGGGACGCGCGTTGGGCTCTATGTCTGTAGTTAGCTAACTTTCAGCTCTACGTCGGGACGCGCGTTGGGCTCTTCGTCTGTAGTTAGCTAACTTTCAGCTCTACGTCGGGACGTGCGTTGGGCTCTACGTCGGGACGTGCGTTGGGCTCTACGTCGGGATTTAGCTTACTTTCAGGTCTACGTCGGGACGTGCGTTGGGCTCTACGTCGGGACGTGCGTTGGGCTCTACGTCGGGACGTGCGTTGGGCTCTACGTCGGGATTTAGCTTACTTTCAGCTCTACGTCGGGACGTGCGTTGGGCTCTACGTCGGGACGTGCGTTGGGCACTACGTCGGGACGTGCGTTGGGCTCTACTTCGGGATTTAGCTTACTTTCAGGTCTACGTCGGGACGTGCGTTGGGCTCTACTTCGGGACGTGCGTTGGGCTCTACGTCGGGACGTGCGTTGGGCTCTACGTTGGGATTTAGCTTACTTTCAGCTCTACGTCGGGACGTGCGTTGGGCTTTACGTCGGGACGTGCGTTGGGCTCTACGTCGGGATTTAGCTTACTTTCAGCTCTACGTCGGGACGTGCGTTGGCCTCTACGTCGGGACATGCGTTGGGCGCTACGTCGGGACGTGCGTTGGCCTCTACGTCGGGACGTGCGTTGGCCTCTACGTCGGGATTTAGCTTACTTTCAGATCTACGTCGGGACATGCGTTGGCCTCTACATCGGGACGTGCGTTGGGCTCTACGTCGGGACACGCGTTGGGCTCTACGTCGGGACGCGCGTTGGGTTCTTCGTCTGTAGTTAGCTAACTTTCAGCTCTACGTCGGGACGCGCGTTGGGCTCTTCGTCTGTAGTTAGCTAAGTTTCAGCTCTACGTCGGGACGTGCGTTGGGCTCTACGTCGGGATTTAGCTTACTTTTAGCTCTACGTCGGGACGTGCGTTGGCCTCTACGTCGGGACGTGCGTTGGCCTCTACGTCGGGATTTAGCTTACTTTCAGCTCTACGTCGGGACGTGCGTTGGACGCTACGTCGGGACGTGCGTTGGACGCTACGTCGGGACGTGCGTTGGGCGCTACGTCGGGACGTGCGTTGGGCGCTACTTCGGGACATGTGTTGGGCGCTATGTCGGGATTTAGCTTACTTTCAGCTCTACGTCGGGACGTGCGTTGGGCTCTATGTCGGGATGTGCGTTGGCCTCTACGTCGGGACGTGCGTTGGCCTCTACGTCGGGACGTGCGTTGGGCTCTACGTCGGGACACGCGTTGGGCTCTACGTCGGGACGCGCGTTGGGCTCTACGTCTGTAGTTAGCTAACTTTCAGGTCTACGTCGGGACGCGCGTTGGGCTCTTCGTCTGTAGTTAGCTAACTTTCAGCTCTACGTCGGGACGTGCGTTGGGCTCTACGTCGGGACGTGCGTTGGGCTCTACGTCGGGATTTAGCTTACTTCAAGCTCTACGTCGGGACGTGCGTTGGGCTCTACGTCGGGACGTGCGTTGGGGTCTACGTCGGGACGTGCGTTGGGCTCTACGTCAGGATTTAGCTTACTTTCAGGTCTACGTCGGGACGTGCGTTGGGCTCTACGTCGGGACGTGCGTTGGGCTCTACGTCGGGACGTGCGTTGGGCTCTACGTCGGGATTTAGCTTACTTTTCAGGTCTACGTCGGGACGTGCGTTGGGCTCTACGTCGGGACGTGCGTTGGGCTCTACGTCGGGACGTGCGTTGGGCTCTACGTCTGAAGTTAGCTAACTTTCAGCTCTACGTCGGGACGTGCGTTGGGCTCTACGTCGGGTCGTGCGTTGGGCTCTACGTCTGTAGTCAGCTAATTTTCAGCTCTACGTCGGGACGTGCGTTGGATGCTACGTCGGGACGTGCATTGGGCGCTACGTCGGGACGTGCGTTGGGCGCTACTTCGGGACGTGCGTTGGGCGCTACGTTGGAATTTAGCTTACTTTCAGCTCTACGTCGGGATGTGCGTTGGGCTCTATGTCGGGATGTGCGTTGGGCTCTACGTCGGGACGTGTGTTGGGCTCTACGTCGGGACGTGCGTTGGGCTCTACGTCGGGATTTAGCTTACTTTCAGCTCTACGTCGGGACGTGCGTTGGGCTCTACGTCGGGACGTGCGTTGGGCTCTACGTCGGGATTTAGCTTACTTTCAGCTCTACGTCGGGACGTGCGTTGGCCTCTACGTCGGCATTTAGCTTACTTTCAGCTCTACGTCGGGACGTGCGTTGGGCTCTACGTCGGGACGTGCGTTGGGCTCTACGTCGGGACGTGCGTTGGGCTCTACGTCGGGACGTGCGTTGGGTTCTACGTCGGGACGTGCGTTGGGCTCTACGTCTGTAGTTAGCTAACTTTCTGCTCTACGTCGGGACGTGCGTTGGGCTCTACGTCTGTAGTTAGCTAACTTTCAGCTCTACGTCGGGACGTGCTTTGGGCTCTACGTCGGGACGTGCGTTGGGCTCTACGTCGGGACGTGCGTTGGGCTCTACGTCGGGACGTGCGTTGGGCTCTACGTCGGGAGTTAGCTTACTTTAAGCTCTACGTCGGGACGTGCGTTGGGCTCTACGTCGGGACGTGCGTTGGGGTCTACGTCGGGACGTGCGTTGGGCTCTACGTCGGGATTGAGCTTACTTTCAGGTCTACGTCGGGACGTGCGTTGGGCTCTACGTCGGGACGTGCGTTGGGCTCTACGTCGGGATTTAGCTTACTTTTCAGGTCTACGTCGGGACGTGCGTTGGGCTCTACGTCGGGACGTGCGTTGGGCTCTACGTCGGGACGTGCGTTGGGCTCTACGTCTGTAGTTAGCTAACTTTCAGCTCTACGTCGGGACGTGCGTTGGGGTCTACGTCGGGACGTGCGTTGGGCTCTACGTCTGTAGTCAGCTAATTTTTCAGCTCTACGTCGGGACGTGCGTTGGGCTCTACGTCGGGACGTGCGTTGGGCTCTACGTCGGGACGTGTGTTGGGCTCTACGTCGGGATTTAGCTTACTTTCAGCTCTACGTCGGGACGTGCGTTCGGCTCTACGTCGGGACGTGCGTTGGGCTCTACGTCGGGATTTAGCTTACTTTCAGCTCTACGTCGGGACGTGCATTGGCCTCTACGTCGGCATTTAGCTTACTTTCAGCTCTACGTCGGGACGTGCGTTGGGCTCTACGTCGGGAGGTGCGTTGGGCTCTACGTCGGGAGGTGCGTTGGGCTCTACGTCGGGACGTGCGTTGGGTTCTACGTCGGGACCTGCGTTGGGCTCTACGTCTGTAGTTAGCTAACTTTCTGCTCTACGTCGGGACGTGCGTTGGGCTCTACGTCTGTAGTTAGCTAACTTTCAGCTCTACGTCGGGACGTGCGTTGGGCTGTACGTCGGGACGTGCGTTGGGCTCTACGTCGGGACGTGCGTTGGGCTCTACGTCGGGATTTAGCTTACTTTCAGCTCTACGTCGGGACGTGCGTTGGCCTCTACGTCGGGACGTGCGTTGGGCGCTACGTCGGGACGTGCGTTGGCCTCTACGTCGGGACGTGCGTTGGCCTCTACGTCGGGATTTAGCTTACTTTCAGCTCTACGTCGGGACGTGCGTTGGGCTCTACGTCGGGACGTGCGTTGGGCTCTACGTCGGGACACGCGTTGGGCTCTACGTCGGGACGCGCGTTGGGCTCTATGTCTGTAGTTAGCTAACTTTCAGCTCTACGTCGGGACGCGCGTTGGGCTCTTCGTCTGTAGTTAGCTAACTTTCAGCTCTACGTCGGGACGTGCGTTGGGCTCTACGTCGGGACGTGCGTTGGGCTCTACGTCGGGATTTAGCTTACTTTCAGGTCTACGTCGGGACGTGCGTTGGGCTCTACGTCGGGACGTGCGTTGGGCTCTACGTCGGGACGTGCGTTGGGCTCTACGTCGGGACGTGCGTTGGGCTCTACGTCGGGATTTAGCTTACTTTCAGCTCTACGTCGGGACGTGCGTTGGGCTCTACGTCGGGACGTCCGTTTGGCACTACGTCGGGATGTGCGTTGGGCTCTACTTCGGGATTTAGCTTACTTTCAGGTCTACGTCGGGACGTGCGTTGGGCTCTACTTCGGGACGTGCGTTGGGGTCTACGTCCGGACGTGCGTTGGGCTCTATGTCGGAATTTAGCTTATCTTCAGCTCTACGTCGGGACGTGCGTTGGCCTCTACGTCGGGACATGCGTTGGCCTCTACGTCGGGATTTAGCTTACTTTCAGCTCTACGTCGGGACGTGCGTTGGCCTCTACGTCGGGACGTGCGTTGGGCGCTACGTCGGGACGTGCGTTGGGCTCTACGTCGGGATTTAGCTTACTTTCAGGTCTACGTCGGGACGTGCGTTGGGCTCTACGTCGGGACGTGCGTTGGGCACTACGTCGGGACGTGCGTTGGGCTCTACGTCGGGATTTAGCTTACTTTCAGCTCTACGTCGGGACGTGCGTTGGGCTCTACGTCGGGACGTGCGTTGGGCACTACGTCGGGACGTGCGTTGGGCTCTACTTCAAGATTTAGCTTACTTTCAGGTCTACGTCGGGACGTGCGTTGGGCTCTACGTCGGGACGTGCGTTGGGCTCTACGTCGGGACGTGCGTTGGGCTCTACGTTGGGATTTAGCTTACTTTCAGCTCTACGTCGGGACGTGCGTTGGGCTTTACGTCGGGACGTGCGTTGGGCTCTACGTCGGGATTTAGCTTACTTTCAGCTCTACGTCGGGACGTGCGTTGGCCTCTACGTCGGGACATGCGTTGGGCGCTACGTCGGGACGTGCGTTGGCCTCTACGTCGGGACGTGCGTTGGCCTCTACGTCGGGATTTAGCTTACTTTCAGCTCTACGTCGGGACATGCGTTGGCCTCTACGTCGGGACGTGCGTTGGGCTCTACGTCGGGACACGCGTTGGGCTCTACGTCGGGACGCGCGTTGGGTTCTTCGTCTGTAGTTAGCTAACTTTCAGCTCTACGTCGGGACGCGCGTTGGGCTCTTCGTCTGTAGTTAGCTAAGTTTCAGCTCTACGTCGGGACGTGCGTTGGGCTCTACGTCGGGATTTAGCTTACTTTTAGCTCTACGTCGGGACGTGCGTTGGCCTCTACGTCGGGACGTGCGTTGGCCTCTACGTCGGGATTTAGCTTACTTTCAGCTCTACGTCGGGACGTGCGTTGGACGCTACGTCGGGACGTGCGTTGGACGCTACGTCGGGACGTGCGTTGGGCGCTACGTCGGGACGTGCGTTGGGCGCTACTTCGGGACATGTGTTGGGCGCTATGTCGGGATTTAGCTTACTTTCAGCTCTACGTCGGGACGTGCGTTGGGCTCTATGTCGGGATGTGCGTTGGCCTCTACGTCGGGACGTGCGTTGGGCTCTACGTCGGGACACGCGTTGGGCTCTACGTCGGGACGCGCGTTGGGCTCTACGTCTGTAGTTAGCTAACTTTCAGGTCTACGTCGGGACGCGCGTTGGGCTCTTCGTCTGTAGTTAGCTAACTTTCAGCTCTACGTCGGGACGTGCGTTGGGCTCTACGTCGGGACGTGCGTTGGGCTCTACGTCGGGATTTAGCTTACTTCAAGCTCTACGTCGGGACGTGCGTTGGGCTCTACGTCGGGACGTGCGTTGGGGTCTACGTCGGGACGTGCGTTGGGCTCTACGTCGGGACGTGCGTTGGGCTCTACGTCAGGATTTAGCTTACTTTCAGGTCTACGTCGGGACGTGCGTTGGGCTCTACTTCGGGACGTGCGTTGGGCTCTACGTCGGGACGTGCGTTGGGCTCTACGTCGGGATTTAGCTTACTTTTCAGGTCTACGTCGGGACGTGCGTTGGGCTCTACGTCGGGACGTGCGTTGGGCTCTACGTCGGGACGTGCTTTGGGCTCTACGTCTGAAGTTAGCTAACTTTCAGCTCTACGTCGGGACGTGCGTTGGGCTCTACGTCGGGTCGTGCGTTGGGCTCTACGTCTGTAGTTAGCTAACTTTCAGCTCTACGTCGGGACGTGCGTTGGGCTCTACGTCGGGACGTGCGTTGGGCGCTACGTCGGGACGTGCGTTGGCCTCTACGTCGGGATTTAGCTTACTTTCAGCTCTACGTCGGGACGTGCGTTGGGCTCTACGTCGGGACGTGCGTTGGGCTCTACGTCGGGATTTAGCTTACTTTCAGCTCTACGTCGGGACGTGCATTGGCCTCTACGTCGGCATTTAGCTTACTTTCAGCTCTACGTCGGGACGTGCGTTGGGCTCTACGTCGGGACGTGCGTTGGGCTCTACGTCGGGACGTGCGTTGGGCTCTACGTCGGGATTTAGCTTACTTTCAGCTCTACGTCGGGACGTGCGTTGGGCTCTACTTCGGGACGTGCGTTGGGCTCTACGTCGGGACGTGCGTTGGGCTCTACGTCGGGATTTAGCTTACTTTCAGCTCTACGTCGGGACGTGCGTTGGGCTCTACGTCGGGACGTGCGTTGGCCTCTACGTCGGGATTTAGCTTACTTTCAGCTCTACGTCGGGACGTGCGTTGGGCACTACGTCGGGACGTGCGTTGGGCTCTACTTCAAGATTTAGCTTACTTTCAGGTCTACGTCGGGACGTGCGTTGGGCTCTACGTCGGGACGTGCGTTGGGCTCTACGTCGGGACGTGCGTTGGGCTCTACGTTGGGATTTAGCTTACTTTCAGCTCTACGTCGGGACGTGCGTTGGGCTTTACGTCGGGACGTGCGTTGGGCTCTACGTCGGGATTTAGCTTACTTTCAGCTCTACGTCGGGACGTGCGTTGGCCTCTACGTCGGGACATGCGTTGGGCGCTACGTCGGGACGTGCGTTGGCCTCTACGTCGGGACGTGCGTTGGCCTCTACGTCGGGATTTAGCTTACTTTCAGCTCTACGTCGGGACATGCGTTGGCCTCTACGTCGGGACGTGCGTTGGGCTCTACGTCGGGACACGCGTTGGGCTCTACGTCGGGACGCGCGTTGGGTTCTTCGTCTGTAGTTAGCTAACTTTCAGCTCTACGTCGGGACGCGCGTTGGGCTCTTCGTCTGTAGTTAGCTAAGTTTCAGCTCTACGTCGGGACGTGCGTTGGGCTCTACGTCGGGATTTAGCTTACTTTTAGCTCTACGTCGGGACGTGCGTTGGCCTCTACGTCGGGACGTGCGTTGGCCTCTACGTCGGGATTTAGCTTACTTTCAGCTCTACGTCGGGACGTGCGTTGGACGCTACGTCGGGACGTGCGTTGGACGCTACGTCGGGACGTGCGTTGGGCGCTACGTCGGGACGTGCGTTGGGCGCTACTTCGGGACATGTGTTGGGCGCTATGTCGGGATTTAGCTTACTTTCAGCTCTACGTCGGGACGTGCGTTGGGCTCTATGTCGGGATGTGCGTTGGCCTCTACGTCGGGACGTGCGTTGGGCTCTACGTCGGGACACGCGTTGGGCTCTACGTCGGGACGCGCGTTGGGCTCTACGTCTGTAGTTAGCTAACTTTCAGGTCTACGTCGGGACGCGCGTTGGGCTCTTCGTCTGTAGTTAGCTAACTTTCAGCTCTACGTCGGGACGTGCGTTGGGCTCTACGTCGGGACGTGCGTTGGGCTCTACGTCGGGATTTAGCTTACTTCAAGCTCTACGTCGGGACGTGCGTTGGGCTCTACGTCGGGACGTGCGTTGGGGTCTACGTCGGGACGTGCGTTGGGCTCTACGTCGGGACGTGCGTTGGGCTCTACGTCAGGATTTAGCTTACTTTCAGGTCTACGTCGGGACGTGCGTTGGGCTCTACTTCGGGACGTGCGTTGGGCTCTACGTCGGGACGTGCGTTGGGCTCTACGTCGGGATTTAGCTTACTTTTCAGGTCTACGTCGGGACGTGCGTTGGGCTCTACGTCGGGACGTGCGTTGGGCTCTACGTCGGGACGTGCTTTGGGCTCTACGTCTGAAGTTAGCTAACTTTCAGCTCTACGTCGGGACGTGCGTTGGGCTCTACGTCGGGTCGTGCGTTGGGCTCTACGTCTGTAGTTAGCTAACTTTCAGCTCTACGTCGGGACGTGCGTTGGGCTCTACGTCGGGACGTGCGTTGGGCGCTACGTCGGGACGTGCGTTGGCCTCTACGTCGGGATTTAGCTTACTTTCAGCTCTACGTCGGGACGTGCGTTGGGCTCTACGTCGGGACGTGCGTTGGGCTCTACGTCGGGATTTAGCTTACTTTCAGCTCTACGTCGGGACGTGCATTGGCCTCTACGTCGGCATTTAGCTTACTTTCAGCTCTACGTCGGGACGTGCGTTGGGCTCTACGTCGGGACGTGCGTTGGGCTCTACGTCGGGACGTGCGTTGGGCTCTACGTCGGGATTTAGCTTACTTTCAGCTCTACGTCGGGACGTGCGTTGGGCTCTACTTCGGGACGTGCGTTGGGCTCTACGTCGGGACGTGCGTTGGGCTCTACGTCGGGATTTAGCTTACTTTCAGCTCTACGTCGGGACGTGCGTTGGGCTCTACGTCGGGACGTGCGTTGGCCTCTACGTCGGGATTTAGCTTACTTTCAGCTCTACGTCGGGACGTGCGTTGGCCTCTACGTCGGGACGTGCGTTGGGCGCTACGTCGGGACGTGCGTTGGGCTCTACGTCGGGATTTAGCTTACTTTCAGGTCTACGTCGGGACGTGCGTTGGGCTCTACGTCGGGACGTGCGTTGGGCTCTACGTCGGGACGTGCGTTGGGCTCTACGTCGGGATTTAGCTTACTTTCAGCTCTACGTCGGGACGTGCGTTGGCCTCTACGTCGGGACGTGCGTTGGCCTCTACGTCGGGACGTGCGTTGGCCTTTACGACGGGATTTAGCTTACTTTCAGCTCTACGTCGGGACGTGCGTTGGGCGCTACGTCGGGACGTGCGTTGGGCGCTACGTCGGGACGTGCGTTGGGCGCTACGTCGGGACGTGCGTTGGGCGCTACTTCGGGACGTGCGTTGGGCGCTACGTCGGAATTTAGCTTACTTTCAGCTCTACGTCGGGATGTGCGTTGGGCTCTACGTCGGGACGTGCGTTGGGCTCTACGTCGGGACGTGCGTTGGGCTCTACGTCGGGACGTGCGTTGGGCTCTACGTCGGGATTTAGCTTACTTTCAGCTCTACGTCGGGACGTGCGTTGGCCTCTACGTCGGGACGTGCGTTGGCCTCTACGTCGGGATTTAGCTTACTTTCAGCTCTACGTCGGGAAGTGCGTTGGCCTCTACGTCGGGACGTGCGTTGGCCTCTACGTCGGGATTTAGCTTCCTTTCAGCTCTACGTCGGGACGTGCGTTGGGCTCTACGTCGGGATTTAGTTTACTTTCAGCTCTACGTCGGGACGTGCGTTGGGCTCTACGTCGGGACGTGCGTTGGCCTCTACGTCGGGACGTGCGTTGGGCTCTACGTCGGGACGTGCGTTGGGCTCTACGTCTGTAGTTAGCTAACTTTCAGCTCTACGTCGGGACGTGCGTTGGGCTCTACGTCGGGACGTGCGTTGGGCTCTACGTCTGAAGTTAGCTAACTTTCATCTCTACGTCGGGACGTGCGTTGGGCTCTACGTCGGGACGTGCGTTGGGCTCTACGTCGGGACGTGCGTTGGGCTCTACGTCGGGATTTAGCTTACTTTCAGCTCTACGTCGGGACGTGCATTGGCCTCTACGTCGGCATTTAGCTTACTTTCAGCTCTACGTCGGGACGTGCGTTGGGCTCTACGTCGGGACGTGCGTTGGGCTCTACGTCGGGACGTGCGTTGGGCTCTACGTCGGGACGTGCGTTGGGCTCTACGTCGGGAGGTGCGTTGGGCTCTACGTCGGGACGTGCGTTGGGTTCTACGTCGGGATGTGCGTTGGGCTGTACGTCTCTAGTTAGCTAACTTTCTGCTCTACGTCGGGACGTGCGTTGGGCTCTACGTATGTAGTTAGCTAACTTTCAGCTCTACGTCGGGACGTGCGTTGGGCTGTACGTCGGGACGTGCGTTGGGCTGTACGTCGGGACGTGCGTTGGGCTCTACGTCGGGACGTGCGTTGGGCTCTACGTCGGGATTTAGCTTACTTTCAGCTCTACGTCGGGACGTGCGTTGGCCTCTACGTCGGGACATGCGTTGGGCGCTACGTCGGGACGTGCGTTGGCCTCTACGTCGGGACGTGCGTTGGCCTCTACGTCGGGACGTGCGTTGGGCTCTGCGTCGGGACACGCGTTGGGCTCTGCGTCGGGACACGCGTTGGGCTCTACGTCGGGACGCGCGTTGGGCTCTTCGTCTGTAGTTAGCTAACTTTCAGCTCTACGTCGGGACGTGCGTTGGTCTCTACATCGGGACGTGCGTTGGGCTCTACGTCGGGACGTGCGTTGGGCTCTACGTCGGGATGTGCGTTGGGCTCTACGTCGGGACGTGCGTTGGGCTCTACGTCGGGATTTAGCTTACTTTCAGCTCTACGTCGGGACGTGCATTGGGCTCTACGTCGGGACGTGCGTTGGGGTCTACGTCGGGACATGCGTTGGGCTCTACGTCGGGATTTAGCTTACTTTCAGTTCTACGTCGGGACGTGCGTTGGGCTCTACGTCGGGACGTGCGTTGGGCTCTACGTCGGGATTTAGCTTACTTTCAGCTCTACATCGGGACGTGCGTTGGGCTCTACGTCGGGACGTGCGTTGGGCACTACGTCGGGACGTGCGTTGGGCTCTACGTCGGGATTTAGCTTACTTTCAGGTCTACGTCGGGACGTGCGTTGGGCTCTACGTCGGGACGTGCGTTGGGCTCTACGTCGGGACGTGCGTTGGGCTCTACGTCGGGACGTGCGTTGGGCTCTACGTTGGGATTTAGCTTACTTTCAGCTCTACGTCGGGACGTGCGTTGGGCTCTACGTCGGGACGTGCGTTGGGCTCTACGTCGGGATTTAGCTTACTTTCAGCTCTACGTCGGGACGTGCGTTGGCCTCTACGTCGGGACGTGCGTTGGGCGCTACGTCGGGACGTGCGTTGGCCTCTACGTCGGGAAGTGCGTTGGCCTCTACGTCGGGATTTAGCTTACTTTCAGCTCTACGTCGGGACATGCGTTGGCCTCTACGTCGGGACGCGCGTTGGGCTCTACGTCGGGACGCGCGTTGGGCTCTACGTCAGGACGCGCGTTGGGCTCTACGTCTGTAGTTAGCTAACTTTCAGGTCTACGTCGGGACGCGCGTTGGGCTCTTCGTCTGTAGTTAGCTAACTTTCAGCTCTACGTCGGGACGTGCGTTGGGCTCTACGTCGGGACGTGCGTTGGGCTCTACGTCGGGATTTAGCTTACTTCAAGCTCTACGTCGGGACGTGCGTTGGGCTCTACGTCGGGACGTGCGTCGGGCTCTACGTCGGGATTTAGCTTACTTTCAGCTCTACGTCGGGACGTGCGTTGGGCTCTACGTCGGGACGTGCGTTGGGCTCTACGTCTGTAGTCAGCTAATTTTCAGCTCTACGTCGGGACGTGCGTTGGGCTCTACGTCGGGACGTGCGTTGGGCTCTACGTCGGGACGTGCGTTGGGCTCTACGTCGGGATTTAGCTTACTTTCAGCTCTACGTCGGGACGTGCGTTGGGCTCTACGTCGGGACGTGCGTTGGGCTCTACGTCGGGATTTAGCTTACTTTCAGCTCTACGTCGGGACGTGCATTGGCCTCTACGTCGGCATTTAGCTTACTTTCAGCTCTACGTCGGGACGTGCGTTGGGCTCTACGTCGGGAGGTGCGTTGGGCTCTACGTCGGGAGGTGCGTTGGGCTCTACGTCGGGACGTGCGTTGGGTTCTACGTCGGGACCTGCGTTGGGCTCTACGTCTGTAGTTAGCTAACTTTCTGCTCTACGTCGGGACGTGCGTTGGGCTCTACGTCTGTAGTTAGCTAACTTTCAGCTCTACGTCGGGACGTGCGTTGGGCTGTACGTCGGGACGTGCGTTGGGCTCTACGTTGGGACGTGCGTTGGGCTCTACGTCGGGATTTAGCTTACTTTCAGCTCTACGTCGGGACGTGCGTTGGCCTCTACGTCGGGACGTTCGTTGGGCGCTACGTCGGGACGTGCGTTGGCCTCTACGTCGGGACGTGCGTTGGGCTCTACGTCGGGATTTAGCTTACTTTCAGCTCTACGTCGGGACGTGCGTTGGCCTCTACGTCGGGACGTGCGTTGGCTCTACGTCGGGACACGCGTTGGGCTCTACGTCGGGACGCGCGTTGGGCTCTACGTCTGTAGTTAGCTAACTTTCAGCTCTACGTCGGTACGCGCGTTGGGCTCTTCGTCTGTAGTTAGCTAACTTTCAGCTCTACGTCGGGACGTGCGTTGGGCTCTACGTCGGGACGTGCGTTGGGCTCTACGTCGGGATTTAGCTTACTTTCAGCTCTACGTCGGGACGTGCGTTGGGCTCTACGTCGGGACGTGCGTTGGGCTCTACGTCGGGACGTGCGTTGGGCTCTACGTCGGGACGTGCGTTGGGCTCTACGTCGGGATTTAGCTTACTTTCAGCTCTACGTCGGGACGTGCGTTGGGCTCTACGTCGGGACGTGCGTTGGGCTCTACGTCGGGATTTAGCTTACTTTCAGCTCTACGTCGGGACGTGCGTTGGGCTCTACGTCGGGACGTGCGTTGGGCTCTACGTCGGGACGTGCGTTGGGCTCTACGTCGGGATTTAGCTTACTTTCAGCTCTACGTCGGGACGTGCGTTGGGCTCTACTTCGGGACGTGCGTTGGGCTCTACGTCGGGACGTGCGTTGGGCTCTACGTCGGGATTTAGCTTACTTTCAGCTCTACGTCGGGACGTGCGTTGGCCTCTACGTCGGGACGTGCGTTGGCCTCTACGTCGGGATTTAGCTTACTTTCAGCTCTACGTCGGGACGTGCGTTGGCCTCTACGTCGGGACGTGCGTTGGGCGCTACGTCGGGACGTGCGTTGGGCTCTACGTCGGGATTTAGCTTACTTTCAGGTCTACGTCGGGACGTGCGTTGGGCTCTACGTCGGGACGTGCGTTGGGCTCTACGTCGGGACGTGCGTTGGGCTCTACGTCGGGATTTAGCTTACTTTCAGCTCTACGTCGGGACGTGCATTGGCCTCTACGTCGGGACGTGCGTTGGCCTCTACGTCGGGACGTGCGTTGGCCTTTACGTCGGGATTTAGCTTACTTTCAGCTCTACGTCGGGACGTGCGTTGGATGCTACGTCGGGACGTGCGTTGGGCGCTACGTCGGGACGTGCGTTGGGCGCTACTTCGGGACGTGCGTTGGGCGCTACGTCGGAATTTAGCTTACTTTCAGCTCTACGTCGGGATGTGCGTTGGGCTCTATGTCGGGATGTGTGTTGGGCTCTACGTCGGGACGTGCGTTGGGCTCTACGTCGGGACGTGCGTTGGGCTCTACGTCGGGATTTAGCTTACTTTCAGCTCTACGTCGGGACGTGCGTTTGCCTCTACGTCGGGACGTGCGTTGGCCTCTACGTCGGGATTTAGCTTACTTTCAGCTCTACGTCGGGACGTGCGTTGGCCTCTACGTCGGGACTTGCGTTGGCCTCTACGTCGGGATTTAGCTTCCTTTCAGCTCTACGTCGGGACGTGCGTTGGGCTCTACGTCGGGATTTAGTTTACTTTCAGCTCTACGTCGGGACGTGCGTTGGGCTCTACGTCGGGACGTGCGTTGGGCTCTACGTCGGGACGTGCGTTGGGCTCTACGTCGGGACGTGCGTTGGGCTCTACGTCTGTAGTTAGCTAACTTTCAGCTCTACGTCGGGACGTGCGTTGGGCTCTACGTCGGGACGTGCGTTGGGCTCTACGTCTGAAGTTAGCTAACTTTCAGCTCTACGTCGGGACGTGCGTTGGGCTCTACGTCGGGACGTGCGTTGGGCTCTACGTCGGGATTTAGCTTACTTTCAGCTCTACGTCGGGACGTGCATTGGCCTCTACGTCGGGAGGTGCGTTGGGCTCTACGTCGGGACGTGCGTTGGGTTCTACGTCGGGACGTGCGTTGGGCTGTACGTCTCTAGTTAGCTAACTTTCTGCTCTACGTCGGGACGTGCGTTGGGCTCTACGTATGTAGTTAGCTAACTTTCAGCTCTACGTCGGGACGTGCGTTGGGCTGTACGTCGGGACGTGCGTTGGGCTCTACGTCGGGACGTGCGTTGGGCTCTACGTCGGGATTTAGCTTACTTTCAGCTCTACGTCGGGACGTGCGTTGCCCTCTACGTCGGGACATGCGTTGGGCGCTACGTCGGGACGTGCGTTGGCCTCTACGTCGGGACGTGCGTTGTCCTCTACGTCGGGATTTAGCTTACTTTCAGCTCTACGTCGGGACGTGCGTTGGCCTCTACGTCGGGACGTGCGTTGGGCTCTGCGTCGGGACACGCGTTGGGCTCTGCGTCGGGACACGCGTTGGGCTCTACGTCGGGACGCGCGTTGGGCTCTTCGTCTGTAGTTAGCTAACTTTCAGCTCTACGTCGGGACGTGCGTTGGGCTCTACGTCGGGACGTGCTTTGGGCTCTACGTCGGGATGTGCGTTGGGCTCTACGTCGGGACGTGCGTTGGGCTCTACGTCGGGATTTAGCTTACTTTCAGCTCTACGTCGGGACGTGCATTGGGCTCTACGTCGGGACGTGCGTTGGGGTCTACGTCGGGACATGCGTTGGGCTCTACGTCAGGATTTAGCTTACTTTCAGTTCTACGTCGGGACGTGCGTTGGGCTCTACGTCGGGACGTGCGTTGGGCTCTACGTCGGGACGTGCGTTGGGCTCTACGTCGGGACGTGCGTTGGGCTCTACGTCGGGACGTGCGTTGGGCTCTACGTCGGGATTTAGCTTACTTTCAGCTCTACATCGGGACGTGCGTTGGGCTCTACGTCGGGACGTGCGTTGGGCACTACGTCGGGACGTGCGTTGGGCTCTACGTCGGGATTTAGCTTACTTTCAGGTCTACGTCGGGACGTGCGTTGGGCTCTACTTCGGGACGTGCGTTGGGCTCTACGTCGGGACGTGCGTTGGGCTCTACGTTGGGATTTAGCTTACTTTCAGCTCTACGTCGGGACGTGCGTTGGGCTCTACGTCGGGACGTGCGTTGGGCTCTACGTCGGGATTTAGCTTACTTTCAGCTCTACGTCGGGACGTGCGTTGGGCTCTACGTCGGGACGTGCGTTGGGCTCTACGTCGGGACGTGCGTTGGCCTCTACGTCGGGACGTGCGTTGGGCTCTACGTCGGGACACGCGTTGGGCTCTACTTCGGGACGCGCGTTGGGCTCTACGTCTGTAGTTAGCTAACTTTCAGGTCTACGTCGGGACGCGCGTTGGGCTCTTCGTCTGTAGTTAGTTAACTTTCAG
Organism: Leptosomus discolor; assembly: GCF_034619465.1. NCBI lineage: Eukaryota > Metazoa > Chordata > Aves > Leptosomiformes > Leptosomidae > Leptosomus > Leptosomus discolor. Next base: position 552,412 of record NW_028237935.1, read on the forward strand.
CTCTACGTCGGGACGTGCGTTGGGCTCTACGTCGGGACATGCGTTGGGCTCTACGTCGGGACGTGCGTTGGGCTCTACGTCGGGACGTGCGTTGGGCTCTACGTCGGGATTTAGCTTACTTTCAGGTCTACGTCGGGACGTGCGTTGGGCTCTACGTCGGGACGTGCGTTGGGCTCTACGTCGGGACGAGGGTTGGGCTCTACGTCGGGACGTGCGTTGGGCTCTACGTCGGGATTTAGCTTACTTTCAGCTCTATGTCGGGACGTGCGTTGGGCTCTACGTCGGGACGTGCGTTGGGCTCTACGTCGGGACGTGCGTTGGGCTCTACGTCGGGATTTAGCTTACTTTCAGCTCTACGTCGGGACGTGTGTTGGGCTCTACGTCGGGACGTGCGTTGGGCTCTACGTCTGTAGTTAGGTAACTTTCAGCTCTACGTCGGGACGTGCGTTGGGCTCTACGTCTGTAGTTAGCTAACTTTCAGCTCTACGTCGGGACGTGCGTTGGGCTCTACGTCGGGACGTGCGTTGGCCTTTACGTCGGGATTTAGCTTACTTTCAGCTCTACGTCGGGACGTGCGTTGGATGCTACGTCGGGACGTGCGTTGGGCGCTACGTCGGGACGTGCGTTGGGCGCTACTTCGGGACGTGCGTTGGGCGCTACGTCGGAATTTAGCTTACTTTCAGCTCTACGTCGGGATGTGCGTTGGGCTCTATGTCGGGATGTGTGTTGGGCTCTACGTCAGGACGTGCGTTGGGCTCTACGTCGGGACGTGCGTTGGGCTCTACGTCGGGATTTAGCTTACTTTCACCTCTACGTCGGGACGTGCGTTGGCCTCTACGTCGGGACGTGCGTTGGCCTCTACGTCGGGATTTAGCTTACTTTCAGCTCTACGTCGGGACGTGCGTTGGCCTATACGTCGGGACGTGCGTTGGCCTCTACGTCGGGATTTAGCTTACTTTCAGCTCTACGTCGGGACGTGCGTTGGGCTCTACGTCGGGATTTAGTTTACTTTCAGCTCTACGTCGGGACGTGCGTTGGGCTCTACGTCGGGACGTGCGTTGGGCTCTACGTCGGGACGTGCGTTGGGCTCTACGTCGGGACGTGCGTTGGGCTCTACGTCGGGACGTGCGTTGGGCTCTACGTCTGTAGTTAGCTAACTTTCAGCTCTACGTCGGGACGTGCGTTGGGCTCTACGTCGGGACGTGCGTTGGGCTCTACGTTTGTAGTTAGCTAATTTTCAGATCTGCGTCGGGACGTGCGTTGGGCTCTACGTCGGGACGTGCGTTGGGCTCTACGTCGGGATTTAGCTTACTTTCAGCTCTACGTCGGGACGTGCGTTGGGCTCTACGTCTGTAGTTAGCTAACTTTCAGCTCTACGTCGGGACGTGCGTTGGGCGCTACGTCGGGACGTGCGTTGGGCTCTACGTCGGGACGTGCGTTGGGCTCTACGTCGGGACGTACGCTGGGCTATACGTCGGGACGTGCGTTGGGCTCTACGTCGGCATTTAGCTTACTTTCAGCTCCACGTCGGGACGTGCGTTGGGCTCTACGTCGGGACGCGCGTTGGGCTCTACGTCGGGACGCGCGTTGGGCTCTACGTCGGGACGCGTGTTGGGCTCTACGTCAGGACGCGCGTTGGGCTCTACGTCTGTAGTTAGCTAACTTTTAGCTCTACGTCGGGACGTGCATTGGCCTCTACGTCGGCATTTAGCTTAATTTCAGCTCTACGTCGGGACGTGCGTTGGGCTCTACGTCGGGACGTGCGTTGGGCTCTACGTCGGGAGGTGCGTTGGGCTCTACGTCGGGACGTGCGTTGGGTTCTACGTCGGGACGTGCGTTGGGCTGTACGTCTGTAGTTAGCTAACTTTCTGCTCTACGTCGGGACGTGCGTTGGGCTCTACGTATGTAGTTAGCTAACTTTCAGCTCTACGTCGGGACGTGCGTTGGGCTGTACGTCGGGACGTGCTTTGGGCTCTACGTCGGGACGTGCGTTGGGCTCTACGTCGGGATTTAGCTTACTTTCAGCTCTACGTCGGGACGTGCGTTGGCCTCTACGTCGGGACGTGCGTTGGGCTCTACGTCGGGACACGCGTTGGGCTCTACGTCGGGACGCGCGTTGGGCTCTACGTCTGTAGTTAGCTAACTTTCAGGTCTACGTCGGGACGCGCGTTGGGCTCTTCGTCTGTAGTTAGCTAACTTTCAGCTCTACGTCGGGACGTGCGTTGGGCTCTACGTCGGGACATGCGTTGGGCTCTACGTCGGGACGTGCGTTGGGCTCTACGTCGGGACGTGCGTTGGGCTCTACGTCGGGATTTAGCTTACTTTCAGGTCTACGTCGGGACGTGCGTTGGGCTCTACGTCGGGACGTGCGTTGGGCTCTACGTCGGGACGTGCGTTGGGCTCTACGTCGGGATTTAGCTTACTTTCAGCTCTACGTCGGGACGTGCGTTGGGCTGTACGTCGGGACGTGCGTTGGGCTCTACGTCGGGACGTGCGTTGGGCTCTACGTCGGGATTTAGCTTACTTTCAGCTCTACGTCGGGACGTGCGTTGGGCTCTACGTCGGGACGTGCGTTGGGCTGTACGTCTGTAGTTAGCTAACTTTCTTCTCTACGTCGGGACGTGCGTTGGGCTCTACGTCTGTAGTTAGCTAACTTTCAGCTCTACGTCAGGACGTGCGTTGGGGTCTACGTCGGGATTTAGCTTACTTTCAGCTCTACGTCGGGTCATGCGTTGGGCTCTACGTCGGGACGTGCGTTGGGCTCTACGTCGGGATTTAGCTTACTTTCAGCTCTACGTCGGGACGTGCGTTGGCCTCTACGTCGGGACGTGCGTTGGGCTCTACGTCGGGACGTGCGTTGGGCTCTACGTCGGGACGTGCGTTGGGCTCTACGTCTGTAGTTATCTAACTTTCTGCTCTACGTCGGGACGTGCGTTGGGCTCTACGTCTGTAGTTAGCTAACTTTCAGCTCTACGTCGGGACGTGCGTTGGGCTCTACGTCGGGATTTAGCTTACTTTCAGCTCTACGTCGGGACGTGCGTTGGCCTCTACGTCGGGACGTGCTTTGGGCGCTACGTCGGGACGTGCGTTGGGCTCTACGTTGGGACGTGCGTTGGCCTCTACGTCGGGACGTGCGTTGGCCTCTACGTCGGGATTTAGCTTACTTTCAGCTCTACGTCGGGACGTGCGTTGGCCTCTACGTCGGGATTTAGCTTACTTTCAGCTCTTCGTCGGGACGTGTGTTGGGTTCTATGTCAGGATTTAGCTTACTTTCAGCTCTACGTAGGGACGTGCGTTGGGTTCTACGTCGGGAGTGCGTTGGGCTGTACGTCGGGACGTGCGTTGGGCTCTACGTCAGGACGTGCGTTGGGCTCTACGTCGGGACGCGCGTTGGGCTCTACGTCTGTAGTTAGCTAACTTTCTGCTCTACGTCGGGACGTGCGTTGGGCTCTACGTCTGTAGTTAGCTAACTTTCAGCTCTACGTCGGGACGTGCGTTGGGCGCTACGTCGGGACGTGCGTTGGGCTCTACGTCGGGACGTGCGTTGGGCTCTACGTCGGGATTTAGCTTACTTTCAGCTCTACGTTGGGACGTGCGTTGGGCTCTACGTCGGGACGTGCGTTGGGCTCTACGTCGGGACGTGCGTTGGGCTCTACGTCGGGACGTGCGTTGGGCTCTACGTCGGGATTTAGCTAACTTTCAGCTCTACGTCGGGACGTGCGTTGGGCTCTACGTCGGGACGTGCGTTGGGCCCTACGTCGGGACGTGCGTTGGGCTCTACGTCTGTAGTTAGCTAACTTTCAGCTCTACGTCGGGACGTGCGTTGGGCTCTACGTCGGGATTTAGCTTACTTTAAGCTCTACGTCGGGACGTGCGTTGGGCTCTACGTCGGGATGTGCGTTGGGCTCTACGTCGGGACATGCGTTGGGCTCTATGTCTGTAGTTAGCTAACTTTCAGCTCTACGTCGGGACGTGCGTTGGGCTCTACGTCGGGACGTGCGTTTGGCTCTACGTCGGGACGTGCGTTGGGCTCTACGTCGGGACGTGCGTTGGGCTCTACGTCGGGATTTAGCTTACTTTCAGCTCTACGTTGGGACGTGCGTTGGGCTCTACGTCGGGACGTGCGTTGGGCTCTACGTCGGGACGTGCGTTGGGCTCTACGTCGGGATTTAGCTTACTTTCAGCTCTACGTCGGGACGTGCGTTGGGCGCTACGTCGGGACGTGCGTTGGGCTCTACGTCGGGACGTGTGTTGGGCTCTACGTCTGGACTTGCGTTGGGCTCTACGTCGGGATTTAGCTTACTTTCAGCTCTTCGTCGGGACGAGCGTTGGCCTCTACGTCGGGATTTAGCTTACTTTCAGCTCTACGTCGGGACGTGTGTTGGGCTCTACGTCAGGATTTAGCTTACTTTCAGCTCTTCTTCGGGACGTGCGTTGGGCTCTACGTCGGGAGTGCGTTGGGCTGTACGTCGGGACGTGCGTTGGGCTGTACGTCGGGACGTGCGTTGGGCTCTACGTCTGTAGTTAGCTAACTTTCAGCTCTACGTCGGGACGTGCGTTGGGCTCTATGTCGGGACGTGCGTTGGGCTCTACGTCGGGACGTGCGTTGGGCTCTACGTCGGGACGTGCGTTGGGCTCTACGTCGGGACGTGCGTTGGGCTCTACATCGGGACGTGCGTTGGGCTCTACGTCGGGACCCGCGTTGGGCTCTACGTCTGTAGTTAGGTAACTTTCTGCTCTACGTCGGGACCTGCGTTGGGCTCTACGTCTGTAGTTAGCTAACTTTCAGCTCTACGTCGGGACGTGCGTTGGGCGCTACGTCAGGACGTGCGTTGGGCTCTACTTCGGGACGTGCGATGGGCTCTACGTCGCGATTTAGCTTACTTTCAGCTGTACGTCGGGACGTGCGTTGGGCTCTACGTCGGGAAGTGCGTTCGGCTCTACGTCGGGACGTGCGTTGGGCTCTACGTCGGGATTTAGCTAACTTTCAGCCTACGTCGGGACGTGCGTTGGGCTCTTTGTCTGTAGTTAGCTAACTTTCTGCTCTACGTCGGGACGTGCGTTGGGCTCTACGTCTGTAGTTAGCTAACTTTCAGCTCTACGTCGGGACGTGCGTTGGGCGCTACGTCGGGACGTGCGTTGGGCTCTACGTCGGGACGTGCGTTGGGCTCTACGTCGGGATTTAGCTTACTTTCAGCTCTACGTCGGGACGTGCGTTGGGCTCTACGTCGCGACGTGCGTTCGGCTCTACGTCGGGACGTGCGTTGGGCTCTACGTCGGGATTTAGCTAACTTTCAGCTCTACGTCGGGACGTGCGTTGGGCTCTACGTCGGGACGTGTGTTGGGCTCTACGTCGGGATTTAGCTTACTTTCAGCTCTACGTCGGGACGTGCGTTGGGCCCTACGTCGGGACGTGCGTTGGGCTCTACGTCGGGACGTGCGTTGGGCTCTACGTCTGTAGTTAGCTAACTTTCAGCTCTACGTCGGGACGTGCGTTGGGCTCTACGTCGGGATTTAGCTAACTTTCAGCTCTACGTCGGGACGTGCGTTGGGCTCTACGTCGGGACTTGTGTTGGGCTCTACGTCGGGATTTAGCTTACTTTCAGCTCTACGTCGGGACGTGCGTTGTGCCCTACGTCGGGACGTGCGTTGGTCTCTACGTCGGGACGTGCGTTGGGCTCTACGTCTGTAGTTAGCTAACTTTCAGCTCTACGTCGGGACGTGCGTTGGGCTCTACGTCGGGATTTAGCTTCTTTAAGCTCTACGTCGGGACGTGCGTTGGGCTCTATGTCTGTAGTTAGCTAACTTTCAGCTCTACGTCGGGACGTGCGTTGGGCTCTACGTCGGGACGTGCGTTGGGCTCTACGTCGGGACGTGCGTTGGGCTCTACGTCGGGATTTAGCTTACTTTCAGCTCTACGTTGGGACGTGCGTTGGGCTCTACGTCGGGACGTGCGTTGGGCTCTACGTCGGGACGTGCGTTGGGCTCTACTTCGGGATTTAGCTTACTTTCAGCTCTACGTCGGGACGTGCGTTGGGCTCTACGTCGGGACGTGTGTTGGGCTCTACGTCGGGACGTGCATTGGGCTCTACGTCGGGATTTAGCTTACTTTCAGCTCTTCGTCGGGACGAGCGTTGGCCTCTACGTCGGGATTTAGCTTACTTTCAGCTCTACGTTGGGAAGTGTGTTGGGCTCTACGTCAGGATTTAGCTTACTTTCAGCTCTTCTTCGGGACGTGCGTTGGGCTCTACGTCGGGAGTGCGTTGGGCTGTACGTCGGGACGTGCGTTGGGCTCTACGTCGGGACGTGCGTTGGGCTCTACGTCTGTAGTTAGCTAACTTTCAGCTCTACGTTGGGACGTGCGTTGGGCTCTATGTCGGGACGTGCGTTGGGCTCTACGTCGGGACGTGCGTTGGGCTCTACGTCGGGACGTGCGTTGGGCTCTACGTCTATAGTAAGCTAAATTTCAGCTCTACGTCGGGACGTGCGTTGGGCGCTACGTCGGGACGTGCGTTGGGCTCTACGTCGGGACGTGCGTTGGGCTCTACGTCGGGATTTAGCTTATTTTCAGCTCTACGTCGGGACGTGCGTTGGCCTCTACGTCGGGACGTGCGTTGTCCTCTACGTCGGGACGTGCGTTGGCCTCTACGTCGGGACGTGCGTTGGCCTCTACGTCGGGACGTGCGTTGTCCTCTACGTCGGGACGTGCGTTGGCCTCTACGTCGGGACGTGCGTTGGCCTCTACGTCGGGATTTAGCTTACTTTCAGCTCTACGTCGGGATGTGCGTTGGGCGCTACGTCGGGACGTGCGTTGGGCGCTACTTCGGGACGTGCGTTGGGCGCTACGTCGGGATTTAGCTTACTTTCAGCTCTACGTCGGGACGTGCGTTGGGCTCTACGTCGGGACGTGCGTTGGGCTCTACGTCGGGACGTGCGTTGGGCTCTACGTCTGTAGTTAGCTAACTTTCAGCTCTACGTCGGGACGTGCGTTGGGCTCTATGTCGGGACGTGCGTTGGGCTCTACGTCGGGACGTGCGTTGGGCTCTACGTCGGGATTTAGGTTACTTTCAGCTCTACGTCGGGATGTGCGTTGGGCTCTACGTCGGGACGTGAGTTGGGCTCTACGTCGGGACGTGCTTTGGCCTCTACTTCGGGACGTGCGTTGGGCTCTATGTCGGGACGTGCGTTGGGCTCTACGTCGGGACGTGCGTTGGCCTCTACGTCGGGACGTGCGTTGGCCTCTACGTCGGGATTTAGCTTACTTTCAGCTCTACGTTGGGACGTGCGTTGGGCTCTACGTAGGGACACGCGTTGGGCTCTACGTCGGGACGCGCGATGGGCTCTACGTCTGTAGTTAGCTAACTTTCAGCTCTACGTCGGGACGCGCGTTGGGCTCTTCGTCTGTAGTTAGCTAACTTTCAGCTCTACGTCGGGACGTGCGTTGGGATCTACGTCGGGACGTGCGTTGGGCTCTACGTCGGGACGTGCGTTGGGCTCTACGTCGGGATTTAGCTTACTTTCAGATCTACGTCGGGACGTGCGTTGGGCTCTACGTCGGGACGTGCGTTGGGCTCTACGTCGGGATTTAGCTTACTTTCAGCTCTACGTCGGGACGTGCGTTGGGCTCTACGTCGGGACGTGCGTTGGGCTCTACATCGGGACGTGCGTTGGGGTCTACCTCGGGATTTAGCTTACTTTCAGGTCTACGTCGGGACGTGCGTTGGGCTCTACGTCGGGACGTACGTTGGGATATACGTCGGGACGTGCGTTGGACTCTACGTCGGGACGTGCGTTGGGCTCTACGTCAGGACGTGCATTGGGCTCTACGTCTGTAGTTAGCTAACTTTGAGCTCTACGTCGGGACGTGCGTTGGGCTCTACGTCTGTAGTTAGCTAACTTTCAGCTCTACGTCGGGACGTGCGTTGGGCTCTACATCTGTAGTTAGCTAACTTTCAGCTCTACATTGGGACGTGCGTTGGGCGCTATGTCGGGACGTGCGTTGGGCTCTACGTCGGGACGTGCGTTGGGCTCTACGTCGGGACGTGCGTTGGGCTCTACGTCGGGATTTAGCTTACTTTCAGCTCTATGTCGGGACGTGCGTTGGCCTCTACGTCGGGACGTGCGTTGGCCTCTGCGTCGGGACGTGCGTTGGGCTCTACGTCGGGATTTAGCTTACTTTCAGCTCTACGTCGGGACGTGCGTTGGGCGCTACGTCGGGACGTGCGTTGAGCGCTACTTCGGGACGTGCGTTGGGCGCTACATCGGGATTTAGCTTACTTTCAGCTCTACGTCGGGACGTGCGTTTGGCGCTACGTCGGGACGTGCGTTGGGCTCTACGTCGGGACGTGCGTTGGCCTCTACGTCGGGACGTGCGTTGGCCTCTACATCGGGATTTAGCTTATTTTCAGCTCTACGTCGGGAGGTGCGTTGGGCGCTACGTCGGGACGTGCGTTGGGCGCTACGTCGGGACGTGCGTTGGGCGCTACTTCGGGACGTGCGTTGGGCTCTACGTCGGGATTTAGCTTACTTTCAGGTCTACGTCGGGACGTGCGTTGGGCTCTATGTCGGGACGTGCGTTGGGCTCTACGTCGGGACGTGCGTTGGGCTCTACGTCGGGACGTGCGTTGGGCTCTACATCGGGATTTAGCTTACTTTCAGCTCTACGTCGGGACGTGCGTTGGCCTCTACGTCGGGACGTGCGTTGGCCTCTACGTCGGGATTTAGCTTACTTTCAGCTCTACGTCGGGACGTGCGTTGGGCGCTACGTCAGGACGTGCGTTGGGCGCTACTTTGGGACGTGCGTTGGGCGCTACGTCGGGATTTAGCTTACTTTCAGCTCTACGTCGGGACGTGCGTTGGGCTCTACGTCGGGACGTGCGTTGGGCTCTACGTCAGGACGTTCGTTGGGCTCTACTTCGGGATTTAGCTTACTTTCAGCTCTACGTCGGGACGTGCGTTGGCCTCTACGTCGGGACGTGCGTTGGCCTCTACGTCAGGACGTGCGTTGGCCTCTACGTCGGGATTTAGCTTACTTTCAGCTCTACGTCGGGACGTGCGTTGGCCTCTACGTCGGGACGTGCGTTGGCTTCTACGTCGCGATTTAGCTTACTTTCAGCTCTACGTCGGGACGTGTGTTGGGCTCTACGTCGGGATTTGGCTTACTTTCAGGTCTACGTCGGGACGTGCGTTGGGCTCTACGTCGGGACGTGCGTTGGATTCTATGTCTGTAGTTAGCTAACTTTCAGCTCTACTTCGGGACGTGCGTTGGGCTCTACGTCGGGACGTGCGTTGGGCTCTACGTCGGGACGTGCGTTGGGCTCTACGTCGGGATTTAGCTTATTTTCAGCTCTAAGTCGGGACGTGCGTTGGGCTCTACGTCGGGACGTGCGTTGGGCTCTACGTCGGGACGTGCGTTGGGCTCTACGTCTGTAGTTAGCTAACTTTCAGCTCTACGTCGGGACGTGCTTTGGGCACTACGTCGGGACGTGCGTTGGGCTCTACGTCGGGACGTGCGTTGGGCTCTACGTCGGGACGTGCGTTGGGCTCTATGTCGGGATTTAGCTTACTTTCAGCTCTACGTCGGGACGTGCGTTGGCCTCTACGTCGGGACGTGCGTTGGCCTCTACGTCGGGACGTGCGTTGGGCTCTACGTCGGGATTTAGCTTACTTTCAGCTCTACGTCGGGACGTGCGTTGGGCTCTACGTCGGGACGTGCTTTGGGCTCTACGTAGGGACACGCGTTGGGCTCTACGTCGGGACGCGCGTTGGGCTCTTCGTCTGTATTTAGCTAACTTTCAGCTCTACGTCGGGACGTGCGTTGGGCTCTACGTCGGGACGTGCGTTGGGCTCTACGTCGGGACGTGCGCTGGCCTCTACGTCGGGACGTGCGTTGGCCTCTACGTCGGGATTTAGCTTAATTTCAGCTCTACGTCAGGACGTGCGTTGGCCTGTACGTCGGGACGTGCGTTGGCCTCTACGTCGGGATTTAGCTTACTTTCAGCTCTAGGTCGGGAAGTGCGTTGGGCTCTACGTCCGGATTTAGCTTACTTTCAGCTCTACGTCGGGACGTGCGTTGGGCTCTACGTCGGGACGTGCGTTGGGCTCTACATCGGGACGTGCGTTGGACTCTACGTCTGTAGTTAGCTAACTTTCAGCTCTACGTCGGGATGTGCGTTGGGCTCTACGTCGGGACGTGCGTTGCGCTCTACGTCGGGACGTGCGTTGGGCTCTACGTCGGGATATGCGTTGGGCTCTACGTCGGGATTTAGCTAACTTTCAGATCTACGTCGGGACGTGCGTTGGGCTCTACGTCGGGACGTGCGTTGGGCTCTACGTCGGGATTTAGCTTCCTTTCAGCTCTACGTCGGGACGTGCGTTGGGCTCTACGTCGGGACGTGCGTTGGGCTCTACGTCGGGACGTGCGTTGGGCTCTACGTCTGTACTTAGCTAACTTTCAGCTCTACGTCGGGACGTGCGTTGGGCTCTACGTCGGGACGTGCGTTGGGCTCTACGTCGGGATTTAGCTTACTTTCAGCTCTACGTCGGGACGTGCGTTGGCCTCTACGTCGGGACGTGCGTTGGGCTCTACGTCGGGATTTAGCTTCCTTTCAGCTCTACGTCGGGACGTGCGTTGGGCTCTATGTCGGGACGTGCGTTGGGCTCTACGTCGGGACGTGCGTTGGGCTCTACGTCTGTACTTAGCTAACTTTCAGCTCTACGTCGGGACGTGCGTTGGGCTCTACGTCGGGACGTGCGTTGGCCTCTACGTCGGGATTTAGCTTACTTTCAGCTCTACGTCGGGACGTGCGTTGGGCGCTACTTTGGGACGTGCGTTGGGCGCTACTTTGGGACGTGCGTTGGGCGCTACGTCGGGATTTAGCTTACTTTCAGCTCTATGTCGGGACGTGCGTTGGGCTCTATGTCGGGACGTGCGTTGGGCTCTACGTCGGGACGTGCGTTGGGCTCTACGTCGGGACGTTCGTTGGGCTCTACGTCGGGATTTAGCTTACTTTCAGCTCTACGTCGGGACGTGCGTTGGCCTCTACGTCGGGACGTGCGTTGGCCTCTACGTCGGGACGTGCGTTGGCCTCTACGTCGGGATTTAGCTTACTTTCAGCTCTACGTCGGGACGTGCGTTGGCCTCTACGTCGGGACGTGCGTTGGCTTCTACGTCGCGATTTAGCTTACTTTCAGCTCTACGTCGGGACGTGCGTTGGGCTCTACGTCGGGATTTAGCTTACTTTCAGGTCTACGTCGGGACGTGCGTTGGGCTCTACGTCGGGACGTGCGTTGGGCTCTACGTCTGTAGTTAGCTAACTTTCAGCTCTACGTCGGGACGTGCGTTGGGCTCTACGTCGGGACGTGCGTTGGGCTCTACGTCGGGACGTGCGTTGGGCTCTACGTCGGGATTTAGCTTACTTTCAGCTCTACGTCGGGACGTGCGTTGGGCGCTACGTCGGGACGTGCGTTGGGCTCTACGTCGGGACGTGTGTTGGGCTCTACGTCTGGACTTGCGTTGGGCTCTACGTCGGGATTTAGCTTACTTTCAGCTCTTCGTCGGGACGAGCGTTGGCCTCTACGTCGGGATTTAGCTTACTTTCAGCTCTACGTCGGGACGTGTGTTGGGCTCTACGTCAGGATTTAGCTTACTTTCAGCTCTTCTTCGGGACGTGCGTTGGGCTCTACGTCGGGAGTGCGTTGGGCTGTACGTCGGGACGTGCGTTGGGCTGTACGTCGGGACGTGCGTTGGGCTCTACGTCTGTAGTTAGCTAACTTTCAGCTCTACGTCGGGACGTGCGTTGGGCTCTATGTCGGGACGTGCGTTGGGCTCTACGTCGGGACGTGCGTTGGGCTCTACGTCGGGACGTGCGTTGGGCTCTACATCGGGACGTGCGTTGGGCTCTACGTCGGGACCCGCGTTGGGCTCTACGTCTGTAGTTAGGTAACTTTCTGCTCTACGTCGGGACCTGCGTTGGGCTCTACGTCTGTAGTTAGCTAACTTTCAGCTCTACGTCGGGACGTGCGTTGGGCGCTACGTCAGGACGTGCGTTGGGCTCTACTTCGGGACGTGCGATGGGCTCTACGTCGCGATTTAGCTTACTTTCAGCTCTACGTCGGGACGTGCGTTGGGCTCTTTGTCTGTAGTTAGCTAACTTTCTGCTCTACGTCGGGACGTGCGTTGGGCTCTACGTCTGTAGTTAGCTAACTTTCAGCTCTACGTCGGGACGTGCGTTGGGCGCTACGTCGGGACGTGCGTTGGGCTCTACGTCGGGACGTGCGTTGGGCTCTACGTCGGGATTTAGCTTACTTTCAGCTCTACGTCGGGACGTGCGTTGGGCTCTACGTCGCGACGTGCGTTCGGCTCTACGTCGGGACGTGCGTTGGGCTCTACGTCGGGATTTAGCTAACTTTCAGCTCTACGTCGGGACGTGCGTTGGGCTCTACGTCGGGACGTGTGTTGGGCTCTACGTCGGGATTTAGCTTACTTTCAGCTCTACGTCGGGACGTGCGTTGGGCCCTACGTCGGGACGTGCGTTGGGCTCTACGTCGGGACGTGCGTTGGGCTCTACGTCTGTAGTTAGCTAACTTTCAGCTCTACGTCGGGACGTGCGTTGGGCTCTACGTCGGGATTTAGCTAACTTTCAGCTCTACGTCGGGACGTGCGTTGGGCTCTACGTCGGGACTTGTGTTGGGCTCTACGTCGGGATTTAGCTTACTTTCAGCTCTACGTCGGGACGTGCGTTGTGCCCTACGTCGGGACGTGCGTTGGTCTCTACGTCGGGACGTGCGTTGGGCTCTACGTCTGTAGTTAGCTAACTTTCAGCTCTACGTCGGGACGTGCGTTGGGCTCTACGTCGGGATTTAGCTTACTTTAAGCTCTACGTCGGGACGTGCGTTGGGCTCTATGTCTGTAGTTAGCTAACTTTCAGCTCTACGTCGGGACGTGCGTTGGGCTCTACGTCGGGACGTGCGTTGGGCTCTACGTCGGGACGTGCGTTGGGCTCTACGTCGGGACGTGCGTTGGGCTCTACGTCGGGATTTAGCTTACTTTCAGCTCTACGTTGGGACGTGCGTTGGGCTCTACGTCGGGACGTGCGTTGGGCTCTACGTCGGGACGTGCGTTGGGCTCTACTTCGGGATTTAGCTTACTTTCAGCTCTACGTCGGGACGTGCGTTGGGCTCTACGTCGGGACGTGTGTTGGGCTCTACGTCGGGACGTGCGTTGGGCTCTACGTCGGGATTTAGCTTACTTTCAGCTCTTCGTCGGGACGAGCGTTGGCCTCTACGTCGGGATTTAGCTTACTTTCAGCTCTACGTCGGGACGTGTGTTGGGCTCTACGTCAGGATTTAGCTTACTTTCAGCTCTTCTTCGGGACGTGCGTTGGGCTCTACGTCGGGAGTGCGTTGGGCTGTACGTCGGGACGTGCGTTGGGCTCTACGTCGGGACGTGCGTTGGGCTCTACGTCTGTAGTTAGCTAACTTTCTGCTCTACGTCGGGACGTGCGTTGGGCTCTACGTCGGGACGTGCGTTGGGCTCTACGTCGGGACGTGCGTTGGGCTCTACGTCGGGATTTAGCTTACTTTCAGCTCTACGTTGGGACGTGCGTTGGGCTCTACGTCGGGACGTGCGTTGGGCTCTACGTCGGGACGTGCGTTGGGCTCTACTTCGGGATTTAGCTTACTTTCAGCTCTACGTCGGGACGTGCGTTGGGCTCTACGTCGGGACGTGTGTTGGGCTCTACGTCGGGACGTGCGTTGGGCTCTACGTCGGGATTTAGCTTACTTTCAGCTCTTCGTCGGGACGAGCGTTGGCCTCTACGTCAGGATTTAGCTTACTTTCAGCTCTACGTCGGGACGTGTGTTGGGCTCTACGTCAGGATTTAGCTTACTTTCAGCTCTTCTTCGGGACGTGCGTTGGGCTCTACGTCGGGAGTGCGTTGGGCTGTACGTCGGGACGTGCGTTGGGCTCTACGTCGGGACGTGCGTTGGGCTCTACGTCGGGACGTGCGTTGGGCTCTACGTCGGGACGTGCGTTGGGCTCTACGTCTGTAGTAAGCTAAATTTCAGCTCTACGTCGGGACGTGCGTTGGGTGCTACGTCGGGACGTGCGTTGGGCTCTACGTCGGGACATGCGTTGGGCTCTACGTCGGGATTTAGCTTATTTTCAGCTCTACGTCGGGACGTGCGTTGGCCTCTACGTCGGGACGTGCGTTGTCCTCTACGTCGGGACGTGCGTTGGCCTCTACGTCGGGACGTGCGTTGGCCTCTACGTCGGGACGTGCGTTGTCCTCTACGTCGGGACGTGCGTTGGCCTCTACGTCGGGACGTGCGTTGGCCTCTACGTCGGGATTTAGCTTACTTTCAGCTCTACGTCGGGATGTGCGTTGGGCGCTACGTCGGGACGTGCGTTGGGCGCTACTTCGGGACGTGCGTTGGGCGCTACGTCGGGATTTAGCTTACTTTCAGCTCTACGTCGGGACGTGCGTTGGGCTCTACGTCGGGACGTGCGTTGGGCTCTACGTCGGGACGTGCGTTGGGCTCTACGTCTGTAGTTAGCTAACTTTCAGCTCTACGTCGGGACGTGCGTTGGGCTCTATGTCGGGACGTGCGTTGGGCTCTACGTCGGGACGTGCGTTGGGCTCTACGTCGGGATTTAGGTTACTTTCAGCTCTACGTCGGGATGTGCGTTGGGCTCTACGTCGGGACGTGAGTTGGGCTCTACGTCGGGACGTGCTTTGGCCTCTACTTCGGGACGTGCGTTGGGCTCTATGTCGGGACGTGCGTTGGGCTCTACGTCGGGACGTGCGTTGGCCTCTACGTCGGGACGTGCGTTGGCCTCTACGTCGGGATTTAGCTTACTTTCAGCTCTACGTTGGGACGTGCGTTGGGCTCTACGTAGGGACACGCGTTGGGCTCTACGTCGGGACGCGCGATGGGCTCTACGTCTGTAGTTAGCTAACTTTCAGCTCTACGTCGGGACGCGCGTTGGGCTCTTCGTCTGTAGTTAGCTAACTTTCAGCTCTACGTCGGGACGTGCGTTGGGCTCTACGTCGGGACGTGCGTTGGGCTCTACGTCGGGACGTGCGTTGGGCTCTACGTCGGGATTTAGCTTACTTTCAGATCTACGTCGGGACGTGCGTTGGGCTCTACGTCGGGACGTGCGTTGGGCTCTACGTCGGGATTTAGCTTACTTTCAGCTCTACGTCGGGACGTGCGTTGGGCTCTACGTCGGGACGTGCGTTGGGCTCTACATCGGGACGTGCGTTGGGGTCTACCTCGGGATTTAGCTTACTTTCAGGTCTACGTCGGGACGTGCGTTGGGTCTACGTCGGGACGTACGTTGGGATGTACGTCGGGACGTGCGTTGGACTCTACGTCGGGACGTGCGTTGGGCTCTACGTCAGGACGTGCATTGGGCTCTACGTCTGTAGTTAGCTAACTTTGAGCTCTACGTCGGGACGTGCGTTGGGCTCTACGTCTGTAGTTAGCTAACTTTCAGCTCTACGTCGGGACGTGCGTTGGGCTCTACATCTGTAGTTAGCTAAGTTTCAGCTCTACGTTGGGACGTGCGTTGGGCGCTATGTCGGGACGTGCGTTGGGCTCTACGTCGGGACGTGCGTTGGGCTCTACGTCGGGACGTGCGTTGGGCTCTACGTCGGGATTTAGCTTACTTTCAGCTCTATGTCGGGACGTGCGTTGGCCTCTACGTCGGGACGTGCGTTGGCCTCTGCGTCGGGACGTGCGTTGGGCTCTACGTCGGGATTTAGCTTACTTTCAGCTCTACGTCGGGACGTGCGTTGGGCGCTACGTCGGGACGTGCGTTGAGCGCTACTTCGGGACGTGCGTTGGGCGCTACATCGGGATTTAGCTTACTTTCAGCTCTACGTCGGGACGTGCGTTTGGCGCTACGTCGGGACGTGCGTTGGGCTCTACGTCGGGACGTGCGTTGGCCTCTACGTCGGGACGTGCGTTGGCCTCTACATCGGGATTTAGCTTACTTTCAGCTCTACGTCGGGACGTGCGTTGGCCTCTACGTCGGGACGTGCGTTGGCCTCTACGTCGGGATTTAGCTTACTTTCAGCTCTACGTCGGGACGTGCGTTGGGCGCTACGTCAGGACGTGCGTTGGGCGCTACTTTGGGACGTGCGTTGGGCGCTACGTCGGGATTTAGCTTACTTTCAGCTCTACGTCGGGACGTGCGTTGGGCTCTACGTCGGGACGTGCGTTGGGCTCTACGTCAGGACGTTCGTTGGGCTCTACTTCGGGATTTAGCTTACTTTCAGCTCTACGTCGGGACGTGCGTTGGCCTCTACGTCGGGATGTGCGTTGGCCTCTACGTCAGGACGTGCGTTGGCCTCTACGTCGGGATTTAGCTTACTTTCAGCTCTACGTCGGGACGTGCGTTGGCCTCTACGTCGGGACGTGCGTTGGCTTCTACGTCGCGATTTAGCTTACTTTCAGCTCTACGTCGGGACGTGTGTTGGGCTCTACGTCGGGATTTGGCTTACTTTCAGGTCTACGTCGGGACGTGCGTTGGGCTCTACGTCGGGACGTGCGTTGGATTCTATGTCTGTAGTTAGCTAACTTTCAGCTCTACTTCGGGACGTGCGTTGGGCTCTACGTCGGGACGTGCGTTGGGCTCTACGTCGGGACGTGCGTTGGGCTCTACGTCGGGATTTAGCTTATTTTCAGCTCTAAGTCGGGACGTGCGTTGGGCTCTACGTCGGGACGTGCGTTGGGCTCTACGTCGGGACGTGCGTTGGGCTCTACGTCTGTAGTTAGCTAACTTTCAGCTCTACGTCGGGACGTGCGTTGGGCGCTACGTCGGGACGTGCGTTGGGCTCTACGTCGGGACGTGCGTTGGGCTCTACGTCGGGACGTGCGTTGGGCTCTATGTCGGGATTTAGCTTACTTTCAGCTCTACGTCGGGACGTGCGTTGGCCTCTACGTCGGGACGTGCGTTGGCCTCTACGTCGGGACGTGCGTTGGGCTCTACGTCGGGATTTAGCTTACTTTCAGCTCTACGTCGGGACGTGCGTTGGGCTCTACGTCGGGACGTGCTTTGGGCTCTACGTAGGGACACGCGTTGGGCTCTACGTCGGGACGCGCGTTGGGCTCTTCGTCTGTAGTTAGCTAACTTTCAGCTCTACGTCGGGACGTGCGTTGGGCTCTACGTCGGGACGTGCGTTGGGCTCTACGTCGGGACGTGCGCTGGCCTCTACGTCGGGACGTGCGTTGGCCTCTACGTCGGGATGTAGCTTAATTTCAGCTCTACGTCAGGACGTGCGTTGGCCTGTACGTCGGGACGTGCGTTGGCCTCTACGTCGGGATTTAGCTTACTTTCAGCTCTAGGTCGGGAAGTGCGTTGGGCTCTACGTCCGGATTTAGCTTACTTTCAGCTCTACGTCGGGACGTGCGTTGGGCTCTACGTCGGGACGTGCGTTGGGCTCTACATCGGGACGTGCGTTGGACTCTACGTCTGTAGTTAGCTAACTTTCAGCTCTACGTCGGGATGTGCGTTGGGCTCTACGTCGGGACGTGCGTTGCGCTCTACGTCGGGACGTGCGTTGGGCTCTACGTCGGGATATGCGTTGGGCTCTACGTCGGGATTTAGCTAACTTTCAGATCTACGTCGGGACGTGCGTTGGGCTCTACGTCGGGACGTGCGTTGGGCTCTACGTCGGGATTTAGCTTCCTTTCAGCTCTACGTCGGGACGTGCGTTGGGCTCTACGTCGGGACGTGCGTTGGGCTCTACGTCGGGACGTGCGTTGGGCTCTACGTCTGTACTTAGCTAACTTTCAGCTCTACGTCGGGACGTGCGTTGGGCTCTACGTCGGTACGTGCGTTGGGCTCTACGTCGGGATTTAGCTTACTTTCAGCTCTACGTCGGGACGTGCGTTGGCCTCTACGTCGGGACGTGCGTTGGGCTCTACGTCGGGATTTAGCTTCCTTTCAGCTCTACGTCGGGACGTGCGTTGGGCTCTATGTCGGGACGTGCGTTGGGCTCTACGTCGGGACGTGCGTTGGGCTCTACGTCTGTACTTAGCTAACTTTCAGCTCTACGTCGGGACGTGCGTTGGGCTCTACGTCGGGACGTGCGTTGGCCTCTACGTCGGGATTTAGCTTACTTTCAGCTCTACGTCGGGACGTGCGTTGGGCGCTACTTTGGGACGTGCGTTGGGCGCTACTTTGGGACGTGCGTTGGGCGCTACGTCGGGATTTAGCTTACTTTCAGCTCTATGTCGGGACGTGCGTTGGGCTCTATGTCGGGACGTGCGTTGGGCTCTACGTCGGGACGTGCGTTGGCTTCTACGTCGCGATTTAGCTTACTTTCAGCTCTACGTCGGGACGTGCGTTGGGCTCTACGTCGGGATTTAGCTTACTTTCAGGTCTACGTCGGGACGTGCGTTGGGCTCTACGTCGGGACGTGCGTTGGGCTCTACGTCTGTAGGTAGCTAACTTTCAGCTCTACGTCAGGACGTGCGTTGGGCTCTACGTCGGGACGTGCGTTGGGCTCTACGTCGGGATTTAGCTTACTTTCAGCTCTACGTCGGGATGTGCCTTGGCCTCTACGTCGGGACGTGCGTTGTCCTCTACGTCGGGACGTGTGTTGGCCTCTTAGTCGGGACGTGCGTTTGCCTCTACGTCGGGACGTTCGTTGGCCTCTACGTCGGGATTTAGCTTCCTTTCAGCTCTACGTCGGGACGTGCGTTGGGCGCTACGTCGGGACGTGCGTTGGGCGGTACTTCGGGACGTGCGTTGGGCGCTACGTCGGGATTTAGCTTGCTTTCAGCTCTACGTCGGGACGTGCGTTGGGCTCTATGTCGGTACGTGCGTTGGGCTCTACGTCGGGACGTGCGTTGGGCTCTACGTCGGGACGTGCGTTGGGCTCTACGTCGGGATTTAGCTTACTTTGTGCTCTACGTCGGGACGTGCGTTGGCCTCTACGTCGGGACGTGCGTTGGCCTCTACGTCGGGATTAAGCTTACTTTCAGCTCTAAGTCAGGACGTGCGTTGGCCTCTACGTCGGGACGTGCGTTGGCCTCTACGTCGGGATTTAGCTTACTTTCAGCTCTACGTCGGGACGTGCGTTGGCCTCTACGTCGGGACGTGCGTTGGCCTCTATGTCGGGACGTGCGTTGGCCTCTACGTCGGGATTTAGCTTACTTTCAGCTCTACGTCGGGACGTGCGTTGGGCTCTACGTCGGGACGTGCGTTGGGCTCTACATCGGGAAGTGCGTTGGGCTCTACGTCGGGATTTAGCTTACTTTCAGCTCTACGTCGGGACGTGCGTTGGGCTCTACGTCGGGACGTTCGTTGGCCTCTACGTCGCGATTTAGCTTACTTTCAGCTCTACGTCAGGACGTGCGTTGGGCTCTACGTCGGGATTTAGCTTACTTTCAGCTCTACGTCGGGACGTGCGTTGGGCTCTACGTCGGGACGTGCGTAGGGCTCTACGTCGGGACGTGCGTTGGGCTCTACGTCTGTAGTTAGCTAACTTTCAGCTCTACAACGGGACGTGCGTTGGGCTCTACGTCGGGACGTGCGTTGGCCTCTACGACGGCATTTAGCTTACTTTCAGCTCTACGTTGGGACGTGCGTTGGGCTCTACGTCGGGAAGTGCGTTGGGCTCTACGTCGGGACGTGCGTTGGGCTATACGTCGGGACGTGCATTGGGTTCTACGTCGGGACGTGCGTTGGGCTCTACGTCTGTAGTTAGTTAACTTTCTGCTCTACGTCGGGACGTGCGTTGGGCTCTACGTCTGTAGTTAGCTAACTTTCAGCTCTACGTCGGGACGTGCGTTGGGCGCTACATCGGGATTTAGCTTACTTTCAGCTCTACGTCGGGACGTGCGTTGGGCTCTACGTCGGGACGTGCGTTGGGCTCTACGTCGGGACGTGCGTTGGGCTCTACGTCTGTAGTTAGCTAACTTTCTGCTCTACGTCGGGACGTGCGTTGGGCTCTACGTCTGTATTTAGCTAACTTTCAGCTCTACGTCGCGACGTGCGTTGGGCGCTACGTCGGGACGTGCGTTGGGCTCTACGTCGGGACGTGCGTTGGCCTCTACATCGGGACGTGCGTTGGCCTCTACGTCGGGACGTGCGTTGGCCTCTACGTCGGGATTTAGCTTACTTTCAGCTCTACGTCGGGACGTGCGTTGGGCTCTACGTCGGGACGTGCGTTGGGCTCTACGTCGGGACACGCGTTGGGCTCTACGTCGGGACGCGCGTTGGGCTCTTCGTCTGTAGTTAGCTGACTTTCAGCTCTACGTCGGGACGTGCGTTGGGCTCTTCGTCTGTAGTTAGCTAACTTTCAGCTCTACGTCGGGACGTGCGTTGGGCTCTACGTCGGGACGTGCGTTGGGCTCTACGTCGGGATTTAGCTTACTTTCAGCTCTACATCGGGACGTGCGTTGGGCTCTACGTCGGGACGTGCGTTGGGCTCTACGTCGGGACGTGCTTTGGGCTCTACGTCGGGATTTAGCTTACTTTCAGGTCTACGTGTGGACGTGCGTTGGGCTGTACGTCGGGACGTGCGTTGGGCTCTACGTCTGTAGTTAGCTAACTTTCAGCTCTACGTCGGGACGTGCGTTGGGCTCTACGTCTGTAGTTAGCTAACTTTCAGCTCTACGTCGGGACGTGCGTTGGGCTCTACATCTGTAGTTAGCTAACTTTCAGCTCTACGTCGGGACGTGCGTTGGGCGCTACGTCGGGACGTGTGTTGGGCTCTACGTCGGGACGTGCGTTGGGCTCTACGTCGGCATTTAGCTTACTTTCAGCTCTACGTCGGGACGTGCGTTGGTCTCTACGTCGGGACGTGCGTTGGGCTCTACGTTGGGACGTGCATTGGGCTCTACGTCGGGATTTAGCTTACTTTCAGCTCTACGTCGGGACGTGCGTTGGGCTGTAGGTCGGGACGTGCGTTGGGCTCTACGTCGGGACGTGCGTTGGGGTCTACGTCTGTAGTTAGCTAACTTTCAGCTCTACGTCGGGACGTGCATTGGGCTCTATGTCGG
The DNA here is from genome assembly GCF_034619465.1 of Leptosomus discolor. Classification (NCBI taxonomy): domain Eukaryota; kingdom Metazoa; phylum Chordata; class Aves; order Leptosomiformes; family Leptosomidae; genus Leptosomus; species Leptosomus discolor. Next base: position 573,430 of record NW_028237935.1, read on the forward strand.
GACGTGCGTTGGGCTCTACGTCGGGATTTAGCTTACTTTCAGCTCTACGTCGGGACGTGCGTTGGGCTCTACGTCGGGACGTGCGTTGGGCTCTACGTCTGTAGTTAGCTAACTTTCAGCTCTACGTCGGGACGTGCGTTGGGCTCTACGTCTGTAGTTAGCTAACTTTCAGCTCTACGTCGGGACGTGCGTTGGGCTCTACATCTGTAGTTAGCTAACTTTCAGCTCTACGTCGGGACGTGCGTTGGGCGCTACGTCGGGACTTGTGTTGGGCTCTACGTCGGGACGTGCGTTGGGCTCTACGTCGGCATTTAGCTTACTTTCAGCTCTACGTCGGGACGTGCGTTGGTCTCTACGTCGGGACGTGCGTTGGGCTCTACGTCGGGACGTGCATTGGGCTCTACGTCGGGACGTGCATTGGGCTCTACGTCGGGATTTAGCTTACTTTCAGCTCTACGTCGGGACGTGCGTTGGGCTGTACGTCGGGACGTGCGTTGGGGTCTACGTCTGTAGTTAGCTAACTTTCAGCTCTACGTCGGGACGTGCATTGGGCTCTAAGTCGGGACGTGCGTTGGGCTCTACGTCGGGACGTGCGTTGGGCTCTACGTCGGGATTTAGCTTACTTTCAGCTCTACGTCGGGACGTGCGTTGGGCTCTACATCGGGACGTGCGTTGGGCTCTACGTCGGGACGTGCGTTGGCCTCTACGTCGGGATTTAGCTTAATTTCAGCTCTACGTCAGGACGTGCGTTGGCCTGTACGTCGGGACGTGCGTTGGCCTCTACGTCGGGATTTAGCTTACTTTCAGCTCTACGTCGGGACGTGCGTTGGGCTCTACGTCCGGATTTAGCTTATTTTCAGCTCTACGTCGGGACGTGCGTTGGGCTCTACGTCGGGACGTGCGTTGGGCTCTACATCGGGACGTGCGTTGGACTCTACGTCTGTAGTTAGCTAACTTTCAGCTCTACGTCGGGATGTGCGTTGGGCTCTACGTCGGGACGTGCGTTGGGCTCTACGTCGGGACGTGCGTTGGGCTCTACGTCGGGATATGCGTTGGGCTCTACGTCGGGATTTAGCTTACTTTCAGCTCTACGTCGGGACGTGCGTTGGGCTCTACGTCGGGACGTGCGTTGGGCTCTACGTCGGGACGTGCGTTGGGCTCTACGTCGGGACGTGCGTTGGGCTCTACGTTGGGACGTGCGTTGGGCTCTACGTCTGTAGTTAGCTAACTTTCTACTCTACGTCGGGACGTGCGTTGGGCTCTACGTCTGTAGTTAGCTAAATTTCAGCTCTACGTCGGGACGTGCGTTGGGCGCTACGTCGGGACGTGCGTTGGGCTCTACGTCGGGACGTGCGTTGGGCTCTACGTCAGGACGTGCGTTGGGCTCTACGTCGGGATTTAGCTTACTTTCAGGTCTACGTCGGGACGTGCGTTGGCCTCTACGTCGGGACGTGCGTTGGGCTCTATGTCGGGACGTGCGTTGGGCTCTACGTCGGGACGTGCGTTGGGCTCTACATAGGGACGTCCGTTGGGCTCTACGTCGGGAATTAGCTTACTTTCAGCTCTACGTCGGGACGTGCGTTGGCCTCTACGTCGGGACGTGCGTTGGCCTCTACGTCGGGATTTAGCTTACTTTCAGCTCTACGTCGGGACGTGCGTTGGGGTCTACGTCTGTAGTTAGCTAACTTTCAGCTCTACGTCGGGACGTGCATTGGGCTCTATGTCGGGACGTGCGTTGGGCTCTACGTCGGGATTTAGCTTACTTTCAGCTCTACGTCGGGACGTGCGTTGGGCTCTACGTCGGGACGTGCGTTGGGCTCTACGTCTGTAGTTAGCTAACTTTCAGCTCTACGTCGGGACGTGCGTTGGGCTCTACGTCTGTAGTTAGCTAACTTTCAGCTCTACGTCGGGACGTGCGTTGGGCTCTACATCTGTAGTTAGCTAACTTTCAGCTCTACGTCGGGACGTGCGTTGGGCGCTACGTCGGGACTTGTGTTGGGCTCTACGTCGGGACGTGCGTTGGGCTCTACGTCGGCATTTAGCTTACTTTCAGCTCTACGTCGGGACGTGCGTTGGTCTCTACGTCGGGACGTGCGTTGGGCTCTACGTCGGGACGTGCATTGGGCTCTACGTCGGGATTTAGCTTACTTTCAGCTCTACGTTGGGACGTGCGTTGGGCTGTACGTCGGGACGTGCGTTGGGCTGTACGTCGGGACGTGCGTTGGGGTCTACGTCTGTAGTTAGCTAACTTTCAGCTCTACGTCGGGACGTGCATTGGGCTCTATGTCGGGACGTGCGTTGGGCTCTACGTCGGGACGTGCGTTGGGCTCTACGTCGGGATTTAGCTTACTTTCAGCTCTACGTCGGGACGTGCGTTGGGCTCTACGTCGGGACGTGCGCTGGCCTCTACGTCGGGACGTGCGTTGGCCTCTACGTCGGGATTTAGCTTAATTTCAGCTCTACGTCAGGACGTGCGTTGGCCTGTACGTCGGGACGTGCGTTGGCCTCTACGTCGGGATTTAGCTTACTTTCAGCTCTACGTCGGGACGTGCGTTGGGCTCTACGTCCGGATTTAGCTTATTTTCAGCTCTACGTCGGGACGTGCGTTGGGCTCTACGTCGGGACGTGCGTTGGGCTCTACATCGGGACGTGCGTTGGACTCTACGTCTGTAGTTAGCTAACTTTCAGCTCTACGTCGGGATGTGCGTTGGGCTCTACGTCGGGACGTGCGTTGGGCTCTACGTCGGGACGTGCGTTGGGCTCTACGTCGGGACGTGCGTTGGGCTCTACGTCGGGATATGCGTTGGGCTCTACGTCGGGATTTAGCTAACTTTCAGCTCTACGTCGGGACGTGCGTTGGGCTCTACGTAGGGATTTAGCTTCCTTTCAGCTCTACGTCGGGACGTGCGTTGGGCTCTACGTCGGGACGTGCGTTGGGCTGTACGTCGGGACGTGCGTTGGGCTCTACGTTGGGACGTGCGTTGGGCTCTACGTCTGTAGTTAGCTAACTTTCTGCTCTACGTCGGGACGTGCGTTGGGCTCTACGTCTGTAGTTAGCTAAATTTCAGCTCTACGTCGGGACGTGCGTTGGGCGCTACGTCGGGACGTGCGTTGGGCTCTACGTCGGGACGTGCGTTGGGCTCTACGTCGGGATTTAGCTTACTTTCAGCTCTACGTCGGGACGTGCGTTGGCCTCTACGTCGGGACGTGCGTTGGCCTCTACGTCGGGACGTGCGTTGGGCTCTATGTCGGGACGTGCGTTGGGCTCTACGTCGGGACGTGCGTTGGGCTCTACATAGGGACGTCCGTTGGGCTCTACGTCGGGAATTAGCTTACTTTCAGCTCTACGTCGGGACGTGCGTTGGCCTCTACGTCGGGACGTGCGTTGGCCTCTACGTCGGGATTTAGCTTACTTTCAGCTCTACGTCGGGACGTGCGTTGGGCTCTACGTCGGGATTTAGCTTACTTTCAGCTCTACGTCGGGACGTGCGTTGGGCTCTACGTCGGGACGTGCGTTGGGCTCTACGTCGGGACGTGCGTTGGGCTCTGCGTCTGTAGTTAGCTAACTTTCAGCTCTACGTCGGGACGTGCGTTGGGCTCTACGTCGGGACGTGCGATGGGCTCTACGTCGGGACGTGCGTTGTGCTCTACGTCGGGATTTAGCTTTATTTCAGCTCTACTTCGGGACGTGCGTTGGCATCTACGACGGCATTTAGCTTACCTTCAGCTCTACGTCGTGACGTGCGTTGGGCTCTACGTCGGGAAGTGCGTTGGGCTCTACGTCGGGACGTGCGTTGGGCTCTACGTCGGAACGTGCATTGGGTTCTACTTTGGGACGTGCGTTGGGCTCTACGTCTGTAGTTAGTTAACTTTCTGCTCTACGTCGGGACGTGCGTTGGGCTCTACGTCTGTAGTTAGCTAACTTTCTGCTCTACGTCGGGACGTGCGTTGGGCTCTACGTCTGTATTTAGCTAACTTTCAGCTCTACGTCGGGACGTGCGTTGGGCGCTACGTCGGGACGTGCGTTGGGCTCTACGTCGGAACGTGCGTTGGGCTCTACGTCTGTAGTTAGCTAACTTTCAGCTCTACGTCGGGACGTGCGTTGGGCTCTACGTCCGGACGTGCGTTGGGCTCTACGTCGGGATTTAGCTTACTTTCAGGTCTACGTCGGGACGTGCGTTGGGCTCTACGTCGGGACGTGCGTTGGGCTCTACATCGGGACGTGCGTTGGGCTCTACGTCGGGATTTAGCTTACTTTCAGGTCTACGTCGGGACGTGCGTTGGGCTCTACGTCGGGACGTGCGTTGGGCTCTACGTCTGTAGTTAGCTAACTTTCAACTCTACGTTGGGACGTGCGTTGGGCTCTACGTCTGTAGTTAGCTAACTTTCAGCTCTACGTCGGGACGTGCGTTGGGCTCTACATCTGTAGTTAGCTAACTTTCAGCTCTACGTCGGGACGTGCGTTGGGCACTACGTCGGAACGTGCGTTGGGCTCTACGTCGGGACGTGCGTTGGGCTCTACGTCGGGACGTGCGTTGGGCTCTACCTCGGGATTTAGCTTACTTTCAGCTCTACGTCGGGACGTGCGTTGGCCTCTACGTCGGGACGTGCATTGGCCTCTACGTCGGGACGTGCGTTGGCCTCTACGTCGGGATTTAGCTTACTTTCAGCTCTACGTCGGGACGTGCGTTGGGCGCTACGTCGGGACGTGCGTTGGACGCTACTTCGGGACGTGCGTTGGGCGCTACGTCGGGATTTAGCTTACTTTCAGCTCTACGTCGGGACGTGCGTTGGGCTCTATGTCGGGACGTGCGTTGGGCTCTACGTCGGGACGTGCGTTGGGCTCTACGTTGGGATTTAGCTTACTTTCAGCTCTACGTCGGGACGTGCGTTGGCCTCTACGTCGGGACGTGCGTTGGCCTCTACGTCGGGATTTAGCTTACTTTCAGCTCTACGTCGGGACGTGCGTTGGCCTCTACATCGGGACGTGCGTTGGCCTCTACGTCGGGATTTAGCTTACTTTCAGCTCTACGTCGGGACGTGCGTTATGCTCTACGTCGGGATTTTGCTTATTTTCAGCTCTACGTCGGGACGTGCGTTGGGCTCTACGTCGGGACGTGCGTTGGGCTCTACGTCTGTAGTTAGCTAACTTTCAGCTCTACGTCGGGACGTGCGTTGGGCTCTACGTCCGGACGTGAGTTGGGCTCCACGTCGGGACGTGCGTTGGGCTCTACGTCGGGATTTAGCTTACTTTCAGCTCTACGTCGAAACGTCCTTTGGCCTCTACGTCGGCATTTAGCTTTCAGCTCTACGTCGGGACGTGCGTTGGGCTTTACGTCGGGACGTGCGTTGGGCTCTACGTCGGGACGTGCGTTGGACTCTACGTCGGGACGTGCGTTGGGTTCTACGTCGGGACGTGAGTTGGGCTCTACGTCTGTAGTTAGCTAACTTTCTGCTCTACGTCGGGACGTGCGTTGGGCTCTACGTCTGTAGTTAGGTAACTTTCAGCTCTACGTCGGGACGTGCGTTGGGCTCTACGTAGGGACGTGCGTTGGGCTCTACGTCGGGACGTGCGTTGGGCTCTACGTCGGGATTTAGGTTACTTTCAGCTCTACGTCGGGACGTGCGTTGGCCTCTACGTCGGGACGTGCGTTGGGCTCTACGTCTGTAGTTAGCTAACTTTCAGCTCTACGTCGGGACGCGCGTTGGGCTCTTCGTCTGTAGTTAGCTTACTTTCAGCTCTACGTCGGGACGTGCGTTGGGCTCTACGTCGGGACGTGCGTTGGGCTCTACGTCGGGATTTATCTTACTTTCAGCTCTACGTCGGGACGTGCGTTACGCTCTACGTCGGGACGTGTGTTGGGCTCTACGTCGGGACGTGCTTTGGGCTCTACGTCGGGATTTAGCTTACTTTCAGGTCTACGTCGGGACGTGCGTTGGGCTCTACGTCGGGACGTGCGTTGGGATATACGTCGGGACGTGCGTTGGGCGCTACGTCGGGACGTGCGTTGGGCTCTACGTCGGGACGTGCGTTGGGCTCTACATCGGAACGTGCATTGCGTTCTACTTTGGGACGTGCGTTGGGCTCTACGTCTGTAGTTAGTTAACTTTCTGCTCTACGTCGGGACGTGCGTTGGGCTCTACGTCTGTAGTTAGCTAACTTTCAGCTCTACGTCGGGACGTGCGTTGGGCGCTACGTCGGGACGTGCGTTGGGCGCTACGTCGGGACGTGCGTTGGGCTCTACGTCGGGACCTGCGTTGGGCTCTACGTCGAGATTTAGCTTACTTTCAGCTCTACGTCGGGACGTGCGTTGGGCTCTACTTCGGGACGTGCGTTCGGCTCTACGTCGGGACGTGCGTTGGGCTCTACGTCTGTAGTTAGCTAACTTTCAGCTCTACGTCGGGACGTGCGTTGGGCGCTACGTCGGGACGTGCGTTGGGCGCTACGTCGGGACGTGCGTTGGGCTCTACGTCGGGACCTGCGTTGGGCTCTACGTCGAGATTTAGCTTACTTTCAGCTCTACGTCGGGACGTGCGTTGGGCTCTACTTCGGGACGTGCGTTCGGCTCTACGTCGGGACGTGCGTTGGGCTCTACGTCTGTAGTTAGCTAACTTTCTGCTCTACGTCGGGACGTGCGTTGGGCTCTACGTCTGTATTTAGCTAACTTTCAGCTCTACGTCGGGACGTGCGTTGGGCGCTACGTCGGGACGTGCGTTGGGCTCTACGTCGGGACGTGCGTTGGGCTCTACGTCTGTAGTTAGCTAACTTTCAGCTCTACGTCGGGACGCGCGTTGGGCTCTTCGTCTGTAGTTAGCTTACTTTCAGCTCTACGTCGGGACGTGCGTTGGGCTCTACGTCGGGACGTGCGTTGGGCTCTACGTCGGGATTTATCTTACTTTCAGCTCTACGTCGGGACGTGCGTTACGCTCTACGTCGGGACGTGTGTTGGGCTCTACGTCGGGACGTGCTTTGGGCTCTACGTCGGGATTTAGCTTACTTTCAGGTCTACGTCGGGACGTGCGTTGGGCTCTACGTCGGGACGTGCGTTGGGATATACGTCGGGACGTGCGTTGGGCGCTACGTCGGGACGTGCGTTGGGCTCTACGTCGGGACGTACGTTGGGCTCTACGTCTGTAGTTAGCTAACTTTCAGCTCTACGTCGGGACGCGCGTTGGGCTCTTCGTCTGTAGTTAGCTAACTTTCAGCTCTACGTCGGGACGTGCGTTGGGCGCTACGTCGGGACGTGCGTTGGGCTCTACGTCGGGACGTGCGTTGGGCTCTACATCGGAACGTGCATTGCGTTCTACTTTGGGACGTGCGTTGGGCTCTACGTCTGTAGTTAGTTAACTTTCTGCTCTACGTCGGGACGTGCGTTGGGCTCTACGTCTGTAGTTAGCTAACTTTCAGCTCTACGTCGGGACGTGCGTTGGGCGCTACGTCGGGACGTGCGTTGGGCTCTACGTCGGGACCTGCGTTGGGCTCTACGTCGAGATTTAGCTTACTTTCAGCTCTACGTCGGGACGTGCGTTGGGCTCTACGTCGGGACGTGCGTTGGGCTCTACGTCGGGACGTGCGTTGGGCTCTACGTCTGTAGTTAGCTAACTTTCTGCTCTACGTCGGGACGTGCGTTGGGCGCTACGTCGGGACGTGCGTTGGGCTCTACGTCGGGACGTGCGTTGGGCTCTACGTCTGTAGTTAGCTAACTTTCAGCTCTACGTCGGGACGTGCGTTGGGCTCTACATCTGTAGTTAGCTAACTTTCAGCTCTACGTCGGGACGTGCGTTGGGCGCTACGTCGGAACGTGCGTTGGGCTCTACGTCGGGACGTGCGTTGGGCTCTACCTCGGGACGTGCGTTGGGCTCTACCTCGGGATTTAGCTTACTTTCAGCTCTACGTCGGGACGTGCGTTGGCCTCTACGTCGGGACGTGCGTTGGCCTCTACGTCGGGACGTGCGTTGGCCTCTACGTCGGGATTTAGCTTACTTTCAGCTCTACGTCGGGACGTGCGTTGGGCGCTACGTCGGGACGTGCGTTGGGCGCTACTTCGGGACGTGCGTTGGGCGCTACGTCGGGATTTAGCTTACTTTCAGCTCTACGTCGGGACGTGCGTTGGGCTCTATGTCGGGACGTGCGTTGGGCTCTACGTCGGGACGTGCGTTGGGCTCTACGTTGGGATTTAGCTTACTTTCAGCTCTACGTCGGGACGTGCGTTGGCCTCTACGTCGGGACGTGCGTTGGCCTCTACGTCGGGATTTAGCTTACTTTCAGCTCTACGTCGGGACGTGCGTTGGCCTCTACATCGGGACGTGCGTTGGCCTCTACGTCGGGATTTAGCTTACTTTCAGCTCTACGTCGGGACGTGCGTTGGGCTCTACGTCTGTAGTTAGCTAACTTTCAGCTCTACGTCGGGACGTGCGTTGGGCTCTACGTCCGGACGTGAGTTGGGCTCCACGTCGGGACGTTCGTTGGGCTCTACGTCGGGATTTAGCTTACTTTCAGCTCTACGTCGAAACGTCCTTTGGCCTCTACGTCGGCATTTAGCTTTCAGCTCTACGTCGGGACGTGCGTTGGGCTCTACGTCGGGACGTGCGTTGGGCTCTACGTCGGGACGTGCGTTGGACTCTACGTCGGGACGTGCGTTGGGTTCTACGTCGGGACGTGAGTTGGGCTCTACGTCTGTAGTTAGCTAACTTTCTGCTCTACGTCGGGACGTGCGTTGGGCTCTACGTCTGTAGTTAGGTAACTTTCAGCTCTACGTCGGGACGTGCGTTGGGCTCTACGTCGGGACGTGCGTTGGGCTCTACGTCGGGACGTGCGTTGGGCTCTACGTCGGGATTTAGGTTACTTTCAGCTCTACGTCGGGACGTGCGTTGGCCTCTACGTCGGGACGTGCGTTGGGCTCTACGTCTGTAGTTATCTAACTTTCAGCTCTACGTCGGGACGTGCGTTGGGCTCTACGTCGGGATTTAGCTTACTTTCAGCTCTACGTCGGGACGTGCGTTGGGCTCTACGTCGGGACGTGTGTTGGGCTCTACGTCGGGATTTAGCTTACTTTCAGCTCTACGTCGGGACGTGCGTTACGCTCTACGTCGGGACGTGTGTTGGGCTCTACGTCGGGACGTGCTTTGGGCTCTACGTCGGGATTTAGCTTACTTTCAGGTCTACGTCGGGACGTGCGTTGGCCTCTACGTCGGGACGTGCGTTGGGATATACGTCGGGACGTGCGTTGGGCGCTACGTCGGGACGTGCGTTGGGCTCTACGTCGGGACGTACGTTGGGCGCTACGTCTGTAGTTAGCTAACTTTCAGCTCTACGTCGGGACGCGCGTTGGGCTCTTCGTCTGTAGTTAGCTAACTTTCAGCTCTACGTCGGGACGTGCGTTGGGCGCTACGTCGGGACGTGCGTTGGGCTCTACGTCGGGACGTGCGTTGGGCTCTACGTCGGGATTTAGCTTACTTTCAGCTCTACGTCGGGACGTGCGTTGGTCTCTACGTCGGGACGTGCTTTGGGCTCTACGTCGGGACGTGCGTTGGGCTCTACGTCGGGATTTAGCTTATTTGAGCTCTACGTCGCGTCGTGCGTTGGGCTGTACGTCGGGACGTGCGTTGGGCTCTACGTCGGGACGTGCGTTGGGTTCTACGTCTGTAGTTAGCTAACTTTCAGCTCTACGTCGGGACGTGCATTGGGCTCTATGTCGGGACGTGCGTTGGGCTCTACGTCGGGACGTGCGTTGGGCTCTACCTCGGGATTTAGCTTACTTTCAGCTCTACGTCGGGACGTGCGTTGGCCTCTACGTCGGGACGTGCGTTGGCCTCTACGTCGGGACGTGCGTTGGCCTCTACGTCGGGATTTAGCTTACTTTCAGCTCTACGTCGGGACGTGCGTTGGGCGCTACGTCGGGACGTGCGTTGGGCGCTACTTCGGGACGTGCGTTGGGCGCTACGTCGGGATTTAGCTTACTTTCAGCTCTACGTCGGGACGTGCGTTGGGCTCTATGTCGGGACGTGCGTTGGGCTCTACGTCGGGACGTGCGTTGGGCTCTACGTTGGGATTTAGCTTACTTTCAGCTCTACGTCGGGACGTGCGTTGGCCTCTACGTCGGGACGTGCTTTGGGCTCTACGTCGGGATTTTGCTTCCTTTCAGCTCTACGTCGGGACGTGCGTTGGGCTCTACGTCGGGACGTGCGTTGGGCTCTACGTCTGTAGTTAGCTAACTTTCAGCTCTACGTCGGGACGTGCGTTGGGCTCTACGTCCGGACGTGAGTTGGGCTCCACGTCGGGACGTTCGTTGGGCTCTACGTCGGGATTTAGCTTACTTTCAGCTCTACGTCGAAACGTCCTTTGGCCTCTACGTCGGCATTTAGCTTTCAGCTCTACGTCGGGACGTGCGTTGGGCTCTACGTCGGGACGTGCGTTGGGCTCTACGTCGGGACGTGCGTTGGGCTCTACGTCGGGACGTGCGTTGGGTTCTACGTCGGGACGTGAGTTGGGCTCTAAGTCTGTAGTTAGCTAACTTTCTGCTCTACGTCGGGACGTGCGTTGGGCTCTACGTCTGTAGTTAGGTAACTTTCAGCTCTACGTCGGGACGTGCGTTGGGCTCTACGTCGGGACGTGCGTTGGGCTCTACGTCGGGACGTGCGTTGGGCTCTACGTCGGGATTTAGGTTACTTTCAGCTCTACGTCGGGACGTGCGTTGGCCTCTACGTCGGGACGTGCGTTGGGCTCTACGTCTGTAGTTATCTAACTTTCAGCTCTACGTCGGGACGCGCGTCGGGCTCTTCGTCTGTAGTTAGCTTACTTTCAGCTCTACGTCGGGACGTGCGTTGGGCGCTACGTCGGGACGTATGTTGGGCTCTACGTCGGGATTTAGCTTACTTTCAGCTCTACGTCGGGACGTGCGTTACGCTCTACGTCGGGACGTGTGTTGGGCTCTACGTCGGGACGTGCTTTGGGCTCTACGTCGGGATTTAGCTTACTTTCAGGTCTACGTCGGGACGTGCGTTGGGCTCTACGTCGGGACGTGCGTTGGGCTCTACGTCGGGACGTGCGTTGGGCGCTACGTCGGGACGTGCGTTGGGCTCTACGTCGGGACGTACGTTGGGCGCTACGTCTGTAGTTAGCTAACTTTCAGCTCTACGTCGGGACGCGCGTTGGGCTCTTCGTCTGTAGTTAGCTAACTTTCAGCTCTACGTCGGGACGTGCGTTGGGCGCTACGTCGGGACGTGCGTTGGGCTCTACGTCGGGACGTGCGTTGGGCTCTACGTCGGGATTTAGCTTACTTTCAGCTCTACGTCGGGACGTGCGTTGGTCTCTACGTCGGGACGTGCTTTGGGCTCTACGTCGGGATGTGCGTTGGGCTCTACGTCGGGATTTAGCTTATTTGAGCTCTACGTCGGGTCGTGCAGTGGGCTGTACGTCGGGACGTGCGTTGGGCTCTACGTCGGGACGTGCGTTGGGTTCTACGTCTGTAGTTAGCTAACTTTCAGCTCTACGTCGGGACGTGCATTGGGCTCTATGTCGGGACGTGCGTTGGGCTCTACGTCGGGACGTGCGTTGGGCTCTACGTCGGGATTTAGCTTACTTTCAGCTCTACGTCGGGACGTGCGTTGGGCTCTACGTCGGGACGTGCCTTGGGCTCTACGTTGGGACGTGCGTTGGGCTCTACGTCTGTAGTTAGCTAACTTTCTGCTCTACGTCGGGACGTGCATTGGGCTCTACGTCTGTAGTTAGCTAACTTTCAGCTCTACGTCGGGACGTGCGTTGGGCGCTACGTCGGGACGTGCGTTGGGCTCTACGTCGGGACGTGCGTTGGGCTCTACGTCGGGACGTGCCTTGGGCTCTACGTCGGGATTTAGCTTACTTTCAGCTCTACGTCGGGACGTGCGTTGGCCTCTACGTCGGGACGTGCGTTGGCCTCTAGATCGGGATTTAGCTTACTTTCAGCTCTACGTCGGGACGTGCGTTGGGCGCTACGTCGGGACGTGCGTTGGGCGCTACGTCGGGACGTGCGTTGGGCGGTACTTCAGGATGTGCGTTGGGCGCTACGTCGGGATTTAGCTTACTTTCAGCTCTACGTCGGGACGTGCGTTGGGCTCTACGTCGGGACGTGCGTTGGGCTCTACGTCGGGATTTAGCTTACTTTCAGCTCTACGTCGGGACGTGCGTTACGCTCTACGTCGGGACGTGTGTTGGGCTCTACGTCGGGACGTGCTTTGGGCTCTACGTCGGGATTTAGCTTACTTTCAGGTCTACGTCGGGACGTGCGTTGGGCTCTACGTCGGGACGTGCGTTGGGATATACGTCGGGACGTGTGTTGGGCGCTACGTCGGGACGTGCGTTGGGCTCTACGTCTGTAGTTAGCTAACTTTCAGCTCTACGTCGGGACGCGCGTTGGGCTCTTCGTCTGTAGTTAGCTAACTTTCAGCTCTACGTCGGGACGTGCGTTGGGTGCTACGTCGGGACGTGCGTTGGGCTCTACGTCGGGACGTGCGTTGGGCTCTACGTCGGGATTTAGCTTACTTTCAGCTCTACGTCGGGACGTGCGTTGGTCTCTACGTCGGGACGTGCTTTGGGCTCTACGTCGGGACGTGCGTTGGGCTCTACGTCGGGATTTAGCTTATTTGAGCTCTACGTCTGGTCGTGCGTTGGCCTGTACGTCGGGACGTGCGTTGGGCTCTACGTCGGGACGTGCGTTGGGTTCTACGTCTGTAGTTAGCTAACTTTCAGCTCTACGTCGGGACGTGCGTTGGGCGCTACGTCGGAACGTGCGTTGGGCTCTACGTCGGGACGTGCGTTGGGCTCTACGTCGGGACGTGCGTTGGGCTCTACGTCGGGATTTAGCTTACTTTCAGCTCTACGTCGGGACGTGCGTTGGCCTCTACGTCGGGACGTGCGTTGGCCTCTACGTCGGGATTTAGCTTACTTTCAGCTCTACGTCGGGACGTGCGTTGGGCGCTACGTCGGGACGTGCGTTGGGCTCTACGTCGGGACGTGCGTTGGGCGCTACTTCGGGACGTGCGTTGGGCTCTACGTCAGGACGTGCGTTGGGCTCTACGTCGGGATTTAGCTTACTTTCAGCTCTACGTCGGGACGTGCGTTGGCCTCTACGTCGGGACGTGCGTTGGCCTCTACGTCGGGATTTAGCTTACTTTCAGCTCTACGTCGGGATGTGCGTTGGCCTCTACATCGGGACGTGCGTTGGCCTCTACGTCGGGATTTAGCTTACTTTCAGCTCTACGTCGGGACGTGCGTTGGCCTCTACGTCGGGATTTAGCTTATTTCAGCTCTACGTCGGGACGTGCGTTGGGCTCTACGTCGGGACGTGCGTTGGGCTCTACGTCTGTAGTTAGCTAACTTTCAGCTCTACGTCGGGACGTGCGTTGGGCTCTACGTCGCGACGTGAGTTGGGCTCCACGTCGGGACGTGCGTTGGGCTCTACGTCGGGATTTAGCTTACTTTCAGCTCTACGTCGGGACGTGCGTTGGCCTCTACGTCAGCATTTAGCTTTCAGCTCTACGTCGGGACGTGCGTTGCGCTCTACGGCGGGACGTGCGTTGAGCTCTACGTCGGGACGTGCGTTGGCCTCTACGTCGGGATTTAGCTTATTTCAGCTCTACGTCGGGACGTGCGTTGGGCTCTACGTCGGGATTTAGCTTACTTTCAGCTCTACGTCGGGACGTGCGTTGGGCTCTACGTCGGGACACGCGCTGGGCTCTACGTCGGGACGCGCGTTGGGCTCTACGTCTGTAGTTAGCTAACTTTCAGCTCTACGTCGGGACGCGCGTTGGGCTCTTCGTCTGTAGTTAGCTAACTTTCAGCTCTACGTCGGGACGTGCGTTGGGCTCTACGTCGGGACATCCGTTGGGCTCTACGTCGGGACGTCCGTTGGGCTCTACGTCGGGATTTAGCTTACTTTCAGCTCTACGTCGAGACGTGCGTTGGCCTCTACGTCGGGACGTGCGTTGGCCTCTACATCGGGACGTGCGTTGGCCTCTACGTCATGACGTGCGTTGGCCTCTACGTCGGGATTTAGCTTACTTTCAGCTCTACGTCGGGACGTGCGTTGGGCTCTACTTCGGGACGTGCGTTGGGCTCTACGTCTGTAGTTAGCTAACTTTCAGCTCTACGTCGGGACGCGCGTTGGGCTCTTCGTCTGTAGTTAGCTAACTTTCAGCTCTACGTCGGGACGTGCGTTGGGCTCTACGTCGGGACGTGCGTTGGGCTCTACGTCGGGACGTGCGTTGGGTTCTACATCGGGACGTGCGTTGAGCTCTACGTCGGGATTTAGCTTACTTTCAGCTCTACGTCGGGACGCGCGTTAGGCTCTACGTCGGGACGTGCGTTGGGCTCTACGTCGGGACGTGCGTTGGGCTCTACGTCGGGATTTAGCTTACTTTCAGGTCTACGTTGGGACGTGCGTTGGGCTCTACTTCGGGACGTGCGTTGGGCTCTACGTCTGTAGTTAGCTAACATTCAACTCTACGTCGGGACGTGCGTTGGGCTCTACGTCTGTAGTTAGCTAACTTTCAGCTCTATGTCGGGACGTGCGTTGGGCTCTACATCTGTAGTTAGCTAACTTTCAGCTCTACGTCGGGACGAGCGTTGGGCGCTACGTCGGAACGTGCGTTGGGCTCTACGTCGGGACGTGCGTTGGGCTCTACGTCGGGACGTGCGTTGGGCTCTACGTCGGGATTTAGCTTACTTTCAGCTCTACGTCGGGACGTGCGTTGGGCTCTACGTCGGGACGTGCGTTGGGCTCTACGTCGGGACGTGCGTTGGGTTCTACGTCGGGACGTGCGTTGGGCTCTACGTCTGTATTTAGCTAACTTTCTGCTCTACGTCGGGACGTGCGTTGGGCTCTACGTCTGTAGTTAGCTAACTTTCAGCTCTACGTCGGGACGTGCGTTGGGCGCTATGTCGGGACGTGCGTTGGGCTCTACGTCGGGACGTGCGTTGGGCTCTACGTCGGGATTTAGCTTCCTTTCAGCTCTACGTCGGGACGTGCGTTGGGCTCTACGTCGGGACGTGCGTTGGGCTCTACGTTGGGACGTGCGTTGGGCTCTACGTCTGTAGTTAGCTAACTTTCTGCTCTACGTCGGGACGTGCGTTGGGCTCTACGTCTGTAGTTAGCTAACTTTCAGCTCTACGTCGGGACGTGCGTTGGGCGCTACGTCGGGACGTGCGTTGGGCTCTACGTCGGGATGTGCGTTGGGCTCTACGTCGGGACGTGCGTTGGGTTCTACGTCGGGACGTGCGTTGAGCTCTACGTCGGGATTTAGCTTACTTTCAGCTCTACGTCGGGACGTGCGTTAGGCTCTACGTTGGGACGTGCGTTGGCCTCTACGTCGGGACGTGCGTTGGGCTCTACGTCGGGATTTAGCTTACTTTCAGGTCTACGTCGGGACGTGCGTTGGGCTCTACGTCGGGATTTAGCTTCCTTTCAGCTCTACGTCGGGACGTGCGTTGGCCTCTACGTCGGCATTTAGCTTACTTTCAGCTCTACGTCGGGACGTGCGTTGGGCTCTACGTCGGGACGTGCTTTGGGTTCTACGTCGGGACGTGCGTTGGGCTCTACGTCTGTAGTTAGCTAACTTTCTGCTCTACGTCGGGACGTGCGTTGGGCTCTACGTCGGGATTTAGCTTTCTTTCAGCTCTACGTCGGGACTTGCGTTGGGCTCTACGTCGGGACGTGCGTTGGGCTCTACGTCGGGACGTGCGTTGGGCTCTACGTCTGTAGTTAGCTAACTTTCTGCTCTACGTCGGGACGTGCGTTGGGCTCTACGTCTGTAGTTAGGTAACTTTCAGCTCTACGTCGAGACGTGCGTTGGCCTCTACGTCGGGACGTGCGTTGGCCTCTACATCGGGACGTGCGTTGGGCTCTACGTCGGGACGTGCGTTGGGTTCTACGTCGGGATTTAGCTTAATTTCAGCTCTACGTCGGGACATGCGTTGGGCTCTACGTCGGGACGTGCGTTGGGCTCTACGTCGGGACACGCGTTGGGCTCTACGTCGGGACGCGCGTTGGGATCTACGTCTGTAATTAGCTAACTTTTAGCTCTACGTCGGGACGCGCGTTGGGCTCTTCGTCTGTAGTTAGCTAACTTTCAGCTCTACGTCGGGACGTGCGTTGGTCTCTACGTCGGGACGTGCGTTGGGCTCTACGTCGGGACGTGCGTTGGGTTCTACGTCGGGACGTGCGTTGAGCTCTACGTCGGGATTTAGCTTACTTTCAGCTCTACGTCGGGACGCGCGTTAGGCTCTACGTCGGGACATGCGTTGGGCTCTACGTCGGGACGTGCGTTGGGCTCTACGTCGGGATTTAGCTTACTTTCAGGTCTACGTCGGGACGTGCGTTGGGCTCTACGTCGGGACGTGCGTTGGGCTCTACGTCTGTAGTTAGCTAACTTTCAGCTCTACGTCGGGACGTGCGTTGGGCTCTACATCTGTAGTTAGCTAACTTTCAGCTCTACGTCGGGACGTGCGTTGGGCGCTACGTCGGAACGTGCGTTGGGCTCTACGTCGGGACGTGCGTTGGGCTCTACGTCGGGACGTGCGTTGGGCTCTACGTCGGGATTTAGCTTACTTTCAGCTCTACGTCGGGACGTGCATTGGCCTCTACGTCGGGACGTGCGTTGGCCTCTACGTCGGCACGTGCGTTGGCCTCTACGTCGGGATTTAGCTTACTTTCAGCTCTACGTCGGGACGTGCGTTGGGCGCTACGTCGGGACGTGCGTTGGGCGCTACTTCGGGACGTGCGTTGGGCGCTACGTCGGGATTTAGCTTACTTTCAGCTCTACGTCGGGACGTGCGTTGGGCTCTATGTCGGGACGTGCGTTGGGCTCTATGTCGGGACGTGCGTTGGGCTCCACGTCGGGATTTAGCTTACTTTCAGCTCTACGTCGGGACGTGCGTTGGCCTCTACGTCGGGACGTGCGTTGGCCTCTACGTCGGGATTTAGCTTACTTTCAGGTCTACGTCGGGACGTGCGTTGGGCTCTACCTCGGGATTTAGCTTACTTTCAGCTCTACGTCGGGACGTGCGTTGGGCTCTACGTCGGGACGTGCGTTGGGCTCTACGTCGGGATTTAGCTTACTTTCAGCTCTACGTCGGGACGTGCGTTGGGCTCTACGTCGGGACGTGAGTTGGGCTCCACGTCGGGACGTGCGTTGGGCTCTACGTCGGGACGTGCGTTGGGCTCTACGTCGGGACGTGCGTTGGACTCTACGTCGGGACGTGCGTTGGGTTCTACGTCGGGACGTGAGTTGGGCTCTACGTCTGTAGTTAGCTAACTTTCTGGTCTACGTCGGGACGTGCGTTGGGCTCTACGTCTGTAGTTAGGTAATTTTCAGCTCTACGTCGGGACGTGTGTTGGGCGCTACGTCGGGACGTGCGTTGGGCTCTACGTCGGGACGTGCGTTGGGCTCTACGTCGGGACGTGCGTTGGGCTCTACGTCGGGATTTAGGTTACTTTCAGCTCTACGTCGGGACGTGCGTTGGCCTCTACGTCGGGACACGCGTTGGGCTCTACGTCGCGACGCGCGTTGGGCTCTACGTCTGTAGTTAGCTAACTTTCAGCTCTACGTCGGGACGCGCGTTGGGCTCTTCGTCTGTAGTTAGCTAACTTTCAGCTCTACGTCGGGACGTGCGTTGGGCTCTACGTCGCGACGTGCGTTGGGCTCTACGTCGGGACGTGCGTTGGGCTCTACGTCGGGATTTAGCTTACTTTCAGCTCTACGTCGGGACGTGCATTGGGCGCTACGTCGGGACGTGCGTTGGGCTCTACGTCGGGACGTGCGTTGGGGTCTACGTCGGGACGTGCGTTGGGCTCTACGTCTGTAGTTAGCTAACTTTCTGCTCTACGTCGGGACGTGCGTTGGGCTCTACGTCTGTAGTTAGCTAACTTTCAGCTCTACGTCGGGACGTGCGTTGGGCGCTATGTCGGGACGTGCGTTGGGCTCTACGTCGGGACGTGCGTTGGGCTCTACGTCGGGATTTAGCTTACTTTCAGCTCTACGTCGGGACGTGCGTTGGGCTCTACGTCGGGACGTGCGTTGGGCTCTATGTCGGGACGTGCGTTGGGTTCTACGTCGGGACGTGCGTTGAGCTCTACGTCGGGATTTAGCTTACTTTCAGCTCTACGTCGGGACGCGCGTTAGGCTCTACGTCGGGACGTGCGTTGGGCTCTACGTCGGGACGTGCGTTGGGCTCTACGTCGGGATTTAGCTTACTTTTAGGTCTACGTCGGGACGTGCGTTGGGCTCTACTTCGGGACGTGCGTTGGGCTCTACGTCTGTAGTTAGCTAACATTCAACTCTACGTTGGGACGTGCGTTGGGCTCTACGTCTGTAGTTAGCTAACTTTCAGCTCTACGTCGGGACGTGCGTTGGGCTCTACATCTGTAGTTAGCTAACTTTCAGCTCTACGTCGGGACGTGCGTTGGGCTCTACGTCGGGACGTGCGTTGGGCTCTACGTCGGGATTTAGCTTACTTTCAGCTCTACGTCGGGACGTGCGTTGGCCTCTACGTCGGGACGTGCGTTGGCCTCTACGTCGGGACGTGCGTTGGCCTCTACGTCGGGATTTAGCTTACTTTCAGCTCTACGTCGGGACGTGCGTTGGCCTCTACGTCGGCATTTAGCTTACTTTCAGCTCTACGTCGGGACGTGCGTTGGGCGCTACGTCGGGACGTGCGTTGGGCTCTACGTTGGGACGTGCGTTGGGTTCTACGTCGGGACGTGCGTTGGGCTCTACGTCTGTATTTAGCTAACTTTCTGCTCTACGTCGGGACGTGCGTTGGGCTCTACGTCTGTAGTTAGCTAACTTTCAGCTCTACGTCGGGACGTGCGTTGGGCGCTATGTCGGGACGTGCGTTGGGCTCTACGTCGGGACGTGCGTTGGGCTCTACGTCGGGATTTAGCTTCCTTTCAGCTCTACGTCGGGACGTGCGTTGGGCTCTACGTCGGGACGTGCGTTGGGCTCTACGTTGGGACGTGCGTTGGGCTCTACGTCTGTAGTTAGCTAACTTTCTGCTCTACGTCGGGACGTGCGTTGGGCTCTACGTCTGTAGTTAGGTAACTTTCAGCTCTACGTCGGGACGTGCGTTGGGCGCTACATCGGGACGTGCGTTGGGCTCTACGTCGGGATGTGCGTTGGGCTCTACGTCGGGACGTGCGTTGGGCTCTACGTCGGGACGTGCGTTGGGCTCTACGTCGGGACGTGCGTTGGGCTCTACGTTGGGACGTGCGTTGGGCTCTACGTCTGTAGTTAGCTAACTTTCTGCTCTACGTCGTGACGCGCGTTGGGCTCTTCGTCTGTAGTTAGCTAACTTTCAGCTCTACGTCGGGACGTGCGTTGGTCTCTACGTTGGGACGTGCGTTGGGCTCTACGTCGGGATTTAGCTTACTTTCAGCTCTACGTCGGGACGCGCGTTAGGCTCTACGTCGGGACGTGCGTTGGGCTCTACGTCGGGACGTGCGTTGGGCTCTACGTCGGGATTTAGCTTACTTTCAGGTCTACGTCGGGACGTGCGTTGGGCTCTACGTCGGGACGTGCGTTGGGCTCTACGTCTGTAGTTAGCTAACTTTCAACTCTACGTTGGGACGTGCGTTGGGCTCTACGTCTGTAGTTAGCTAACTTTCAGCTCTACCTCGGGACGTGCGTTGGGCGCTACGTCGGAACGTGCGTTGGGCTCTACGTCGGGACGTGCGTTGGGCTCTAGGTCGGGACGTGCGTTGGGCTCTACGTCGGGATTTAGCTTACTTTCAGCTCTACGTCGGGACGTGCGTTGTCCTCTACGTCGGGACGTGCGTTGGCCTCTACGTCGGGACGTGCGTTGGCCTCTACGTCGGGATTTAGCTTACTTTCAGCTCTACGTCGGGACGTGCGTTGGGCGCTACGTCGGGACGTGCGTTGGGCGCTACTTCGGGACGTGCGTTGGGCGCTACGTCGGGATTTAGCTTACTTTCAGCTCTACGTCGGGACGTGCGTTGGGCTCTATGTCGGGACGTGCGTTGGGCTCTACGTCGGGACGTGCGTTGGGCTCCACGTCGGGATTTAGCTTACTTTCAGCTCTACGTCGGGACGTGCGTTGGCCTCTACGTCGGGACGTGCGTTGGCCTCTACGTCGGGATTTAGCTTACTTTCAGCTCTACGTCGGGACGTGCGTTGGGCTCTACGTCGGGATTTAGCTTACTTTCAGCTCTACGTCGGGACGTGCGTTGGGCTCTACGTCGGGACGTGCGTTGGGCTCTACGTCTGTAGTTAGCTAACTTTCAGCTCTACGTCGGGACGTGCGTTGGGCTCTACGTCGGGACGTGAGTTGGGCTCCACGTCGGGACCTGCGTTGGGCTCTACGTCGGGACGTGCGTTGGGCTCTACGTCGGGACGTGCGTTGGACTCTACGTCGGGACGTGCGTTGGGTTCTACGTCGGGACGTGAGTTGGCCTCTACGTCTGTAGTTACCTAACTTTCTGGTCTACGTCGGGACGTGCGTTGGGCTCTACGTCTGTAGTTAGGTAACTTTCAGCTCTACGTCGGGACGTGTGTTGGGCGCTACGTCGGGACGTGCGTTGGGCTCTACGTCGGGACGTGCGTTGGGCTCTACGTCGGGACGTGCGTTGGGCTCTACGTCGGGATTTAGGTTACTTTCAGCTCTACGTCGGGACGTGCGTTGGCCTCTACGTCGGGACACGCGTTGAGCTCTACGTCGGGACGCGCGTTGGGCTCTTCGTCTGTAGTTAGCTAACTTTCAGCTCTACGTCGGGACGTGCGTTGGGCTCTACGTCGCGACGTGCGTTGGGCTCTACGTCGGGATTTAGCTTACTTTCAGCTCTACGTCGGGACGTGCATTGGGCGCTACGTCGGGACGTGCGTTGGGCTCTACGTCGGGACGTGCGTTGGGTTCTACGTCGGGACGTGCGTTGGGCTCTACGTCTGTAGTTAGCTAACTTTCTGCTCTACGTCGGGACGTGCGTTGGGCTCTACGTCTGTAGTTAGCTAACTTTCAGCTCTACGTCGGGACGTGCGTTGGGCGCTATGTCGGGACGTGCGTTGGGCTCTACGTCGGGACGTGCGTTGGGCTCTACGTCGGGATTTAGCTTACTTTCAGCTCTACGTCGGGACGTGCGTTGTGCTCTACGTCGGGAAGTGCGTTGGGCTCTACGTCGGGACGTGCGTTGGGTTCTATGTCGGGACGTGCGTTGAGCTCTACGTCGGGATTTAGCTTACTTTCAGCTCTACGTCGGGACGCGCGTTAGGCTCTACGTCGGGACGTGCGTTGGGCTCTACGTCGGGACGTGGGTTGGGCTCTACGTCGGGATTTAGCTTACTTTCAGGTCTACGTCGGGACGTGCGTTGGGCTCTACTTCGGGACGTGCGTTGGGCTCTACGTCTGTAGTTAGCTAACATTCAACTCTACGTTGGGAAGTGCGTTGGGCTCTACGTCTGTAGTTAGCTAACTTTCAGCTCTACGTCGGGACGTGCGTTGGGCTCTACATCTGTAGTTAGCTAACTTTCAGCTCTACGTCGGGACGTGCGTTGGGCGCTACGTCGGAACGTGCGTTGGGCTCTACGTCGGGACGTGCGTTGGGCTCTACGTCGGGACGTGCGTTGGGCTCTACGTCGGGATTTAGCTTACTTTCAGCTCTACGTCGGGACGTGCGTTGGCCTCTACGTCGGGACGTGCGTTGGCCTCTACGTCGGGACGTGCGTTGGCCTCTACGTCGGGATTTAGCTTACTTTCAGCTCTACGTCGGGACGTGCGTTGGCCTCTACGTCGGCATTTAGCTTACTTTCAGCTCTACGTCGGGACGTGCGTTGGGCGCTACGTCGGGACGTGCGTTGGGCTCTACGTCGGGACGTGCGTTGGGTTCTACGTCGGGACGTGCGTTGGGCTCTACGTCTGTATTTAGCTAACTTTCTGCTCTACGTCGGCACGTGCGTTGGGCTCTCCGTCTGTAGTTAGCGAACTTTCAGCTCTACGTCGGGACGTGCGTTGGGCGCTATGTCGGGACGTGCGTTGGGCTCTACGTCGGGACGTGCGTTGGGCTCTACGTCGGGATTTAGCTTCCTTTCAGCTCTACGTCGGGACGTGCGTTGGTCTCTACGTCGGGACGTGTGTTGGGCTCTACGTTGGGACGTGCGTTGGGCTCTACGTCTGTAGTTAGCTAACTTTCAGCTCTACGTCGGGACGTGCGTTGGGCTCTACGTCTGTAGTTAGGTAACTTTCAGCTCTACGTCGGGACGTGCGTTGGGCGCTACGTCGGGACGTGCGTTGGGCTCTACGTCGGGATGTGCGTTGGGCTCTACGTCGGGACGTGCGTTGGGCTCTACGTCGGGACGTGCGTGGGCTCTACGTCGGGATTTAGCTTCCTTTCAGCTCTACGTCGGGACGTGCGTTGGGCTCTACGTCGGGACACGCGTTGGGCTCTACGTCGCGACGCGCGTTGGGCTCTACGTCTGTAGTTAGCTAACTTTCAGCTCTACGTCGGGACGCGCGTTGGGCTCTTCGTCTGTAGTTAGCTAACTTTCAGCTCTATGTCGGGACGTGCGTTGGGCTCTACGTCGGGATTTAGCTTACTTTCAGCTCTACGTCGGGACGTGCATTGGGCGCTACGTCGGGACGTGCGTTGGGCTCTACGTCGGGACGTGCGTTGGGTTCTACGTCGGGACGTGCGTTGGGCTCTACGTCTGTAGTTAGCTAACTTTCTGCTCTACGTCGGGACGTGCGTTGGGCTCTACGTCTGTAGTTAGGTAACTTTCAGCTCTACGTCGGGACGTGCGTTGGGCGCTACGTCGGGACGTGCGTTGGGCTCTACGTCGGGATGTGCGTTGGGCTCTACGTCGGGACGTGCATTGGGCTCTACGTCGGGACATGCGTTGGGCTCTACGTCGGGATTTAGCTTCCTTTCAGCTCTACGTCGGGACGTGCGTTGGGCTCTACGTCGGGACACGCGTTGGGCTCTACGTCGCGACGCGCGTTGGGCTCTACGTCTGTAGTTAGCTAACTTTCAGCTCTACGTCGGGACGCGCGTTGGGCTCTTCGTCTGTAGTTAGTTAACTTTCAGCTCTATGTCGGGACGTGCGTTGGGCTCTACGTCGGGATTTAGCTTACTTTCAGCTCTACGTCGGGACGTGCATTGGGCACTACGTCGGGCCGTGCGTTGGGCTCTACGTCGGGACGTGCGTTGGGTTCTACGTCGGGACGTGCGTTGGGCTCTACGTCTGTAGTTAGCTAACTTTCTGCTCTACGTCGGGACGTGCGTTGGGCTCTACGTCTGTAGTTAGCTAACTTTCAGCTCTACGTCGGGACGTGCGTTGGGCGCTATGTCGGGACGTGCGTTGAGCTCTACGTCGGGATTTAGCTTACTTTCAGCTCTACGTCGGGACGCGCGTTAGGCTCTACGTCGGGACGTGCGTTGGGCTCTACGTCGGGACGTGGGTTGGGCTCTACGTCGGGATTTAGCTTACTTTCAGGTCTACGTCGGGACGTGCGTTGGGCTCTACTTCGGGACGTGCGTTGGGCTCTACGTCTGTAGTTAGCTAACATTCAACTCTACGTTGGGACGTGCGTTGGGCTCTACGTCTGTAGTTAGCTAACTTTCAGCTCTACGTCGGGACGTGCGTTGGGCTCTACATCTGTAGTTAGCTAACTTTCAGCTCTACGTCGGGACGTGCGTTGGGCGCTACGTCGGAACGTGCGTTGGGCTCTACGTCGGGACGTGCGTTGGGCTCTACGTCGGGACGTGCGTTGGGCTCTACGTCGGGATTTAGCTTACTTTCAGCTCTACGTCGGGACGTGCGTTGGCCTCTACGTCGGGACGTGCGTTGGCCTCTACGTCGGGACGTGCGTTGGCCTCTACGTCGGGATTTAGCTTACTTTCAGCTCTACGTCGGGACGTGCGTTGGCCTCTACGTCGGCATTTAGCTTACTTTCAGCTCTACGTCGGGACGTGCGTTGGGCGCTACGTCGGGACGTGCGTTGGGCTCTACGTCGGGACGTGCGTTGGGTTCTACGTCGGGACGTGCGTTGGGGTCTACGTCTGTATTTAGCTAACTTTCTGCTCTACGTCGGCACGTGCGTTGGGCTCTACGTCTGTAGTTAGCTAACTTTCAGCTCTACGTCGGGACGTGCGTTGGGCGCTATGTCGGGACGTGCGTTGGGCTCTACGTCGGGACGTGCGTTGGGCTCTACGTCGGGATTTAGCTTCCTTTCAGCTCTACGTCGGGACGTGCGTTGGGCTCTACGTCGGGACGTGTGTTGGGCTCTACGTTGGGACGTGCGTTGGGCTCTACGTCTGTAGTTAGCTAACTTTCTGCTCTACGTCGGGACGTGCGTTGGGCTCTACGTCTGTAGTTAGGTAACTTTCAGCTCTACGTCGGGACGTGCGTTGGGCGCTACGTCGGGACGTGCGTTGGGCTCTACGTCGGGATGTGCGTTGGGCTCTACGTCGGGACGTGCGTTGGGCTCTACGTCGGGACGTGCGTTGGGCTCTACGTCGGGATTTAGCTTCCTTTCAGCTCTACGTCGGGACGTGCGTTGGGCTCTACGTCGGGACGTGCGTTGGGCTCTACGTTGGGACGTGCGTTGGGCTCTACGTCTGTAGTTAGCTAACTTTCTGCTCTACGTCGGGACGCGCGTTGGGCTCTTCGTCTGTAGTTAGCTAACTTTCAGCTCTACGTCGGGACGTGCGTTGGGCTCTACGTCGGGACGTGCGTTGGGCTCTACGTCGGGACGTGCGTTGGGTTCTACCTCGGGACGTGCGTTGAGCTCTACGTCGGGATTTAGCTTACTTTCAGCTCTACGTCGGGACGCGCGTTAAGCTCTACGTCGGGACGTGCGTTGGGCTCTACGTCGGGACGTGCGTTGGGCTCTACGTCGGGATTTAGCTTACTTTCAGGTCTACGTCGGGACGTGCGTTGGGCTCTACGTCGGGACGTGCGTTGGGCTCTACGTCTGTAGTTAGCTAACTTTCAACTCTACGTTGGGACGTGCGTTGGGCTCTACGTCTGTAGTTAGCTAACTTTCAGCTCTACGTCGGGACGTGCATTGGGCTCTTCATCTGTAGTTAGCTAACTTTCAGCTCTACGTCGGGACGTGCGTTGGGCGCTACGTCGGAACGTGCGTTGGGCTCTACGTCGGGACGTGCG
Source organism: Leptosomus discolor (assembly GCF_034619465.1). Classification (NCBI taxonomy): domain Eukaryota; kingdom Metazoa; phylum Chordata; class Aves; order Leptosomiformes; family Leptosomidae; genus Leptosomus; species Leptosomus discolor. Next base: position 598,576 of record NW_028237935.1, read on the forward strand.
TTGGGCTCTACGTCGGGACGTGCGTTGGGCTCTACGTCGGGATTTAGCTTACTTTCAGCTCTACGTCGGGACGTGCGTTGGCCTCTACGTCGGGACGTGCGTTGGCCTCTACGTCGGGATTTAGCTTACTTTCAGCTCTACGTCGGGACGTGCGTTGGGCGCTACGTCGGGACGTGCGTTGGGCGCTACTTCGGGACGTGCGTTGGGCGCTACGTCGGGATTTAGCTTACTTTCAGCTCTACGTCGGGACGTGCGTTGGGCTCTATGTCGGGACGTGCGTTGGGCTCTACGTCGGGACGTGCGTTGGGCTCCACGTCGGGATTTAGCTTACTTTCAGCTCTACGTCGGGACGTGCGTTGGCCTCTACGTCGGGACGTGCGTTGGCCTCTACGTCGGGATTTAGCTTACTTTCAGCTCTACGTCGGGACGTGCGTTGGGCTCTACGTCGGGACACGCGTTGGGCTCTACGTCGCGACGCGCGTTGGGCTCTACGTCTGTAGTTAGCTAACTTTCAGCTCTACGTCGGGACGCGCGTTGGGCTCTTCGTCTGTAGTTAGCTAACTTTCAGCTCTATGTCGGGACGTGCGTTGGGCTCTACGTCGCGACGTGCGTTGGGCTCTACGTCGGGACGTGCGTTGGGCTCTACGTCGGGATTTAGCTTACTTTCAGCTCTACGTCGGGACGTGCATTGGGCGCTACGTCGGGACGTGCGTTGGGCTCTACGTCGGGACGTGCGTTGGGTTCTACGTCGGGACGTGCGTTGGGCTCTACGTCTGTAGTTAGCTAACTTTCTGCTCTACGTCGGGACGTGCGTTGGGCTCTACGTCTGTAGTTAGCTAACTTTCAGCTCTACGTCGGGACGTGCGTTGGGCGCTATGTCGGGACGTGCGTTGGGCTCTACGTCGGGACGTGCGTTGGGCTCTACGTCGGGATTTAGCTTACTTTCAGATCTACGTCGGGACGTCCGTTGGCCTCTACATCGGGACGTGCGTTGGCCTCTACGTCGGGAGTCAGCTTACTTTCAGCTCTACGTCGGGACGTGCGTTGGGCTCTATTTCTGTAGATAGGTAACTTTCAGCTCTACGTCGGGACGTGCGTTGGGCGCTACGTCGGGACGTGCGTTGGGCTCTACGTCGGGACGTGCGTTGGACTCTACGTCGGGACGTGCGTTGGGCTCTACGTCGGGATTTAGGTTACTTTCAGCTCTACGTCGGGACGTGCGTTGGCCTCTACGTCGGGACACGCGTTGGGCTCTACGTCGCGACGCGCGTTGGGCTCTACGTCTGTAGTTAGCTAACTTTCAGCTCTACGTCGGGACGCGCGTTGGGCTCTTCGTCTGTAGTTACCTAACTTTCAGCTCTACGTCGGGACGTGCGTTGGGCTCTACGTCGGGACGTGCGTTGGGCTCTACGTCGGGATTTAGCTTACTTTCAGCTCTACGTCGGGACGTGCATTGGGCGCTACGTCGGGACGTGCGTTGGGCTCTACGTCGGGACGTGCGTTGGGTTCTACGTCGGGACGTGCGTTGGGTTCTACGTCGGGACGTGCGTTGGGCTCTACGTCTGTAGTTAGCTAACTTTCTGCTCTACGTCGGGACGTGCGTTGGGCTCTACGTCTGTAGTTAGCTAACTTTCAGCTCTACGTCGGGACGTGCGTTGGGCGCTATGTCGGGACGTGCGTTGGGCTCTACGTCGGGACGTGCGTTGGGCTCTACGTCATGATTTAGCTTACTTTCAGCTCTACGTCGGGACGTGCGTTGGGCTCTACGTCGGGACGTGCGTTGGGCTCTACGTCGGGATGTGCGTTGGGCTCTACGTCTGTAGTTAGCTAACTTTCTGCTCTACGTCGGGACGTGCGTTGGGCTCTACGTCTGTAGTTAGGTAACTTTCAGCTCTACGTCGGGGCGTGCGTTGGCCTCTACGTCGGGACGTGCGTTGGGCTCTACGTCGGGACGTGCGTTGGGCTCTAAGTCGGGACGTGCGTTGGGCTTTACCTCGGGATTTAGCTTACTTTCAGCTCTACGTCGAGACGTGCGTTGGCCTCTACGTCGGGACGTGCGTTGGGCTCTACGTCGGGACGTGCGTTGGGCTCTACGTCGGGATTTAGCTTACGTTCAGCTCTACGTCGGGACGTGCGTTGGGCTCTACGTCGGGACGTGCGTTGGGCTCTACGTCGGGACACGCGTTGGGCTCTACGTCGGGACGTGCGTTGGGCTCTACGTCGGGATTTAGCTTACTTTCAGGTCTACGTCGGGACGTGCGTTGGGCTCTACGTCGGGACGTGCGTTGGGCTCTACGTCTGTAGTTAGCTAACTTTCAACTCTACGTTGGGACGTGCGTTGGGCTCTACGTCTGTAGTTAGCTAACTTTCAGTTCTACGTCGGGACGTGCGTTGGGCGCTACGTCGGAACGTGCGTTGGGCTCTACGTCGGGACGTGCGTTGGGCTCTACGTCGGGACGTGCGTTGGCCTCTACGTCGGGATTTAGCTTACTTTCAGCTCTACGTCGGGACGTGCGTTGGCCTCTACGTCGGGACGTGCGTTGGCCTCTACGTCGGGACGTGCGTTGGCCTCTACGTCGGGATTTAGCTTACTTTCAGCTCTACGTCGAGACGTGCGTTGGGCGCTACGTCGGGACGTGCGTTGGGCGCTAGGTCGGGACGTGCGTTGGGCGCTACGTCGGGATTTAGCTTACTTTCAGCTCTACGTCGGGACGTGCGTTGGGCTCTACGTCGGGACGTGCATTGGGCTCTACGTCGGGACGTGCGTTGGGCTCTACGTCGGGATTTAGCTTACTTTCAGCTCTACGTCGGGACGTGCGTTGGCCTCTACGTTGGGACGTGCGTTGGGCTCTACGTCTGTAGTTAGCTAACTTTCAACTCTACGTTGGGACGTGCGTTGGGCTCTACGTCTGTAGTTAGCTAACTTTCAGCTCTACATCGGGACGTGCGTTGGGCGCTACATCGGAACGTGCGTTGGGCTCTACGTCGGGACGTGCGTTGGGCTCTACGTCGGGATTTAGCTTACTTTCAGCTCTACGTCGGGACGTGCGTTGGCCTCTACGTCGGGACGTGCGTTGACCTCTACGTCGGGCCGTGCGTTGGCCTCTACGTCGGGACGTGCGTTGGCCTCTACGTCGGGATTTAGCTTACTTTCAGCTCTACGTCGGGACGTGCGTTGCGCGCTACGTCGGGACGTGCGTTGGGCGCTACGTCGGGACGTGCGTTGGGCGCTACTTCGGGACGTGCGTTGGGCGCTACGTCGGGATTTAGCTTACTTTCAGCTCTACGTCGGGACGTGCGTTGGGCTCTACGTCGGGACGTGCGTTGGGCTCTACGTCGGGACGTGCGTTGGTCTCTACGTCGGGATTTAGCTTACTTTCAGCTCTACGTCGGGACGTGCGTTGGCCTCTACGTCGGGACGTGCGTTGGCCTCTACGTCGGGATTTATCTTACTTTCAGCTCTACGTCGGGACGTGCGTTGGCCTCTACATCGGGACGTGCGTTGGCCTCTACGTCGGGATTCAGCTTACTTTCAGCTCTACGTCGGATCGTGCGTTGGGCTCTACGTCGGGATTTAGCTTACTTTCAGCTCTACGTCGGGACGTGCGTTGGGCTCTACGTCGGGACGTGCGTTGGGCTCTACGTCTGTAGTTAGCTAACTTTCAGCTCTACGTCGGGACGCGCGTTGGGCTGTTCGTCTGTAGTTAGCTAACTTTCAGCTCTACGTCGGGACGTGCGTTGGGCTCTACGTTGGGACGTGCGTTGGGCTCTACGTCGGGACGTGCGTTGGGTTCTACGTTGGGACGTGCGTTGAGCTCTACGTCGGGATTTAGCTTACTTTCAGCTCTACGTCGGGACGTGCGTTAGGCTCTACGTCGGGACGTGCGTTGGGCTCTACGTCGGGACGTGCGTTGGGCTCTACGTCGGGATTTAGCTTACTTTCAGGTCTACGTCGGGACGTGCGTTGGGCTCTACGTCGGGACGTGCGTTCGGCTCTACGTCTGTAGTTAGCTAAGTTTCAACTCTACGTTGGGACGTGCGTTGGGCTCTACGTCTGTAGTTAGCTAACTTTCAGTTCTACGTCGGGACGTGCGTTGGGCTCTACATCTGTAGTTAGCTAACTTTCAGCTCTACGTCGGGACGTGCGTTGGGCGCTACGTCGGAACGTGCGTTGGGCTCTACGTCGGGACGTGCGTTGGGCTCTACGTCGGGACGTGCGTTGGGCTCTACGTCGGGATTTAGCTTACTTTCAGCTCTACGTCGGGACGTGCGTTGGCCTCTACGTCGGGACGTGCGTTGGCCTCTACGTCGGCATTTAGCTTACTTTCAGCTCTAAGTCGAGACGTGCGTTGGGCGCTACGTCGGGACGTGCGTTGGGCGCTACATCGGGACGTGCGTTGGGCGCTACGTCGGGATTAACTTACTTTCAGCTCTACGTCGGGACGTGCGTTGGGCTCTATGTCGGGACGTGCGTTGGGCTCTACGTCGGGACGTGCGTTGGGCTCTACGTTGGGATTTAGCTTACTTTCAGCTCTACGTCGGATCGTGCGTTGGGCTCTACGTCGGGATTTAGCTTACTTTCAGCTCTACGTCGGGACGTGCGTTGGGCTCTACGTCGGGACGTGCGTTGGGCTCTACGTCTGTAGTTAGCTAACTTTCAGCTCTACGTCGGGACGTGCGTTGGGCTCTACGTCGGGACGTGAGTTGGGCTCCACGTCGGGACGTGCGTTGGGCTCTACGTCGGGATTTAGCTTACTTTCAGCTCTACGTCGGGACGTGCGTTGGCCTCTACGTCGGCATTTAGCTTTCAGCTCTACGTCGGGACTTGCGTTGGGCTCTACGTCGGGACGTGCGTTGGGCTCTACGTCGGGACGTGCGTTGGGTTCTACGTCGGGACGTGCGTTGGGCTCTACGTCTGTAGTTAGCTAACTTTCTGCTCTACGTCGGGACGTGCGTTGGGCTCTATTTCTGTAGATAGGTAACTTTCAGCTCTACGTCGGGACGTGCGTTGGGCGCTACGTCGGGACGTGCGTTGGGCTCTACGTCGGGACGTGCGTTGGGCTCTACGTCGGGACGTGCGTTGGGCTCTACGTCGGGATTTAGGTTACTTTCAGCTCTACGTCGGGACGTGCGTTGGCCTCTACGTCGGGACACGCGTTGGGCTCTACGTCGCGACGCGCGTTGGGCTCTACGTCTGTAGTTAGCTAACTTTCAGCTCTACGTCGGGACGCGCGTTGGGCTCTTCGTCTGTAGTTACCTAACTTTCAGCTCTACGTCGGGACGTGCGTTGGGCTCTACGTCGGGACGTGCGTTGGGCTCTACGTCGGGATTTAGCTTACTTTCAGCTCTACGTCGGGACATGCATTCGGCGCTACGTCGGGACGTGCGTTGGGCTCTACGTCGGGACGTGCGTTGGGTTCTACGTCGGGACGTGCGTTGGGTTCTACGTCGGGACGTGCGTTGGGCTCTACGTCTGTAGTTAGCTAACTTTCTGCTCTACGTCGGGACGTGCGTTGGGCGCTACGTCGGGACGTGCGTTGGGCGCTACGTCGGGATTAACTTACTTTCAGCTCTACGTCGGGACGTGCGTTGGGCTCTATGTCGGGACGTGCGTTGGGCTCTACGTCGGGACGTGCGTTGGGCTCTACGTCCGGATTTAGCTTACTTTCAGCTCTACGTCGGGACGTGCGTTGGCCTCTACGTCGGGACGTGCGTTGGCCTCTACGTCGGGATTTAGCTTACTTTCAGCTCTACGTCGGGACGTGCGTTGGGCTCTACGTCGGGACGTGCGTTGGCCTCTACGTCGGCATTTAGCTTACTTTCAGCTCTAAGTCGAGACGTGCGTTGGGCGCTACGTCGGGACGTGCGTTGGGCGCTACTTCGGGACGTGCGTTGGGCGCTACGTCGGGATTAACTTACTTTCAGCTCTACGTCGGGACGTGCGTTGGGCTCTATGTCGGGACGTGCGTTGGGCTCTACGTCGGGACGTGCGTTGGGCTCTACGTCCGGATTTAGCTTACTTTCAGCTCTACGTCGGGACGTGCGTTGGCCTCTACGTCGGGACGTGCGTTGGCCTCTACGTCGGGATTTAGCTTACTTTCAGCTCTACGTCGGGACGTGCGTTGGGCTCTACGTCGGGATTTAGCTTACTTTCAGCTCTACGTCGGGACGTGCGTTGGGCTCTACGTCAGGACGTGCGTTGGGCTCTACGTCTGTAGTTAGCTAACTTTCACCTCTAGGTCGGGACGTGCGTTGGGCTCTACGTCGGGACGTGAGTTGGGCTCCACGTCGGGACGTGCGTTGGGCTCTACGTCGGGATTTAGCTTACTTTCAGCTCTACGTCGGGACGTGCGTTGGCCTCTACATCGGGACGTGCGTTGGCCTCTACGTCGGGATTTAGCTTACTTTCAGCTCTACGTCGGGACGTGCGTTGGCCTCTACGTCGGGACGTGCGTTGGCCTCTACGTCGGGATTTAGCTTACTTTCAGCTCTACGTCGGGACGTGCGTTGGGCTCTACGTCGGGATTTAGCTTACTTACAGCTCTACGTCGGGACGTGCGTTGGGCTCTACGTGTGTAGTTAGCTAACTTTCTGCTCTACGTCGGGACGTGCGTTGGGCGCTACGTCGGAACGTGCGTTGGGCTCTACGTCGGGACGTGCGTTGGGCTCTACGTCGGGACGTGCGTTGGCCTCTACGTCGGGACGTGCGTTGGCCTCTACGTCGGGATTTAGCTTACTTTCAGCTCTACGTCGGGACGTGCGTTGGCCTCTACGTCGGGACGTGCGTTGGCCTCTACGTCGGGATTTATCTTACTTTCAGCTCTACGTCGGGACGTGCGTTGGCCTCTACATCGGGACGTGCGTTGGCCTCTACGTCGGGATTTAGCTTACTTTCAGCTCTACGTCGGATCGTGCGTTGGGCTCTACGTCGGGATTTAGCTTACTTTCAGCTCTACGTCGGGACGTGCGTTGGGCTCTACGTCGGGACGTGCGTTGGGCTCTACGTCTGTAGTTAGCTAACTTTCAGCTCTACGTCGGGACGTGCGTTGGGCTCTACGTCGGGACGTGAGTTGGGCTCCACTTCGGGACGTGCGTTGGGCTCTACGTCGGGATTTAGCTTACTTTCAGCTCTACGTCGGGACGTGCGTTGGCCTCTACGTCGGCATTTAGCTTTCAGCTCTACGTCGGGACTTGCGTTGGGCTCTACGTCGGGACGTGCGTTGGGCTCTACGTCGGGACGTGCGTTGGGTTCTACGTCGGGACGTGCGTTGGGCTCTACGTCTGTAGTTAGCTAACTTTCTGCTCTACGTCGGGACGTGCGTTGGGCTCTATTTCTGTAGATAGGTAACTTTCAGCTCTACGTCGGGACGTGCGTTGGGCGCTACGTCGGGACGTGCGTTGGGCTCTACGTCGGGACGTGCGTTGGGCTCTACGTCGGGACGTGCGTTGGGCTCTACGTCGGGATTTAGGTTACTTTCAGCTCTACGTCGGGACGTGCGTTGGCCTCTACGTCGGGACACGCGTTGGGCTCTACGTCGCGACGCGCGTTGGGCTCTACGTCTGTAGTTAGCTAACTTTCAGCTCTACGTCGGGACGCGCGTTGGGCTCTTCGTCTGTAGTTACCTAACTTTCAGCTCTACGTCGGGACGTGCGTTGGGCTCTACGTCGGGACGTGCGTTGGGCTCTACGTCGGGATTTAGCTTACTTTCAGCTCTACGTCGGGACATGCATTGGGCGCTACGTCGGGACGTGCGTTGGGCTCTACGTCGGGACGTGCGTTGGGTTCTACGTCGGGACGTGCGTTGGGTTCTACGTCGGGACGTGCGTTGGGCTCTACGTCTGTAGTTAGCTAACTTTCTGCTCTACGTCGGGACGTGCGTTGGGCGCTACGTCGGAACGTGCGTTGGGCTCTACGTCGGGACGTGCGTTGGGCTCTACGTCGGGACGTGCGTTGGACTCTACGTCGGGACGTGCGTTGGGCTCTACGTCGGGATTTAGCTTACTTTCAGCTCTACGTCGGGACGTGCGTTGGCCTCTACGTCGGGACGTGCGTTGACCTCTACGTCGGGCCGTGCGTTGGCCTCTACGTCGGGACGTGCGTTGGCCTCTACGTCGGGATTTAGCTTACTTTCAGCTCTACGTCGGGACGTGCGTTGCGCGCTACGTCGGGACGTGCGTTGGGCGCTACGTCGGGACGTGCGTTGGGCGCTACTTCGGGACGTGCGTTGGGCGCTACGTCGGGATTTAGCTTACTTTCAGCTCTACGTCGGGACGTGCGTTGGGCTCTACGTCGGGACGTGCGTTGGGCTCTACGTCGGGACGTGCGTTGGTCTCTACGTCGGGATTTAGCTTACTTTCAGCTCTACGTCGGGACGTGCGTTGGCCTCTACGTCGGGACGTGCGTTGGCCTCTACGTCGGGATTTATCTTACTTTCAGCTCTACGTCGGGACGTGCGTTGGCCTCTACATCGGGACGTGCGTTGGCCTCTACGTCGGGATTTAGCTTACTTTCAGCTCTACGTCGGGACGTGCGTTGGCCTCTACGTCGGGACGTGCGTTGGCCTCTACGTCGGGATTTAGCTTACTTTCAGCTCTACGTCGGGACGCGCGTTGGGCTCTACGTCGGGATTTAGCTTACTTTCAGCTCTACGTCGGGACGTGCGTTGGGCTCTACGTCGGGACGTGCGTTGGGCTCTACGTCGGGACGTGCGTTGGGCTCTACGTCTGTAGTTAGCTAACTTTCAGCTCTACGTCCGGACGTGCGTTGGGCTCTACGTCGGGACGTGCGTTGGGCTCTACGTCGGGATTTAGCTTACTTTCAGCTCTACGTCGGGACGTGCGTTGGGCTCTACGTCGGGACGTGAGTTGGGCTCTACGTCGGGACGTGCGTTGGGCTCTACGTCGGGATTTAGCTTACTTTCAGCTCTACGTCGGGACGTGCGTTGGCCTCTAAGTCGGCATTTAGCTTACTTTCAGCTCTACGTCAGGACGTGCGTTGGGCTCTACGTCGGGACGTGCGTTGGGATCTACGTCGGGACGTGCGTTGGGTTCTACGTCGGGACGTGCGTTGGGCTCTACGTCTGTAGTTAGCTAACTTTCTGCTCTACGTCGCGACGTGCGTTGGGCTCTACGTCTGTAGTTAGCTAACTTTCAGCTCTACGTCGGGACGTGCGTTGGGCGCTACGTCGGGACGTGCGTTGGGCTCTACGTCGGGACGTGCGTTGGGCTCTACGTCGGGATTTAGGTTACTTTCAGCTCTACGTCAGGACGTGCGTTGGCCTCTACGCCGGGACGTGCGTTGGGCGCTACGTCGGGACGTGCGTTGGCCTCTACGTCGCGACGTGCGTTGGCCTCTAGTTCGGGATTTAGCTTACTTTCAGCTCTACGTCGGGACATGCGTTGGCCTCTACGTCGGGACATGCGTTGGCCTCTACGTCGGGACGTGCGTTGGGCTCTACGTCGGGACACGCGTTGGGCTCTGCGTCGGGACGTGCGTTGGGCTCTACGTCTGTAGTTAGCTAACTTTCAGCTCTACGTCGGGACGTGAATTGTGCTCTACGTCTGTAGTTAGCTAACTTTCAGCTCTACGTCGGCACGTGCGTTGGGCTCTACGTCGGTACGTGCGTTGGGCTCTACGTCGGGATTTAGCTTACTTTCAGCTCTTCGTCGGGACGTGCGTTGGGCTCTACGTCGGGACGTGCGTTGGGCTCTACGTCGGGACGTGCGTTATGCTCTACGTCAGCACGTGCGTTGGGCTCTACGTCGGGATTTAGGTTACTTTCAGCTCTACGTCGGGACGCGCGTTGGGCTCTTCGTCTGTAGTTACCTATCTTTCAGCTCTACGTCGGGACGTGCGTTGGGCTCTACGTCGGGACGTGCGTTGGGCTCTACGTCGGGATTTAGCTTACTTTCAGCTCTACGTCGGGACGTGCATTGGGCGCTACGTTGGGACGTGCGTTGGGCTCTACGTCGGGACGTGCGTTGGGTTCTACGTCGGGACGTGCGTTGGGCTCTAAGTCTGTAGTTAGCTAACTTTCAGCTCTACGTCGGGACGTGCGTTGGGCGCTATGTCGGGACGTGCGTTGGGCTCTACGTCGGGACGTGCGTTGGGCTCTACATCAGGATTTAGCTTACTTTCAGCTCTACGTCGGGACGTGCGTTGGGCTCTACGTCGGGACGTGCGTTGGGCTCTACGTCGGGACGTGCGTTGGGCTCTACGTCTGTAGTTAGCTAACTTTCTGCTCTACGTCGGGACGTGCGTTGGGCTCTACGTCTGTAGTTAGGTAACTTTCAGCTCTACGTCGGGACGTGCGTTGGGCGCTACGTCGGGACGTGCGTTGGGCTCTACGTCGGGACGTGCGTTGGGCTCTAAGTCGGGACGTGCGTTGGGCTCTACCTCGGGATTTAGCTTAATTTCAGCTCTACGTCGAGACGTGCGTTGGCCTCTACGTCGGGACGTGCGTTGGCCTCTACATCGGGACGTGCGTTGGGCTCTACGTCGGGACGTGCGTTGGGCTCTACGTCGGGATTTAGCTTACTTTCAGCTCTACGTCGGGACGTGCGTTGGGCTCTACGTCGGGACGTGCGTTGGGCTCTACGTCGGGACACGCGTTGGGCTCTACGTCGGGACGCGCGTTGGGCTCTACGTCTGTAGTTAGCTAACTTTCAGCTCTACGTCGGGACGCGCGTTGGGCTCTTCGTCTGTAGTTAGCTAACTTTCAGCTCTACGTCGGGACGTGCGTTGGGCTCTACGTTGGGACGTGCGTTGGGCTCTACGTCGGGATGTGCGTTGGGTTCTACGTCGGGACGTGCGTTGAGCTCTACGTCGGGATTTAGCTTACTTTCAGCTCTACGTCGGGACGTGCGTTAGGCTCTACGTCGGGACGTGCGTTGGGCTCTACGTCGGGACGTGCGTTGGGCTCTACGTCGGGATTTAGCTGACTTTCAGGTCTACGTCGGGACGTGCGTTGGGCTCTACGTCGGGACGTGCGTTGGGCTCTACTTCTGTAGTTAGCTAACTTTCAACTCTACGTTGGGACGTGCGTTGGGCTCTACGTCTGTAGTTAGCTAACTTTCAGTTCTACGTCGGGACGTGCGTTGGGCTCTACATCTGTAGTTAGCTAACTTTCAGCTCTACGTCGGGACGTGCGTTGGGCGCTACGTCGGAACGTGCGTTGGGCTCTACGTCGGGACGTGCGTTGGGCTCTACGTCGGGACGTGCGTTGGGTTCTACGTCGGGATTTAGCTTACTTTCAGCTCTACGTCGGGACGTGCGTTGGCCTCTACGTCGGGACGTGCGTTGGCCTCTACGTCGGGACGTGCGTTGGCCTCTACGTCGGGATTTAGCTTACTTTCAGCTCTACGTCGGGACGTGCGTTGGCCTCTACGTCGGAACGTGCGTTGGGCTCCACGTCGGGACGTGCGTTGGGCTCTACGTCTGTAGTTAGCTAACTTTCTGCTCTACGTCGGGACGTGCGTTGGGCTCTACGTCTGTAGTTAGCTAACTTTCAGCTCTACGTCGGGACGTGCGTTGGGCACTACGTCGGGACGTGCGTTGGGCTCTACGTCGGGACGTCCGTTGGGCTCTACGTCGGGACGTGCGTTGGGCTCTACGTCGGGATTTAGCTTACTTTCAGCTCTACGTCGAGACGTGCGTTGGCCTCTACGTCGGGACGTGCGTTGGCCTCTACATCGGGACGTGCGTTGGCCTCTACGTCGGGACGTGCGTTGGCCTCTACGTCGGGATTTAGCTTACTTTCAGCTCTACGTCGGGACGTGCGTTGGGCTCTACGTCGGGACGTGCGTTGGGCTCTACGTCTGTAGTTAGCTAACTTTCAGCTCTACATCGGGACGTGCGTTGGGTTCTACGTCTGTAGTTAGCTAACTTTCAGCTCTACGTCGGGACGTGCGTTGGGCGCTACGTCGGGACGTGCGTTGGGCTCTACGTCGGGACATGCGTTGGGCTCTACGTCGGGATTTAGCTTACTTTCAGCTCTACGTCGGGACGTGCGTTGGCCTCTACGTCGGGACGTGCGTTGGCCTCTACGTCGGGATTTAGCTTACTTTCAGCTCTACGTCGGGACGTGCATTGGGCGCTACGTCGGGACGTGCGTTGGGCGCTACGTCGGGACGTGCGTTGGGCGGTACTTCGGGAAATGCGTTGGGCGCTACGTCGGGATTTAGCTTACTTTCAGCTCTACGTCGGGACGTGCGTTGGGCTCTATGTCGGGACGTGCGTTGGGCTCTACGTCGGGACGTGCTTTGGGCTCTACGTCGGGATTTAGCTTACTTTCAGCTCTACGTCGGGACGTGCGTTGGCCTCTACATTGGGACGTGCGTTGGCCTCTACGTCGGGATTTAGCTTACTTTCAGCTCTACGTCGGGACGTGCGTTGGCCTCTACGTCGGGACGTGCGTTGGCCTCTACGTCGGGATTTAGCTTACTTTCAGCTCTACGTCGGGACGCGCGTTGGGCTCTACGTCGGGATTTAGCTTACTTTCAGCTCTACGTCGGGACGTGCGTTGGGCTCTACGTCGGGACGTGCGTTGGGCTCTACGTCGGGACGTGCGTTGGGCTCTACGTCTGTAGTTAGCTAACTTTCAGCTCTACGTCGGGTCGTGCGTTGGGCTCTACGTCGGGACGTGCGTTGGGCTCTACGTCGGGATTTAGCTTACTTTCAGCTCTACGTCGGGACGTGCGTTGGGCTCTACGTCGGGACGTGAGTTGGGCTCTACGTCGGGACTTGCGTTGGGCTCTACGTCGGGATTTAGCTTACTTTCAGCTCTACGTCGGGACGTGCGTTGGCCTCTAAGTCGGCATTTAGGTTACTTTCAGCTCTACGTCGGGACGTGCGTTGGGCTCTACGACGGGACGTGCGTTGGGCTCTACGTCGGGACGTGCGTTGGGTTCTACGTCGGGACGTGCGTTGGGCTCTACGTCTGTAGTTAGCTAACTTTCTGCTCTACGTCGGGACGTGCGTTGGGCTCTACGTCTGTAGTTAGCTAACTTTCAGCTCTACGTCGGGACGTGCGTTGGGCGCTACGTCGGGACGTGCGTTGGGCTCTACGTCGGGACGTGCGTTGGGCTCTACGTCGGGATTTAGGTTACTTTCAGCTCTACGTCAGGACGTGCGTTGGCCTCTACGCCGGGACGTGCGTTGGGCGCTACGTCGGGACGTGCGTTGGCCTCTACGTCGCGACGTGCGTTGGCCTCTACGTCGGGATTTAGCTTACTTTCAGCTCTACGTCGGGACGTGCGTTGGCCTCTACGTCGGGATGTGCGTTGGGCTCTACGTCGGGACACGCGTTGGGCTCTACGTCGGGACGTGCGTTGGGCTCTACGTCTGTAGTTAGCTAACTTTCAGCTCTACGTCGGGACGTGAATTGTGCTCTACGTCTGTAGTTAGCTAACTTTCAGCTCTACGTCGGCACGTGCGTTGGGCTCTACGTCGGTACGTGCGTTGGGCTCTACGTCGGGATTTAGCTTACTTTCAGCTCTACGTCGGGACGTGCGTTGGGCTCTACGTCGGGACGTGCGTTGGGCTCTACGTCGGGACGTGCGTTGGGCTCTACGTCGGGATTTAACTTAATTTTAGCTCTACGTCGGGACGTGCGTTGGGCTCTACGTCTGTAGTTAGCTAACTTTCAGCTCTACGTCGGGACGTGCGTTGGGCTCTATGTCGGGACGTGCGTTGGGCGCTACGTCGGGACGTGCGTTGGGCGCTACGTCGGGACGTGCGTTGGGCTCTACGTCGGGACGTGCGTTGGGCTCTACGTCGGGATTTAGCTTAATTTTAGCTCTACGTCGGGACGTGCGTTGGGCTCTACGTCTGTAGTTAGCTAACTTTCACCTCTACGTCGGGACGTGCGTTGGGCTCTATGTCGGGACGTGCGTTGGGCGCTACGTCGGGACGTGCGTTGGGCTCTACGTCGGGACGTGCGTTGGGCTCTACGTCGGGATTTAGCTTACTTTCAGCTCTACGTCGGGACGTGCGTTGGGCTCTACGTCGGGACGTGCGTTGGGCTCTATGTCGGGACGTGCGTTGGGTTCTACGTCGGGACGTGCGTTGGGCTCCACGTCTGTAGTTAGCTAACTTTCAGCTCTACGTCGGGACGCGCGTTGGGCTCTTCGTCTGTAGTTAGCTAACTTTCAGCTCTACGTCGGGACGTGCGTTGGCCTCTACGTCGGGACGTGCGTTGGGCGCTACGTCGGGACGTGCGTTGGCCTCTACGTCGGGACGTGCGTTGGCCTCTACGTCGGGACGTGCGTTGGGCTCTACGTCGGGATTTAGCTTACTTTCAGCTCTACGTCGGGACCTGCGTTGGGCTCTACGTCAGGACGTGCGTTGGGCTCTACGTCGGGACACGCGTTGGGATCTACGTCGGGATTTAGGTTACTTTCAGCTCTACGTCGGGACGTGCGTTAGGCTCTATGTCGGGACGTGCGTTGGGCTCTACGTCGGGACGTGCGTTGGGCTCTACGTCGGGACGTGCGTTGGGCTCTACGTCGGGATTTAGCTTACTTTCAGCTCTACGTCGGGACGTGCGTTGGGCTCTACGTCGGGACGTGAGTTGGGCTCTACGTCGGGACTTGCGTTGGGCTCTACGTCGGGATTTAGCTTACTTTCAGCTCTACGTCGGGACGTGCGTTGGCCTCTAAATCGGCATTTAGGTTACTTTCAGCTCTACGTCGGGACGTGCGTTGGGCTCTACGACGGGACGTGCGTTGGGCTCTACGTCGGGACGTGCGTTGGGTTCTACGTCGGGACGTGCGTTGGGCTCTACGTCTGTAGTTAGCTAACTTTCTGCTCTACGTCGGGACGTGCGTTGGGCTCTACGTCTGTAGTTAGCTAACTTTCAGCTCTACGTCGGGACGTGCGTTGGGCGCTACGTCGGGACGTGCGTTGGGCTCTACGTCGGGACGTGCGTTGGGCTCTACGTCGGGATTTAGGTTACTTTCAGCTCTACGTCAGGACGTGCGTTGGCCTCTACGCCGGGACGTGCGTTGGGCGCTACGTCGGGACGTGCGTTGGCCTCTACGTCGCGACGTGCGTTGGCCTCTACGTCGGGATTTAGCTTACTTTCAGCTCTACGTCGGGACGTGCGTTGGCCTCTACGTCGGGATGTGCGTTGGGCTCTACGTCGGGACACGCGTTGGGCTCTACGTCGGGATGTGCGTTGGGCTCTACGTCTGTAGTTAGCTAACTTTCAGCTCTACGTCGGGACGTGAATTGTGCTCTACGTCTGTAGTTAGCTAACTTTCAGCTCTACGTCGGCACGTGCGTTGGGCTCTACGTCGGTACGTGCGTTGGGCTCTACGTCGGGATTTAGCTTACATTCAGCTCTACGTCGGGACGTGAATTGTGCTCTACGTCTGTAGTTAGCTAACTTTCAGCTCTACGTCGGCACGTGCGTTGGGCTCTACGTCGGTACGTGCGTTGGGCTCTACGTCGGGATTTAGCTTACTTTCAGCTCTACGTCGGGACGTGCGTTGGCCTCTACGTCGGGACGTGCGTTGGGCTCTACGTCGGGACGTGCGTTGGGCTCTACGTCGGGATTTAACTTAATTTTAGCTCTACGTCGGGACGTGTGTTGGGCTCTACGTCTGTAGTTAGCTAACTTTCAGCTCTACGTCGGGACGTGCGTTGGGCTCTATGTCGGGACGTGCGTTGGGCTCTACGTCGGGACACGCGTTGGGAACTACGTCGGGATTTAGGTTACTTTCAGCTCTACGTCGGGACGTGCGTTAGGCTCTATGTCGGGACGTGCGTTGGGCTCTACGTCGGGACGTGCGTTGGGCTCTACGTCGGGATTTAGCTTACTTTCAGCTCTACGTCGGGACGTGCGTTGGGCTCTACGTCGGGACGTGAGTTGGGCTCTACGTCGGGACTTGCGTTGGGCTCTACGTCGGGATTTAGCTTACTTTCAGCTCTACGTCGGGACGTGCGTTGGCCTCTAAGTCGGCATTTAGGTTACTTTCAGCTCTACGTCGGGACGTGCGTTGGGCTCTACGACGGGACGTGCGTTGGGCTCTACGTCGGGACGTGCGTTGGGTTCTACGTCGGGACGTGCGTTGGGCTCTACGTCTGTAGTTAGCTAACTTTCTGCTCTACATCGGGACGTGCGTTGGGCTCTACGTCTGTAGTTAGCTAACTTTCAGCTCTACGTCGGGACGTGCGTTGGGCGCTACGTCGGGACGTGCGTTGGGCTCTACGTCGGGACGTGCGTTGGGCTCTACGTCGGGATTTAGGTTACTTTCAGCTCTACGTCAGGACGTGCGTTGGCCTCTACGCCGGGACGTGCGTTGGGCGCTACGTCGGGACGTGCGTTGGCCTCTACGTCGCGACGTGCGTTGGCCTATACGTCGGGATTTAGCTTACTTTCAGCTCTACGTCGGGACGTGCGTTGGCCTCTACGTCGGGATGTGCGTTGGGCTCTACGTCGGGACACGCGTTGGGCTCTACGTCGGGACGTGCGTTGGGCTCTACGTCTGTAGTTAGCTAACTTTCAGCTCTACGTCGGGACGTGAATTGTGCTCTACGTCTGTAGTTAGCTAACTTTCAGCTCTACGTCGGCACGTGCGTTGGGCTCTACGTCGGTACGTGCGTTGGGCTCTACGTCGGGATTTAGCTTACTTTCAGCTCTACGTCGGGACGTGCGTTGGCCTCTACGTCGGGACGTGCGTTGGGCTCTACGTCGGGACGTGCGTTGGGCTCTACGTCGGGATTTAACTTAATTTTAGCTCTACGTCGGGACGTGCGTTGGGCTCTACGTCTGTAGTTAGCTAACTTTCAGCTCTACGTCGGGACGTGCGTTGGGCTCTATGTCGGGACGTGCGTTGGGCGCTACGTCGGGACGTGCGTTGGGCGCTACGTCGGGACGTGCGTTGGGCTCTACGTCGGGACGTGCGTTGGGCTCTACGTCGGGATTTAGCTTAATTTTAGCTCTACGTCGGGACGTGCGTTGGGCTCTACGTCTGTAGTTAGCTAACTTTCACCTCTACGTCGGGACGTGCGTTGGGCTCTATGTCGGGACGTGCGTTGGGCGCTACGTCGGGACGTGCGTTGGGCTCTACGTCGGGACGTGCGTTGGGCTCTACGTCGGGATTTAGCTTACTTTCAGCTCTACGTCGGGACGTGCGTTGGGCTCTACGTCGGGACGTGCGTTGGGCTCTATGTCGGGACGTGCGTTGGGTTCTACGTCGGGACGTGC
Source organism: Leptosomus discolor (assembly GCF_034619465.1). NCBI lineage: Eukaryota > Metazoa > Chordata > Aves > Leptosomiformes > Leptosomidae > Leptosomus > Leptosomus discolor. Next base: position 615,786 of record NW_028237935.1, read on the forward strand.
GTTGGGCTCCACGTCTGTAGTTAGCTAACTTTCAGCTCTATGTCGGGACGTGCGTTGGCCTCTACGTCGGGACGTGCGTTGGGCGCTACGTCGGGACGTGCGTTGGCCTCTACGTCGGGACGTGCGTTGGGCTCTACGTCGGGATTTAGCTTACTTTCAGCTCTACGTCGGGACCTGCGTTGGGCTCTACGTCAGGACGTGCGTTGGGCTCTACGTCGGGACACGCGTTGGGATCTACGTCGGGATTTAGGTTACTTTCAGCTCTACGTCGGGACGTGCGTTAGGCTCTATGTCGGGACGTGCGTTGGGCTCTACGTCGGGACGTGCGTTGGGCTCTACGTCGGGATTTAGCTTACTTTCAGCTCTACGTCGGGACGTGCGTTGGGCTCTACGTCGGGACGTGCGTTGGGCTCTACGTCTGTAGTTAGCTAACTTTCTGCTCTACGTCGGGACGTGCGTTGGGCTCTACGTCGGGACGTGCGTTGGGCTCTACGTCGGGACGTGCTTTGGGCTCTACGTCGGGATTTAGCTTACTTTCAGCTCTACGTCGGGACGTGCGTTGGCCTCTACGTCGGCATTTAGCTTTCAGCTCTACGTCGGGACGTGCGTTGGGCTCTACGTCGGGACGTGCGTTGGGCTCTACGTCGGGACGTGCGTTGGGCTCTACGTCGGGATTTAGCTTACTTTCAGCTCTACGTCGGGACGTGCGTTGGCCTCTACGTCGGGACGTGCGTTGGCCTCTACTTCGGGACGTGCGTTGGCCTCTACGTCGGGACGTGCGTTGGGCTCTACGTCGGGATTTAGCTTACTTTCAGCTCTACGTCGGGACGTGCGTTGGGCTCTACGTCGGGACGTGCGTTGGGCTCTACGTCGGGACACGCGTTGGGCTCTACGTCGGGACGCGCGTTGGGCTCTACGTCTGTAGTTAGCTAACTTTCAGCTCTACGTCGGGACGCGCGTTGGGCTCTTCGTCTGTAGTTAGCTAACTTTCAGCTCTACGTCGGGACGTGCGTTGGCCTCTACGTTGGGACGTGCGTTGGGCTCTACGTCGGGATGTGCGTTGGGTTCTACGTCGGGACGTGCGTTGAGCTCTACGTCGGGATTTAGCTTACTTTCAGCTCTACGTCGGGACGTGCGTTAGGCTCTACGTCGGGACGTGCGTTGGGCTCTACGTCGGGACGTGCGTTGGGCTCTACGTCTGTAGTTAGCTAACTTTCAACTCTACGTTGGGACGTGCGTTGGGCTCTACGTCTGTAGTTAGCTAACTTTCCGTTCTACGTCGGGACGTGCGTTGGGCTCTACGTCTGTAGTTAGCTAACTTTCAACTCTACGTTGGGACGTGCGTTGGCCTCTACGTCGGGATTTAGCTTACTTTCAGCTCTACGTCGGGACGTGCGTTGGCCTCTACGTCGGGACGTGCGTTGGCCTCTACGTCGGGACGTGCTTTGGCCTCTACGTCGGGATTTAGCTTACTTTCAGCTCTACGTCGGGACGTGCGTTGGGCTCTACGTCGGAACGTGCGTTGGGCTCCACGTCGGGACGTGCGTTGGGCTCTAAGTCTGTAGTTAGCTAACTTTCTGCTCTACGTCGGGACGTGCGTTGGGCTCTACGTCTGTAGTTAGCTAACTTTCAGCTCTACGTCGGGACGTGCGTTGGGCTCTACATCTGTAGTTAGCTAACTTTCAGCTCTACGTCGGGACGTGCGTTGGGCGCTACGTCGGAACGTGCGTTGGGCTCTACGTCGGGACGTGCGTTGGGCTCTACGTCGGGACGTGCGTTGGGCTCTACGTCGGGATTTAGCTTACTTTCAGCTCTACGTCGGGACGTGCGTTGGCCTCTACGTCGGGACGTGCGTTGGCCTCTACGTCGGGACGTGCGTTGGCCTCTAAGTCGGGATTTAGCTTACTTTCAGCTCTACGTCGGGACGTGCGTTGGGCTCTACGTCGGAACGTGCGTTGGGCTCCACGTCGGGACGTGCGTTGGGCTCTACGTCTGTAGTTAGCTAACTTTCTGCTCTACGTCGGGACGTGCGTTGGGCTCTACGTCTGTAGTTAGCTAACTTTCAGCTCTACGTCGGGACGTGCGTTGGGCACTACGTCGGGACGTGCGTTGGGCTCTACGTCGGGACGTCCGTTGGGCTCTACGTCGGGACGTGCGTTGGGCTCTACGTCGGGATTTAGCTTACTTTCAGCTCTACGTCGAGACGTGCGTTGGCCTCTACGTCGGGACGTGCGTTGGCCTCTACGTCGGGACGTGCGTTGGCCTCTACGTCGGGATTTAGCTTACTTTCAGCTCTACGTCGGGACGTGCGTTGGGCTCTACGTCGGGACGTGCGTTGGGCTCTACGTCTGTAGTTAGCTAACTTTCAGCTCTACATCGGGACGTGCGTTGGGCTCTACGTCTGTAGTTAGCTAACTTTCAGCTCTACGTCGGGACGTGCGTTGGGCGCTACGTCGGGACGTGTGTTGGGCTCTACGTCGGGACATGCGTTGGGCTCTACGTCGGGATTTAGCTTACTTTCAGCTCTACGTCGGGACGTGCGTTGGCCTCTACGTCGGGATTTAGCTTACTTTCAGCTCTACGTCGGGACGTGCATTGGGCGCTACGTCGGGACGTGCGTTGGGCGCTACGTCGGGACGTGCGTTGGGCGGTACTTCGGGAAATGCGTTGGGCGCAACGTCGGGATTTAGCTTACTTTCAGCTCTACGTCGGGACGTGCGTTGGGCTCTATGTCGGGACGTGCGTTGGGCTCTACGTCGGGACGTGCGTTGGGCGCTACGTCGGGACGTGCGTTGGGCTCTACGTCGGGACGTGCGTTGGGCTCTACGTCGGGATTTAGGTTACTTTCAGCTCTACGTCAGGACGTGCGTTGGCCTCTACGCCGGGACGTGCGTTGGGCGCTACGTCGGGACGTGCGTTGGCCTCTACGTCGCGACGTGCGTTGGCCTCTACGTCGGGATTTAGCTTACTTTCAGCTCTACGTCGGGACGTGCGTTGGCCTCTACGTCGGGATGTGCGTTGGGCTCTACGTCGGGACACGCGTTGGGCTCTACGTCGGGACGTGCGTTGGGCTCTACGTCTGTAGTTAGCTAACTTTCAGCTCTACGTCGGGACGTGAATTGTGCTCTACGTCTGTAGTTAGCTAACTTTCAGCTCTACGTCGGCACGTGCGTTGGGCTCTACGTCGGTACGTGCGTTGGGCTCTACGTCGGGATTTAGCTTACTTTCAGCTCTACGTCGGGACGTGCGTTGGGCTCTACGTCGCGACGTGCGTTGGGCTCTACGTCGGGACGTGCGTTGGGCTCTACGTCGGGATTTAACTTAATTTTAGCTCTACGTCGGGACGTGCGTTGGGCTCTACGTCTGTAGTTAGCTAACTTTCAGCTCTACGTCGGGACGTGCGTTGGGCTCTATGTCGGGACGTGCGTTGGGCGCTACGTCGGGACGTGCGTTGGGCTCTACGTCGGGACGTGCGTTGGGCTCTACGTCGGGATTTAGCTTACTTTCAGCTCTACGTCGGGACGTGCGTTGGGCTCTACGTCGGGACGTGCGTTGGGTTCTATGTCGGGACGTGCGTTGGGTTCTACGTCGGGACGTGCGTTGGGCTCCACGTCTGTAGTTAGCTAACTTTCAGCTCTACGTCGGGACGCGCGTTGGGCTCTTCGTCTGTAGTTAGCTAACTTTCAGCTCTACGTCGGGACGTGCGTTGGCCTCTACGTCGGGACGTGCGTTGGGCTCTACGTCGGGATTTAGCTTACTTTCAGCTCTACGTCGGGACCTGCGTTGGGCTCTACGTCAGGACGTGCGTTGGGCTCTACGTCGGGACACGCGTTGGGATCTACGTCGGGATTTAGGTTACTTTCAGCTCTACGTCGGGACGTGCGTTAGGCTCTATGTCGGGACGTGCGTTGGGCTCTACGTCGGGACGTGCGTTGGGCTCTACGTCGGGATTTAGCTTACTTTCAGCTCTACGTCGGGACGTGCGTTGGGCTCTACGTCGGGACGTGCGTTGGGCTCTACGTCTGTAGTTAGCTAACTTTCTGCTCTACGTCGGGACGTGCGTTGGGCTCTACGTCGGGACGTGCGTTGGGCTCTACGTCGGGACGTGCTTTGGGCTCTACGTCGGGATTTAGCTTACTTTCAGCTCTACGTCGGGACGTGCGTTGGCCTCTACGTCGGCATTTAGCTTTCAGCTCTACGTCGGGACGTGCGTTGGGCTCTACGTCGGGACGTGCGTTGGGCTCTACGTCGGGACGTGCGTTGGGCTCTACGTCGGGACGTGCGTTGGCCTCTACGTCGGGACGTGCGTTGGCCTCTACGTCGGGACGTGCGTTGGCCTCTACGTCGGGACGTGCGTTGGGCTCTACGTCGGGATTTAGCTTACTTTCAGCTCTACGTCGGGACGTGCGTTGGGCTCTACGTCGGGACGTGCGTTGGGCTCTACGTCGGGACACGCGTTGGGCTCTACGTCGGGACGCGCGTTGGGCTCTACGTCTGTAGTTAGCTAACTTTCAGCTCTACGTCGGGACGCGCGTTGGGCTCTTCGTCTGTAGTTAGCTAACTTTCAGCTCTACGTCGGGACATGCGTTGGGCTGTACGTTGGCATGTGCGTTGGGCTCTACGTCGGGATGTGCGTTGGGTTCTACGTCGGGACGTGCGTTGAGCTCTACGTCGGGATTTAGCTTACTTTCAGCTCTACGTCGGGACGTGCGTTGGGCTCTACGTCGGGACGTGCGTTGGGCTCTACGTCGGGACACGCGTTGGGCTCTACGTCGGGACGCGCGTTGGGCTCTACGTCTGTAGTTAGCTAACTTTCAGCTCTACGTCGGGACGCGCGTTGGGCTCTTCGTCTGTAGTTAGCTACCTTTCAGCTCTACCTCGGGACGTGCGTTGGGCTCTACGTTGGGACGTGCGTTGGGCTCTACGTCGGGATGTGCGTTGGGTTCTACGTCGGGACGTGCGTTGAGCTCTACGTCGGGATTTAGCTTACTTTCAGCTCTACGTCGGGACGTGCGTTAGGCTCTACGTCGGGACGTGCGTTGGGCTCTATGTCGGGACGTGCGTTGGGCTCTACGTCGGGATTTAGCTGACTTTCAGGTCTACGTCGGGACGTGCGTTGGGCTCTACGTCGGGACGTGCGTTGGGCTCTACGTCGGAACGTGCGTTGGGCTCCACGTCGGGACGTGCGTTGGGCTCTACGTCTGTAGTTAGCTAACTTTCTGCTCTACGTCGGGACGTGCGTTGGGCTCTACGTCTGTAGTTAGCTAACTTTCAGCTCTACGTCGGGACGTGCGTTGGGCACTACGTCGGGACGTGCGTTGGGTTCTACGTCGGGACGTCCGTTGGGCTCTACGTCGGGACGTGCGTTGGGCTCTACGTCGGGATTTAGCTTACTTTCAGCTCTACATCGAGACGTGCGTTGGCCTCTACGTCGGGACGTGCGTTGGCCTCTACATCGGGACGTGCGTTGGCCTCTACGTCGGGACGTGCGTTGGCCTCTACGTCGGGATTTAGCTTACTTTCAGCTCTACGTCGGGACGTGCGTTGGGCTCTACGTCGGGACGTGCGTTGGGCTCTACGTCTGTAGTTAGCTAACTTTCAGCTCTACATCGGGACGTGCGTTGGGCTCTACGTCTGTAGTTAGCTAACTTTCAGCTCTACGTCGGGACGTGCGTTGGGCGCTACGTCGGGACGTGCGTTGGGCTCTACGTCGGGACATGCGTTGGGCTCTACGTCGGGATTTAGCTTACTTTCAGCTCTACGTCGGGACGTGCGTTGGCCTCTACGTCGGGATTTAGCTTACTTTCAGCTCTACGTCGGGACGTGCATTGGGCGCTACGTCGGGACGTGCGTTGGGCGCTACGTCGGGACGTGCGTTGGGCGGTACTTCGGGAAATGCGTTGGGCGCTACGTCGGGATTTAGCTTACTTTCAGCTCTACGTCGGGACGTGCGTTGGGCTCTACGTCGGGAAGTGCGTTGGGCGCTACGTCGGGACGTGCGTTGGGCTCTACGTCGGGACGTGCGTTGGGCTCTACGTCGGGATTTAGGTTACTTTCAGCTCTACGTCAGGACGTGCGTTGGCCTCTACGCCGGGACGTGCGTTGGGCGCTACGTCGGACCATGCGTTGGCCTCTACGTCGCGACGTGCGTTGGCCTCTACGTCGGGATTTAGCTTACTTTCAGCTCTACGTCGGGACGTGCGTTGGCCTCTACGTCGGGATGTGCGTTGGGCTCTACGTCGGGACACGCGTTGGGCTCTACGTCGGGACGTGCGTTGGGCTCTACGTCTGTAGTTAGCTAACTTTCAGCTCTACGTCGGGACGTGAATTGTGCTCTACGTCTGTAGTTAGCTAACTTTCAGCTCTACGTCGGCACGTGCGTTGGGCTCTACGTCGGTACGTGCGTTGGGCTCTACGTCGGGATTTAGCTTACTTTCAGCTCTACGTCGGGACGTGCGTTGGGCTCTACGTCGGGACGTGCGTTGGGCTCTACGTCGGGATTTAACTTAATTTTAGCTCTACGTCGGGACGTGCGTTGGGCTCTACGTCTGTAGTTAGCTAACTTTCAGCTCTACGTCGGGACGTGCGTTGGGCTCTATGTCGGGACGTGCGTTGGGCGCTACGTCGGGACGTGCGTTGGGCGCTACGTCGGGACGTGCGTTGGGCTCTACGTCGGGACGTGCGTTGGGCTCTACGTCGGGATTTAGCTTAATTTTAGCTCTACGTCGGGACGTGCGTTGGGCTCTACGTCGGGATTTAGCTAACTTTCACCTCTACGTCGGGACGTGCGTTGGGCTCTATGTCGGGACGTGCGTTGGGCGCTACGTCGGGACGTGCGTTGGGCTCTACGTCGGGACGTGCGTTGGGCTCTACGTCGGGATTTAGCTTACTTTCAGCTCTACGTCGGGACGTGCGTTGGGCTCTACGTCGGGACGTGCTTTGGGCTCTATGTCGGGACGTGCGTTGGGTTCTACGTCGGGACGTGCGTTGGGCTCCACGTCTGTAGTTAGCTAACTTTCAGCTCTACGTCGGGACGCGCGTTGGGCTCTTCGTCTGTAGTTAGCTAACTTTCAGCTCTACGTCGGGACGTGCGTTGGCCTCTACGTCGGGACGTGCGTTGGGCGCTACGTCGGGACGTGCGTTGGCCTCTACGTCGGGACGTGCGTTGGGCGCTACGTCGGGACGTGCGTTGGGCTCTACGTCGGGACGTGCGTTGGGCTCTACGTCGGGATTTAGGTTACTTTCAGCTCTACGTCAGGACGTGCGTTGGCCTCTACGCCGGGACGTGCGTTGGGCGCTACGTCGGGACGTGCGTTGGCCTCTACGTCGCGACGTGCGTTGGCCTCTACGTCGGGATTTAGCTTACTTTCAGCTCTACGTCGGGACGTGCGTTGGCCTCTACGTCGGGATGTGCGTTGGGCTCTACGTCGGGACACGCGTTGGGCTCTACGTCGGGACGTGCGTTGGGCTCTACGTCTGTAGTTAGCTAACTTTCAGCTCTACGTCGGGACGTGAATTGTGCTCTACGTCTGTAGTTAGCTAACTTTCAGCTCTACGTCGGCACGTGCGTTGGGCTCTACGTCGGTACGTGCGTTGGGCTCTACGTCGGGATTTAGCTTACTTTCAGCTCTACGTCGGGACGTGCGTTGGGCTCTACGTCGCGACGTGCGTTGGGCTCTACGTCGGGACGTGCGTTGGGCTCTACGTCGGGATTTAACTTAATTTTAGCTCTACGTCGGGACGTGCGTTGGGCTCTACGTCTGTAGTTAGCTAACTTTCAGCTCTACGTCGGGACGTGCGTTGGGCTCTATGTCGGGACGTGCGTTGGGCGCTACGTCGGGACGTGCGTTGGGCTCTACGTCGGGACGTGCGTTGGGCTCTACGTCGGGATTTAGCTTACTTTCAGCTCTACGTCGGGACGTGCGTTGGGCTCTACGTCGGGACGTGCGTTGGGTTCTATGTCGGGACGTGCGTTGGGTTCTACGTCGGGACGTGCGTTGGGCTCCACGTCTGTAGTTAGCTAACTTTCAGCTCTACGTCGGGACGCGCGTTGGGCTCTTCGTCTGTAGTTAGCTAACTTTCAGCTCTACGTCGGGACGTGCGTTGGCCTCTACGTCGGGACGTGCGTTGGGCTCTACGTCGGGATTTAGCTTACTTTCAGCTCTACGTCGGGACCTGCGTTGGGCTCTACGTCAGGACGTGCGTTGGGCTCTACGTCGGGACACGCGTTGGGATCTACGTCGGGATTTAGGTTACTTTCAGCTCTACGTCGGGACGTGCGTTAGGCTCTATGTCGGGACGTGCGTTGGGCTCTACGTCGGGACGTGCGTTGGGCTCTACGTCGGGACGTGCGTTGGGCTCTACGTCGGGATTTAGCTTACTTTCAGCTCTACGTCGGGACGTGCGTTGGGCTCTACGTCGGGACGTGCGTTGGGCTCTACGTCTGTAGTTAGCTAACTTTCTGCTCTACGTCGGGACGTGCGTTGGGCTCTACGTCGGGACGTGCGTTGGGCTCTACGTCGGGACGTGCTTTGGGCTCTACGTCGGGATTTAGCTTACTTTCAGCTCTACGTCGGGACGTGCGTTGGCCTCTACGTCGGCATTTAGCTTTCAGCTCTACGTCGGGACGTGCGTTGGGCTCTACGTCGGGACGTGCGTTGGGCTCTACGTCGGGACGTGCGTTGGGCTCTACGTCGGGACGTGCGTTGGCCTCTACGTCGGGACGTGCGTTGGCCTCTACGTCGGGACGTGCGTTGGCCTCTACGTCGGGACGTGCGTTGGGCTCTACGTCGGGATTTAGCTTACTTTCAGCTCTACGTCGGGACGTGCGTTGGGCTCTACGTCGGGACGTGCGTTGGGCTCTACGTCGGGACACGCGTTGGGCTCTACGTCGGGACGCGCGTTGGGCTCTACGTCTGTAGTTAGCTAACTTTCAGCTCTACGTCGGGACGCGCGTTGGGCTCTTCGTCTGTAGTTAGCTAACTTTCAGCTCTACGTCGGGACATGCGTTGGGCTGTACGTTGGCACGTGCGTTGGGCTCTACGTCGGGATGTGCGTTGGGTTCTACGTCGGGACGTGCGTTGAGCTCTACGTCGGGATTTAGCTTACTTTCAGCTCTACGTCGGGACGTGCGTTGGGCTCTACGTCGGGACGTGCGTTGGGCTCTACGTCGGGACACGCGTTGGGCTCTACGTCGGGACGCGCGTTGGGCTCTACGTCTGTAGTTAGCTAACTTTCAGCTCTACGTCGGGACGCGCGTTGGGCTCTTCGTCTGTAGTTAGCTAACTTTCAGCTCTACCTCGGGACGTGCGTTGGGCTCTACGTTGGGACGTGCGTTGGGCTCTACGTCGGGATGTGCGTTGGGTTCTACGTCGGGACGTGCGTTGAGCTCTACGTCGGGATTTAGCTTACTTTCAGCTCTACGTCGGGACGTGCGTTAGGCTCTACGTCGGGACGTGCGTTGGGCTCTATGTCGGGACGTGCGTTGGGCTCTACGTCGGGATTTAGCTGACTTTCAGGTCTACGTCGGGACGTGCGTTGGGCTCTACGTCGGGACGTGCGTTGGGCTCTACGTCTGTAGTTAGCTAACTTTCAACTCTACGTTGGGACGTGCGTTGGGCTCTACGTCTGTAGTTAGCTAACTTTCAGTTCTACGTCGGGACGTGCGTTGGGCTCTACATCTGTAGTTAGCTAACTTTCAGCTCTACGTCGGGACGTGCGTTGGGCGCTACGTCGGAACGTGCGTTGGGCTCTACGTCGGGACGTGCGTTGGGCTTTACGTCGGGACGTGCGTTGGGCTCTACGTCGGGATTTAGCTTACTTTCAGCTCTACGTCGGGACGTGCGTTGGCCTCTACGTCGGGACGTGCGTTGGCCTCTACGTCGGGACGTGCTTTGGCCTCTACGTCGGGATTTAGCTTACTTTCAGCTCTACGTCGGGACGTGCGTTGGGCTCTACGTCGGAACGTGCGTTGGGCTCCACGTCGGGACGTGCGTTGTGCTCTACGTCTGTAGTTAGCTAACTTTCTGCTCTACGTCGGGACGTGCGTTGGGCTCTACGTCTGTAGTTAGCTAACTTTCAGCTCTACGTCGGGACGTGCGTTGGGCTCTACATCTGTAGTTAGCTAACTTTCAGCTCTACGTCTGGACGTGCGTTGGGCGCTACGTCGGAACGTGCGTTGGGCTCTACGTCGGGACGTGCGTTGGGCTCTACGTCGGGACGTGCGTTGGGCTCTACGTCGGGATTTAGCTTACTTTCAGCTCTACGTCGGGACGTGCGTTGGCCTCTACGTCGGGACGTGCGTTGGCCTCTACGTCGGGACGTGCGTTGGCCTCTACGTCGGGATTTAGCTTACTTTCAGCTCTACGTCGGGACGTGCGTTGGGCTCTACGTCGGAACGTGCGTTGGGCTCCACGTCGGGACGTGCGTTGGGCTCTACGTCTGTAGTTAGCTAACTTTCTGCTCTACGTCGGGACGTGCGTTGGGCTCTACGTCTGTAGTTAGCTAACTTTCAGCTCTACGTCGGGACGTGCGTTGGGCACTACGTCGGGACGTGCGTTGGGTTCTACGTCGGGACGTCCGTTGGGCTCTACGTCGGGACGTGCGTTGGGCTCTACGTCGGGATTTAGCTTACTTTCAGCTCTACATCGAGACGTGCGTTGGCCTCTACGTCGGGACGTGCGTTGGCCTCTACATCGGGACGTGCGTTGGCCTCTACGTCGGGACGTGCGTTGGCCTCTACGTCGGGATTTAGCTTACTTTCAGCTCTACGTCGGGACGTGCGTTGGGCTCTACGTCGGGACGTGCGTTGGGCTCTACGTCTGTAGTTAGCTAACTTTCAGCTCTACATCGGGACGTGCGTTGGGCTCTACGTCTGTAGTTAGCTAACTTTCACCTCTACATCGGGACGTGCGTTGGGCGCTACGTCGGGACGTGCGTTGGGCTCTACGTCGGGACATGCGTTGGGCTCTACGTCGGGATTTAGCTTACTTTCAGCTCTACGTCGGGACGTGCGTTGGCCTCTACGTCGGGATTTAGCTTACTTTCAGCTCTACGTCGGGACGTGCATTGGGCGCTACGTCGGGACGTGCGTTGGGCGCTACGTCGGGACGTGCGTTGGGCGGTACTTCGGGAAATGCGTTGGGCGCTACGTCGGGATTTAGCTTACTTTCAGCTCTACGTCGGGACGTGCGTTGGGCTCTACGTCGGGACGTGCGTTGGGCGCTACGTCGGGACGTGCGTTGGGCTCTACGTCGGGACGTGCGTTGGGCTCTACGTCGGGATTTAGGTTACTTTCAGCTCTACGTCAGGACGTGCGTTGGCCTCTACGCCGGGACGTGCGTTGGGCGCTACGTCGGACCATGCGTTGGCCTCTACGTCGCGACGTGCGTTGGCCTCTACGTCGGGATTTAGCTTACTTTCAGCTCTACGTCGGGACGTGCGTTGGCCTCTACGTCGGGATGTGCGTTGGGCTCTACGTCGGGACACGCGTTGGGCTCTACGTCGGGACGTGCGTTGGGCTCTACGTCTGTAGTTAGCTAACTTTCAGCTCTACGTCGGGACGTGAATTGTGCTCTACGTCTGTAGTTAGCTAACTTTCAGCTCTACGTCGGCACGTGCGTTGGGCTCTACGTCGGTACGTGCGTTGGGCTCTACGTCGGGATTTAGCTTACTTTCAGCTCTACGTCGGGACGTGCGTTGGGCTCTACGTCGGGACGTGCGTTGGGCTCTACGTCGGGATTTAACTTAATTTTAGCTCTACGTCGGGACGTGCGTTGGGCTCTACGTCTGTAGTTAGCTAACTTTCAGCTCTACGTCGGGACGTGCGTTGGGCTCTATGTCGGGACGTGCGTTGGGCGCTACGTCGGGACGTGCGTTGGGCGCTACGTCGGGACGTGCGTTGGGCTCTACGTCGGGACGTGCGTTGGGCTCTACGTCGGGATTTAGCTTAATTTTAGCTCTACGTCGGGACGTGCGTTGGGCTCTACGTCGGGATTTAGCTTACTTTCAGCTCTACGTCGGGACGTGCGTTGGGCTCTACGTCGGGACGTGCTTTGGGCTCTATGTCGGGACGTGCGTTGGGTTCTACGTCGGGACGTGCGTTGGGCTCCACGTCTGTAGTTAGCTAACTTTCAGCTCTACGTCGGGACGCGCGTTGGGCTCTTCGTCTGTAGTTAGCTAACTTTCAGCTCTACGTCGGGACGTGCGTTGGCCTCTACGTCGGGACGTGCGTTGGGCGCTACGTCGGGACGTGCGTTGGCCTCTACGTCGGGACGTGCGTTGGCCTCTACTTCGGGACGTGCGTTGGGCTCTACGTCGGGATTTAGCTTACTTTCAGCTCTACGTCGGGACCTGCGTTGGGCTCTACGTCAGGACGTGCGTTGGGCTCTACGTCGGGACACGCGTTGGGATCTACGTCGGGATTTAGGTTACTTTCAGCTCTACGTCGGGACGTGCGTTAGGCTCTATGTCGGGACGTGCGTTGGGCTCTACGTCGGGACGTGCGTTGGGCTCTACGTCGGGACGTGCGTTGGGCTCTACGTCGGGATTTAGCTTACTTTCAGCTCTACGTCGGGACGTGCGTTGGGCTCTACGTCGGGACGTGCGTTGGGCTCTACGTCTGTAGTTAGCTAACTTTCTGCTCTACGTCGGGACGTGCGTTGGGCTCTACGTCGGGACGTGCGTTGGGCTCTACGTCGGGACGTGCTTTGGGCTCTACGTCGGGATTTAGCTTACTTTCAGCTCTACGTCGGGACGTGCGTTGGCCTCTACGTCGGCATTTAGCTTTCAGCTCTACGTCGGGATGTGCGTTGGGCTCTACGTCGGGACGTGCGTTGGGCTCTACGTCGGGACGTGCGTTGGGCTCTACGTCGGGATTTAGCTTACTTTCAGCTCTACGTCGGGACGTGCGTTGGCCTCTACGTCGGGACGTGCGTTGGCCTCTACGTCGGGACGTGCGTTGGCCTCTACGTCGGGACACGCGTTGGGCTCTACGTCGGGACGCGCGTTGGGCTCTACGTCTGTAGTTAGCTAACTTTCAGCTGTACGTCGGGACGCGCGTTGGGCTCTTCGTCTGTAGTTAGCTAACTTTCAGCTCTACGTCGGGACGTGCGTTGGGCTCTACGTTGGGACGTGCGTTGGGCTCTACGTCGGGATGTGCGTTGGGTTCTACGTCGGGACGTGCGTTGAGCTCTACGTCGGGATTTAGCTTACTTTCAGCTCTACGTCGGGACGTGCGTTGGGCTCTACGTCGGGACACGCGTTGGGCTCTACGTCGGGACGCGCGTTGGGCTCTACGTCTGTAGTTAGCTAACTTTCAGCTCTACGTCGGGACGCGCGTTGGGCTCTTCGTCTGTAGTTAGCTAACTTTCAGCTCTACCTCGGGACGTGCGTTGGGCTCTACGTTGGGACGTGCGTTGGGCTCTACGTCGGGATGTGCGTTGGGTTCTACGTCGGGAAGTGCGTTGAGCTCTACGTCGGGACGTGCGTTGAGCTCTACGTCGGGATTTAGCTTACTTTCAGCTCTACGTCGGGACGTGCGTTAGGCTCTACGTCGGGACCTGCGTTGGGCTCTACGTCGGGACGTGCGTTGGGCTCTACGTCGGGATTTAGCTGACTTTCAGGTCTACGTCGGGACGTGCGTTGGGCTCTACGTCGGGACGTGCGTTGGGCTCTACGTCCGTAGTTAGCTAACTTTCAACTCTACGTTGGGACGTGCGTTGGGCTCTACGTCTGTAGTTAGCTAACTTTCAGTTCTACGTCGGGACGTGCGTTGGGCTCTACATCTGTAGTTAGCTAACTTTCAGCTCTACGTCGGGACGTGCGTTGGGCGCTACGTCGGAACGTGCGTTGGGCTCTACGTCGGGACGTGCGTTGGGCTCTACGTCGGGACGTGCGTTGGGCTCTACGTCGGGATTTAGCTTACTTTCAGCTCTACGTCGGGACGTGCGTTGGCCTCTACGTCGGGACGTGCGTTGGCCTCTACGTCGGGACGTGCTTTGGCCTATACGTCGGGATTTAGCTTACTTTCAGCTCTACGTCGGGACGTGCGTTGGGCTCTACGTCGGAACGTGCGTTGGGCTCCACGTCGGGACGTGCGTTGGGCTCTACGTCTGTAGTTAGCTAACTTTCAGCTCTACGTCGGGACGTGCGTTGGGCTCTACGTCTGTAGTTAGCTAACTTTCAGCTCTACGTCGGGACGTGCGTTGGGCTCTACATCTGTAGTTAGCTAACTTTCAGCTCTACGTCGGGACGTGCGTTGGGCGCTACGTCGGAACGTGCGTTGGGCTCTACGTCGGGACGTGCGTTGGGCTCTACGTCGGGACGTGCGTTGGGCTCTACGTCGGGATTTAGCTTACTTTCAGCTCTACGTCGGGACGTGCGTTGGCCTCTACGTCGGGACGTGCGTTGGCCTCTACGTCGGGACGTGCGTTGGCCTCTACGTCGGGATTTATCTTACTTTCAGCTCTACGTCGGGACGTGCGTTGGGCTCTACGTCGGAACGTGCGTTGGGCTCTACGTCGGGACGTGCGTTGGGCTCTATGTCGGGACGTGCGTTGGGTTCTACGTCGGGACGTGCGTTGGGCTCCATGTCTGTAGTTAGCTAACTTTCAGCTCTACGTCGGGACGCGCGTTGGGCTCTTCGTCTGTAGTTAGCTAACTTTCAGCTCTACGTCGGGACGTGCGTTGGCCTCTACGTCGGGACGTGCGTTGGGCGCTACGTCGGGACGTGCGTTGGCCTCTACGTCGGGACGTGCGTTGGGCTCTACGTCGGGATTTAGCTTACTTTCAGCTCTACGTCGGGACCTGCGTTGGGCTCTACGTCAGGACGTGCGTTGGGCTCTACGTCGGGACACGCGTTGGGATCTACGTCGGGATTTAGGTTACTTTCAGCTCTACGTCGGGACGTGCGTTAGGCTCTATGTCGGGACGTGCGTTGGGCTCTACGTCGGGACGTGCGTTGGGCTCTACGTCGGGACGTGCGTTGGGCTCTACGTCGGGATTTAGCTTACTTTCAGCTCTACGTCGGGACGTGCGTTGGGCTCTACGTCGGGACGTGCGTTGGGCTCTACGTCTGTAGTTAGCTAACTTTCTGCTCTACGTCGGGACGTGCGTTGGGCTCTACGTCGGGACGTGCGTTGGGCTCTACGTCGGGACGTGCTTTGGGCTCTACGTCGGGATTTAGCTTACTTTCAGCTCTACGTCGGGACGTGCGTTGGCCTCTACGTCGGCATTTAGCTTTCAGCTCTACGTCGGGACGTGCGTTGGGCTCTACGTCGGGACGTGCGTTGGGCTCTACGTCGGGACGTGCGTTGGGCTCTACGTCGGGATTTAGCTTACTTTCAGCTCTACGTCGGGACGTGCGTTGGCCTCTACGTCGGGACGTGCGTTGGCCTCTACGTCGGGACGTGCGTTGGCCTCTACGTCGGGACACGCGTTGGGCTCTACGTCGGGACGTACGTTGGGCTCTACGTCTGTAGTTAGCTAACTTTCAGCTGTACGTCGGGACGCGCGTTGGGCTCTTCGTCTGTAGTTAGCTAACTTTCAGCTCTACGTCGGGACGTGCGTTGGGCTCTACGTTGGGACGTGCGTTGGGCTCTACGTCGGGATGTGCGTTGGGTTCTACGTCGGGACGTGCGTTGAGCTCTACGTCGGGATTTAGCTTACTTTCAGCTCTTCGTCGGGACGTGCGTTGGGCTCTACGTCGGGACACGCGTTGGGCTCTACGTCGGGACGCGCGTTGGGCTCTACGTCTGTAGTTAGCTAACTTTCAGCTCTACGTCGGGACGCGCGTTGGGCTCTTCGTCTGTAGTTAGCTAACTTTCAGCTCTACCTCGGGACGTGCGTTGGGCTCTACGTTGGGACGTGCGTTGGGCTCTACGTCGGGATGTGCGTTGGGTTCTACGTCGGGAAGTGCGTTGAGCTCTACGTCGGGACGTGCGTTGAGCTCTACGTCGGGATTTAGCTTACTTTCAGCTCTACGTCGGGACGTGCGTTAGGCTCTACGTCGGGACCTGCGTTGGGCTCTACGTCGGGACGTGCGTTGGGCTCTACGTCGGGATTTAGCTGACTTTCAGGTCTACGTCGGGACGTGCGTTGGGCTCTACGTCGGGACGTGCGTTGGGCTCTACGTCCGTAGTTAGCTAACTTTCAACTCTACGTTGGGACGTGCGTTGGGCTCTACGTCTGTAGTTAGCTAACTTTCAGTTCTACGTCGGGACGTGCGTTGGGCTCTACATCTGTAGTTAGCTAACTTTCAGCTCTACGTCGGGACGTGCGTTGGGCGCTACGTCGGAACGTGCGTTGGGCTCTACGTCGGGACGTGCGTTGGGCTCTACGTCGGGACGTGCGTTGGGCTCTACGTCGGGATTTAGCTTACTTTCAGCTCTACGTCGGGACGTGCGTTGGCCTCTACGTCGGGACGTGCGTTGGCCTCTACGTCGGGACGTGCTTTGGCCTATACGTCGGGATTTAGCTTACTTTCAGCTCTACGTCGGGACGTGCGTTGGGCTCTACGTCGGAACGTGCGTTGGGCTCCACGTCGGGACGTGCGTTGGGCTCTACGTCTGTAGTTAGCTAACTTTCAGCTCTACGTCGGGACGTGCGTTGGGCTCTACGTCTGTAGTTAGCTAACTTTCAGCTCTACGTCGGGACGTGCGTTGGGCTCTACATCTGTAGTTAGCTAACTTTCAGCTCTACGTCGGGACGTGCGTTGGGCGCTACGTCGGAACGTGCGTTGGGCTCTACGTCGGGACGTGCGTTGGGCTCTACGTCGGGACGTGCGTTGGGCTCTACGTCGGGATTTAGCTTACTTTCAGCTCTACGTCGGGACGTGCGTTGGCCTCTACGTCGGGACGTGCGTTGGCCTCTACGTCGGGATGTGCGTTGGCCTCTACGTCGGGATTTAGCTTACTTTCAGCTCTACGTCGGGACGTGCGTTGGGCTCTACGTCGGAACGTGCGTTGGGCTCTACGTCGGGACGTGCGTTGGGCTCTATGTCGGGACGTGCGTTGGGTTCTACGTCGGGACGTGCGTTGGGCTCCATGTCTGTAGTTAGCTAACTTTCAGCTCTACGTCGGGACGCGCGTTGGGCTCTTCGTCTGTAGTTAGCTAACTTTCAGCTCTACGTCGGGACGTGCGTTGGCCTCTACGTCGGGACGTGCGTTGGGCGCTACGTCGGGACGTGCGTTGGCCTCTACGTCGGGACGTGCGTTGGGCTCTACGTCGGGATTTAGCTTACTTTCAGCTCTACGTCGGGACCTGCGTTGGGCTCTACGTCAGGACGTGCGTTGGGCTCTACGTCGGGACACGCGTTGGGATCTACGTCGGGATTTAGGTTACTTTCAGCTCTACGTCGGGACGTGCGTTAGGCTCTATGTCGGGACGTGCGTTGGGCTCTACGTCGGGACGTGCATTGGGCGCTACGTCGGGACGTGCGTTGGGATCTACGTCGGGATTTAGCTTACTTTCAGCTCTACGTCGGGACGTGCTTTGGGCTCTACGTCGGGACGTGCGTTGGGCTCTACGTCTGTAGTTAGCTAACTTTCTGCTCTACGTCGGGACGTGCGTTGGGCTCTACGTCGGGACGTGCGTTGGGTTCTACGTCGGGACGTGCTTTGGGCTCTACGTCGGGATTTAGCTTACTTTCAGCTCTACGTCGGGACGTGCGTTGGCCTCTACGTCGGCATTTAGCTTTCAGCTCTACGTCGGGACGTGCGTTGGGCTCTACGTCGGGACGTGCGTTGGGCTCTACGTCTGTAGTTAGCTAACTTTCACCTCTACGTCGGGACGTGCGTTGGGCTCTACGTCGGGACGTGAGTTGGGCTCCACGTCGGGACGTGCATTGGGCTGTACGTCGGGATTTAGCTTACTTTCAGCTCTACGTCGGGACGTGCGTTGGCCTCTACGTCGGCATTTACCTTTCAGCTCTACGTCGGGACGTGCGTTGGGCTCTACGTCGGGACGTGCGTTGGGCTGTACGTCGGGACGTGCGTTGGGCTATACGTCGGGACGTGCGTTGGGCTCCACGTCTGTAGTTAGCTAACTTTCTGCTCTACGTCAGGACGTGCGTTGGTCTCTACGTCGGGACGTGCGTTGGGCGCTACGTTGGGACGTGCGTTGGCCTCTACGTCGGGATTTAGCTTACTTTCAGCTCTACGTCGGGACGTGCGTTGGCCTCTACGACGGGACGTGCATTGGTCTCTACGTCGGGACACGCGTTGGGCTCTACGTCGCGACGCGCGTTGGGCTCTACGTCTGCAGATAGCTAACTTTCAGCTCTACATCGGGACGCGCGTTGGGCTCTTCGTCTGTAGTTAGGTAACTTTCAGCTCTACGTCGGGACGTGCGTTGGGCTCTACGTCGGGACGTGCGTTGGGCTCTAGATCAGGATTTATTTTACTTTCAGCTCTACGAGGGGACGTGTGTTGGGCTCGACATCAGGATTTAGCGTACTTTCAGCTCTACGTCGGGACGTGTGTTGGGCTCTACGTCGGGACGTGTGTTGGGCTCCACGTCGGGACGCGTGTTGGGCTGAATGTCGGGACGTGTGTTGGGCTCTACGTCGGGATTTAGTTACTTTCAGCTCTACGTCGGGACGTGTGTTGGCCTCTACGTCGGGACGTGTGTTGGACTCTACGTCGCGACGTGTGTTGGGCTGTACGTCGCGACGTGTGTTGGGCTCTGCGTCGCGACGTGTGTTGGGCTCTGCGTCGGGACGTGTGTTGGGCTCTACGTCGGGACGTGTGTTGGGCTCTACGTCGGGACGTGTTTTGGGCACTAGATCAGGATTTATCTTACTTTCAGCTCTACGAGGGGACGTGTCTTGGGCTCGACATCAGGATTTAGCGTACTTTCAGCTCTACGTGGGGACCTGTGTTGGGCTCTACGTCGGGACGTGTGTTGGGCTCCACGTCGGGACGCGTGTTGGGCTGCATGTCGGGACGTGTGTTGGGCTCTACATCGGGACGTGTGTTGGGCTCCACGTCGGGACACGTGTTGGGCTGCATGTCGGGACGTGTGTTGGGCTCTACGTCAGGACGTGCGTTGGGCTCTACGTCGGGATTTAGCTTACTTTCAGCTCTACGTCGGGACGTGCGTTGGGCTGTACGTCGGGACGTGCGTTGGGCTCTACGTCTGTAGTTAGCTAACTTTCAGCTCTACGTCGGGACGTGCGTTGGGCTCTACGTTGGGACGTGCGTTGGGCTCTACGTCGGGATGTGCGTTGGGTTCTACGTCGGGACGTGCGTTGAGCTCTACGTCGGGATTTAGCTTACTTTCAGCTCTTCGTCGGGACGTGCGTTGGGCTCTACGTCGGGACACGCGTTGGGCTCTACGTCGGGACGCGCGTTGGGCTCTACGTCTGTAGTTAGCTAACTTTCAGCTCTACGTCGGGACGCGCGTTGGGCTCTTCGTCTGTAGTTAGCTAACTTTCAGCTCTACCTCGGGACGTGCGTTGGGCTCTACGTTGGGACGTGCGTTGGGCTCTACGTCGGGATGTGCGTTGGGTTCTACGTCGGGAAGTGCGTTGAGCTCTACGTCGGGACGTGCGTTGAGCTCTACGTCGGGATTTAGCTTACTTTCAGCTCTACGTCGGGACGTGCGTTAGGCTCTACGTCGGGACCTGCGTTGGGCTCTACGTCGGGACGTGCGTTGGGCTCTACGTCGGGATTTAGCTGACTTTCAGGTCTACGTCGGGACGTGCGTTGGGCTCTACGTCGGGACGTGCGTTGGGCTCTACGTCCGTAGTTAGCTAACTTTCAACTCTACGTTGGGACGTGCGTTGGGCTCTACGTCTGTAGTTAGCTAACTTTCAGTTCTACGTCGGGACGTGCGTTGGGCTCTACATCTGTAGTTAGCTAACTTTCAGCTCTACGTCGGGACGTGCGTTGGGCGCTACGTCGGAACGTGCGTTGGGCTCTACGTCGGGACGTGCGTTGGGCTCTACGTCGGGACGTGCGTTGGGCTCTACGTCGGGATTTAGCTTACTTTCAGCTCTACGTCGGGACGTGCGTTGGCCTCTACGTCGGGACGTGCGTTGGCCTCTACGTCGGGACGTGCTTTGGCCTATACGTCGGGATTTAGCTTACTTTCAGCTCTACGTCGGGACGTGCGTTGGGCTCTACGTCGGAACGTGCGTTGGGCTCCACGTCGGGACGTGCGTTGGGCTCTACGTCTGTAGTTAGCTAACTTTCAGCTCTACGTCGGGACGTGCGTTGGGCTCTACGTCTGTAGTTAGCTAACTTTCAGCTCTACGTCGGGACGTGCGTTGGGCTCTACATCTGTAGTTAGCTAACTTTCAGCTCTACGTCGGGACGTGCGTTGGGCGCTACGTCGGAACGTGCGTTGGGCTCTACGTCGGGACGTGCGTTGGGCTCTACGTCGGGACGTGCGTTGGGCTCTACGTCGGGATTTAGCTTACTTTCAGCTCTACGTCGGGACGTGCGTTGGCCTCTACGTCGGGACGTGCGTTGGCCTCTACGTCGGGATGTGCGTTGGCCTCTACGTCGGGATTTAGCTTACTTTCAGCTCTACGTCGGGACGTGCGTTGGGCTCTACGTCGGAACGTGCGTTGGGCTCTACGTCGGGACGTGCGTTGGGCTCTATGTCGGGACGTGCGTTGGGTTCTACGTCGGGACGTGCGTTGGGCTCCATGTCTGTAGTTAGCTAACTTTCAGCTCTACGTCGGGACGCGCGTTGGGCTCTTCGTCTGTAGTTAGCTAACTTTCAGCTCTACGTCGGGACGTGCGTTGGCCTCTACGTCGGGACGTGCGTTGGGCGCTACGTCGGGACGTGCGTTGGCCTCTACGTCGGGACGTGCGTTGGGCTCTACGTCGGGATTTAGCTTACTTTCAGCTCTACGTCGGGACCTGCGTTGGGCTCTACGTCAGGACGTGCGTTGGGCTCTACGTCGGGACACGCGTTGGGATCTACGTCGGGATTTAGGTTACTTTCAGCTCTACGTCGGGACGTGCGTTAGGCTCTATGTCGGGACGTGCGTTGGGCTCTACGTCGGGACGTGCATTGGGCGCTACGTCGGGACGTGCGTTGGGATCTACGTCGGGATTTAGCTTACTTTCAGCTCTACGTCGGGACGTGCTTTGGGCTCTACGTCGGGACGTGCGTTGGGCTCTACGTCTGTAGTTAGCTAACTTTCTGCTCTACGTCGGGACGTGCGTTGGGCTCTACGTCGGGACGTGCGTTGGGTTCTACGTCGGGACGTGCTTTGGGCTCTACGTCGGGATTTAGCTTACTTTCAGCTCTACGTCGGGACGTGCGTTGGCCTCTACGTCGGCATTTAGCTTTCAGCTCTACGTCGGGACGTGCGTTGGGCTCTACGTCGGGACGTGCGTTGGGCTCTACGTCTGTAGTTAGCTAACTTTCACCTCTACGTCGGGACGTGCGTTGGGCTCTACGTCGGGACGTGAGTTGGGCTCCACGTCGGGACGTGCATTGGGCTGTACGTCGGGATTTAGCTTACTTTCAGCTCTACGTCGGGACGTGCGTTGGCCTCTACGTCGGCATTTACCTTTCAGCTCTACGTCGGGACGTGCGTTGGGCTCTACGTCGGGACGTGCGTTGGGCTGTACGTCGGGACGTGCGTTGGGCTATACGTCGGGACGTGCGTTGGGCTCCACGTCTGTAGTTAGCTAACTTTCTGCTCTACGTCAGGACGTGCGTTGGTCTCTACGTCGGGACGTGCGTTGGGCGCTACGTTGGGACGTGCGTTGGCCTCTACGTCGGGATTTAGCTTACTTTCAGCTCTACGTCGGGACGTGCGTTGGCCTCTACGACGGGACGTGCATTGGTCTCTACGTCGGGACACGCGTTGGGCTCTACGTCGCGACGCGCGTTGGGCTCTACGTCTGCAGATAGCTAACTTTCAGCTCTACATCGGGACGCGCGTTGGGCTCTTCGTCTGTAGTTAGGTAACTTTCAGCTCTACGTCGGGACGTGCGTTGGGCTCTACGTCGGGACGTGCGTTGGGCTCTAGATCAGGATTTATTTTACTTTCAGCTCTACGAGGGGACGTGTGTTGGGCTCGACATCAGGATTTAGCGTACTTTCAGCTCTACGTCGGGACGTGTGTTGGGCTCTACGTCGGGACGTGTGTTGGGCTCCACGTCGGGACGCGTGTTGGGCTGAATGTCGGGACGTGTGTTGGGCTCTACGTCGGGATTTAGTTACTTTCAGCTCTACGTCGGGACGTGTGTTGGCCTCTACGTCGGGACGTGTGTTGGACTCTACGTCGCGACGTGTGTTGGGCTGTACGTCGCGACGTGTGTTGGGCTCTGCGTCGCGACGTGTGTTGGGCTCTGCGTCGGGACGTGTGTTGGGCTCTACGTCGGGACGTGTGTTGGGCTCTACGTCGGGACGTGTTTTGGGCACTAGATCAGGATTTATCTTACTTTCAGCTCTACGAGGGGACGTGTCTTGGGCTCGACATCAGGATTTAGCGTACTTTCAGCTCTACGTGGGGACCTGTGTTGGGCTCTACGTCGGGACGTGTGTTGGGCTCCACGTCGGGACGCGTGTTGGGCTGCATGTCGGGACGTGTGTTGGGCTCTACATCGGGACGTGTGTTGGGCTCCACGTCGGGACACGTGTTGGGCTGCATGTCGGGACGTGTGTTGGGCTCTACGTCAGGACGTGCGTTGGGCTCTACGTCGGGATTTAGCTTACTTTCAGCTCTACGTCGGGACGTGCGTTGGGCTGTACGTCGGGACGTGCGTTGGGCTCTACGTCTGTAGTTAGCTAACTTTCAGCTCTACGTCGGGACGTGCATTGGGCTCTATGTCGGGACGTGCGTTGGGCTCTACGTCGGGACGTGCGTTGGGCTCTACGTCGGGACGTGCGTTGGGCTCTACGTCGGGATTTAGCTTACTTTCAGCTCTACGTCGGGACGTGCGTTGGGCTCTACGTCGGAACGTGCGTTGGGCTCCACGTTGGGACATGCGTTGGGCTCTACGTCTGTAGTTAGCTAACTTTCTGCTCTACGTCGGGACGTGCGTTGGGCGCTACTTCGGGACGTGCGTTGGGCTCTACGTCGGGACGTCCGTTGGGCTCTACGTCGGGACGTGCGTTGGGCTCTACGTCGGGATTTAGCTTACTTTCAGCTCTACGTCGAGACGTGCGTTGGCCTCTACGTCGGGACGTGCGTTGGCCTCTACGTCGGGATTTAGCTTACTTTCAGCTCTACGTCGGGACGTGCATTGGGCGCTACGTCGGGACGTGCGTTGGGCGCTACGTCGGGACGTGCGTTGGGCGGTACTTCGGGAAATGCGTTGGGCGCTACGTCGGGATTTAGCTTACTTTCAGCTCTACGTCGGGACGTGCGTTGGGCTCTATGTCGGGACGTGCGTTGGGCTCTACGTCGGGACGTGCGTTGGGCTCTACGTCGGGATTTAGCTTACTTTCAGCTCTACGTCGGGACGTGCGTTGGCCTCTACATTGGGACGTGCGTTGGCCTCTACGTCGGGATTTAGCTTACTTTCAGCTCTACGTCGGGACGTGCGTTGGCCTCTACGTCGGGACGTGCGTTGGGCTGCATGTCGGGACGTGTGTTGGGCTCTACGTCGGGATTTAGTTACTTTCAGCTCTACGTCGGGACGTGTGTTGGCCTCTACTTCGCGACGTGTGTTGGACTCTACGTCGCGACGTGTGTTGGGCTGTACGTCGCGACGTGTGTTGGGCTCTGCGTCGCGACTTGTGTTGGGCTCTGCGTCGGGACGTGTGTTGGGCTCTACGTCGGGACGTGTTTTGGGCACTAGATCAGGATTTATCTTACTTTCAGCTCTACGAGGGGACGTGTCCTGGGCTCGACATCAGGATTTAGCGTACTTTCAGCTCTACGTGGGGACCTGTGTTGGGCTCTACGTCGGGACGTGTGTTGGGCTCCACGTCGGGACGCGTGTTGGGCTGCATGTCGGGACGTGTGTTGGGCTCTACGTCGGGACGTGTGTTGGGCTCCACGTCGGGACACGTGTTGGGCTGGATGTCGGGACGTGTGTTGGGCTCTGCGTCGGGACGTGTGTTGGGCTCTACGTCGGGATGTAGTTACTTTCAGCTCTACGTCGGGACGTGTGTTGGGCTCTACGTCGGGACTTGTGTTGGACTCTACGTCACGACGTGTGTTGGACTCTGCGTCGGGACGTGTGTTGGGCTCTGCGTCGGGACGTGTGTTGGGCTCTACGTCGGGACGTGCGTTGGGCTCTACGTCGGGACGTGCGTTGGGCTCTACGTCGGGACGTGCGTTGGGCTCTACGTCTGTAGTTAGCTAACTTTCAGCTCTACGTCGGGACGTGCGTTGGGCTCTACGTCGGGACGTGCGTTGGGCTCTACGTCTGTAGTTAGCTAACTTTCAGCTCTACGTCGGGACGTGCGTTGGGCTCTGCGTCGGGACGTGAGTTGGGCTCTACGTCGGGACGTGCGTTGGGCTCTACGTCGGGATTTAGCTTACTTTCAGCTCTACGTCGGGACGTGCGTTGGCCTCTAAGTCGGCATTTAGCTTACTTTCAGCTCTACGTCGGGACGTGCGTTGGGCTCTACGTCGGGACGTGCGTTGGGCTCTACGTCGGGACGTGCGTTGGGTTCTACGTCGGGACGTGCGTTGGGCTCTACGTCTGTAGTTAGCTAACTTTCTGCTCTACGTCGTGACGTGCGTTGGGCTCTACGTCTGTAGTTAGCTAACTTTCAGCTCTACGTCGGGACGTGCGTTGGGCGCTACGTCGGGACGTGCGTTGGGCTCTACGTCGGGACGTGCGTTGGGCTCTACGTCGGGATTTAGGTTACTTTCAGCTCTACGTCAGGACGTGCGTTGGCCTCTACGTCGGGACGTGCGTTGGCCTCTACGTCGGGATTTAGCTTACTTTCAGCTCTACGTCGGTACGTGCGTTGGCCTCTACGTCGGGACGTGCGTTGGGCTCTACGTCGGGACACGCGTTGGGCTCTACGTCGGGACGCGCGTTGGGCTCTACGTCGGTACGTGCGTTTGGCTCTACGTCGGGATTTAGCTTACTTTCAGCTCTACGTCGGGACTTGCGTTGGGCTCTAGATCAGGATTTATTTTACTTTCAGCTCTACGAGGGGACGTGTGTTGGGCTCGACATCAGGATTTAGCGTACTTTCAGCTCTACGTCGGGACGTGTGTTGGGCTCTACGTCGGGACGTGTGTTGGGCTCCACGTCGGGACGCGTGTTGGGCTGCATGTCGGGACGTGTGTTGGGCTCTACGTCGGGATTTAGTTACTTTCAGCTCTACGTCGGGACGTGTGTTGGCCTCTACGTCGCGACGTGTGTTGGACTCTACGTCGCGACGTGTGTTGGGCTGTACGTCGCGACGTGTGTTGGGCTCTGCGTCGCGACGTGTGTTGGGCTCTGCGTCGGGACGTGTGTTGGGCTCTACGTCGGGACGTGTTTTGGGCACTAGATCAGGATTTATCTTACTTTCAGCTCTACGAGGGGACGTGTCTTGGGCTCGACATCAGGATTTAGCGTACTTTCAGCTCTACGTGGGGACCTGTGTTAGGCTCTACGTCGGGACGTGTGTTGGGCTCCACGTCGGGACGCGTGTTGGGCTGCATGTCGGGACGTGTGTTGGGCTCTACGTCGGGACGTGTGTTGGGCTCTACGTCAGGATTTAGGATAATTTCAGCTCTACGTCGGGTCGTGCGTTGGGCACTACGTCGGGACGTGCGTTGGGCTCTACGTCGGGACGTGCGTTGGGCTCTACGTCGGGACGTGCGTTGGCTCTACGTCGGGACGTGTGTTGGGATCTACATCATGATTTAGGTTAATTTCAGCTCTACGTCGGGTCGTGTGTTGGGCACTACGTCGGGACGTGTGTTGGGCTCTACATCAGGATTTAGATTACTTTCAGCTCTACGTCGGGACGTGTGTTGGGCTCTACGTCGGGAAGTGTGTTGGGCTCTACATCAGGATTTGATTACTTTCAGCTCTTCGTCGGGACGTGTGTTGGGCTCTACGTTGGGACATGTGTTGGGCTGTACATCAGGATTTAGCTTACTTTTAGCTCTACGTGGGGACGTGTGTTGCGCTCGACATCAGGATTTAGCTTACTTTTAGCTCTACGTCGGGAGATGTGTTGGGCTCTACGTCGGGACGTGTGTTGGGCTCTACATCAGGATTTAGATTACTTTCAGCTCTACGTCGGGACGTGTGTTGGGCTCTACGTCGGGACGTGTGTTGGGCTCTACGTCGGGACGTGTGTTGGGCTCTACATCAGGGTTTACCTTACTTTCAGCTCTACGTCGGGACGTGTGCTGGGCTCTACGTCGGGACGTGTGCTGGGCTCTACGTCGGGACGTGTGCTGGGCTCTACGTCGGGACGTGTGTTGGGCTCTACGTCGGGACGTGTTTTGGGCACTAGATCAGGATTTATCTTACTTTCAGCTCTACGAGGGGACGTGTCTTGGGCTCGACATCAGGATTTAGCGTACTTTCAGCTCTACGTGGGGACCTGTGTTGGGCTCTACGTCGGGACGTGTGTTGGGCTCCACGTCGGGACGCGTGTTGGGCTGCATGTCGGGACGTGTGTTGGGCTCTACGTCGGGACGTGTGTTGGGCTCCACGTCGGGACACGTGTTGGGCTGCATGTCGGGACGTGTGTTGGGCTCTGCGTCGGGACGTGTGTTGGGCTCTACGTCGGGATTTAGTTACTTTCAGCTCTACGTCGGGACGTGTGTTGGGCTCTACGTCGGGACGTGTGTTGGGCTCTACGTCGGGACGTGTGTTGGGCTCTACATCAGGGTTTACCTTACTTTCAGCTCTACGTCGGGACGTGTGCTGGGCTCTACGTCGGGACGTGTGCTGGGCTCTACGTCGGGACGTGTGTTGGGCTCTACGTCGGGACGTGTTTTGGGCACTAGATCAGGATTTATCTTACTTTCAGCTCTACGAGGGGACGTGTCTTGGGCTCGACATCAGGATTTAGCGTACTTTCAGCTCTACGTGGGGACCTGTGTTGGGCTCTACGTCGGGACGTGTGTTGGGCTCCACGTCGGGACGCGTGTTGGGCTGCATGTCGGGACGTGTGTTGGGCTCTACGTCGGGACGTGTGTTGGGCTCCACGTCGGGACACGTGTTGGGCTGCATGTTGGGACGTGTGTTGGGCTCTGCGTCGGGACGTGTGTTGGGCTCTACGTCGGGATTTAGTTACTTTCAGCTCTACGTCGGGACGTGTGTTGGGCTCTACGTCGGGACGTGTGTTGGGCTCTACGTCGGGACGTGTGTTGGGCTCTACATCAGGGTTTACCTTACTTTCAGCTCTACGTCGGGACGTGTGCTGGGCTCTACGTCGGGACGTGTGCTGGGCTCTACGTCGGGACGTGTTTTGGGCACGAGATCAGGATTTATCTTACTTTCAGCTCTACGAGGGGACGTGTCTTGGGCTCGACATCAGGATTTAGCGTACTTTCAGCTCTACGTGGGGACCTGTGTTGGGCTCTACGTCGGGACGTGTGTTGGGCTCTACATCAGGGTTTACCTTACTTTCAGCTCTACGTCGGGACGTGTGCTGGGCTCTACGTCAGGACGTGTGCTGGGCTCTACGTCGGGACGTGTGCTGGGCTCTACGTCGCGACGTGTGTTGGAGTCTGCCTCGGGACGTGTGTTGGGCTCTACGTCGGGACGTGGGTTGGACTCTACATCAGGATTTAGCTTACTTTCAGCTCTACGTCGGGACGTGTGTTGGGCTCTACATCATGATTTAGCTTACTTTCAGCTCTACGTCGGGACGTGCGTTGGCCTCTACGTCGGGACGTGCGTTGGGCGCTACGTCGGGACGTGCGTTGGCCTCTACGTCGGGACGTGCGTTGGCCTCTACGTCGGGACGTGCGTTGGGCTCTACGTCGGGATTTAGCTTACTTTCAGCTCTACGTCGGGACCTGCGTTGGGCTCTACGTCAGGACGTGCGTTGGGCTCTACGTCGGGACGTGTGTTGGGATCTACATCATGATTTAGGTTAATTTCAGCTCTACGTCGGGTCGTGTGTTGGGCACTACGTCGGGACGTGTGTTGGGCTCTACATCAGGATTTAGATTACTTTCAGCTCTACGTCGGGACGTGTGTTGGGCTCTACGTCGGGAAGTGTGTTGGGCTCTACATCAGGATTTGATTACTTTCAGCTCTTCGTCGGGACGTGTGTTGGGCTCTACGTTGGGACATGTGTTGGGCTGTACATCAGGATTTAGCTTACTTTTAGCTCTACGTGGGGACGTGTGTTGCGCTCGACATCAGGATTTAGCTTACTTTTAGCTCTACGTCGGGAGATGTGTTGGGCTCTACGTCGGGACGTGTGTTGGGCTCTACATCAGGATTTAGATTACTTTCAGCTCTACGTCGGGACGTGTGTTGGGCTCTACGTCGGGACGTGTGTTGGGCTCTACGTCGGGACGTGTGTTGGGCTCTACATCAGGGTTTACCTTACTTTCAGCTCTACGTCGGGACGTGTGCTGGGCTCTACGTCGGGACGTGTGCTGGGCTCTACGTCGGGACGTGTGCTGGGCTCTACGTCGGGACGTGTGTTGGGCTCTACGTCGGGACGTGTTTTGGGCACTAGATCAGGATTTATCTTACTTTCAGCTCTACGAGGGGACGTGTCTTGGGCTCGACATCAGGATTTAGCGTACTTTCAGCTCTACGTGGGGACCTGTGTTGGGCTCTACGTCGGGACGTGTGTTGGGCTCCACGTCGGGACGCGTGTTGGGCTGCAATTCGGGACGTGTGTTGGGCTCTACGTCGGGACGTGTGTTGGGCTCCACGTCGGGACACGTGTTGGGCTGCATGTCGGGACGTGTGTTGGGCTCTGCGTCGGGACGTGTGTTGGGCTCTACGTCGGGATTTAGTTACTTTCAGCTCTACGTCGGGACGTGTGTTGGGCTCTACGTCGGGACGTGTGTTGGGCTCTACGTCGGGACGTGTGTTGGGCTCTACATCAGGGTTTACCTTACTTTCAGCTCTACGTCGGGACGTGTGCTGGGCTCTACGTTGGGACGTGTGCTGGGCTCTACGTCGGGACGTGTGTTGGGCTCTACGTCGGGACGTGTTTTGGGCACTAGATCAGGATTTATCTTACTTTCAGCTCTACGAGGGGACGTGTCTTGGGCTCGACATCAGGATTTAGCGTACTTTCAGCTCTACGTGGGGACCTGTGTTGGGCTCTACGTCGGGACGTGTGTTGGGCTCCACGTCGGGACGCGTGTTGGGCTGCATGTCGGGACGTGTGTTGGGCTCTACGTCGGGACGTGTGTTGGGCTCCACGTCGGGACACGTGTTGGGCTGCATGTTGGGACGTGTGTTGGGCTCTGCGTCGGGACGTGTGTTGGGCTCTACGTCGGGATTTAGTTACTTTCAGCTCTACGTCGGGACGTGTGTTGGGCTCTACGTCGGGACGTGTGTTGGGCTCTACGTCGGGACGTGTGTTGGGCTCTACATCAGGGTTTACCTTACTTTCAGCTCTACGTCGGGACGTGTGCTGGGCTCTACGTCGGGACGTGTGCTGGGCTCTACGTCGGGACGTGTTTTGGGCACGAGATCAGGATTTATCTTACTTTCAGCTCTACGAGGGGACGTGTCTTGGGCTCGACATCAGGATTTAGCGTACTTTCAGCTCTACGTGGGGACCTGTGTTGGGCTCTACGTCGGGACGTGTGTTGGGCTCTACATCAGGGTTTACCTTACTTTCAGCTCTACGTCGGGACGTGTGCTGGGCTCTACGTCAGGACGTGTGCTGGGCTCTACGTCGGGACGTGTGCTGGGCTCTACGTCGCGACGTGTGTTGGAGTCTGCCTCGGGACGTGTGTTGGGCTCTACGTCGGGACGTGGGTTGGACTCTACATCAGGATTTAGCTTACTTTCAGCTCTACGTCGGGACGTGTGTTGGGCTCTACATCATGATTTAGCTTACTTTCAGCTCTACGTCGGGACGTGCGTTGGCCTCTACGTCGGGACGTGCGTTGGGCGCTACGTCGGGACGTGCGTTGGCCTCTACGTCGGGACGTGCGTTGGCCTCTACGTCGGGACGTGCGTTGGGCTCTACGTCGGGATTTAGCTTACTTTCAGCTCTACGTCGGGACCTGCGTTGGGCTCTACGTCAGGACGTGCGTTGGGCTCTACGTCGGGACACGCGTTGGGATCTACGTCGGGATTTAGGTTACTTTCAGCTCTACGTCGGGACGTGCGTTAGGCTCTATGTCGGGACGTGCGTTGGGCTCTACGTCGGGACGTGCGTTGGGCTCTACGTCGGGACGTGCGTTGGGCTCTACGTCGGGATTTAGCTTACTTTCAGCTCTACGTCGGGACGTGCGTTGGGCTCTACGTCGGGACGTGCGTTGGGCTCTACGTCTGTAGTTAGCTAACTTTCTGCTCTACGTCGGGACGTGCGTTGGGCTCTACGTCGGGACGTGCGTTGGGCTCTACGTCGGGACGTGCTTTGGGCTCTACGTCGGGATTTAGCTTACTTTCAGCTCTACGTCGGGACGTGCGTTGGCCTCTACGTCGGCATTTAGCTTTCAGCTCTACGTCGGGATGTGCGTTGGGCTCTACGTCGGGACGTGCGTTGGGCTCTACGTCGGGACGTGCGTTGGGCTCTACGTCGGGATTTAGCTTACTTTCAGCTCTACGTCGGGACGTGCGTTGGCCTCTACGTCGGGACGTGC
This sequence comes from Leptosomus discolor, assembly GCF_034619465.1. Lineage (NCBI taxonomy): Eukaryota > Metazoa > Chordata > Aves > Leptosomiformes > Leptosomidae > Leptosomus > Leptosomus discolor. Next base: position 646,459 of record NW_028237935.1, read on the forward strand.
GTTGGCCTCTACGTCGGGACGTGCGTTGGCCTCTACGTCGGGACGTGCGTTGGGCTCTACGTCGGGATTTAGCTTACTTTCAGCTCTACGTCGGGACGTGCGTTGGGCTCTACGTCGGGACGTGCGTTGGGCTCTACGTCGGGACACGCGTTGGGCTCTACGTCGGGATTTAGCTTACTTTCAGCTCTACGTCGGGACGTGCGTTGGCCTCTACGTCGGCATTTAGCTTTCAGCTCTACGTCGGGATGTGCGTTGGGCTCTACGTCGGGACGTGCGTTGGGCTCTACGTCGGGACGTGCGTTGGGCTCTACGTCGGGATTTAGCTTACTTTCAGCTCTACGTCGGGACGTGCGTTGGCCTCTACGTCGGGACGTGCGTTGGCCTCTACGTCGGGACGTGCGTTGGCCTCTACGTCGGGACGTGCGTTGGGCTCTACGTCGGGATTTAGCTTACTTTCAGCTCTACGTCGGGACGTGCATTGGGCTCTACGTCGGGACGCGCGTTGGGCTCTACGTCTGTAGTTAGCTAACTTTCAGCTGTACGTCGGGACGCGCGTTGGGCTCTTCGTCTGTAGTTAGCTAACTTTCAGCTCTACGTCGGGACGTGCGTTGGGCTCTACGTTGGGACGTGCGTTGGGCTCTACGTCGGGATGTGCGTTGGGTTCTACGTCGGGACGTGCGTTGAGCTCTACGTCGGGATTTAGCTTACTTTCAGCTCTACGTCGGGACGTGCGTTGGGCTCTACGTCGGGACACGCGTTGGGCTCTACGTCGGGACGCGCGTTGGGCTCTACGTCTGTAGTTAGCTAACTTTCAGCTCTACGTCGGGACGCGCGTTGGGCTCTTCGTCTGTAGTTAGCTAACTTTCAGCTCTACCTCGGGACGTGCGTTGGGCTCTACGTTGGGACGTGCGTTGGGCTCTACGTCGGGATGTGCGTTGGGTTCTACGTCGGGAAGTGCGTTGAGCTCTACGTCGGGACGTGCGTTGAGCTCTTCGTCGGGATTTAGCTTACTTTCAGCTCTACGTCGGGACGTGCGTTAGGCTCTACGTCGGGACGTGCGTTGGGCTCTACGTCGGGACGTGCGTTGGGCTCTACGTCGGGATTTAGCTGACTTTCAGGTCTACGTCGGGACGTGCGTTGGCCTCTACGTCGGGACGTGCGTTGGCCTCTACGTCGGGATTTAGCTTACTTTCAGCTCTACGTCGGTACGTGCGTTGGCCTCTACGTCGGGACGTGCGTTGGGCTCTACGTCGGGACACGCGTTGGGCTCTACGTCGGGACGCGCGTTGGGCTCTACGTCTGTAGTTAGCTAACTTTCAGCTCTACGTCGGGACGCGCGTTGGGCTCTACGTCGGTACGTGCGTTTGGCTCTACGTCGGGATTTAGCTTACTTTCAGCTCTACGTCGGGACGTGCGTTGGGCTCTAGATCAGGATTTATTTTACTTTCAGCTCTACGAGGGGACGTGTGTTGGGCTCGACATCAGGATTTAGCGTACTTTCAGCTCTACGTCGGGACGTGTGTTGGGCTCTACGTCGGGACGTGTGTTGGGCTCCACGTCGGGACGCGTGTTGGGCTGCATGTCGGGACGTGTGTTGGGCTCTACGTCGGGATTTAGTTACTTTCAGCTCTACGTCGGGACGTGTGTTGGCCTCTACGTCGCGACGTGTGTTGGACTCTACGTCGCGACGTGTGTTGGGCTGTACGTCGCGACGTGTGTTGGGCTCTGCGTCGCGACATGTGTTGGGCTCTGCGTCGGGACGTGTGTTGGGCTCTACGTCGGGACGTGTGTTGGGCTCTACGTCGGGACGTGTTTTGGGCACTAGATCAGGATTTATCTTACTTTCAGCTCTACGAGGGGACGTGTCTTGGGCTCGACATCAGGATTTAGCGTACTTTCAGCTCTACGTGGGGACCTGTGTTAGGCTCTACGTCGGGACGTGTGTTGGGCTCCACGTCGGGACGCGTGTTGGGCTGCATGTCGGGACGTGTGTTGGGCTCTACGTCGGGACGTGTGTTGGGCTCCACGTCGGGACACGTGTTGGGCTGCATGTCGGGACGTGTGTTAGGCTCTGCGTCGGGACGTGTGTTGGGCTCTACGTCGGGATTTAGTTACTTTCAGCTCTACGTCGGGACGTGTGTTGGGCTCTACGTCGGGACTTGTGTTGGGCTCTACGTCACGACGTGTGTTGGACTCTGCGTCGGGACGTGTGTTCGGCACTGCGTCGGGACGTGTGTTGGGCTCTACGTCGGGACGTGCGTTGGGCTCTACGTCGGGACGTGCGTTGGGCTCTACTTCGGGATTTAGCTTACTTTCAGCTCTACGTCGGGACGTGCGTTGGGCTCTACGTCAGGATTTAGCTTACTTTCAGCTCTACGTCGGGACGTGCGTTGGGCTCTACGTCGGGACGTGCGTTGGGCTCTACGTCGGGACGTGTGTTGGGCTCTACGTCGGGACGTGCGTTAGGCTCTACATCTGTAGTTAGCTAACTTTCAGCTCTACGTCGGGACGTGCGTTGGGCTCTACGTCGGGACGTGCGTTGGGCTCTACGTCGGGACGTGTTTTGGGCTCTACGTCGGGACGTGTGTTGGGCTCTACGTCAGGATTTAGGATAATTTCAGCTCTACGTCGGGTCGTGCGTTGGGCACTACGTCGGGACGTGCGTTGGGCTCTACGTCGGGACGTGCGTTGGGCTCTACGTCGGGACGTGCGTTGGCTCTACGTCGGGACGTGTGTTGGGATCTACATCATGATTTAGGTTAATTTCAGCTCTACGTCGGGTCGTGTGTTGGGCACTACGTCGGGACGTGTGTTGGGCTCTACATCAGGATTTAGATTACTTTCAGCTCTACGTCGGGACGTGTGTTGGGCTCTACGTCGGGAAGTGTGTTGGGCTCTACATCATGATTTGATTACTTTCAGCTCTTCGTCGGGACGTGTGTTGGGCTCTACGTTGGGACATGTGTTGGGCTGTACATCAGGATTTAGCTTACTTTTAGCTCTACGTGGGGACGTGTGTTGCGCTCGACATCAGGATTTAGCTTACTTTTAGCTCTACGTCGGGAGATGTGTTGGGCTCTACGTCGGGACGTGTGTTGGGCTCTACATCAGGATTTAGATTACTTTCAGCTCTACGTCGGGACGTGTGTTGGGCTCTACGTCGGGACGTGTGTTGGGCTCTACGTCGGGACGTGTGTTGGGCTCTACATCAGGGTTTACCTTACTTTCAGCTCTACGTCGGGACGTGTGCTGGGCTCTACGTCGGGACGTGTGCTGGGCTCTACGTCGGGACGTGTGTTGGGCTCTACGTCGGGACGTGTTTTGGGCACTAGATCAGGATTTATCTTACTTTCAGCTCTACGAGGGGACGTGTCTTGGGCTCGACATCAGGATTTAGCGTACTTTCAGCTCTACGTGGGGACCTGTGTTGGGCTCTACGTCGGGACGTGTGTTGGGCTCCACGTCGGGACGCGTGTTGGGCTGCATGTCGGGACGTGTGTTGGGCTCTACGTCGGGACGTGTGTTGGGCTCCACGTCGGGACACGTGTTGGGCTGCATGTCGGGACGTGTGTTGGGCTCTGCGTCGGGACGTGTGTTGGGCTCTACGTCGGGATTTAGTTACTTTCAGCTCTACGTCGGGACGTGTGTTGGGCTCTACGTCGGGACGTGTGTTGGGCTCTACGTCGGGACGTGTGTTGGGCTCTACATCAGGGTTTACCTTACTTTCAGCTCTACGTCGGGACGTGTGCTGGGCTCTACGTCGGGACGTGTGCTGGGCTCTACGTCGGGACGTGTGCTGGGCTCTACGTCGGGACGTGTGTTGGGCTCTACGTCGGGACGTGTTTTGGGCACTAGATCAGGATTTATCTTACTTTCAGCTCTACGAGGGGACGTGTCTTGGGCTCGACATCAGGATTTAGCGTACTTTCAGCTCTACGTGGGGACCTGTGTTGGGCTCTACGTCGGGACGTGTGTTGGGCTCCACGTCGGGACGCGTGTTGGGCTGCATGTCGGGACGTGTGTTGGGCTCTACGTCGGGACGTGTGTTGGGCTCCACGTCGGGACACGTGTTGGGCTGCATGTTGGGACGTGTGTTGGGCTCTGCGTCGGGACGTATGTTGGGCTCTACGTCGGGATTTAGTTACTTTCAGCTCTACGTCGGGACGTGTGTTGGGCTCTACGTCGGGACGTGTGTTGGGCTCTACGTCGGGACGTGTGTTGGGCTCTACATCAGGGTTTACCTTACTTTCAGCTCTACGTCGGGACGTGTGCTGGGCTCTACGTCGGGACGTGTGCTGGGCTCTGCGTCGGGACGTGTGTTGGGCTCTATGTCGGGACGTGTGTTGGGCTCTACGTCGGGACGTGTTTTGGGCACTAGATCAGGATTTATCTTACTTTCAGCTCTACGAGGGGACGTGTCTTGGGCTCGACATCAGGATTTAGCGTACTTTCAGCTCTACGTGGGGACCTGTGTTGGGCTCTACGTCGGGACGTGTGTTGGGCTCTACATCAGGGTTTACCTTACTTTCAGCTCTACGTCGGGACGTGTGCTGGGCTCTACGTCGGGACGTGTGCTGGGCTCTACGTCGGGACGTGTGCTGGGCTCTACGTCGCGACGTGTGTTGGAGTCTGCCTCGGGACGTGTGTTGGGCTCTACGTCGGGACGTGGGTTGGACTCTACATCAGGATTTAGCTTACTTTCAGCTCTACGTCGGGACGTGTGTTGGGCTCTACATCATGATTTAGCTTACTTTCAGCTCTACGTCGGGACGTGTGTTGGGCTCTACATCAGGATTTAGCTTGTTTTCAGCTCTACCTCGGGACGTGCGTTGGGCTCTACGTCGGGATGTGCGCTGGGCTCTACGTCGGGACGTGCGCTGGGCTCTACGTCGGGACGTGCGTTGTGCTCTACGTCGGGACTTGCGTTGGGCTCTACGTCGGGACGTGCGTTGTGCTCTACATCAGGGTTTAGCTTACTTTCACCTCTACGTCGGGACGTGTGTTGGGCTCTACATCGGGACGTGTGTTGCGCTCTACGTCGGGACGTGTGTTGGGCTCTACGTTGGGACGTGTGTTGGGCTGTACGTCGGGACGAGTGTTGGGCTCTACTTCGGGACGTGTGTTGGTCTCTACATAAGGATTTAGCTTACTTTCAGCTCTACGTCGGGACGTGTGTTGGGCTCTACGTCGGGACGTGCGTTGGGCTCTACGTCGGGACGTGCGTTGGGCTCTACGTCGGGACGTGCGTTGGGCTCTACGTCGGGACGTGTGTTGGGATCTACATCAGGATTTTGGTTAATTTCAGCACTACGTCGGGTCGTGTGTAGGGCACTACGTCGGGACGTGTGTTGCGCTCTACATCAGGTTTTAGCTTACTTTCAGCTCTACGTCGGGACGTGCGTTGGGCTCTACGTCGGGACGTGTGTTGGGCTCTACATCAGGATTTGGATTACTTTCAGCTCTTCGTCGGGACGTGTGTTGGGCTCTACGTCGGGACATGTGTTGGGCTGTACATCAGGATTTAGCTTACTTTTAGCTCTACGTGGGGACGTGTGTTGGGCTCGACATCAGGTTTTAGCTTACTTTTAGCTCTACGTCGGGACATGTGTTGGGCTCTACGTCGGGACGTGTGTAGGGCTGTACATCAGGATTTAGATTACTTTCAGCTCTACGTCGGGATGTGTGTTGGGCTCTACGTCGGGACGTGTGTTGGGCTCTACATCAGGGTTTACCTTACTTTCAGCTCTACATCGGGACGTGTGCTGGGCTCTACATCGAGACGTATGTTGGGCTCTACATCAGGGTTTACCTTACTTTCAGCTCTACGTCGGGACGTGCGTTGGGCTCTATGTCGGGACGTGCGTTGGGCTCTACGTCAGGATTTAGCTTACTTTCAGCTCTACGTCGGGACGTGTGCTGGGCTCTACCGCGGGACGTTTGCTGGGCTCTACATCGCGACGTGTGTTGGAGTCTTCCTCGGGACTTGTGTTGGGCTCTACGTCGGGACGGGTGTTGGGATCTACATCAGGATTTAGCCTGTTTTCAGCTCTACGTCGGGACGTGTGTTGGGCTCTACGTCGGGACGTGTGTTGGGCTCTACGTCGGGACGTGTGTTGGGCTCTAGATCAGGATTTATTTTACTTTCAGCTCTACGAGGGGACGTGTGTTGGGCTCGACATCAGGATTTAGCGTACTTTCAGCTCTACGTGGGGACGTGTGTTGGGCTCTACGTCGGGACGTGTGTTGGGCTCCACGTCGGGACGCGTGTTGGGCTGCATGTCGGGACGTGTGTTGGGCTCTACGTCGGGATTTAGTTACTTTCAGCTCTACGTCGGGACGTGTGTTGGGCTCTACGTCGCGACGTGTGTTGGACTCTACGTCGTGACGTGTGTTGGGCTCTACGTCGCGACGTGTGTTGGGCTCTGCGTCGCGACGTGTTTTGGGCACTAGATCAGGATTTATCTTACTTTCAACTCTACGAGGGGACGTGTCTTGGGCTCGACATCAGGATTTAGCGTACTTTCAGCTCTACGTGGGGACCTGTGTTGGGCTCTACGTCGGGACGTGTGTTGGGCTCCACGTCGGGACGCGTGTTGGGCTGCATGTCGGGACGTGTGTTGGGCTCTACGTCGGGACCTGTGTTGCGCTCCACGTCGGGACGCGTGTTGGGCTGCATGTCGGGACGTGTGTTGGGCTCTGCGTCGAGACTTGTGTTGGGCTCTATGTCGGGATTTAGTTACTTTCAGCTCTACGTCGGGACGTGTGTTGGGCTCTACGTCGGGATTTGTGTTGGGCTCTACGTCGCGACGTGTGTTGGACTCTGCATCGGGACGTGTGTTGGGCTCTACGTCGGGACGTGTGTTGGGCTCTACATCAGGATTTAGCTTACTTTCAGCTCTACGTCGGGACGTGTGTTGTGCTCTACATCGGGATGTTTGTTGGGCTCTACATCAGGATTTAGCTTACTTTCAGCTCTACGTCGGGACGTGTGTTGGGCTCTACGTCGGGACGTGTGTTGGGCTCTACGTCGGGACGTGTGTTGGGCTCTACATCAGGATTTAGCTTACATTCAGCTCTACGTCGGGACGTGTGTTGGGCTCTACGTCGGGACGTGTGTTCGGCTCCACGTCGGGACGTGCGTTGGGCTCTATGTCGGGACGTGCGTTGGGCTCTATGTCGGGACGTGCGTTGGGCTCTACGTCTGTAGTTAGCTAACTTTCAGCTCTACGTCGGGACGTGCGTTGGGCTCTACGTCGGGACGTGCATTGGGCTCTACGTCGGGACGTGCGTTGGGCTCTACGTCGGGACGTGAGTGGGCTCTACGTCAGGATTTAGCTTACTTTCAGCTCCACGTCGGGACGTGCGTTGGGCTCTACGTCAGGACGTGCGTTGGGCTCTACGTCGGGACGTGCGTTGGGCTCTACGTCAGGATTTAGCTTACTTTCAGCTCTACGTCGGGACGTGCGTTGGGCTCTACGTCAGGATTTAGCTTACTTTCAGCTCTACGTAGGGACGTGCGTTGGGCTCTACGTCGGGACGTGTGTTGGGCTCTACGTCGGGACGTGCGTTAGGCTCTACGTCTGTAGTTAGCTAACTTTCAGCTCTACGTCGGGACGTGCGTTGGGCTCTACGTCGGGACGTGCGTTGGGCTGTACATCGGGACGTGCGTTGGGCTCTACGTCGGGACGTGCGTTGGGCTCTACGTCGGGACGTGTGTTGGGCTCTACGTCAGGATTTAGGTTAATTTCAGCTCTTCGTCGGGTCGTGCGTTGGGCACTACGTCGGGACGTGCGTTGGGCTCTACGTCGGGACGTGCGTTGGGCTCTACGTCGGGACGTGTGTTGGGATTTACATCAGGATTTAGGTTAATTTCAGCTCTACGTCGGGTCATGTGTTGGGCACTACGTCGGGACATGTGTTGGGCTGTACATCAGGATTTAGCTTACTTTTAGCTCTACGTGGGGACGTGTGTTGCGCTCGACATCAGGATTTAGCTTACTTTTAGCTCTACGTCGGGAGATGTGTTGGGCTCTACGTCGGGACGTGTGTTGGGCTCTACATCAGGATTTAGATTACTTTCAGCTCTACGTCGGGACGTGTGTTGGGCTCTACGTCGGGACGTGTGTTGGGCTCTACGTCGGGACGTGTGTTGGGCTCTACATCAGGGTTTACCTTACTTTCAGCTCTACGTCGGGACGTGTGCTGGGCTCTATGTCGGGACGTGTGCTGGGCTCTACATCGGGACGTGTGCTGGGCTCTACGTCGCGACGTGTGTTGGAGTCTGCCTCGGGACGTGTGTTGGGCTCTACGTCGGGACGTGTGTTGGACTCTACATCAGGATTTAGCTTACTTTCAGCTCGACGTCGGGACGTGTGTTGGACTCTACATCAGGATTTAGCTTACTTTCAGCTCTACGTCGGGACGTGTGTTGGGCTCTACATCAGGATTTAGCTTGTTTTCAGCTCTACCTCGGGACGTGCGTTGGGCTCTACGTCGGGACGTGCGCTGGGCTCTACGTCGGGACGTGCGCTGGGCTCAACGTCGGGACGTGCGTTGGGCTCTACGTCGGGACTTGCGTTGGGCTCTACGTCGGGACGTGCGTTGTGCTCTACATCAGGGTTTAGCTTACTTTCACCTCTACATCGGGACGTGTGTTGGGCTCTACGTCGGGACGTGTGTTGGGCTCTACGTCGGGACGTGTGTTGCGCTCTACGTCGGGACGTGTGTTGGGCTCTACGTCGGGACGTGTGTTGGGCTCTACGTCGGGACGAGTGTTGGGCTCTACTTCGGGACGTCTGTTGGTCTCTACATAAGGATTTAGCTTACTTTCAGCTCTACGTGGGGACCTGTGTTGGGCTCTACGTCGGGACGTGTGTTGGGCTCCACGTCGGGACGCGTGTTGGGCTGCATGTCGGGACGTGTGTTGGGCTCTACGTCAGGATTTAGTTACTTTCAGCTCTACGTCGGGACGTGTGTTGGGCTCTACGTCGGGACGTGTGCTGGGCTCTACGGCGGGACGTGTGCTGGGCTCTACATCGCGACGTGTGTTGGAGTCTGCCTCGGGACGTGTGTTGGGCTCTACGTCGGGACGTGTGTTGGGATCTACATCAGGATTTAGCTTGTTTTCAGCTCTACGTCGGGACGTGTGTTGGGCTCTACGTCGGGACGTGTGTTGGGCTCTAGATCAGGATTTATTTTACTTTCAGCTCTACGAGGGGACGTGTGTTGGGCTCGACATCAGGATTTAGTGTACTTTCAGCTCTACGTGGGGACGTGTGTTGGGCTCTACGTCGGGACGTGTGTTGGGCTCCACGTCGGGACGCGTGTTGGGCTGCATGTCGGGACGTGTGTTGGGCTCTACGTCGGGATTTAGTTACTTTCAGCTCTACATCGCGACGTGTGTTGGGCTCTACGTCGCGACGTTTGTTGGGCTCTGCGTCGCGACGTGTGTTGGGCTCTGCGTCGGGACGTGTGTTGGGCTCTACGTCGGGACGTATGTTGGGCTGTACGTCGGGACGTGTTTTGGGCACTAGATCAGGATTTATCTTACTTTCAGCTCTACGAGGGGACGTGTGTTGGGCTCGACATCAGGATTTAGCGTACTTTCAGCTCTACGTGGGGACCTGTGTTGGGCTCTACGTCGGGACGTGTGTTTGGCTCTACGTCGGGACGTGTGTTGGGCTCCACGTCGGGATGTGTGTTGGGCTCTACATCAGGTTTAGCTTATATTCAGCTCTACGTCGGGACGTCTGTCGGGCTCTACGTCGGGACATCTGTTGGGCTCTACGTCGTGACATGTGTTGGGCTCTGCGTCGGGACGTGTGTTGGTCTCTACGTCAGGATTTAGCTTACTTTCAGCTCAATGTCGGGACGTGTGTTGGGCTCTTCATCGGGACGTGTGTTGGGCTCTACGTCGGGACGTGTGTTGGGCTCTACATCAGGATTTAGCTTACTTTTAGCTCTACGTCGGGACGTGTGTTGGGCTCTACGTCGGGACATGCATTGGGCTCTACGTCGGGACGTGTGTTGGGCTCTACGTCGGGACGTGTGTTGGTCTCTACGTCGGGACGTGTGTTGGGCTCTACATCAGGACTTAGCTTACTTTCGGCTCTACGTCGGGACGTGCGTTGGGCTCTACGTCGGGACGTGCGTTGGGCTCTACGTCGGGACGTGTGTTGGGCTCTACGTCGGGACGTGCGTTGGGCCCTACGTCGGGACGTGTGTTGGGCTCTTCGTCGGGACGTCTGTTCGGCTCTACGTCGGGATGTAGCTTACTTTCAGCTCTATGTCGGGACGTGTGTTGGGCTCTATGTCGGGACGTGTGTTGGGCTCTACGTCGCGATGTGTGTTGGGCTCTACGTCGAGACGTATGTTGGGCTCTACATCAGGGTTTACCTTACTTTCAGCTCTACGTCGGGACGTGAGTTTGTGTCTACGTCGGGACGTGTGCTGGTCTATACGTCGGGACGTGTGCTGGGCTCTACGTCGGGACGTGTGTTGGGCTCTACGTCGCGACTTGTTTTGGAGTCTGGCCCGGGACGTGTGTTGGGCTCTACGTCGGGACGTGTGTTGGGCTCTACGTCGGGACGTCGGTTGGCTCTACGTCGGGACGTGTGATGGGCTCTACGTCGGGACGTGGGTTGGGCTCTACGTCGGGACGTGGGTTGGGCTCTACGTCGGGACGTCTGTCGGGCCCTACGTCGGGACGTGGGTTGGGCTCTACGTCGGGACGTCTGTCGGGCTCTACGTCGGGACATCTGTTGGGCTCTACGTCGTGACATGTGTTGGGCTCTGCGTCGGGACGTGTGTTGGTCTCTACGTCAGGATTTAGCTTACTTTCAGCTCTATGTCGGGACGTGTGTTGGGCTCTTCATCGGGACGTGTGTTGGGCTCTACGTCGGGACGTGTGTTGGGCTCTACATCAGGATTTAGCTTACTTTTAGCTCTACGTCGGGACGTGTGTTGGGCTCTACGTCGGGACATGCGTTGGGCTCTACGTCGGGACGTGTGTTGGGCTCTACGTCGGGACGTGTGTTGGGCTCTACGTCGGGACGTGTGTTGGGCTCTACATCAGGACTTAGCTTACTTTCGGCTCTACGTCGGGACGTGCGTTGGGCTCTACGTCGGGACGTGCGTTGGGCTCTACGTCGGGACGTGCGTTGGGCTCTACGTCGGGACGTGTGTTGGGTTCTACGTCTGTAATTAGCTAACGTTCAGCTCTACATCGAGACGTGTGTTGGGCTCTACGTCTGTAGTTAGCTGACTTTCAGCTGTACGTCGGGACGTGTGTTGGGCTCTACATCAGGATTTAGCTTACTTTCAGCTCTACGTCGGGACGTGCGTTGGGCTCTACGTCGGGACGTGCGTTGGGCCCTTCGTCGGGACGTGTGTTGGGTTCCACGTCTGTAGTTAGCTAACGTTCAGCTCTACATCGAGACGTGTGTTGGGCTCTACGTCTGTAGTTAGCTGACTTTCAGCTGTACGTCGGGACGTGTGTTGGGCTCTACATCAGGATTTAGCTTACTTTCAGCTCTACGTCGGGACGTGCGTTGGGCTCTACGTCGGGACGTGCGTTGGGCCCTACGTCGGGACGTGTGTTGGGTTCTACGTCTGTAGTTAGCTAACGTTCAGCTCTACATCGAGACGTGTGTTGGGCTCTACGTCTGTAGTTAGCTGACTTTCAGCTGTACGTCGGGACGTGTGTTGGGCTCTACATCAGGATTTAGCTTACTTTCAGCTCTACGTCGGGAAGTGTGTTGGGCTCGACATCAGGATTTAGCTTGTTTGCAGCTCTACGTCGGGACGTGTGTTGGGCTCTACGTCGGGACATCTGTTGGGCTCTACGTCGGGACGTGTGTTGGGCTCTACATCAGGTTTAGCTTATATTGAGCTCTACGTCGGGACGTGTGTTGGGCTCTACGTCGGGACGTGTGTTGGGCTCTACATCAGTGTTTAGCTTACTTTCACCTCTACGTCGGGACATGTGTTGGGCTCTACGTCGGGACGTGTGTTGGGCTCTTCGTCGGGACATCTGTTCGGCTCTACGTCGGGATGTAGCTTACTTTCAGCTCTATGTCGGGACGTGTGTTGGGCTCTATGTCGGGACGTGTGTTGGGCTCTACGTCGCGACGTGTGTTGGGCTCTACGTCGAGACGTATGTTGGGCTCTACATCAGGGTTTACCTTACTTTCAGCTCTACGTCGGGACGTGAGTTTGTGTCTACGTCGGGACGTGTGCTGGGCTCTACGTCGGGACGTGTGCTGGGCTCTACGTCGGGACGTGTTTTGGGCTCTACGTCGCGACTTGTGTTGGAGTCTGGCCCGGGACGTGTGTTGGGCTCTACGTCGGGACGTGTGTTGGGCTCTACGTCGGGACGTCGGTTGGCTCTACGTCGGGACGTGTGATGGGCTCTACGTCGGGACGTGGGTTGGGCTCTACGTCGGGACGTGGGTTGGGCTCTACGTCGGGACGTCTGTCGGGCCCTACGTCGGGACGTGGGTTGGGCTCTACTTCGGGACGTCTGTCGGGCTCTACGTCGGGACATCTGTTGGGCTCTACGTCGTGACATGTGTTGGGCTCTGCGTCGGGACGTGTGTTGGTCTCTACGTCAGGATTTAGCTTACTTTCAGCTCTATGTCGGGACGTGTGTTGGGCTCTTCATCGGGACGTGTGTTGGGCTCTACGTCGGGACGTGTGTTGGGCTCTACATCAGGATTTAGCTTACTTTTAGCTCTACGTCGGGACGTGTGTTGGGCTCTACGTCGGGACATGCATTGGGCTCTACGTCGGGACGTGTGTTGGGCTCTACGTCGGGACGTGTGTTGGGCTCTACGTCGGGACGTGTGTTGGGCTCTACATCAGGACTTAGCTTACTTTCGGCTCTACGTCGGGACGTGCGTTGGGCTCTACGTCGGGACGTGCGTTGGGCTCTACGTCGGGACGTGTGTTGGGCTCTACGTCGGGACGTGCGTTGGGCCCTACGTCGGGACGTGTGTTGGGTTCTACGTCTGTAGTTAGCTAACGTTCAGCTCTACATCGAGACGTGTGTTGGGCTCTACGTCTCTACTTAGCTGACTTTCAGCTGTACGTCGGGACGTGTGTTGGGCTCTACATCAGGATTTAGCTTACTTTCAGCTCTACGTCGGGAAGTGTGTTGGGCTCGACATCAGGATTTAGCTTGTTTTCAGCTCTACGTCGGGACGTGTGTTGGGCTCTACGTCGGGACGTGTGTTGGGCTCTACGTCGGGACGTGTGTTGGGCTCTACATCAGGTTTAGCTTATATTGAGCTCTACGTCGGGACGTGTGTTGGGCTCTACGTCGGGACGTGTGTTGGGCTCTACATCAGTGTTTAGCTTACTTTCACCTCTACGTCGGGACATGTGTTGGGCTCTACGTCGGGACGTGTGTTGGGCTCTACGTCCGGACGTGTGTTGGGCTCTACGTCGGGACGTGTGTTGGGCTCTACGTCGGGACGTGTGTTGGGCTCTACGTCGGGACGTGTGTTGTGCTCGACATCAGGATTTAGCTTACTTTCAGCTCTACTTCAGGACGTGTGTTGGGCTCTACGTCGGGACGTGTGTTGGGCTCTTCGTCGGGACATCTGTTCGGCTCTACGTCGGGATGTAGCTTACTTTCAGCTCTATGTCGGGACGTGTGTTGGGCTCTATGTCGGGACGTGTGTTGGGCTCTACGTCGCGACGTGTGTTGGGCTCTACGTCGCGACGTGTGTTGGGCTCTACGTCGAGACGTATGTTGGGCTCTACATCAGGGTTTACCTTACTTTCAGCTCTACGTCGGGACGTGAGTTTGTGTCTACGTCGGGACGTGTGCTGGGCTCTACGTCGGGACGTGTGCTGGGCTCTACGTCGGGACGTGTTTTGGGCTCTACGTCGCGACTTGTGTTGGAGTCTGGCCCGGGACGTGTGTTGGGCTCTACGTCGGGACGTGTGTTGGGCTCTACGTCGGGACGTCGGTTGGCTCTACGTCGGGACGTGTGATGGGCTCTACGTCGGGACGTGGGTTGGGCTCTACGTCGGGACGTGGGTTGGGCTCTACGTCGGGACGTCTGTCGGGCCCTACGTCGGGACGTGGGTTGGGCTCTACGTCGGGACGTCTGTCGGGCTCTACGTCGGGACATCTGTTGGGCTCTACGTCGTGACATGTGTTGGGCTCTGCGTCGGGACGTGTGTTGGTCTCTACGTCAGGATTTAGCTTACTTTCAGCTCTATGTCGGGACGTGTGTTGGGCTCTTCATCGGGACGTGTGTTGGGCTCTACGTCGGGACGTGTGTTGGGCTCTACATCAGGATTTAACTTACTTTTAGCTCTACGTCGGGACGCGTGTTGGGCTCTACGTCGGGACATGCATTGGGCTCTACGTCGGGACGTGTGTTGGGCTCTACGTCGGGACGTGTGTTGGGCTCTACGTCGGGACGTGTGTTGGGCTCTACATCAGGACTTAGCTTACTTTCGGCTCTACGTCGGGACGTGCGTTGGGCTCTACGTCGGGACGTGCGTTGGGCTCTACGTCGGGACGTGCGTTGGGCCCTACGTCGGGACGTGTGTTGGGTTCTACGTCTGTAGTTAGCTAACGTTCAGCTCTACATCGAGACGTGTGTTGGGCTCTACGTCTGTAGTTAGCTGACTTTCAGCTGTACGTCGGGACGTGTGTTGGGCTCTACATCAGGATTTAGCTTACTTTCAGCTCTACGTCGGGAAGTGTGTTGGGCTCGACATCAGGATTTAGCTTGTTTGCAGCTCTACGTCGGGACGTGTGTTGGGCTCTACGTCGGGACGTGTGTTGGGCTCTACGTCGGGACGTGTGTTGGGCTCTACATCAGGTTTAGCTTATATTGAGCTCTACGTCGGGACGTGTGTTGGGCTCTACGTCGGGACGTGTGTTGGGCTCTACATCAGTGTTTAGCTTACTTTCACCTCTACGTCGGGACATGTGTTGGGCTCTACGTCGGGACGTGTGTTGGGCTCTACGTCCGGACGTGTGTTGGGCTCTACGTCGGGACGTGTGTTGGGCTCTACGTCGGGACGTGTGTTGGGCTCGACATCAGGATTTAGCTTACTTTCAGCTCTACTTCAGGACGTGTGTTGGGCTCTACGTCGGGACGTGTGTTGGGCTCTTCGTCGGGACATCTGTTCGGCTCTACGTCGGGATGTAGCTTACTTTCAGCTCTATGTCGGGACGTGTGTTGGGCTCTATGTCGAGACGTATGTTGGGCTCTACATCAGGGTTTACCTTACTTTCAGCTCTACGTCGGGACGTGAGTTTGTGTCTACGTCGGGACGTGTGCTGGGCTCTACGTCGGGACGTGTGCTGGGCTCTACGTCGGGACGTGTTTTGGGCTCTACGTCGCGACTTGTGTTGGAGTCTGGCCCGGGACGTGTGTTGGGCTCTACGTCGGGACGTGTGTTGTGCTCTACGTCGGGACGTCGGTTGGCTCTACGTCAGGACGTGTGATGGGCTCTACGTCGGGACGTGGGTTGGGCTCTACGTCGGGACGTGGGTTGGGCTCTACGTCGGGACGTCTGTCGGGCCCTACGTCGGGACGTGGGTTGGGCTCTACGTCGGGACGTCTGTCGGGCTCTACGTCGGGACATCTGTTGGGCTCTACGTCGTGACATGTGTTGGGCTCTGCGTCGGGACGTGTGTTGGTCTCTACGTCAGGATTTAGCTTACTTTCAGCTCTATGTCGGGACGTGTGTTGGGCTCTTCATCGGGACGTGTGTTGGGCTCTACGTCGGGACGTGTGTTGGGCTCTACATCAGGATTTATCTTACTTTTAGCTCTACGTCGGGACGTGTGTTGGGCTCTACGTCGGGACATGCATTGGGCTCTACGTCGGGACGTGTGTTGGGCTCTACGTCGGGACGTGTGTTGGGCTCTACGTCGGGACGTGTGTTGGGCTCTACATCAGGACTTAGCTTACTTTCGGCTCTACCTCGGGACGTGCGTTGGGCTCTACGTCGGGACGTGCGTTGGGCTCTACGTCGGGACGTGCGTTGGGCTCTACGTCGGGACGTGCGTTGGGCCCTACGTCGGGACGTGTGTTGGGTTCTACGTCTGTAGTTAGCTAACGTTCAGCACTACATCGAGACGTGTGTTGGGCTCTACGTCTGTAGTTAGCTGACTTTCAGCTGTACGTCGGGACGTGTGTTGGGCTCTACATCAGGATTTAGCTTACTTTCAGCTCTACGTCGGGAAGTGTGTTGGGCTCGACATCAGGATTTAGCTTGTTTTCAGCTCTACGTCGGGACGTGTGTTGGGCTCTACGTCGGGACGTGTGTTGGGCTCTACATCAGGTTTAGCTTATATTGAGCTCTACGTCGGGACGTGTGTTGGGCTCTACGTCGGGACGTGTGTTGGGCTCTACATCAGTGTTTAGCTTACTTTCACCTCTACGTCGGGACATGTGTTGGGCTCTCCGTCGGGACGTGTGTTGGGCTCTCCGTCGGGACGTGTGTTGGGCTCTACGTGGGGATTTAGCTTACTTCCAGCTCTACGTCGGGACGTGTGTTGGACTCTACGTCGGGACGTGTGTTGGGCTCTACATCGGAACGTGTGTTGGGCTCTACGTCGGGACGTGGGTTGGGCTCTACGTCGGGACGTGTGTTGGGCTCTACGTCGGGACGTCTGTCGGGCCCTACGTCGGGACGTGGGTTGGGCTCTACGTCGGGACGTCTGTCGGGCTCTACGTCGGGACATCTGTTGGGCTCTACGTCGTGACGTGTTGGGCTCTGCGTCGGGACGTGTGTTGGTCTCTACGTCAGGATTTAGCTTACTTTCAGCTCTATGTCGGGACGTGTGTTGGGCTCTTCATCGGGACGTGTGTTGGGCTCTACGTCGGGACGTGTGTTGGGCTCTACGTCGGGACGTGTGTTGGGCTCTACGTTGGGACGTGTGTTGGGCTCTGCGTCGCGACGAGTGTTGGACTCTGCGTCGGGACGTGTGTTGGGCTCTACGTCAGGACGTGTGTTGGTCTCTACGTCGGGACGTGTGTTGGGCTCTACGTCGGGACTTGTGTTGGTCTCTACGTCGGGACGTGCGTTGGGCTCTACGTCGGGACTTGTGTTGGGCTCTACGTCAGGACGTGTGTTGGGCTCTACGTCGGGACGTGTGTTGGGCTCTACATCAGGATTTAGCTTTTTTTCAGCTCTACGTGGGGACGTGTGTTGGGCTCGACATCAGGGTTTACCTTACTTTCACCTCTACGTCGGGACGTGTGTTGGGTTCTACGTCGGGACGTATGTGGGGCTCTACGTCGGGACGTGTGTTGGGCTCTACATCAGGATTTAGCTTACTTTCAGCTCTACGTCGGGACGTGTGTTGGGCTCTACATCAGGATTTAAATTACTTTCAGCTCTACGTCGGGACGTGTGTTGGGCTCTACATCAGGATTTAGATTACTTTCAGCTCTAAGTCGGAACGTGTGTTGGGCTCTACGTCGGGACGTGTGTTGGGCTCTACATCAGGATTTAGCGTACTTACAGCTCTACGTCGGGACGTGCGTTGGGCTCTACGTCGGGACGTGCGTTGGGCTCTACGTCGGGACGTGTATTGGGCTCTACATCTGGATTTAGCTTATTTTCAGCTCTACGTCGGGACGTGTGTTGGGCTCTACGTCGCGACGTGTGTTGGTCTCTGCTTCGGGACGTGCGTTGGGCTCTACGTCGGGACGTGCGTTGGGCTCTACGTCGGGACGTGTGTTGGGCTCTACGTCGGGACGTGTGTTCGGCTCTACATCAGGATTTAGCTTACTTTCAGCTCTACGTCGGGACGTGTGTTGGGCTCTACGTCGGGACGTGTGTTGGGCTCTACATCAGGATTTAGCTTACTTTCAGCTCTACGTCGCGACATGTGTTGGGCTCTACGTCGGGACGTGTGTTGGGCTCTACATCAGGGTTTAGCTTACTTTCAGCTCTACGTCGGGACGTGTGTTGGCCTTGACATCAGGATTTAGCTTACTTTCAGCTCTACGTCGGGACGTGTGTTGGGCTCTACGTCGGGACGTGTGTTGGGCTCTAGGTCGGGACCTGTGTTGGGCTCTACGTCGGGACATGTGTTGGAGTCTGCCTCGGGACGTGTGTTGGGCTCTACGTCGGGACGTGTGTTGGGCTCTACATCAGGACGTCTGTTGGGCTCTACATCAGAATTTAGCGTACTTTCAGCTCTACTTCGGGACGTGTGTTGGGCTCTACGTCGGGATGTGTGTTGGGCTCTACATCAGGATTTAGCTTACTTTCAGCTCTACGTGGGGACGTGTGTTTGGCTCGACATCAGGACTTAGCTTACTTTCAGCTCTACTTCGGGACGAGTGTTGGGCTCTACATCTGTAGTTAGATAACTTTCAGATCTACGTCGGGACATGTGTTGGGCTCTACATCGGGACGTGTGTTGGGCTCTACGTCGGGATGTGTGTTGGGCTCTACGTCGGGACGTGTGTTGGGCTCTACGTCGGGACGTGTGTTGGGCTCTACATTGTAGATAGCTAACTTTCAGCTCTACGTCGGCACGTGCGTTGGGCTCTACGTCGGGACGTGCGTTGGGCTCTACGTCGGGACGTGCGTTGGGCTCTACGTCGGGACGTGTGTTGGGCTCTACATCAGGATTTAGCTTAATTTCAGCTCTACGTCGGGACGTGTGTTGGGCCCTACGTCGGGACGTGTGTTGGGCTCTACGTCGGGACGTGTGTTGGGCTCCATGTCGGGACTTGTGTTGGGCTCTACGGCTGTTGTTAGCTAACTTTCAGCTCTACGTTGGGACGTATGTTGGGCCCTACGTCGGGACGTGTGTTGGGCCCTACGTCGGTACGTGTGTTGGGCCCTACGTCGGTACGTGAGTTGGGCCCTACGTCGGGACGTGTGTTGGGTTCTACGTCTGTAGTTAGCTAACGTTCAGCTTTACGTCGAGACGTGTGTTGGGCTCTACGTCTGTAGTTAGCTGACTTTCAGCTGTACGTCGGGTCGTGTGTTGGGCTCTACATCAGGTTTAGCTTATATTGAGCTCTACGTCGGGACGTGTGTTGGGCTCTACGTCGGGACGTGTGTTG
Source organism: Leptosomus discolor (assembly GCF_034619465.1). Lineage (NCBI taxonomy): Eukaryota > Metazoa > Chordata > Aves > Leptosomiformes > Leptosomidae > Leptosomus > Leptosomus discolor. Next base: position 665,520 of record NW_028237935.1, read on the forward strand.
GGCTCTACATCAGTGTTTAGCTTACTTTCACCTCTACGTCGGGACATGTGTTTGGCTCTACGTCGGGACGTGTGTTGGGCTCTACATCCGGACGTGTGTTGGGCTCTACGTCGGGACGTGTGTTGGGCTCTACGTCGGGACGTGTGTTGTGCTCTACGTCGGGACGTGTGTTTGGCTCTACATCGGGACATGTGTTGGGCTCTACGTCGGGATGTGTGTTGGGCTCTACATCAGTATTTAGCTTACTTTGAGCTCTTCGTTGGGACGTGTGTTAGGCTCGGCATCAGGATTTAGCTTACTTTCAGGTCAACGCGAGACGTGTGTTGGGCTCTACGTCTGTAGTTAGCTGACTTTCAGCTGTACGTCGGGTCGTGTGTTGGGCTCTACGTCGGGACGTGGGTTGGGCTCTACGTCGGGACGTGGGTTGGGCTCTACGTCGGGACGTGGGTTGGGCTCTACATCAGGATTTAGCGTACTTTTAGCTCTACTTCGGGACGTGTGTTGGGCTCTACGTCGGGACGTGGGTTGGGCTCTACGTCGGGACGTGGGTTGGGCTCTACGTCGGGATGTGGGTTGGGCTCTACGTCGGGACGTGTGCTGGGCTCTACGTCGAGACGTGGGTTGGGCTCTACATCAGGATGTAGCGTACTTTTAGCTCTACTTCGGGACGTGTGTTGGGCTCTACGTCGGGACGTGTGCTGGGCTATACGTCGGGACGTGTGCTGGGCTCTACGTCAGGACGTGTGTTGGGCTCTACATCAGGATTTAGCGTACTTTTAGCTCTGCTTCGGGACGTGTGTTGGGCTCTACGTCGGGACGTGTGTTGGGCTCTACATCAGGATTTAGCTTACTTTCAGCTCGACGTCGGAACGTGTGTTGGGCTCTACGTCGGGACGTGTGTTGGGCTCTACGTCAGGATTTAGCTTACTTTCAGCCGTACGTCGGGACGTGTGTTGGGCTCTACGTCGGGACGTGTGTTGGGCTCTACGTCGGGACGTGTGTTGGGCTCTACATCAGGATCTTGCATACTTTCAGTTCTACGTCGGGACACGTGTTATGCTCTAAGTCGGGACGTGTGTTGGGCTCTACATCAGATTTAGCTTACTTTCAGCTCTACGTCGGGACGTGTGTTGGGCTCTACGTCGGGACGTGTGTTGGGCTCTACATCAGGATTTAGCGTACTTTCAGCTCAACTTAGGGACGTGTGTTGGGCTCTATGTCGGGACGTGTGTTGGGCTCTATGTCGGGACGTGTGTTGGGCTCTACGTCGGGATTTAGCTTACTTTCAGCTCTACGTCGGGACGTGTGTTGGGCTCTATGTCGGGAAGTGTGTTGGGCTCTACGTCACGACGTGTGTTGGGCTCTACGTCGAGACGTATGTTGGGCTCTACATCAGGGTTCAGCTTACTTTCAGCTCTACGTCGGGACGTGAGTTCGGGTCTACGTCGGGTCGTGTGCTGGGCTCTACGTCGGGACGTGTGTTGGGCTCTACGTTGCGACGTGTTTTGGCCTCTACGTCGGGACGTGTGTTGGGCTCTACATCAGGATTTAGCGTACTTTCAGCTCTACTTCGGGACGTGTGTTGGGCTCTACGTTGGGACGTGTGTTGGGCTCTACATCAGGATTTAGCTTACTTTCAGCTCTACGTCGGACATGTGTTGGGCTCTACGTTGGGACGTGTGTTGGGCTCTATATCAGGATTTAGCTTACTTTCAGCTCTACGTCTGGGCGAGTGTTAGGCTCTAAGTCGGGACGTGTGTTGGGCTCTACATCAGGATTTAGCGTACTTTTAGCTCTACTTCGGGACGTGTGTTGGGCTCTACGTTGGGACGTGTGTTGGGCTCTACATCAGGATTTAGCTTACTTTCAGCTCTACTTCGGGACATGTGTTGGGCTCTACGTTGGGACTTGTGTTGGGCTCTACATCAGGATTTAGCTTACTTTCATCTCTACGTCTGGGCGAGTGTTGGGCTCTAAGTCGGGACGTGTGTTGGGCTCTACATCAGGATTTAGCTTACTTTCAGCTCTACGTGGGGACGTGTGTTTGGCTCTACGTCGGGACGTGTGTTGGGCTCTATATCGGGACATGTGTTGGGCTCTACGTTGGGACGTCTGTTGGGATCTACGTCGGGACGTGTGTTGGGGTCTACGTCGGGACGTTTGTTGGGCTCTACGTCGGGACGTGGGTTGGGCTCTACGTCGGGATGTGTGTTGGGCTCTACGTCGGGACGTGGGTTGGGCTCTACGTCGTGACGTGGGTTGGGCTCTTCGTCGGGACGTCTGTTGGGCTCTACGTCGGGATTTAGCTTACTTTCAGCTCTACGTCGGGACGTGTGCTGGGCTCTACGTCAGGACGTGTGTTGGGCTCTACATCAGGATTTAGCGTACTTTTAGCTCTGCTTCGGGACGTGTGTTGGGCTCTACGTCGGGACGTGTGTTGGGCTCTACATCAGGATTTAGCTTACTTTCAGCTCGACGTCGGAACGTGTGTTGGGCTCTACGTCGGGACGTGTGTTGGGCTCTACGTCAGGATTTAGCTTACTTTCAGCCGTACGTCGGGACGTGTGTTGGGCTCTACGTCGGGACGTGTGTTGGGCTCTACGTCGGGACGTGTGTTGGGCTCTACATTAGGATCTTGCATACTTTCAGTTCTACGTCGGGACACGTGTTATGCTCTAAGTCGGGACGTGTGTTGGGCTCTACATCAGATTTAGCTTACTTTCAGCTCTACGTCGGGACGTGTGTTGGGCTCTACGTCGGGACGTGTGTTGGGCTCTACATCAGGATTTAGCGTACTTTCAGCTCAACTTAGGGACGTGTGTTGGGCTCTATGTCGGGACGTGTGTTGGGCTCTATGTCGGGACGTGTGTTGGGCTCTACGTCGGGATTTAGCTTACTTTCAGCTCTACGTCGGGACGTGTGTTGGGCTCTATGTCGGGAAGTGTGTTGGGCTCTACGTCGCGACGTGTGTTGGGCTCTACGTCGAGACGTATGTTGGGCTCTACATCAGGGTTCAGCTTACTTTCAGCTCTACGTCGGGACGTGAGTTCGGGTCTACGTCGGGTCGTGTGCTGGGCTCTACGTCGGGACGTGTGTTGGGCTCTACGTTGCGACGTGTTTTGGCCTCTACGTCGGGACGTGTGTTGGGCTCTACATCAGGATTTAGCGTACTTTCAGCTCTACTTCGGGACGTGTGTTGGGCTCTACGTTGGGACGTGTGTTGGGCTCTACATCAGGATTTAGCTTACTTTCAGCTCTACGTCGGACATGTGTTGGGCTCTACGTTGGGACGTGTGTTGGGCTCTACATCAGGATTTAGCTTACTTTCAGCTCTACGTCTGGGCGAGTGTTAGGCTCTAAGTCGGGACGTGTGTTGGGCTCTACATCAGGATTTAGCGTACTTTTAGCTCTACTTCGGGACGTGTGTTGGGCTCTACGTCGGGACGTGTGTTGGGCTCTACATCAGGATTTAGCTTACTTTCAGCTCTACTTCGGGACATGTGCTGGGCTCTACGTTGGGACTTGTGTTGGGCTCTACATCAGGATTTAGCTTACTTTCATCTCTACGTCTGGGCGAGTGTTGGGCTCTAAGTCGGGACGTGTGTTGGGCTCTAGATCAGGATTTAGCTTACTTTCAGCTCTACGAGGGGACGTGTGTTGGGCTCGAGATCAGGATTTAGCTTACTTTCAGCTCTACGTCGGGACATATGTTGGGCTCTACATCGGGACGTATGTTGCGCTCTACGTCGGGACGTGTGTTGGGCTCTACGTCTGGACCAGTGTTGGGCTCTACGTCGGGACGAGTGTTGGGCCCTACGTCGGGACGAGTGTTGGGCTCTACATCGGGACGAGTGTTGGGCTCTACGTCGGGACGAGTGTTGGGCTCTACATAACCATTTAGCTTACTTTCAGCTGTACGTCGGGATGTGTGTTGGGCTCTACGTCGGGACGTGTGTTGGGCTCTACGTCGGGACGTGTGTTGGGCTCTACATCAGGATCTAGCTTGTTTTCAGCTCTACTTCGGGACACGTGTTATGCTCTAAGTTGGGACGTGTGTTGGGCTCTAATTCGGGACGTGTGTTGGGCTCTACGTCGGGACGTATGTTGGGCTCTACATCAGGATCTAGCATACTTTCAGTTCTACGTCGGGACACGTGTTATGCTCTAAGTCGGGACGTGTGTTGGGCTCTACATCAGATTTAGCTTCCTTTCAGCTGTACGTTGGGACGTGTGTTGGGCTCTACGTCGGAATGTGTGTTGGGCTCGACATCAGGATTTAGCTTACTTTCAGCTCTACGTCGGGACGTGTGTTGGGCTCTACGTCGGGACGTGTGTTGGGCTCTACATCAGGATTTAGCGTACTTTCAGCTCTACTTCGGGACGTGTGTTGGGCTCTACGTCGGGACGTGTGTTGGGCTCTATGTTGGGACGTGTGTTGGGCTCTACGTCGGGATTTAGCTTACTTTCAGCTCTACGTCGGGACGTGTGTTGGGCTCTATGTCGGGACGTGTGTTGGGCTCTACGTCGCGACGTGTGTTGGGCTCTACGTCGAGACGTATGTTGGGCTCTACATCAGGGTTCAGCTTACTTTCAGGTCTACGTCGGGACGTGAGTTCGGGTCTACGTCGGGACGTGTGCTGGGCTCCACGTCGGGACTTCTGTTGGGTTCTACGTTGCACTGTGTGTTGGGCTCTACGTCGAGACGTATGTTGGGCTCTACATCAGGATTTAGCGTACTTTCAGCTCTACTTCTGGACGTGTGTTGGGCTCTACGTTGGGACGTGTGTTGGGCTCTACATCAGGATTTAGCTTACTTTCAGCTCTACGTCGGGACATGTGTTGGGCTCTACGTTGGGACGTGTGTTGGGCTCTACATCAGGATTTAGCTTACTTTCAGCTCTACGTCTGGGCGAGTGTTGGGCTCTAAGTCAGGACGTGTGTTGGGCTCTACATCAGGATTTAGCTTACTTTCAGCTCTACGAGGGGACGTGTGTTGGTCTCGACATCAGGATTTAGCTTACTTTCAGCTCTACGTCGGGACATGTGTTGGGCTCTACGTCGGGACGTGTGTTGCGCTCTACGTCGGGACGTGTGTTGGGCTCTACGTCGGGACGCGTGTTGGGCTGCATGTCGGGACGTGTGTTGAGCTCTACGTCGGGACATGTTTTGGGTTCTGCGTCGGGACGTGTGTTGGGCTCTACGTCGGGACGTGTGTTGGGCTTTACGTCGCGACGTGTGTTGGGCTCTACGTCGCGACGTGTGTTGGACTCTGCGTCGGGATGTGTGTTGGGTTCTGCGTCGGGACGTGTGTTGGGCTCTACGTCGGGACGTGTGTTGGGCTCTACGTCGGGACGTGTGTTGGGCTCTACATCAGGATTTAGCTTACTTTCATCTCTACGTCGGGACGTGTGTTGGGCTCTACGTCGGGATGTGTGTTCGGCTCTACTTCGGGATGTGTGTTGGGCTCTACATAAGGATTTAGCTTACTTTCAGCTCTACGTGGGGACGTGTGTTTGGCTCGACATCAGGACTTAGCTTACTTTCAGCTCTACTTCGGGACGTGTGCTGGGCTCTGTGTCGGGACGTGTGCTGGGCTCTACGTCGGGATGTGTGCTGGGCTCTACGTCGGGACGTGTGTTGGGCTCTTCGTCGGGACGTCTGTTGGGCTCTATGTCAGGATTTAGCTTGTTTTCAGCTCTACATCGGGACGTGTGTTTGGCTCTACGTCGGGACGTGTGTTGGGCTCTACGTCGGGACGTGTGTTGGGCTCTAGATCAGGATTTAGCTTACTTTCAGCTCTACGAGGGGACGTGTGTTGGGCTCGACATCAGGATTTAGCTTACTTTCAGCTCTACGTCGGGACGTGTGTTGGGCTCTACGTCGGGACGTGTGTTGGGCTGTACGTCGCGACGTGTGTTGGGGTGCATGTCGGGACGTGTGTTGAGCTCTACGTCGGGACGTGTTTTGGGCTCTACGTCGGGACGTGTGTTGGGCTCTACGTCGGGATTTAGTTACTTTCAGCTCTACGTCGGGATGTGTGTTGGGCTCTACGTCGGGACGTGTGTTGGGCTCTACGTCGGGACGAGTGTTGGGCTCTACGTCGGGACGAGTGTTGGGCTCTACATAAGGATTTATCTTACTTTCAGCTCTACGTCGGGACGTGTGTTGGACTCTATGTCGGGACGTGTGTTGGGCTCCACGTCGGGACGTGTGTTCGGATCTACATCAGGATTTAGCTTAATTTCAGCTCTACGTCGGGACGTGTTTTGGGCACTACGTTGGGACGTGTGCTGGGCTCTACGTCGGGACGTGTGTTGGGCTCTACATCAGGATTTAGATTACTTTCAGCTCTTCGTCTGGACGTGTGTTGGGCTCTACGTCGGGACATGTGTTGGGCTCTACATCAGAATTTAGCTTACTTTCAGCTCTACGTGGGGACGTGTGTTGGGCTTGACATCAGGATTTAGCTTACTCTCAGCTCTACGTCGGGACGTGTGTTGGGCTCTACGTCGGGACGTGTGTTAGGCTCTACGTCGGGACGTGTTTTGGGCTCTACGTCGGGAAGTGTGTTGGGCTCTACATCAGGATTTAGCGTACTTTCAGCTCTACGTCGGGACGTGCGTTGGGCTCTACGTCGGGACGTGTGTTGGGCTCTACGTCGGGACGTGTGTTGGGCTCTACGTCGGGACGTCTGTTGGGTTCTACGTCGCTATGTGTGTTGGGCTCTACTTCGAGACGTATGTTCGGCTCTACATCAGGATTTAGCTTACTTTCAGCTCTACGTCGGGACGTGTGTTGGGCTCTACGTCGGGACGTGTGTTGGGCTCTACGTCGGGACGTGTGTTGGGCTCTATATCAGGATTTAGCTTACTTTCAGCTCTACGTCGGGACATGTGTTGGGCTCTACGTCGGGACGTATGCTGGGCTCTACGTCGGGACGTGTGTTGGGCTCTACATCAGGATTTAGCGTACTTTTAGCTCTGCTTCGGGACGTGTGTTGGGCTCTACGTCGGGACGTGTGCTGGGCTCTACGTCAGGACGTGTGTTGGGCTCCACATCAGGATTTAGCTTACTTTCAGCTCTACGTCGGGACGTGTGTTGGGCTCTACGTCGGGACGTGTATTGGGCTCTACATCAGGATTTAGCTTACTTTCAGCTCTACGTCGGGACGTGTGTTGGGCTCTACGTCGGGACGTGTGTTGTTGGGCTCTACGTCGTGACGTGTTTTGGGCTCTACGTCGGGACTTCTGTTGGGTTCTACATCAGGGTTTAGCTTACTTTCACCTCTACGTCGGGACATGTGTTGGGCTCTACGTCGGGACGTGTGTTGGGCTCTACGTCGGGACGTGTGTTGGGCTCTACATCAGGATTTAGCGTACTTTCAGCTCTACGTCGGGACGTGTGTTGGGCTCTACGTCGGGACGTGTGTTGGGCTCTACGTCGGCACGTGTGTTGGGCTCTACATCAGGATTTAGCTTACTTTCAGCTCTACGTCGGGAAATGTGTTATGCTCTTTGTCGGGACGTGTGTTGGGCTCTACATCAGATTTAGCTTTCTTTCAGCTCTACGTCGGGACTTGTGTTGGGCTCTACATCAGGATTTAGCTTGTTTTCAGCTCTACTTCGGGACGTGTGTTGGGCTCTACATCGGGACGTGTGTTGGGCTCTACATCAGGATTTAGCTTACTTACAGCTCTACGTCGGGACATGTGTTGGGCTCTACGTTGGGACGTGTGTTGGGCTCTACATCAGGACTTAGCTTACTTTCAGCTCTACGTCGGGACGTGTGTTGGGCTCTACGTTGGGATGTGTGTTGGGCTCTACATCAGGATTTAGCTTACTTTCAGCTCAACGTCGGGATGTGTGTTGGGCTATACGTCGGGATGTCTGTTGGTCTCTACGTCGGGACGTGTGTTGGGTTCTACATCAGGATTTAGCTTACTTTCACCTCTATGTCGGGACGTGTGTTGGGCTCTACGTCGGGACGTGTGTTGGGCTCCATGTCGGGACGTGTGTTGCGCTCTACGTCGGGACGTGTGTTGGGCTCTACGTCGGGACGTGTGTTGGGCTCCATGTCGGGACGTGTGTTGGGTTCTACGTCGGGACGTATGTGGTGGGCTCTACGTCGGGACGTGTGGTGGGCTCTACGGCGGGACGTGTGTTGGGCTCTACATCAGGATTTAGCTTACTTTCAGCTGTACGTCGGGACGTGTGTTGGGCTCTACGTTGGGACGTGTGTTGGGCTCTACGTCGGGACGTGTGTTGGGCTTTACGTCGGGACGTGTGTTGGGCTCTACGGCGGGATGTGTGTTGGGCTCTACGTCGGGACGTGTGTTGGGCTCTATATCAGGATTTAGCTTACTTTCAGCTGTACGTCGGGACGTGTGTTGGGCTCTATATCAGGATTTAGCTTACTTTCAGCTGTACGTCGGGACGTGTGTTGGGCTCTACGTCGAGACATGTGTTGGGCTCTACATCAGGATTTAGCTTACTTTCAGCTCTACGAGGGGACGTGTGTTGGGCTCGACATCATTTTTTAGCTTACTTTCAGCTCTACGTCGGGACGTGCGTTGGGCTCTACGTCGGGACGTGCGTTGGGCTCTACGTCAGGACGTGCGTTGGGCTCTACGTCGGGACGTGTGTTGGGCTCTACATCAGGATTTAGCGTACTTTCAGCTCTACGTCGGGACGTGTGTTGGGCTCTACGTCGGGACGTGTGTTGGGTTCTACGTCGCGACGTGTGTTGGGCTCTACGTCGAGACGTATGTTGGGCTCTACATCAGGATTTAGCTTACTTTCAGCTCTACGTCGGGACGTGTGTTGGGCTCTACGTCGGGACGTGTGCTGGGTTCTACGTCGCGACGTGTGTTGGGCTCTACGTCGAGACGTATGTTGGGCTCTACATCAGGATTTAGCTTACTTTCAGCTCTACGTCGGGACGTGTGTTGGGCTCTACGTCGGGACGTGTGTTGGGTTCTACGTCGCGACGTGTGTTGGGCTCTACGTCGGGACGTGTGCTGGGCTCTACGTCGGGGTTTAGCTTACATTCAGCTCTACGTCGGGACGTGTGTTGGGCTCTGCGTCGGGACGTGTGTTGAGCTCTACGTTGGGACGTCTGTTGGGCTCTACGTCGGGACGTTTGTTGGGCTCTATGTGGGGGTTTAGCATACATTCAGCTCTACGTCGGGACGTGTGTTGGGCTCCACGTCGGGACGTGTGTTGGGCTCCATGTCGGGACGTGTGTTGGGCTCTACGTCGGAACGTGTGTTGGGCTCTATGTCTGTAGTTAGCTAACTTTCATCTCTACGTCGGGACGTGTGTTGGGCTCTACGTCGGGACGTATGTTGGGCTCTACGTCGGGACGTTTGTTGGGCTCTACGTGGGGGTTTAGCATACATTCAGCTCTACGTCGGGACGTGTGTTGGGCTCCACGTCGGGACGTGTGTTGGGCTCCATGTCGGGACGTGTGTTGGGCTCCATGTCGGGACGTGTGTTGGGCTCTATGTCTGTAGTTAGCTAACTTTCATCTCTACGTCGGGACTTGTGTTGGGCTCTACGTCGGGACGTGTGTTGGGCTCTACGTCGGGACCTGTGTGGGGCTCTACGTCGGGACGTGTGTTGGGCTCTACGTCGGGACGTGTGTTGGGCTCTACATCAGGATTTAGCTTACTTTCAGCTCTACGTCGGGACGTGTGTTTGGCTATACGTCGCGACGTGTGTTGGGCTCTACATCAGGATTTAGCTTCCTTTCAGCTCTACGTCGGGACGTGTGTTGGGCTCTACGTCGGGACGTGTGTTGGGCTCCACGTCGGGACGTGCGTTGGGCTCTACCTCGGGACGTGTGTTGGGCTCTACGTCGGGACGTGTGTTGGGCTCTACGTCGGGACGTGTATCGGGCTCTGCGTCTGTAGTTAGCTAAATTTCAACTCTACGTCGGGACGTGCGTTGGGCTCTACGTCGGGACGTGCGTTGGTCTCTACGTCGGGACGTGCGTTGGGCTCTCCGTCGGGACGTGTGTTGGGCTCTATATCAGGATTTAGCTTACTTTCGGCTCTACGTCGGGACGTGTGTTGGGCTCTACGTCGGGAAGTGTGTTGGGCTCTACGTCGGGAAGTGTGTTGGGCTCTACATCGGGAAGTGTGTTGGGCTCTAAGTCGGGACGTGTGTTGGGCTCTACGTCGGGAAGTGTGTTGGGCTCTACATCAAGATTTAGCTTCTATTCAGCTCTACGTCGGGACGTGTGTTGGGCTCTACGTCGGGACGTGTGTTGGGCTCTACGTCGGGACATGTGTTGGGCTCCACATCAGGATTTAGCTTACTTTCAGCTCTACGTCGGGACGTGTGTTGGGCTCTACGTCGGGACGTGTGTTGGGCTCTACATCAGGATTTAGCTTACTTTCAGCTCTACGTCGGGACGTGTGTTGGGCTCTACGTCGGGACGTGTGTTGGGCTCTACGTCGGGACGTGTGTTGGGCTCCACGTCGGGACGTGCGTTGGGCTCTACCTCGGGACGTGTGTTGGGCTCTACGTCGAGACGTGTGTTGGGCTCTACGTCGGGACGTGTGTTGGGCTCTACGTCGGGACGTGTGTTGGGCTCTACATCAGGATTTAGCTTACTTTCAGCTCTACGTCGGGACGTGTGTTGGGCTCTACGTCGGGACATGTGTTGGGCTCTACGTCGGGACGTGTGTTGGGCTATACGTCGGGACATGTGTTGGGCTCTACATCAGGATTTAGCATACTTTCAGCTCTACGTCGGGACGTGTGCTGGGCTCTACGTCGGGACGTGTGCTGGGCTCTACGTCGGGACGTGTGCTGGGGTCTACGTCGGGGTTTAGCTTACATTCAGCTCTACGTCGGGACGTGTGTTGGGCTCTGCGTCGGGACGTGTGTTGAGCTCTACGTTGGGACGTCTGTCGGGCTCTACGTCGGGACGTTTGTTGGGCTCTACGTGGTGGTTTAGCATACATTCAGCTCTACGTCGGGACGTGTGTTGGGCTCCATGTCGGGACGTGTGTTGGGCTCTACGTCGGAACGTGTGTTGGGCTCTATGTCTGTAGTTAGCTAACTTTCATCTCTACGTCGGGACGTGTGTTGGGCTCTACGTCGGGACATGTGTTGGGCTCTACGTCGGGACATGTGTTGGGCTTTACGTCGGGACGTGTGTGGGGCTCTACATCACGATTTAGCTTACTTTCTGCTCTACGTCGGGACGTGGGTTCGGTTCCACGTAGGGACGTGTGTTGGGCTCTACGTCGGGACGTGTGTTGGGCTCTACTTCGGGACTTGTGTTGGGCTCTACATCAGGATTTAGCTTACTTTCTGCTCTACGTCGGGACGTGGGTTGGGTTCTACGTAGGGACGTGTGTTGGGCTCTACGTCGGGACGTGTGTTGGGCTCTACGTCGGGAAGTGTGTTGGGCTCTACGTCGGGAAGTGTGTTGGGCTCTACGTCGGGAAGTCTGTTGGGCTCTACTTCAGGATTTAGCTTCCTTTCAGCTCTACGTCGGGACGTGTGTTGGGCTCTACGTCGGGACGTGTGTTGGGCTCTACTTCGGGACTTGTGTTGGGCTCTACATCACGATTTAGCTTACTTTCTACTCTACGTCGGGACGTGGGTTCGGTTCCACGTAGGGACGTGTGTTGGGCTCTACGTCGGGACGTGTGTTGGGCTCTACTTCGGGACTTGTGTTGGGCTCTACATCAGGATTTAGCTTACTTTCTGCTCTACGTTGGGACGTGGGTTGGGTTCTACGTAGGGACGTGTGTTGGGCTCTACGTCGGGACGTGTGTTGGGCTCTACGTCGGGAAGTGTGTTGGGCTCTACATCGGGAAGTGTGTTGGGCTCTACATCAAGATTTAGCTTCCTTTCAGCTCTACGTCGGGACGTGTGTTGGGCTCCACGTCGGGACGTGTGTTGGGCTCTACGTTGGGACGTGTGTTGGGCTCTACGTCTAGACGTGTGTTGGGCTCTACATCAGGATTTAGCTTACTTTGAGCTCTATGTCGGGACGTGTGTTGGGCTCTACGTCGGGACGTGCGTTGGGCTCTACGTCGGGACGTGCGTTGGGCTCTACGTCGGGATTTAGCTTACTTTCAGCTCTACGTCGGGACGTGCGTTGGGCTCTACGTCGGGACGTGCGTTGGGCTCTACGTCGGGACGTGCGTTGGGCTCTACGTCGGGACGTGCGTTGGGCTCTACGTCTGTAGTTAGCTAACTTTCGGCTCTACGTCGGGACGTGCGTTGGGCTCTACGTCGGGACATGTGTTTCTAAGCAGAGAATAGAAACGCTTCCGCAAGTCTATTAAGATTCCTGATAAGATGGTAAAAGGAAAAGCAAAGAAAGAAGTCTGTCTTATTTGATGGGGACAGGAAATAACACCGTATTACATAACCCATTAAATGTTCCAAGCTTTACTTCACACTAAAGCTCAATGCCAATGGTTTTATATATGTGTGTGTGTGTTTTTGTAAAAACCTGTGTAGCTGTTCTGGCAGATCTGCACTGATCCATTGCCATAATTTTTTTTTCCCAGTGGTTCAAATCTCTGACACCAACCCAGTGCTCTAGTACAAAAATACTAGAGTACAATAGTTCAATTTCTAGTGCTAAGGTCTAAATTGTTTTCCCTGTGGTTTGAGAGTGAAAATTTGGCACATCAAACAGGCCACAAGATCATCCAAATTAAACTTCATCCAAACAATTGAACCCACTCCTGTAAACACAGTAAGCAAATTTATATCCAAGCATTTGGCTTTACATTGTTTCGAATTATTTGCTAGCATATATGGAACGTGATAAAACAGGTGATTACTCAATCACTGGCATAAAATGCACCAAAAATAAATATAAGCTAATATTAGTTGGCAAGTTCTGAATGATCCAGAGGTTCCCTTTAACATGCGCATTTGAGCTTCAGATTTGGGAAAGAAAAAGTTTTCTTTTAGTCTTGAGTGTTCACGGATTACGTCCACTGCATAGTAAACTGCTTTTCATGGTATTTTAATAGCACTGTGGTGTTAAAAATACGCGCGTAACTATAGTATCATTTTGCCAGAATGCATTTAAAGAGTATGCTGAAAGATATATTTCAATGGCAAATGGTGACAGAACAAGAATATATTGGGGGTGCTTTCTTTGGAGATTTAATGGGTCACTTCTTAAATATACATGAAGTGGTAAAGCCGCAAAGGACCGGCTACATTGAATGAGGGTCTCACTCCAAAATCACTGAGGGAATTTTTTAACACTTTGGATCTGATCTAAATGTTCACTTGGTGTAAACATCTGGAAGATGTTTACTTTCTACAGTTACAGCCCAGGCCAACCGAGGAGAGAGGAGTGATGGCCTGTAGTGAGTTATGTGCTCAGCATTGTTGCCCAAAGGCCAGTGTAGTTGAAGGGACACCGGCCTAACTGCATCTGTGCTGAGGAGTAGCCAGAGAAGGCGTGCCGTTTAAGTAGGTCTTTAATTTGAAGGAGCCCAACTGAAAGGCATCCTGTCTCTGGATGCAGCCATTGACTGTTCCCTGCTGCAAGGCATTGGCATACACATGCATGGCCCTGTTACACAGTCTGACGCATGGCTTCTCATAGGATAGGACCCAGAAATGCTTGAGCTGCCTGCCTTTTCTCAAAGGGGCTCTACGCACACAGATGCTAGCATACCTCCATGGAGCTCCCCCTAAGAAGTCTGTGGCAATGCTGCATACAGCAATTGCCTGTGATTTTCTCGTGGTTCTTCCCTTTAGTTGCAAAAGGATTTGAGCAAAGCTAGTTTGTTCCTTCCAGCATGGGCCACGTTCTCTGTGCAGGTGCACCACTGTAATTAAAACTGGAGTAACTCTAATGACTCCCATTTACTCAGGTTACTGCAAGCTGGTCCTGAGATGAAGCATAGATCTTGCTGCCTCCTCCTCCTAACATAATTGTTAAGGACATAAACTACAACTGCGTTCACTGTGACTACTGAACTAGAGGGTAAACAGGCTTAGCACAGTAATACAGAGGATTTAAAGTCATGGGTTCTTATGCCTGTTAACGGTCTAGTTCCAAAGATCTGATCCAGGTTCTGTTTATCTGTGGTGTAAATCTAGACTAATTCGATGTGCTCAGTGGAATTGTGGCTGTATAAAGCTGAATGAGAAGAGAATCAGCATGTAGGTATCAAACGTGGTGGACAGATGTCCCCTTCAGGATTCTTCTGTTTCAGTGGTAGGGGATATCACCTCCAGCTTTTCTTCAGTCACCTGCAACAATCTGGCAAACTCGACTGCAGAAAAAGCAGTCTTTCTGCTACCTAGGAGAGATATTCTACCGTTATACTTCAACCCTGTGTGAAGAAGGGACATCCGTTCATTGCTTGAAAATAGGACTTGGAGGCAGCTCCTCAGTAAAATTTAAGCCAAATATAGTTTCTGCCCTTCTGAAATATTTTGAAGGGAAGGAAAGAAGCGGAGGACTGTCATACTAAGAACTTCTACCTTCATGTTTTTATAAAACTCGTGGGTCACTGCCCTTGTTTTTCACCTGGACAGCTGCATCTAAAGGCCTGTAAGGCTCGAGAGATTAAATGCATTGCAAGTATAAGAGCGGAAAGACACCTAAAGACAGCATAACCTGGATTCCATCTTTCAGTTTTTAAGAAATGCTGAATTTTGGTAATGACATTACATAAGGTAAATTAGGAGTTATTTTTTGGTATCCATCCAAACCTTCCTGGGTAAGATGTGATTTGACCTAAAGAGGAGACAGGCTCAAGAAGAAAACCAGACATGCAAAATTGTTTGGCTGTTCTTGCTTGCTCTGATAAATACCACGGCCGGAGCTAGGGTAGCTTCTCTGAAAAGATGACTGTATTTATCATGCTATCAGATGTTTACTAAAAAGAATTATGCTCTTACTCAGTGGTATTGTAATAGAGGACATAAATTAACACAGTGTTTTGGAACTATGCATATTTTTTTCAGCCAAACATTTGGCCTGCGGCCCAGATAACAATGAGGTTTAGGGCAAAGCTGTGCACTCTGAGTAACCCATGGGATCAACAGCTCCCTTTCCCAACACACATTTTATTTTTACCTTTCCATTCTGTCTCTTCCTTCCCAATTGGAAAAGCAAAATTGAGACAGTAATGAAAACAATGAGACACAATACATTGATTCAAGGATTCCAAGTGCTCCTTGCCCATATACATCTTCCGTGTCCTTTTTGGTCATCAAAATGCCTTTGAATTAAGGAGGAACTTAGAGCAATGCTCTCAGGCAAGAGAAAGAGAGACCATGTGAGGTGGAAAGATGGGTCTGCAAGACAGGGACAACTTGGAAAGCCATACTCTAAGACTGCAAAACCTCTTTCTTCAGTGAAAAGATACATACTGATCATTTCCTCATTGGTTACTGCCATCACACACAAGGCAACTCGCTTCTCCTGTTCCGGCGTAAAACTGGCCAGTTTTTTTTTCCTTCTCTTTTAGGGCTCAAACTGGCAAAGTGCATGTTAAGGTTCAAGGCCTTGAGAAACTCTGGAGCAACTGGAAAGTTCTCCTGGGTTATAGTATCATTTACTGATAGAGCTTTACCTCTGCTGATGCCCCTATTACTGTCCACAAAGTCAGACTCCTCTGCTTACGGATTTGTTAAGAGCAGTCTTCTAAAGGACACACTCCCTTGGCCTTTAGGGACCAGCATAAAACTCGCATACAGTGCCCGTGTTTTCAGGAGACTAAGACTCTGGCTGGTTGCCAACACAAGTGAGAAAAGGATAATGGATCTTATCCCTTTGAAGAACAGACACAATATAGCAGCCTTTCTCCTCCATCCCCTTTGAAGTACACGACAACACAGAGGAGACAATGAAAAAGACGGAAATTTAATGTGAATGCACCTAGGAGTAATCAAAAAAAGATCCTCTTCTGCAATTTGACCAGAAAAGCACACCCTTCTCGAAGGAAGGAACTCCCATCTAAAAGGAAGTTCATTCAGACTGAGGGAGGTCATGAATGTGCAGCATACGGCATATGCTACACCTGTTCCTTATACAGACACTCATGGGGTTAAGAGAGATGATATGGTTGATCTAATCTAATGGTACACTGTGGCCAAGACGGAAAGCCAAGTCTCCTGTTACCATCCTCACTCCCACTGTTTGTGTCATGCCATTTCTGGGTTCATCAGAACACTTCATGAGGCAATTCAATCATTCAACCCAACAGAAAACCAGTCCAAGCAAAAAAGAAATGGATTTGCCCTCTTCTGGGCTAGTAAGCTCAGTCAGCAACGGACAGAGCAGGAAAGAACTGGTAGCACTGAGAGTGACACTGAGAGTGGCGACTGGAAAGGAAGAAGACCACTCTCACTGGGCAGCAGTGTGTGGCTAGTCTGGTTCTTGGCATGCAGTAAGACTACCCTTGAATGGAATCAGTTCCTCAGTCTCACTCTTCACAAAGCATGCTGATTAATTAGTGCACAGCAAATTTGTATCATACCTTATTGCGCAGTAACTTCCAATGGCAGACATAGCTCTTCTCACGCTGGCAAAGCTTCATAAACCAATAGGGCAGCAGGGATCAATGCCAGCAGGGAAGCTGTCTCTGCTTTGACAGGGAAAAAAAAAAATCTAAGAAGAGATGCTTTCCTTCCAGAAAGGCAGTGAGACACAACTGCTGTGTTCTCTCATAGGTACCCACTGGGGTGGAAAATGTTTTCCCTGTGGGAATGCTGCTTTCAGCAAGGTGTCAGAGAACAATGCTGTCACCAGCCCCAGCCACATATGATTTCCATGTCTCTTTCTATCTTTTCTTCTCACATAGTTACTTGTGCGCTTTATCTGGCTGGAGCAGGGCCATTTATCTCCTATGGTACATTGCTTCCCAGGTCAAGTCTGCCTCTCCCTTCCCCCTTCTCTCCTCAACAGCTTGAAAAACATACCTTAAATTCTGTAAAGTAATCGAAGGCCTTGTTCTCTGCCATCAAAAGAGTCTAAAGGGCTTGCTGTGAAAGATGCTGGACAGTTCTGGTACTGGCAACCTCCGTACTCCTGCCAGCCAAAATTCTGCTCGTGACGAGACTAAGACTATATCTCTCCACTACCGCTCTCTTCTGCCACTGCCAAAAGAGGAGTGAGAATAAAGCAGGATCCTCAGGGTCTCTGTACTGAAAGCAACTAAGGAGCAAAGAAGTGAGAATAGAAGCTGAAATGAAGGACTGAAGAGCACGCAGTAGGAAGAATGGATATGTGTGATTTGTGGTGTTGTATGAGCACCTGGAGTTTCAGTATGCCTGGGTCTATCCCATCTACACTCCACTTACTCTTAAACTGGGCTGTGAGAATAAATTTAGTGTTGCCTGCAGATGTGTAACCACTTCTCATACTGTACCTTTTCCGCTTGGCAAGAAAGCACTATCTCTAGCTAAAAGCTGAAAGTAAAGCTGTCTCTGTTTTTTGTGCACAGACTGACAGGTCAGTCTGTGTTGCTTCCCTCTGGTGAGGAAACTCCTGAGAGTATTGAGTCATTGGTTTCCTGCCATTGCTGGGGCAGAGCAGAAGCACAGTGTCTGACCTCAAAGAGGACTCAGTTCAGGGCTCCTACTTCTGCAACATTAATGACTGAATTTTGCAGATACTGACATTTCACCTCAGCAAATGGTAGTCTGACAAGGACTGGCAAATAGGGAAGCTCAGAGAGGAGCCAACACATACCTGATTCCCACAGAGTCTGTTGTCTTCCTGCAAACAGATGACCTTCACAGACAGCCAGGTGGCAAGCACGTGGGAACACTTGGAATTTTTAGAGGAAAAATGTGGCAGGCTTTTTTTTGCAGCAGGTATTTGCTCATCCTCTTGCTGACTCTCCATTTCCCAATTACCTGCAAAATGCCTTCTTTTAGAGAAGACTCCCATAGAAAGGTTTACTGCACGAGTGTTTACTGTTTAAGAGTTTCAGTCCAGAGCAAGTATGTCACAAATTCTGTCCCTTCTGGCAATTGGCCCTTAGCAAAAGATTTCTCTAAGGTTTAAACTGAATGGCGGCATGCGTGTGCATTTCGTACTGACAAGTAAGAGGTTACGGCTGTCGGGGGCAGTTTGTTCATGAGCCAGCCAATTTTGTAGCAAGGATGCATTGGATCTGCGATGGAGGAACATTATGGTTTCTATTCCTCTGACAAACGTGCACGCTTCAAATGATGCCAGTCCTTCCTCAGCTTATCCTAGTGCTCACTGCAATTTATATGCCAAAACCATTGCTATTCCTCTCCCTGGCATCCCAGCTGGGAGAGCTCTGGGAAGGGAGAGAATCAATTTTCCTGGCAAGCAGTAGGTCACATGGCAGCATGTTTTGCCCATTTTTTCTCTGCCAAGCCCCATCCTAACATACCCTTGTCCTCTGCCGATTCTGATAGGCTGGTCTTTTTCCAGAGTGGACTGGGAAACTAGCTAAAAAAATAAAACAATCAACCAGCTTCTGCTCAATGCCAGATGCTGTGCTTTGTAAAAATGGCTCAGGTGAGATCCTGCTGGCCAAGTCAGTAGGAGATTTGCCAGTGGTGTACAGGATGCCACATCAGGCTTTTCCAGCAAGAAGCAGTCTTGGAATTTATTACAGAAAGTATCCTTTCATACTAACAACAACCACCCGCAAGATTTGGTTCCAAAGGAGTCCAAAATGCAGTGTACAGACTGGATGTAGAGGTGTAATGGATTAAGGATGGGAAATGTTTCTTTCGGATTCATTTTCAAGACAGCAGTTTTCCTATTTTTTTATGCCAGGCCAGACACTTCAAAAACTACAGGCATAACTGCTTCATGCTGTAGCCTGAATCGCTTCAACCATTCTGTCAGAGACATCCTCCCTGCACTAGTAATTTTCATCCCTCCTCTACCTCAGTTCACCTATATGCAGAATACAGCTAATAACATCCCCTCAAGTAAAGCACCTTCCATTGACTGTCTTGCTGAATATCGTGGTCAGCTGTTTTGGTCGTGGACTATTTTTTACCCCATGAATTACTGGGCAG
Organism: Leptosomus discolor; assembly: GCF_034619465.1. Taxonomy (NCBI): domain Eukaryota; kingdom Metazoa; phylum Chordata; class Aves; order Leptosomiformes; family Leptosomidae; genus Leptosomus; species Leptosomus discolor. The sequence goes on from NW_028237935.1 coordinate 684,536, forward strand.
CATCCAGCATAACTGGGAACTCTCAGTACTCCTATAATAAAAGAAGTACTTGTAACACTGGCACCATTCATAAGGCAGCATGCCATCCTAACCACCAGCTTAACCCATCAGCTCTCGGCACATTCCCAGGTTTAGGCTTGGAATCTTGATGACTATGACAGACCACCAGGATACATGTCCAGCTGTTAGGATGTGCTTCTTTCCCCTTCCTCTGACAGGTACCAGGCTACCAGAGTCTAAGCAGCAACCTGCAAGATGGCTCAAGGCTTCCACTGGGAGACCATTTCCTATGCCAGCAAGCAGTGCCTGGCATCTTCCATGGCTCACTCCTGCTCACTGTCATTTGTATTCCAAAATTAAGCCTCAAAATTAATGAGGAGATTAAGTTAGAGAATAAGATTCAAAGTTCTAGGTTGCTGCAAACAAGACACCTTGGATTAATCAGCATACATGTTTAAAACAGATTATAATGACTGGTGGTGTCAAAGTGGAGCTGAAAAATACAGTTTATAAAAGCGCTGGATTAAGCAGGCAGCTTCATGGCATCAGGCAAAGCAGAGGGAATAACTGCATCACTGAAAAGCATACACGTCTGCTTAACTCTGACTCAAAAAGATGCATATGCCTGTGTCCAAATTTGCATCTGATTGGCTTTGTTCTTAAAAAAGATACTCGAGTGTTTTGCTGTACTTCAGCATGACACAAGAAACAGGCGTGCAGTACCAAAGCAAGCACAAGCCACATCAATGCACGTGCAAAAGACCAAAGGCTTTGCACTTATTGTGTGAAATATGATTATTACCAAAAGGCAAGTGCACATGCAAAAAGATTTCTAGTGCACTCAATGTGATTTGCCAGTGTGTCGCATGCTGATCAACACAGCACACTGCAGTCCTAATTCTGGAGTCCTTAAAATCAACTGTGCACTACAGCTGCATATGATAAGTGCTTCACTGTCGGATTTTCCTTACTTCAGATTTGTTCCTCTTTGGACATCTTTCTAAGTTGGTTTTATTTTATGAACTGTTTTAGTTGCTTGAGTCTCTTTTCATTCATGTTAGCAGACCAGTCAGAGCAGGGACTAGCAATGGGGCTCTGGTCTTCCCTATGACACTGACTTTCCAGCAATCATTGGGCAAGCTCCTGAAACTCTGGGACTACTGAGGATTAAAGGCCCTTTATGCTCTCCTGCCAAAACTGGGGTGACAGGAAGTGGATGTGACTTCAGTTTGCTGTAAAGTTTCTTTTGCTTGTGAAAAGGGCATTTCTAGGTCTCCCTCTCTCCCTGCCTCCATTTATCCAGGTCCCTGTTGATTGTGGGAAGTGTGGTGGGTTTCCACTGGCGCTTTTGTTGTATTTTCTTCCTCTGGTTGAGGAAAGGAAGTGATGGAGCACCTTGGTGGGCACTCAACAGCCAGCCAAGGTCAACCCATGGCAGTTTGCTTCTACTGGGCTCTCTGTTCCTGTTTTTTCCTTCTTGCATGTTTCTTGTACCCCATCGCTTTTGAAAGTTTCTACCTCTCCGTTCCTGTCTTTTAACTTCTCACTTAAGTCTCTTGAACCCAGTCGCTTTTTAAATTTTCTTGCAACCTCTCTCTTGCTCTCCCCCTCCCTGACCTAATTTTAATTTCTTGCCTATGTTTCTTGTCTCCTGTTGTTTTTCACATTTTTGCCTGCATCCCTTTACGCAGGTCCATATACCTATTCTTTTAATTCTTGTACCCTTTCACATTTAAAATATTCTTTCTGCTTTTCCCTCTGTCCATCTCCCTGTCTCTAGTTCTTAATTCTTCCCTCTGTGTCCTCTACCCAACCACTTCTTCAGTTTTGCTTCTTCCATCTGTCACCCTGCCCCCATGTGTTATTTCTTGCCTGTGTTTCCCGTACTCCATCGCTTTTTGAAATATTTGTTCTACATGTGTTTCTATTTGGCTCCCTGTTTCTATTTTTAATTTCTTGCCTATGTTTCTTTTCCCCTGTTGCTTTAGAATTTGTCCCTGGCCCTTGTTTTGCCTCTGTCTCGTCAGTCCCTTCTGCCTCACTCCCCATCTCTCCCATTTGTCTCTCAGTCCCTATTTTCTGGTGCAATCTCTCAGCTCTCCTCTCTACACCCTTGTCCCCCTCTCCATCCCTCTCTTGTTCATGGTGTCCCATTTTCTGGCTCCCTCTCCCAATTTCTTAATGCTTTCCCGTGTTTCTTGTGCCTCACTGCATTGCAATTTCTCTTTCTCATTTTCCCTCCCTCTGGCACCCTGTCCCTCCTTTTTTAATTCCTCTCTCTGTCCTGTATGCTCTCACTTAAAAAAAAAAAAAAATTCTTCCTCAATTTTCTTCTATCCACCTCCCCAACCCTATTTTTAAATTATTTCTGTTTCTTGTACCCTGTTGCTCTTAAAGATTTCTATCTACTTTTATCCCACATCCTGTCTTTATTTTTTAATTATGCCTTATCTTTCCTTACCACCATCCTTTTAAATTTTTCTTTCTCTGTCTCCATTTTTGTTGGCTGTCACTTTCTGTATTTTTATATCTTTCCCCTTTATTTCCCTAATCCCTATTGCTTACACTGTATTTTCTACATCTACTCTTTGCTTTTTGATATCTTAAGTTTTAACTTTTTCTTTTTCTTCAGTGCCTTTGCTTTATAGATTTTTCTTTCTACTTCTCCATTACTATTTTTATTTTTTTCCCTTATTTCCTTAATCCCCATCACTTTTAAAAGTTTCTGTCTACAGACTTGCTTGTCTGTGTTTCACTGTCACGGTTTGGCTGGTCCAGAATCACAGCCCAGCAATGCTCAGCAGGCTGTTAGCAGTTTGAGTCAGCTACAGGTGTAGCCCGGACCATTGTGTCATGCTCAGTATAAAGCGGGAAGGTTTGCTGAGGAAGGGGATCTCCCGCGGGGCTCCTGCAGGGCTCTCTCCTTTCCCTGCTTCTCCTTGCTCCCGAGGACCCCTCTCCTGTCGATCGTGGCTGCTGCACGTTCATTTGGCCCAGTGTAACTTTGCATGCCTCTGTTGGTAGTGGTGCTGTCTCGTTAAACCCGATTTCACTTCGACCCGCAGGTCTCCTCCCCTTTTCTCGACGCCCCTCCCTGGCTAGTGAGGGGTCATCGGGGGACAGGGCAGCTGTTGCCGTGTAGCCCCGGACACGGGCTGGAGGGGCACGTTCGCTGCCTTTTCTGTCCATCGCCCCCGGATTTCCTCAGAGCCCGCGCTTCTTAAATGGGCTTTCTGCGCGTTTCAGTTCGCTTTGCGGCGCTCTGCTGCCACCATGCGGCCAAGGGCAGGTACTGCAGCCCCGACCCGCGCATGCGCGGTGTCGCTCGCTGTTTCCACGCTGCCGTTCGCCCGCAGCGGCCATGCGAGACCGCGGGGGCTGCCTGGCGCCGTCTGCTGCCTCCCGGTAAGGCAGCCCCGCTGCCGCTCCGCGGGCGCGGGGCCGGCGCTGCCGTTCTGCCCCTCGCCCTCTGCCCGTTCGCGCGCCGGCTCCGGCCCCTCCGGCGCGTCGGTGGTGGGCGGGGCAAGCGCGTGCCGGGCAAACGCGTGCCCGGCAGCAGCACGGCGGCGCGCCGGGGGAGGGCCGAGGCCACCGGTGAGGCGAGCGAGTCATCCCTTTCGGCGGGTGCGCGGGGTCTCCTGGTCGGCGGCGGCCCGGAGGTGCCGTCCCGCTCCCTTCTCCCGCCCCTGGTGCGCGTGCTTTGGCGCTGCCCAGCGGTGCTCCCGCCCGCCCAGGGGTGTGTCTTCCATGCTCCCCCCGCCCGGCAGGGGGCGCGCTTTGCCGCATCCCCCCGTCCTGGTGGGCGCGTGTTCCTGCATCCTGTCGCGCCGCCGGAAGCGTCACTTCCGCCTCTCTCCCCGCCCCTCCGGGGCGCGTGGCTTCCTGCACTCTCCGGTGCACCGCCCGGCAGTGCGAGTCGCGGCAGGAGCGGCGCGGTCACCGAACGTTGCGGGGCTGGGGCTGCGGCTGGGGCTCTTCTGGCTCGGGCTCCGCCGGGGGAGCGGGTGAGTGGGGAGCGGGCGATCGACCGGTGGGTCCCGGGGAAAGCCGTGAGGCGGGCGGCCAGGCCGGCGGGGCCCGTGTCGGAGGCGCGGAGCGGGGGGGGGCTGCGGGCGGAGCCGCGCCGTGTGGGAAGGAGCGGGGGGGAGCCGCGCCGTGGGGGGGAGGGTGGGGAGGGCGATGTCCCCGCAGGGCCGGAAGCCGGGCAGGCGCCTCTCGCGACACGGCGGGAGCGGCGGTCCCGGGGCGCGGCGCTGCCGGGCTGCCCTGCCGGTGCGCCGGAGCGGGCCGGGCGGTGCTCGCCGGTGTCTGGGGCGGGGCGGCGGGGCCTGCTCGGTGCCGGGCAAAGGGGACGGAAAGGGGCCGGCTGGGGCTCCAGGGGGCCCTGCCCGGCCCCTCGGGCAGAACCTTGCTCGGTCTTCTCGCCGCTGGCCGGGCGACCTGACCAAGAGGTTCCTGTTCCGCCGCCTCTTCCCGGCGTCGCGTTCCGCGTCCCACGAGGGAGATCCCGCGCGGGCGGATGCGGTCGGTGCTTGGGCGATGGCCCACGTGGGGCTGGGGGAGCGCGGAGGGGCCAGGGCGAGTGGAAGGGCCCCGCCGCCCCTCCCCACCCAAGCCCGGGGCAGAGAAGCTGGAGACAAAACGCCGTTAATGGAGCACGGTTCGTTCCCCGGGAGGTCTCTTGGGAGTCGAGAGTGGTTTTTTTTTCCGGGCCGAGGAACAGACTTTCCTCCGTGGTAAGTGCAGAGCTGCCTGTTGCCGCCTTGAGAGTTTCTCTTCTCGTGGTTCACCCTGATTTTATGGGTGGGGTGGAGATGGCTTTTTATTTTTAGATGCCCGAGTACATTGTCAGTAACCTGTGGTGTGAGGACAGTGAACTCTTGAGCACCTAGATGCCGGTAGAAATGTAACCAAAGACACAGGATGGACAGTGATGTTTAAACTTGGTTTATAGTCGATTTGGTTTTTTCATTAGAGTGTTGATGACTGCTTGTCCTGTGGTTCAGTCCACATGCTATTCCGTGGAGCCCTCAGTCTGGGACTTTTATGTGTTAAAAAAAAAAAAGCTTGTCCTTCAAAAAAAAGAACTAGTCCTTCGTAGGACTGAGGTATAGACTTGGGGAGTCTCTTAAAGACGTGATCAGAATTAAAGCTGGATTTCACTTAACGTTGCTGCTGTTTGTCTTTGCTTTTGTTACTGTCCCCACCGCTCCGTCATGATTGGGAGCTCCGAATCATGCCCTTTTTTTTTTTTCCAATTTGTAACGCCTTTCTCCCCCCTGCCCCTCTCCTAGGACTGTAGCGTACAGACCCTTCATTTAAACGTTAGTTTGTTTCCTCACAATTGAGTTCTGATGATTGAAATCACAGAAATGACACCTGTCTGTCTTACAGATTCGGAGTATTTCTGAACATGTACCCTCACAGACAAATGCTGTGGGGATACGCATCTTCTGCACTTCATCCTCCAGCAGGACAATCCGCCGAGACGGGGACGAGCTGTGAAGGGGCAGTTTCTGCAAGGAGGCGGTTGACAAGGACAGGTGGGTCGCTGTACATTTTAAGGATAGTATTCGATTTGGGATGTCTAGGGTGAGGAAACCCTGGCTCTGTGTAGGCTTGAGAAAAGGTGCGTAGTTATCTGTGTCGATCTAAGGAAGGGAGTTCTGGTGAGACTGAAGCTGCCAATGAGTCAGAAGGAGGAAAAAAAAGAAAAAAAAAAAAAAGGCAGAAAGCACCCAGTTTTCTATGAAAACCAAAATCTCTAGTGGCCTGTCTCAACAGCTGTACCAAAGATGATGCAAAATGCTTTTTCCTCCACTCGGTTGTAGTCATTGCAAACCTTCGCCGAAATAGGAAGCTTTTGATTCCTAGCCCGCTTTGTGCTAAAAGGTGGCTTGTTTTTTTTTTTTTTCCTCTCTCAGCAGACTATCAACTGGCATCATTTCACCATGGTGACCCTTTCTTCTGCCCTGGAGGTACAAGACTGGCCCAGAGGATCCCGAGTGGCCTGCAAGGACAAGGTACATCTGCCCCGTGCGTCTGCATTTTTCCCCAGGTACTTGTAGTACGGACTTTAAAGTGAACGTGAAGAACGTGCCAGCTCTCCTTCTCTAGTTTTGATAGGAAGTGCTTCAGCAGAAACACTCAAAATAAGATCTGTTCTGGAGCACGTTGTGCCTGTGTGAAGTGTACTCCCCTCCGTTTATTTGCTCTTCCTGAGAGCGTGCGTAGCTTTCTGTTTTGTGTGCTTGCTGAGAAACGATTCTGTGAGAATCGTGTGGTGCTGAAAGGGGAAAGAAACTGTGTGTCAGAGTTTGGATGTTCTGAAGAAATGGACTGTGTTCCAGATAAAAGCTTTCTCCTTTTTCAGTCCTTAAGTGTTTAAAATATCTCATAGGGGTACGTGAAAACCTGACTGAGATACTGACATCTGTACTAAGAGCAATCAAGGTCGTGGGTTGGGGTTTTTTTTGTGTTGTGTTGTTTTGTTTTGTTGTTTGGGGTTTTTTTGCTTGTTTGGTGGGTTTTTTCCCCCCACCTCTCTCTGGCAAATCTTCCAGTCCTGTTTGGTAGCCTTAAGCATTGCAGAACTGGGTAGTTGATTTCTGCATTGTGTCGTCATCCCTGTCCGTCATCGTCCCGTCCGTGTGTGTGTCGTGTGTGTGTGTGTCCCCCAAAGTAAAATAGTATGGGGATCTCTTATCTTACTAATTTTTTATAAGTTTCATTTCTGATAGGAAAAAACCCCAAACAGTTCATGTTGTGTAATATACAAATGAACTTGCCTTGTTTAAACTGTAACCGCCCGCGAGCTTCAGGGTACGATTGAAGAGGGTGTTTAAGCAATTCGGTATTTCTTCTATGTGTTTAAAAAGAGAGGCTGCTGAATGTTATGGGTGGTTTTCCCCATATTTGGAGGGAGCACTCCAAAGTACTTTATTTCTGTCTGGCTTTCGGTGGTGCATTTCCCTGGCCATTTGGTGGCATCTCTCCTGGGCGGTGCAGCTGCCCAGATGTCCCTCCTAATGGTGTAATGCACAAGAAACCCCCCAGTCGGATGGGAACGGTGTATTTTGGAGACAGGTGATTTAATGGTATCTGCTTGCAGCTGGGTGAGTGCAGTTAACGCAAACATCAAATCAAATACTTTGGTAGTGTAAGCGTTTTTGTTGGATGTACATGAACATCCACGTGCTTTTTCGGTATAAAGTGAACGACTGAGATTTGTTCTTTCTTTAAAGAACGTTTTAAACATGACTTTGTTATGTTTATTTAGAGTTTTACACTTCACTCTGCAGATTTATTGACTGAGCAAGCGAGACATGCAGCAGCAGCGGCGGTGGCGCAAGGGCTGTAGCTGTTATGGTGAGTCCGAGGATGGTACGAGGTCTTCATGCGGTCTCACGGGCGGGGGGGGGGGGGGGGGGGGGGTGTATCTCCCCCCAGGGGTGCTGTGAGAAAGGGACGAGACGTTTTCCAGCACTATCAAGGGTGTTTGCTTTTATGCTGAGAATGCTTTCAAAATTGTATTGATGAGTCTTAGTATTGATTTTTTTTTTTAAATTTTTTTTTAAGCGTACCGATGGCTCTGGCTTTGAACAGATGTGTTGTAGTTTGAGCTGACCTCCTTTAGCTCAACTGCTATCCTATCCCTCATTCTCACTGAATTCTTCTGCTTTCTCCTGTGTTACTTTTCTCATATGCTGAGACATAACTTGGGATTTTTGTTCTTGAGCTGCCGTGTTGTGTCTGGTGCTGCTCGGCAGCTCCCCCTGCCCAGGTTTGCCTGCCGGCCGTTCAGCGTGCTCGCCCGGCGGCGCCAGCCCTGCGGCCGGAGGCTCCTGGCTCTGTCTCCAGCGGGGACCTGCGGGTGCTGCAGCCGGGGCTGTCCGGTGGGGAGAGTCCGGGGCCCAGAGGGTCTCCTCCCCGCTGTTCTGCCCGCCCCCGCCCCCCCCATCCCTGTCGTCCGTCGTGTCGTCCCGTCCCGTCCCCCCCCCCCCCCCCCCCCCCAAGTGATTCCCATGGAGATGTTGCCCCATGCGAGGTTTTTGCGGGACGTGCCCCCGAACCCCCTGCCCTCCGACCTTGTGCCCCCTCCGCCCCACCATGCTCGGCACCGCCCTCCCACCGCCCCTCGGGTGCCGCCTGCACCCGCCGACTTGCCCCTCGCCCCCAGCCCAAGCTCAGACCCGCCCCTTCCCCGCTCCCGCCCCGCCGGGGGCGTGTCCTCCCGCCCCAGGGGCGCGGGGCCGGCGGGCGCTCGGCGCGCAACGCGCGGGGCTGCAGCGTCGGGGCCGCCCCGGGCACGCGCCGCCCGGCGGGCGCTGCTGCCGCGCGGCCAAAGCGCGGTCCCGCAGCGCGGCGGTCGCGCGCCGGGCGTGGACCTTCCGGCGCGCCGGCGGCGGCTCGCGCATGCGCGGTGCGCGAGAGCAGCATGGCGGCGGGTGAGGGGCGAGGCCGGCGGTGAGGCGAGCTCGCTCCTTCGGCTGGTGCGGGAGTCTCTGCTGGCCGCTGGCCGCCGGGGGTGGCGGGACGGGAAGCCTCAAGGCCCGTGCTGCGGCGGGCAGCCCCGGGGAGCTCCCGGGAGCTGGTGGGAGGGAAGAGGGGAAGGAGGCGGACGCCCCTCCAGGCGCCGGGTGCCTTCCCAACTCGCCAGAGCTCCCCTTGAGCCTTCCCCGGCCCCGCTGGCCCCGCGCAGCTGCCTCCAGCTCCAGCACCTCCCCTGCAGCCTGTCTCCCCAGGTCATCCTGTTGTGATGGCAGCAAGCTGGCCCTCGGATGCACTTGATTCTGCCTTAACGTGGATGCCATTAGCTGCAGTGCAGGGAAAAAGTGGCATCTCCAGAAGCTGCTGTGGAAGGAGGCGATTTGGCCGGGGATGATCTACGATCATAATGGTCACTGATTCTCCTTGTCTCCCAGAGGCTGCACTGAGGGCACAGGTGTCTCTTCCTCCCCTGAGGATGCTGTTGTCTGCACCCGCCTCGGTCTTGCCTGGGTTGTCTCTGCCTGACCTCGCTCTCGTCGCGGCGTGGGGGCAAAAAGGGGCGGGCGGAGCGCTTGCTGGCTGTGGGCAGTGGACAGGAGCTGCTGCGGCTGAAGCTGGAGAGGCCAGAGAAAGGTAAAGAAGAAGGAATCAGAGGCCGGCCGGCCGGCAGCTGCCTCCCACCGCAGGCAAGCGGAGAGTCCATGTGCGTAACCCACGGCGTGGTACGGCCGTGTGACGCATGAACGAGCGAGGCTACATGTCTAGGAAGCCTTGTCTCGCAAGAGTTGAGACAGCCATGTAATCTTTTAGGTGGAGAACCACCATGTGACCGGAGCTGCAGAAGAGGAAGGGAGGAGAGGAAGAGAAGGAAGCGTCTGAACGGGCAAATTCTCCTGGCAGCACTGAGAACAAGGGATGCGGTGAGTCCTGGGCCCTCGGGGCCCCATCGCCCCACTTGTGTGTCCCAGGCCCTCCCTATCCCCCTCCCCTGGCCCCCTGTCTTTCACATGGTGCTGGGATTTCCCCCTTGCCCGCCCCCGTCTTTTTTTTTTTTTTTTTTTATCCCTCCCCTGTCTCAGTCTCTCTCTGTCCAGCTCCTGGTCTCTAATTTTAAATTCCCCTCTCTCTCTGGAAGCCTGTCAGGACTTTTCTCTGTCTGGCTCTCTGTCCCTGTTGTTTAATTCCTTCCTGTGTGCCCTTTTAGGCCTCACCATTTTTATTTGCTCGGTCTCTCTTGGTCCAGCACAAGATCCGGATTTTTTAAAATTCCTCCCTCTCTGCCCTGCAGCCTGTCGCTTTCGAAGTTCGTGTTGCGATTTCATTCCTTTTGCCGTCTCTCCCTGCTGGGATTTTTCAATTCCTCCCTGTCTGTCTCGCAGCCCGTTGTTGCTTTCTTGTTCTCTCTGTCTCTGTTGGGCTCCCTGTCCCTGTCTTGACCCACTTCTAAAAATGCCTTCCTCTCTGCCTCGTATGCATTGTTCTTGAAACTTCCGTTTCCCGACGTCTCTCTGTAGGTTGCTCCTGGTCCCAGATGTTTATTTCTTCCCTCTCTGTCCTGTGGCCTGTTGCGATTTGGTGTTTCTGCGTGTCTCCTGTTCCCGGCTCTCGGTCCCCGTTTTTCAGTTTCTCTCTCTCAGCCCTGTAGCCCACTGCTGTTATCTGTCTGTCCTCATCTCTCTCTGGCCAGTTGCCTCTCCCCACATATGTGGTTCCTCCCTCTGCCCTGTGGCCCGTCACTGGTTTTCCGTTCTCTGTCCTGCTCCTTTTCCCCGAGTCTTCAGTTGCTCCCTCTCTGTCCTGTAGCCCATCAAGGGGCTTTGTTTCTTTCTCCATCGCTCCCTGTCCGTCTCCCTGCCCCATCTTTTTAATCCTTCCCTTGCTGCCGTGTGGCGGCTCCCCGCTATCTTCCCTTTCTTCATATCTCTCTCTGGACGGCTCCCGCTTCCCTGTTTTTCAGTTTCTTCCTTCTGGGCCCTGTAGCCTGTGGTGATTGTGCTGCTTTCTCCTTCTCTCTGTCCGGCTGTGGATCCCATTTCTTTAATTCCTCCTGCTTCTCCCTGTAGCCTGTCTTTCTGTCTGCCCTCTCCCCCTTTATCTGTCTCCCCACTCCACCTCTGGCGCCCTGTACCTGTGTTTTAATTCTTCCCTTTCTGCCCTCCAGCTGTTGCTGTGCTTCCTGCGTGTGTCACACTGGGTCCGGCCCCTCATCTCTGTCTTTTCATTCCTCCCGCTCCTCCCTGGAGCTTGTCGCTGTCATTTTCTTTTGCTGTTGCTCTGTCTGGCTCCAGATCCTCGCAGCTTCCCCCCACCCCTGCCCCGCCTCGTTGCTCCTGGCTGTTTTTTCTGTCTCGATCTCTCTGTGCCTGGCTCTGGCTCCCTGTTGTTTCACTCCTCCCTCTCTGTCCTGTAGCCCATCGGCACATTTTCTTTCGTTGGGCTCTCTTTGGCCGTTTCCCTGTCCCTGTTGTTCAGTTTCTTCCTTCTCAGCCCTGTAGTGTGCCGTGATTCTTTTTCTTTCTCCCCCTCTCCCAGCTCCCAGTCCCTCCCTTTTAATTCCTCCCTCTCTGTCCTGTTGCCTGTCAGGAGTCGTGTGTCCTGGAGTCCCCGGCCCACCCCCCCCCCCCAGCCCCTTCTCACTTTCGCACTTCCTGTCCGTGTTTTTTAATTCCTCCTCCTTTGCTGTGTAGCCTGTTGCTTTTTTCTTTTCTCCATCTCTGTGTCTCAGTGCCCCCATTTTTTAATTCTTACTCTCTGCCCTCTACCCTACCCCTATTTTCACCTTTCTCTGACCCTCTGTATCCAGCTCCCTGTCCCTATCGATTATTTTCTCCCTCTTACTCCTGCACCCGCTGCTATTCCCTGCTGTCGCCATCCCTCTCTGTTCAGCTCTCTGTCCCCAGATTTTAATTCCTTCTTCTGCCCCTCCGTAGCCTGTCTGGGTTTTCCCCCTGCTCTCTGTCTGGCTCCCTCTCTCTGCCTTTTCATTCCACATTCTCTGTCCCATAGCCCCAGGCTATTTGTCTGTGTTTCTCAGTCTCTTCTGTCTGGCTCCCTGCTGCTGTTTTTTCTTTCCTCCTTATTTGTCTCATAGCCCATCACTGTTTCGTGGTTTGTTTTTTTTTTTTCTGTCTCTTTGTCCAGCTCCCAGTCCCTGCTCTTGAATTCCTCTTCCCTGTAGCCCGCTGCTGTTTTTTTCTGTTCTCGATCACGCTCTGTCTGGTCCCCTGTCCCTGTTGGTCAATTCTTCCTTCTCTGCCCTGCAGCCCCTGCAGTCTTGTACTTTTTTCTGTCTCTCTCTGGCCGGAGCTCTGTTGCTGCTCATGAGTTCCTCCCTCTCTGCCCTGTAGCCTGTTGCTTTTGTCCTTTCTCCGTCTCGCTTTCTCTGGCTCCCTGATGACGCTATTTTAATATTCCCTCCCTTTTTGTATGAATCGCTATACTTTTTGCTCTCCAGCTTTTTTTTTTTCCTGGCTCCCCGGCTCTATTTTTTAATTCTTCCACCTGTAGTGTGTAGCTCTGTGGTTTGTACCGTGTTGTTGTTCCCCCCACCCCCGCCCCTCCCCTCCATCGTTGGCTGTCTTGGCTCCCTGTCCCTGTTGTTTCATCCTCCCTCTCTGCCCTGTTCTTTGTTGTCTTTCTCCATGTGTCTCGGTCCAGCTTCCTGCCCCTGTTCTTCTTTCCTTCCTCTCTGTCGTGCTGCCTGTCCCAGTTTTGTCCTGCGTCTCCGTCCTCCTTTGTCAGTCTCTGCCCTGCTCCCTTCTCCCTCTATCTGCTG